>NC_088703.1:1599247-2199247 GCF_028017835.1 Emys orbicularis | reverse complement strand
CACCGTCCCGCACGGAATGGGACGCGGCGGGTGGAGGCCAGCCTTGGGATGTCCCGGGGGTGGCCGCGCTCGCCCGAGACGGCTGCGGGGCTTGAATGCCGGCGACGGGGCGGCCTGTACCTTGAGCCCCCGGGTCCGTCCCTGCAGGGCCGTGGACAAGAGCACCTACTGTGACTACGACCTGGACTTTGTGATCCACATTCACGGCCTGCGGCTCAGCCCCTCCCGGGCAATCACCTTCATGAAGGTACGGGGGGACGGGACATGGAAGGTGATCCGGGGACCTGATCCTGCTCACTCCAGCCAGCAGGATTGTCATGCCCTCTCCAGGGACTGGTGTTGGGAGGCCAGCCGGCAGGTGGGGACCACGCTGGCCCCAGTGTCGGGGAGCGCAAAGGGGCACAACCGGGGAGGTGGCCCATAGCTTTACCTGGCGATGGCTAGGGGCTGTGACAGCCTGTACATGCTAGTCACCGCAGAGGGGCAGCCTGGAATGGCGGCCGAAGCACAAGGTGGGAGAAACCTGATGGCCGGGCCACACTGGGAACAGAACCCAAGAGTCCCGACGCCCAGCCCCCCTGCCCATGCGCCCTGCTACTCTAACCACTAGACAGTACTCTCCTCCCAGAGCTGGGATAGAACCCAGGAGTCCTGCCTCTATCTGCTAAACCAGACTCCACCTCCTCCCAATTCTGTACACCCAGAGCTGTCCAGGTGCCAGCCGGACGAGTCTCCCCAGGCGCCCCACACCTGCAGTTGAGACCGGCCCTGCCTTTTTCTCAAAGGAACCGTAGTTCTCCATAGCCGCAGACAGGGGTAACGGGATGTCTCCCCCCTGCTTTTCCCCGGCAGATCTCCATGGCCGTTCTCACCGGCATTGTCGTCTTGTACGTCCTCCACCAAGTCCTGGGGCCCGTGATCTGGGCCGGCTTCACCCGACTGATCCAAAGATTTGAAGAGGCCCTAGCTATTCGGACAGGTGAGCTATTGCTCCCCCAGTTACCATCTTAAGAGAACTCAGCCAACCGAGCTCCCCCCTGGCCATTGTTAGACTGTTGAATGGGGACATCATGACAAGCCCATGGGGTTTACAACACCCCCAGCCAGCCACAGCCCGGTTCTAACCCACCATGAGGAGACAGCTAGCCCCGGTCATAACCCACCCCCAGCTGGGCCAGCTAGCCTGGATTCTAACCCATTTCCAAGTGCAGGTGCGAGGTTGTTTGTGTGGATGGGAGGGGCTCTGGCTGACCCCCGGGGAAGAGCCTGGGTTAGCTGAGCAGTGCAGATGGATGCCTACGCTGGGCCCCTGGTAATGCTGGGGTGTGACAGCCCTGCTGCGTGTCACTGTCGTGGACACAGATGTCACTGCCTTCCCCTCCCTGCCCACCAGCTGTTCCAACTCTGCCTTGCTCTGTTCTTCCAGAGTCCAGCATCACCTTCACCTCTTACTCCAGCCAAAGCCAGGGGAACTCCCACCACACGCCCCCCTTGTAGACCTGCATCAGCGGCAACGGCCACCTGCCCCGGAGCAGCACGGAAGAACTGGCCCCCCAGCATCCCATCATCCCTATTGCGAGTCCCCGCCTGTATCCAAACGTGCCTTTCCTCTCCGCGGTCCCCAGCAGCCCGAGAGCCCCTAACCCTTCCTCCCCTGCTCTCTGCGTCTGGCCGGGACCTTTGTCACCGACTTGTCTGACGATTCCAGTCAGGCTCGCTAGACCCAAGCCGTGGTGGGTGTGCTATTGCTCAGATCTGGCATCGCTCTGCGGCTTTTCCTGGCTAAAGCAGAGGGGATCAGGGCTTTCCACAGTAGCCCTTGAGCAAACAATAGTCAATCAGAACTATAAAGACCTGAACCCACGGGGCGTTGGTCTAAACGCCTCAGCTAGGCTCAGACCAGTGGAGAACGGCGGCCGGTATTCCATCAGCAGCTGGCCTTTCCCAGTTCAACTGGAACAGGAGCGCCATTTGACCGCCCATTTCACTGCCCCCGGCCTTATCCGTGATGGTACCCAAGCTCCAGGCATGATTGTAAGGGCAGCGAGCGGCAGGTCTGCCGCGCCAGTCTGAGCAGGATCGGGAGCTCCCGCGCGGTGAGCGGGACCTTTGGATACAGGAATTCCCATGTCGAAATCTCTCGCTTTGCTGAACGAATGAAAATCTTCCTGTCTCCTTCCGGTTCCTTTTGTATTTCCCAGCCTTTAGCAGCAAGGCAAGGTTGTTTCTGCGTGTGAATGCAGGAGCGTTTGCTTAGCTGGTCCCTGCACCAGGCTCCATGGGACTCTCGTCTTATTTTGGTTGTTCAGTAAACTCTCTCGTTGTCTAGGAG
Organism: Emys orbicularis; assembly: GCF_028017835.1. Taxonomy (NCBI): domain Eukaryota; kingdom Metazoa; phylum Chordata; order Testudines; family Emydidae; genus Emys; species Emys orbicularis. The sequence goes on along the minus strand of NC_088703.1, from coordinate 2,196,915 downwards.
GTGATCCCGAGTTGGGGAGTTGAATCTCTTGCTTCCCCCAGAACTGGCGCCGACCACTCCAGGGGAAATGCTCTGCCCTGGGTTCTGATCTCCATGCTCCCTGATGGTCTAAGGGATGGATCCCCAGCTGATGTAACTCAGCAACTCTCCGTTGGGGTTAATGGGCGAGATCCCCATCTGGCGTCAAGCGGTGCGGCTCATTGGACCTGTTCCTCACCTGCCATGGAGCTAGCCGAGAGGCTGGCTGGGTCCCCAAGGAGCAATGCTGGGTGGGTAAATTCACCAGCCAAGCTGACATTTTCCCACCCAGACCTTTCTAGCTATGGGTTGGTTTCTTTCTCAGTAGGATACTGGGAGCCAGGACTCCTGGGTCCATCCCATGTCCTGCCACCAACTCACTGAGTTCACAACTTGGGGGTGGGGGGCTTTGTGCTGCCCAGGATCCTACCCTGGCACAGGGAGAGTCCTAGGGTAGGGGGGCAACAAGCTGGCTCTATGCCACCCTTCCCCCTTCCAAGAGGAGCATGCTGGGATGGGGCCCTGTCTGGGATGTGAGCCACAGCTGGCATAACTAAGAGCAGCCCTGAGGCTGCTGTAAATTACACCCTGGGCTGGTACAGGGCCAGCTTGGGGGGAGCAGAAAGGTGGCTTAAAACCACTCCCCCCCCCATCTCCTTGGCTTCAAGGAGTGTAAATTCATCCCACCTGGGGTTTATTAACACCTACCTCTCACATAGCAGTTTTCCTCAGTAGAGCCAGATCATGACACCCATTTTACAGATGGGGAAACCGAGGCACAGAAAGAGGCTGCAACCTGCCCAAGGTCCTCCAGCGGGCCAAGCCAGGAAAAGACACCCGCTTTCCTGAATCCCAGGCGAGGCCGCGACCTACTCGGCCACCCGCCTGCGCCTCACACCCTGCCCTTCGCTGGGGAGGAAACAGCTGGCAGTATCTTCGCCGTGCTGCTTTCACAGCAAGGATAAGAGGCGGCGCCCGTTGCAACTGCCTGCTGATAAACGCGCATCGCAGCCTCCTCGCTGCGCTGCCAGGATTATCTCCCCGCGGCAGCAGCCTAGCGTCGCCGGGGCACTCCAGCCGTGACCCCCGAGACGCGGCTCTCCATTCAGCCGGCGCTGTCAGTCCCGGCCTCCTTTTGATCAGGAGCTGCCATTTATCGTCCTCGCGGAGAGATAACGGTGGCTGCTTTCAGCCCGTAGCTTCGATTTCCATGCTGGCTTTTCAGCTGAAGCCAGCCAGGTCTGAATTCCCACCGGAAGAAACAAAAGCCAGAGGACAAACCGAGCCCCGCAGACGGACTGTAAGGCTCTCAACCACCCCTCCAGAGTCTCCCCTCCCAAAGCGGGTCACAGTCAGGACCCACCACTGAAACAGTCACGATGATGCAGCTGCCTCTGGGGCAGGACACGGCAGCTGTTTACAACAGCCGCGCCGCAAACCCCGCGGGACAGCAAGCGGGGAAGAGTCGCGTCTCCAGCTGCCAGGAGGGAATTCAGGGAGGCAGAAACGGAATGAGCCAAGCTGGGATGAGGCCAGGAGGGAAGGGTTAAGCGTTGCTTAGGGGTTAGAGGGATGGGTAGTGGTTAGAGCAGGGCAGATGGGAAGCAGGGCGCCCGGGTTGTCTTTGAACTAGGGCAAATCCCAGGGCTAGACACGATTTACCTACTGGCTCTCTGGCACCCTACATCAAACGAGTGGAGAATGCTCCCTGGGTAATGTTTTACAGCCACGGAGCACTGGGGTGAATGGCTGGACTGGGGGCCGGAGAACGGAGAAACTGCCTCTGTGTTACAAGTACGGTCACTCCAGGGGCCGGATATGGGGCTGGAAGGCTTGTATGTTTCACATCCCCACTACAGGGCAAGTGCCAACAGAGAAGGGGGTTCCCCTAGGCGGGGGGGGACAGTAGCGCTTTGCATCATGGGCCTGATCCCCCGGCTGCTGAAGTCAGAGCCATCTGGGCCCAATTGCCACCAGAAATGCTCCAACATGTGCTATAAATAGGTGATTAGCGCTAATGGCCCTCGTTAGCCAGGGAAAGCGGGACAGAACTGTGTCCTTTTGTGGGCGCCTTTGAAGGAGGTTGAAGAATTGGCCTGGTTTAGCCAGGTAAGGCATTTCCGGCTTGTTACACTAAGATCCCTTCATGCTCTCGTGCCTAAGGAAGGGGAGCGGGGTCTAGCGGTTAGAGCAGGGTGGGTCTGGGAGCTGGGACTTCTGGGTTCTCTCCCCAGCTCTGAAAGGGGAGTGGGCTCTAGTGGGGAGAATGGAGGGATTGGGAGTCGGGACTCCGGAGTTTTATTCCTCGCTTTGGCACCAGACTCACAGTGTTGATTTCTGGCTGGTGACTTCCCTGCTCTGTCTCTCAGTTTCCCATCTTTAAAGTGCCCCCCCCCCCTTCCGAGTCCACTATTGGGTAAAGATGGTCCTGGGCAAAAACCCTAGATCCCAACCCCCCTGAAATGTAGGGGAGTTTACACGCTGGCTTTATGGCTCGGGCCCTACTCTAATTAACGACTCGGGGCTTGTGGACACGAGGAAACTTACCGGTATAATTATACCACTGTAGTTATAGACTGGTCTAACTCTTATTCCGGGCTGAGTGCCTTTTCCCAGTTTAGCTTCTCACGTCTCTTCTTCTCCTGGCTTAGTCCCATCTAAGTGGGGTTGGCTCTGCAAGTCCTTCTACTCCATCCATTGCCTCAGAAATGCCCCAGCCTAGTCATACTGATATAATGATAGCGCTATTTTACTGCTGTAATTCAGCTGGTAAATTTCCCCATGTGGACAAGCCCTTAATTAACGCTGGCAGGCTCTCCAATGAGGAGATACCCCAGAGGTGGCTGCATTTGATCCCTGTATAAACAGCTGCCAAGTTCCACCCCAGAGACAGCTGCAATTCAGTGCTGGGTGAAGGATCCCTGTATAAACAGCTGCCCTGTTCCACCCCAGAGGTAACTGCATCTCAGTGCTGGGTGAGGGACCTTGTGTAAATAGCTGTTGTACCACATTCCAGAGTCAGCCTGCTTCTCGGCATCAGGTGACGCGATCTGGGTGTAGAATTTGGGGGCTGAAAACACTATGTACATGTTCTATGGATTATTTTAGGGATCAGAGTGCTGGAAAAACAGATGAGACGTTTCTCCTATGGCCTCTTACTGGGACGTCTGACACAAAGCCTCTATGAGAAGAGAAAAAACCCACCCCACCAATCACCAATTAGCCCAGATTCTTCTGTTTTCAGCAGGATTACAAGCCCCCTTTCTTCCAACCCAGCATCCTTCATTCTCTGCTAATTCCATGTGACACCCGTGGCAAAAAAAACTACCTTAAAAACAGATGATTTTTCCTGCTTCAATTGGGGACACTTCTTCCCTTAATTCTCTTTAATTAACCAAATTGGCTCCGGCCTTCAGCAATTGCCCAGCTAACCTAGAAATGGGAGGCGAAAGGTTAATTGCGGCTAAAAATAGCTTTCTAGAAAGAACTTCATGGGGAGGAGCAAAAATCTAATAAATTATTTCTTAACTGGTAGCGGGAAGGTAAAATGGAAGTTTGGGAGCCCTCAGCACCTCCGATTCATCGCGTCTTTACCCTGTCTATCGGCAGAGCTCAATTCCATTTCAGAGTGAGCGGAGTGCGGGGGACGTTAGGAAAGGCAAGGAGATGAGGAGGATTTTCAGATGCGCTGTCTTCGGCTTCGCGTTGGTGTAACCCCGGCAGGGGGGTGGTTACTTGACCAAGCACATTTATCCCTGCACAGCCTCTCGTGGGATTTATCGAAGCAGTATCTCCTAGTGGGTAGAGCAGTAGGCCTCAAGCGGTCCCTTCCCCATCTGTGAAAAGGGGGCCGTGCTGGTGGGAAGCGCTCTCCAGGAGCGAGGGGTGGGTGCAGTTCTACTGGTACAGATTATGTCTCTGCCCAGGTAAGAATAATTTTTCCGAGTCCAGACAAAACCATCGGTGTTTTTGGTTACCTAAACCGGGAGTGTCCTTTTAGGGAGCCCCCTTATTTGGTTTAAGAGCAGCGTGCTTGGCGTTAGCTGGAACCCCTTCCTACGATCAACTTAAGCTAAACCAAAACATATCGTCATGCTCGGCTTCTTGGCCCTGTGCCACCCGCAAAGTATGCTTGGCAGTGGGCCCCTCGCTTGGCACTTAGGCCTAGATCCTCAAAGGGATGTAGCCACCTAAGTGGGCTGTAGCCCACGAAAGCTCATGCTCAAATAAATTCGTTAGTCTCTAAGGTGCCACAAGTACTCCTGTTCTTCTTCCAGTGGTTTCAGTTAACCACCTTTGTGTCCACATGGCATCAGGTTGCATTGGCAAAGGTGTGTTGCACTGGGGATTGGCATCTCCAGGGGAACGGGCACACGGGTGGAGGGGGAAATCAGTGCTGGGGACTGGGGAATGCCTGGCCCTCCACCCAGTTTAAACCCAAATCTTCCCTTCAGGGCTCCCAGCTCCGTGCGATCCAAGCGCCCCCCATCGGCCGAGCCAGGCCCGGCTCCGCTCAGCTCGACGGTGCTTCTCTACTCCCGTCCAAACACCTCGTCCAGGGCCAAAAGCCGTTTTCTGCCTGTCCCTCGTCCTCGCCTGGATCTTTGGGGGGAGGGGGGGGCGAAGTAATGCTGATGTTGTCCCAGTAGAGGGCACCACGAAACCACAGATAAGTACCATGCCCCTGTCCCAAGCTGTGATGGGGTTCGGGAACAGGAATCCCAGAGGAGGTGACCCCAAGAGAGGGCTGGGTGTCCTCAGCGCTCTTGTATCAGAGCCTGCGCAGCCGGGTGAGAGACGGGGTGTCCCTCCACCAAGCACCGTCTGATGTCTTATCTATCCCGTGCCCGTACCATTATTATGGGAAACCTCGACAAACAGCCAGGCCAAGCAGTCCAGTGGGTAGATCACTGGCCGGGGGGCGGGGGGGGGGGTTTCAGGACACCTGGGTCCAGTTCCTGGCTCTATTGGGTGATGTCAGGTAACTCACTTCCCCACTCTGTGCCTCAGTTTCCCCTCCCACCCTTTTAGATTGTGAGCTCTTTGGGAAAGGGACTGTCTCTCCCTCTGTGCGTGTGGCCCCCATCTCGGTCAGGGTCTGTGCAGCGCTCGGCACAACGGGGCCCTGATCTCAGTCGGGGTCTGTGTGTCACCCACCAAAATTGGGCCCCGATTCCAGCTGGTACCTGTACGTCCTCTCATGATGGTGACAGATGTCAGTATCTTCCTGGTTCTGTGCGATCGGGATATTGTGTGTGGATGTGGTAACTAGGTAGGTAGCAGAAAATCACCTTGACTTGGCTGTTGCTATGGTGCACATCATGGCAACCGCAGGGGATAGAACCCAGATCATCCTGCTCCAGAAGTGCAGGCTTTGTGCGAAAGGAGGATCCCACGAAGGTAGCAGTATAGGGCATATGAGACACGGCAGAGGACTTCTCATTCCAGCCAGCAGAGGGCAGTGAATCAAATTTCACTTGGACAGTGGCTACAGCTGGTTGAAATTCAAAAGGAAAAAGGGGGAAATTTTCAGACACATTTGTGCGAAATTCCCCCCTTGTCCCCATTTTCCGACAGTTAGAACGGGTTGAAATAGGCTGAATTTTGAGAAACAAATTCCCAATTTTGATTTTTTCCCCCTGAACTTTGGGGAAATTAAAAAAAAAATCCAAATCTGGACAGAGTTTAATTCCCCCTCCCCCTCCCGAATTTAGGGAATTTTTAAAAAATCCTGAATTTGACAAATTTCAGTTCAAATTTTGGGGTTTTGGAATTTTTTTTTTTTTAAATCCAAATTTGGACAGAATTCCCAACACTCTTTTTGGGGGAAAACCAGAGATCAATTTCGTCAACACCCGCCCACTGCTAACTTCCCTCTCCGCTGTGTCTTTTTTTTTTACCTGCCCTACTAATGATACTTAACATCCATAGATCTCAAAGCACGTTAAGAAAGGCCTATCCCCATTTGACAGATGGGAAACCTCATGCCCAGAAAGGGGTTTGCTCAGTGGCACCCAAGCAGGCCAGAGTGAGGAATAGAACCCCACATCTCCTGAGTCATAGACCAGTGCTGTATCCAGTAGGCAACACTGCCTCTCTGATGCCAGCCTCATTTAGAGAGATTAAGGTCAGATTAGAATTGTACTTCTGTGGGTTGGGACGGATGGAGCCGCCTTTGTGGTTTATGCAGTAAGATCCCTGCACTGATTTGTTTGCCTCTTCTTGGATTCCTTCGCCAGCCCCACCCTGCTAATCTGAGTCTATAAAATCCGTTGGAAATGATTGTACCAGAGCCTCTGATTAAAGTCTCATTAAACAGATTACTCTGTGGTGCTCCGAGCTGCGGGGGCGGGAGAGAACGCACGGTGCTGCTTGGAGCACCGCGTCTCTGGGGACCAGATCAGAAACCTGCTGCTAATGTTTTCAAACCTGGGGGCTTAAAAGGGGGCTGGGCTGAGCCGCAGGGAAGCTGGGTTCCATACGTGGGTGTTGGGGTCCCAACCCATGGAATGGCCCCCCCGAAAGCCTGGGATTGTGAGACGCGCAGGAAATCCCTTTGTAAATTCTGTCTAACAGACCTGTGGCCATAGGTGGCTGCTGATTTTTTTGGGGAGCCCCATTTGAGTTGCCTTAAAGGGGCCTGGCTTTCCGAGGGCACTTTCTGAACCTCAGGCCACTTTAAGGCATTTCAAGTTGGCCGCCCCCCTCCCCCCCAAAAAAAGCTGAGGCACTCAGAATTGCTTGTTGCTCTCGAAGTGGGAGCCATGGGAACTAAAGGTGAATCTCCAGAATCTGGGGAGCAGTAGAGGCACTATGACACACAGGGAGGAGAGGTTCTGGTTGCATCTGGTAGAAGCACAATTCACTATGGTATTCAGTGCAAACTGGAGGGATTGGAGGCGGAGGAATAAAAGCCAAGGAAACCACAGGTATAATTCTTCAAAGATCTTTCCGAGAGGAGAGGCGGAACACGGTCCAGTGTCTTCTAACCATAGTGTTACTCCGGACTCTGAAAGGCACGGCTGTGAGATAATTAACTCTGCCGTCCCCTCTTCCCTCCTCGCCGTGAGCTTAGGGCAAGAGCACTAGGATTGCAGTACTCGATGCAGTGGGGGACTAGGTTCTTAGAATTGTGCTGTGACTTTCAGCTCATGGTAATAAGACGGTAGCATGTTAACAGGGAGGGTAACTAACCATTGGAGCAACTTACCACTGGCAATTTTCAAATAGGGTCACCAGATGTCCTGATTTTATAGGGACAGTCCTGATTTTTGGGTCTTTTTCTTATATAGGCTCCTATTACCCTCCACCCCCATCCCGATTTTTCACACTTGCTGTCTGGTCACCCTATTTTCAAATCCAGATCTGCTGTAGCTGAAACAGGAATTCATTCAGGGAAGTTCTCTGGCCTGTGTAGTGATCACCTAGCTGGACCTCCTTCTGGACTTCAAATCTAGGCATCTGTGACTCACATCACAGTTCAAAGCAAACTCCCCTGCTCCCTCCTCTACCCGGAGGCTTGCATAAGAAAAATGAGTATGCAACATGTCTCCCGGAAACTGAGCACTTGCTCGCACATTGAGGGAATGCGTTTGAGAAGGCTGTGTGGAACCGCGCCCCCTGGTGGTGCCTGTCATAAGAGCATAACCATTCCCCTTCCTTCCTAGGGCACCAAGCCTTTTGGGAATGTTCTCCCTGGGGAGCTTTGGCAGGAGATCCGACCTGGGTTCAGCGCTTCCGTCAGGATCTGATCTGGGCAGAACGGACGCAGCTCCCCGCTGTCAGCTGGGATCCCCTCCCGGAGATGGGAAGAGAACCCAGGCGTGTTAACTCCCCCCCTCCCCCCGGGGAGCCATTGGCAGGCTGGCCGCAGGCGGCAAGGAAACTGCCTCTCTCCGAGGTATAGGGCAAGCCGTGAGTTAGCCAGTAGCTCTGGGAGGGGAGCATTACCTAGCGGCTAGACCAAGGGCCTGGGAGTCCGGACTCCTGGGTTCTGTTCCCAGCATTGCCACTGGCCTATTGGGGGAACTTGGGCTGGGCACAGCTCTTCTCCGTGCCTCAGTTTCCCCTTCCACCTTTATTTACATTGGAAGCTCTTTGGGGAAGGGGCTGGCTCTCTCTGTGTCTGTGCAGCGCCTGGCAAAATGTGGGGCCCTGATCTCGGCCGGGGTCTGGGCAGCACCTGGCCTTTTCCCTTCACCCCCGTGTAAGAGCTCTGTGGGTTTCCTCATTGGGGTCTCCCCAGCTCTGTGAGGGGAGTGGGGTGTAGTGGTTAGAGCAAGGGGGGCTGGGAGCCAGGACTCCTGGGTTCTCTCCCCAGCTCTGGGAGGGGAGTGGGGTGTAGTGGTTAGAGCGGGGGGGCTGGGAGGCAGGACTCCTGGGTTCTCTCCCCAGCTCTGGGAGGGGAGCAGGGTCTAGTGGTTAGCACAGGGGGGCTGGGAGCCAGGACTCCTGGGTTTTCTGTAGCTTGCTGCATGGGGGAAGTGGGGCTTAGTCGTTAGCGCCTCCGCTCTGCTCTCAGCCCCTTGACCTCATCCATCCGCTCCCAAAACGGCCGAGCTAACGGAGGGGCAGCTGGGCCGGCACCCCGTGTTTAAACGCCAGCCGTGGGGTGAGAGCCGCTTTGTCCAACTTCCCTTCCTCCTCGGGTTTCAGCCGTCCCGTCCCCATACATCCCCCAGCTCCCTTTGTCGGGGTCAGATCTTTTGTGTCTGCCTTTGTGCCCCTCCGATTCGTTCTGCCCCCAGCCCTGTGGGCTCCGATGCCCCCTCCCCCACTCCCGGCTTTGTGTTGATGCTGACAGGTGTATAATTGGATGATTAATGTAGCTTCATTAGCCTCTGACTGAACCAGAGGCGCCGGCCCAGCCCCTCGGCCCGAGCTAAGCTGCGCCTCTCCCCAGGAAGAGCGGGGGTCTGGGAGACCAGGCCTGGCCCATCTGTTTCAGGCTTTTGTCCTGAGATGGGGGAGAGACGGGCCCATCCCTCTAACTCCTGCCTTGCAGAACGCCAGCAGGGCTGGACGGGGACTACGTGACCCTCGCCTGAGTATTTCTAGGGGCTGCCAACTCTCGGGAGCAGAGCACGCCTCTTTTGGGGTTCGGGGCTTTTCTTAAAGCCCCAGCTCCCGGAGTCATGGGAATCTGTGAGAATCTCAGCTTTCCTTTTATGATTATTTATTATTTAAAAAATGTTTCTAGACCTCAGGGAGCTCAGAGTCAGGAAGGAATAACTACAGTGCATTGCACACGGGCTACACCCCCGATCTGCCCCCCATGGGCCCTGGGGGGCAGAGAATAGCCCCAGCACAGTGCGCTCTGCTTTTCCGCTCCGTCTGCCCCCTTTGCCAGGGCAGGACAGAGATCAGGTCCCTTTCCCAGCCCCATGCTGTGCAGGGAGGCCCTGCTGCGGGGCTGTTTGAGGAACCAGAGCCCCGCAGGGGAGCCTGAGGGTGGCGAAGGCTCCAGCCCGTTCCGTGCCAAGCCTCGTGTGGCGAGAACGCTCCAGGGCTCAAGTGCTGTAAAAACAGAACAACGTCCCCAGCCGCTCCGGGAGAGGAGAGAGGCGTCTTCCAGGAAAACGCCGTGACGATGCTTTATTTATGGAGCAGGCCTCCCTGGGCACACGGCCCTTTGCGAGCCAGGACTGCTGGGTTCTCTCCCTGGCTCTGGGAAGGGAGTGGGGGCTAGTGGTTAGAGCAGGGGAGGCTGGGAGCCAGGACTCCTGGGTTCTCTCCCTAGCTCTGGGAAGGGAGTGGGGGCTAGTGGTTAGAGCAGGGGAGGCTGGGAGCCAGGATTCCTGGGTTCTCTCCCTGGCTCTGGGAGGGGTGTGGGGTCTAGTGGTTAGAGCAGGGGAGGGCTGGGAGCCAGGACTCCTGGGTTCTCTCCCTGGCTCTGGGAAGGGAGTGGGGGCTAGTGGTTAGAGCAGGGGAGGCTGGGAGCCAGGACTCCTGGGTTCTCTCCCTGGCTCTGGGAGGGGTGTGGGGTCTAGTGGTTAGAGCAGGGGAGGCTGGGAGCCAGGACTCCTGGGTTCTCTCCCTGGCTCTGGGAAGGGAGTGGGGGCTAGTGGTTAGAGCAGGGGAGGCTGGGAGCCAGGACTCCTGGGTTCTCTCCCTGGCTCTGGGAGGGGTGTGGGGTCTAGTGGTTAGAGCAGGGGAGGCTGGGAGCCAGGACTCCTGGGTTCTCTCCCTGGCTCTGGGAAGGGAGTGGGGGCTAGTGGTTAGAGCAGGGGAGGCTGGGAACCAGGACTCCTGGGTTCTCTCCCTAGCTCTGGGAAGGGAGTGGGGGCTAGTGGTTAGAGCAGGGGAGGCTGGGAGCCAGGACTCCTGGGTTCTCTCCCCGGCTCTGGGAAGGGAGGGGGGTCTATCCCCGGCCTTCCTTTCATGGTCCCCCTGTTGCTGAGCTCAGGCCTTCCCCTCCCTGCTCTCCGCCTTCATCCAACACAGCCGCAATGTTGCTTAAAAACCAGCTGCTTGGAAAACACTCCCCCCCCCGGCATCCCATCCCCCCCACTGCCTCTCCCCAGAGAACCCCGCGCCCCCCGCTTGAGTGGCAAGCGTCAGGCGATGATAAATGGCTTTATTATTGTAGTTGTTTCTGCGGCGCTCTGCTCCTCCTTCCCTTCTGCACAGCCCGGGTCCCCCGACACCTCATTCCTCTGCTTGGGCATTGGGCATTCATCATCGGCCCCCCCCCCCGGCCCCATTGCCGAGCCGCCGGCCGTGAATCACGGCCCCATAATGGGACGCGTATGCCCGATAAATTTATCCAGCCGGCAGCCGCCTCCTCGCTTAGTATAAATCTACCCAGGCAGCGAAAGAGGGAGGGATGCGAGGGGCTTGGGCCTGTTAACTCAAAGGGGGTGTGTGTGTGTGTGTGAGATGCTGCTCCCTACTGGAGGGGATGAGCCCTGCTCTGTGTGTGTGTGTGTGTGTTTGTGTTTGACTCTGTGTGTCTGTGTCCCTGCTGCCCCCAGCTGGAGGGGCTGAGCCCTGCTATGTGTGTGTGTGTGTGTGTGTGTGTGTGTGTGTGTGTGTGTATGTGTGTGTGAAGTATCAGGGGGTAGCCGTGTTGGTCTGTATCCACAAAAACAAGGAGGAGTCTGATGGCACCTTAAACACCAACAAATTTATTTGGGCATAAGCTTTCGTGGGTAAAAAACCCACTTCTTCAGGGGAGTGTGTGTGTGTGTGTGTGTGTGTGTGTGTGTTTGGTCAAGGTATGTGATTCTGTGTGTTTGGTTAATATATACACGATTATGTGTGTGTGTTTGGCTGACGTGTGATTGTGTGTGTGTTTCGTTGAGGGGTGTGTGTGATTGTGTGTGTGTGTGTGTGTGTGCTTGTGCATGTCAAGGTGTGATGTGTGTTTGCTTGGGCTGGGGGGCTGTGAGTGTGCTTGACTGGATGTGTGTGACTGAGAGAGTTGTGCATTTGTGCTCCCGCCAGGGCGTGGTGTGTGTGTGATGGTGTGTGTGGGTAGAGGGGGTGGTGTGGCTGGGTGTGATTCTGGGTCTGGGGGGCTGTGGATGTTGTTATAATTATTAATCATTAATAAACGAGCCGTTGGTTTTATTTCTCTGAGGGAACTGCCGTGGGGCCCGAATGAGGATCAGGGCCCGGATGCTCCAGGCCCTGCCCCAACCCCGGGCCACCCCCTACCCCAGAACGCACGGCAACCCCAGGGCAGACGGGTGGATGGGACTGACAGACGGGGCTGGGAGACGGGCAGATGCAGCAGTGAAGTGGGCGCACCTGAGCAAACGTGCGCTTGGGGGTGAGGTGTATTTGTATGACTGTGTCTGTACATGCGCGGGTGGGTGCGGGGGTGTTTGTGGGAGTCGAGAGACCTGTTTCCGTTCCCAGCTCTGGGAGGGGAGTGGGGTCTAGTGGTTAGAGCAGGGAGGGCTGGGAGCCAGGGCTCCTGGGTTCTCTCCCCGGCTCTGGGAGGGGATTGGGGTCTAGTGGTTAGAGCCGGGAGGGCTGGGAGCCAGGACTCCTGGGTTCTATCCCAGCTCTGGGAGGAGAGGGGGGTCTAGTGGTTAGAGCAGGATTTTAGGGGTCGGTATCCAAACGCACTGGGCCAGGGGCTGGTATCGGATCCCGCCTGGCGCCCTTTGCAGCGACGGCTGGAGATGAACTATCAGGAGGGAGAACGTCATAGGAAAGCAGGAGGAAATTAATCTGTAGAGCTGGCAGGAGCCGATTCCTCATCCCGTGTCAGTTGCTTGATTAGGGAGGGTGGGCAGCGGCTGCGGGGGGAAGGTGCCCGGTGGGCAGCGACTGGCCTCCAGTGCTTGGTCCCAGCTCACTTCTCCTGGGGGGCTGGAGCCAGGGAAATTCCTGCAGGCAGGGGACTGTTTAATCTCGGGGGGGGGGGTGAGCGTGGCACTGCTCTGTGGCATTGGAAGGTGGCTGGAAGAAGAGGGACCATATGGACGGCCAGACTGGGTCAGATCAATGGTCCATATAGCTCAGTGTCCTGTCTCTGACTGTGGCCGGTGCCAGCAGCTTCAGAGGGAATGAACAGAACAGGACAGTTACCGAGTGATCCATCCCGTCGTCCACTCCCAGCTTCTGGCAGCTGGAGGTTTAGGGACACCTAGAGCATGGGGCTGCGTCCCTGAGCATCTTGGCTAACAGCCATTAGGGTGACCAGATGTCCTGATTTTATAGGGACCGTCCCGATATTTGGGGCTTTTTTTTATATAGGTGCCAATTTCCCCCCCACCCCCGTCCCGATTTTTCACCCTTGCTATCTGGTCACCCTAACAGCCATTGATGGACCTGTCCTCCAGGAACGTGTCTAATTCTTGTTGGAAGGCCGTTAGACTTCACAACATCCCCTGGCGAGGAGTTCCACAGGTGACTGTGTGTTGGGTGAAGAAATACTTCCTCTTGTTTGTTATAAACCTGCTGCCTGTTCATTTCATCGGGTGACCCCTGGTCTGTGTGAGACGTGAAGGAGTAAATAACACGTCCCTCTTCACTTTCTCCACACACCAGCCATGATTTTTATAGACCTCTGTCGTATCCCCTCTTTTTCAATCTGAACAATCCCAGTCTTTATCATCTCTCCTCGTACAGAAGCTGTTCCGTCACCTTGATCATTTGCATTGCCCTTTTCTGTACTTTTCCCAATTCTAATATATCCTTTTGAGATGGGGCGACCAGAGCTGCACGCAGGTGTGTACGTACCGTGGCTTTATATAGAGGCATTATGATATTTACTGTCTAGGACCTAGGGATTACAGTGGACAAGAAGCTGGATATGAGTCAACAGTGTGCTCTTGTTGCCAAGAAGGCTAATGGCATTTTGGGCTGTATAAGTAGGGGCATTGCCAGCAGATCGAGGGACGTGGTCATTCCCCTTTATTCAACATTGGTGAGGCCTCATCTGGAGTACTGTGTCCAGTTTTGGGCCCCACACTACAAGGAGGATGTGGAAAAATTGGAAAGAGTCCAGCGGAGGGCAACGAAAATGATGAGAGGGCTGGAGCACATGACTTATGAAGAGAGGCTGAGGGAACTGGGATTGTTTAGTCTGCAGAAGAGAAGAGTGAGGGGGGATTTGATAGCAGCCTTCAACTACCTGAAAGGGGGGTTCCAAAGAGGATGGAGCTCGGCTGTTCTCAGTGGTGGCAGATGACAGAACAAGGAGCAATGGTCTCAAGTTGCAGTAGGGGAGGTCTAGGTTGGATATTAGGAAACACTATTTCACTAGGAGGGTGGTGAAGCACTGGAATGGGTTCCCTAGGGAGGTGGTGGAATCTCCTTCCTTAGAGGTTTTTAAGGTCAGGCTTGACAAAGCCCTGGCTGGGATGATTTAGTTGGGGTTGGTCCTGCTTTGAGCAGGGGGTTGGACTAGATACCTCCTGAGGTCCCTTCCAACCCTGAGATTCTAGGATTCTCTGATTATTATCTACCCCTTCCTAACAATTCCCAACATTGTGTTCGCTTTTCTGCCTGCCGCTGCACACTGAGTGGATGTTGATATCTTATCTCCTAGAGCTGGAAGGGACCTTGAAAGGTCATCGAGTCCAGCCCCCTGCCTTCACTAGCGACCAAGTACTGATTTTGCCCCAGATCCCTAAGTGGCCCCCTCAAGGATTGAACTCACAAGCCTGGGTTTAGCAGGCCAATGCTCAAACCACTGAGCTATCCCTCCCCCAATCTAGCGCTAGGCGGTGTTATTACACGCACGCACGTACGCTTTTTTGGGATTTGTTTTTTATATCATAAAAAACAGATCAAACAAAACCCTTCCTCTCCCCCCCCCCCGAAAAACAACCCCAAACCAGGGGGGAAAAATGTACAAGTTAATTTACTTCCCCGTTCTGCACGTCAATAATAATAAATTCATTCATAATTAAAAAAACAACCAAACCAAAAAACCCGACGGATTCTGTCGCCCCGAAAGACTCCGGAACTTAGGGACGGTGGTGGAGATGGGTGAAAATCTGAACCGAGAGGCTGTTGTTTCTTTCCGTTGGGGGAGTGGGGGGGTGTGCGTGCGTGGAGGGAGATAAGAAACCAGCCCCAAAGTAACACAAAAGAGCCCCGAATCCTTCTCTTAAATGCGACCGAGCAGTTCCTTTGCAGACAGCGGACGGGTCAGTTTCATGTTCTATTAAGTGCCCGAGTCTGGCTTCTCCGTTGGCCGCCTCTCGGAGCCTGCGACGCTCGACGGCCCGGCTTCGTGTCCTTCCGAGCGCGGCCCAGTCTGGCCGCTCGGGCGAGTGGTTCCTGGGGTGATGGCAGGAGAGGGGGGCAGGGAGGGACGGGGACGGCAGCGTGGGTCTCTGTGTCCGTGGCCGCCCCGCTCTGGGGCGTCGGAGCGGGCGTCGCGTGCTGCTGCCTGGGAGCATGGGGGTGGGGAGGTGGGGCCATGGCACGGGATGGCAGGAAGAGGGGTGGGGGAGGGTATGGGGAGGAGGTGCCTGTACCCTGGCTGCTGCGTGAGTTCTGTGCCCGTGGGCCCGGTAGGATAATGGCCTGGCAGGGCCTGGCATATCCTGGAAACCTGGAAGAGATGGGGAATGGGGGGGGGCAGATTAGTGCTATATTGGTGAGGGGGGGAGGCCTGGAGAGGGGGAATGGGGTGGGGAAGGCAGGTCGGGGGATGGGCAGGTCGGAGCGGGAAGGGGGAGGGGAGATGGGCAAAGGGGATGAAGGCAGGAGGTTGGTCGGGGGAGGGATGGGGCCCCCCGGACCCAGCCTGGCTCATGCTCCCCCCCCCCCCCCCCGCCATGACTGCTGGGCGATTCTACCACCGCCCCTCCTCCCCCGCCCGGCACTGACCCCAGGTGGGACCAGTCCAGGACCCAGCGGATGCGAGGGGTGAAATGAGAAAACCAGGGGCAGACCCATCCCCTGCAGAGACCTACATCACCCCCCCCCCCACGCCCCCCTCCCCCGGCTCCATACTCACATCCCCCAGCATCGGTGTCAGCAGGAGAGCTCACATGTAGTGCCACTGGCCCTCCATTCCCATGGCAATGCCCATGCTGCCCATCGGACCTGGCGGGGGGGGGGGGGAGAGGAGAGCTGAGACCCTCCCCCACAGCGCCAGAGCCCTAGATCCCAGAGTCGGACGGGCCCCCCCCGGCCCCTACGTCCCGCCGGTCTGGCTCACCCAGGCCCAACAGCCTCCCCCCCGTCATTCCCGCCTCCAGCCCGTAGCCGGTGGGGGAGGTAGAACAAACCTTCTGCAGCTCGGTTTAAAGGCTTCCCCCTGGGTTTGATGCGGCATGGAAGGGGGGGCATAAATGGCATGCACCATGCCAGCCCCCCCCCCCCCCCCCCCCGAGGCTCAGGGTCACCCGGCCAGGACAGCAGCCAGGAGCATCAGCTGTTTAGTGGGGGTGGGCTCCTGTCTGAGTTCGGCCAACCTCGTTCTACCCCTGGCAGCCGGGGCCGGGGACTGTATCTCGAGGGACAGGGAGTCGTCCCGGGGCCTGGCTGGACGTCTTCCTCAATCGTGGCTTTTTCCGACGGACACAAAACACACTCAGGGGGGTGGGGGGGGATTGCTGGAATGGGAGGGGGGTCCCCCCTCCCCCCAGAGACAAACCAGCCATTTGAGCTTCGATTCCAATCGAAACGAAAAAAAATTTGCGGGGGGGGGGGGGGGGGGGGATTTAAAACCCTTCCCCCCCCCAAAAAAAAATGTTCACGCTGAATCGAAGAGGAATTCGTCCTTGCAATGAAAAATAGGAACCGGTGTGGGGTGCGGGGGGAGAGGGGGGGACGCAGTATATGTTTTTTAAGGCTGTAGACGTTTTCGGAGGAAAGTCTATGCCCCGTTTTTTCGGTCCCACCCCCGGCGCCCCCTGGGGGTGAAAGACTGTCGCCAGGCCGTTGCGGAGGGAGGAATGACATTGGACTGGACGGAGGAGGCCAGAGAGTTGAGGGTGGGTAACCCCGCCAGCTAGTCCAGCCCTGCCCCGCTCCAGCCCTACCTGGGGGCCGGATGGCCATGTGCTGCTGCCCGTCCATGACGTACCCGCCCATGGGCTGGGCGTCGGGGCTGTAGGGCGGCCCCTGACCTGCGCGGAAGAGAGGGAGGAAAGGTCATGGTGGAGATTAGCCGCGGGAGGGGGGCACTTTCAATGGGGGGGCATTGTGGGCTCTGCAGAGTGGGGCGCACAAGTCCTGCCCCGCCGGGGGCAGGACACAAGGCCAGTGGGGGGGGGGGGGCTGGAAGCTGACCCCCCCCCCATGCCACCCCCTCCTCTGTCGGGCAGCAGGGCGCTCGGCCCCCGTGGCCCATTCAGCCCCCATCTCCTCTGCAGGGGGGGCTGGTTCATGCCCCGTTTCGCTAGCAACGCCCCAGCCCGGTGGGAAGTCGGCGGAGACCCAGCGAGCTCGTCTCACGCTGCGGGGGAGCTGGGCATCAGAAGGGGGTGAGCTCTGTGGGAACCGGGCCCCCAGGTCCAGGTCTGGGAGGCAGAGGGTTTCGCGGGCTCCCTGCCCCCCAGGCCCAGTCCTGCCAGCTGGACCTCACCTGTGCGGTTGGACTGGTCGATCATCGGCTGGACGATGCGCCTCCGGGCGTTAATAAACCTGCGCCGGGCGGGACAGACAGACAGAGGGTGAGTCCCGGAGCTTGTGGGAGACGGACACAGCCCAGAGACCCAGGGACCCCAGGCGCAAGGGGAGGATGGAGGTCACAGCCCCCCCCCCGCGGTTTTGTCTCCCTGGGTGGTTGCAGCGTGTCTATCTGGGGAAGGGACCACAACAGCCTCCTTGGGGGCAT
This sequence comes from Emys orbicularis, assembly GCF_028017835.1. NCBI lineage: Eukaryota > Metazoa > Chordata > Testudines > Emydidae > Emys > Emys orbicularis. The sequence goes on along the minus strand of NC_088703.1, from coordinate 2,179,643 downwards.
GTGCCCCCCATTGGGAGACAAAAATGCCTGATGGGGGACCAGACCCCTCCCCCACTCCAACCACCACCCCACAGCCAGGAATAGAACCCAGGAGTCCTCACTCCCAGCCCCCCCGCTCTAACCACTAGACCCCACTCCCCTCCCAGAGCTGGGGAGAGAACCCAGGAGTCCTGGCCCCCAGCCCCCCTGCTCTAACCACTAGACCCCACTCCCCTCGCAGAGCTGGGGATGGAACCCAGGCGTCCTAGAGAAGACCCCCCCCATTCTAATCCCGAGCCCACCGTGTTCCCCAGAACCCCCTGCCCCCCTTCCCCCCAGTGTTCCTCACAGGGCCCAGGGTCTGCACAAGGGGAAAGGGGCCCCCAGCCCCAGCTGAGCAGAGGCTGCCTAGGGCTCCATGTCTGCTTCTGGGGGGAGGTTTCACTCTGATCATGGGGGGGGGGGGCGGCAGGGATGTGGGGGAGGGGGAAGGCAGGAGGCCCATAGGTAGGCAGGGGAGACAAGGGGCATGGGGGGGGCTGCAAGGTGGGAGATTCCAGGGGCATGGGGGGATGCAAGGAGGGTCAGTGGGATAGGGGTGTGAGGGGGTAGGGGGAGATGCCAGAGGTTGGGGGGTTGCGAGGGGGAGGGGGAGATGCCGGGGGAGGTTACGAGGGGGGAGGGGGAGATGCCGGGATGGGGGGGTTGCGAAGTGGGAGGGGGAGATGCCAGGGGGGTTGCCAGGGGGGAGGAGGAGGTGCCGGGATGGGGGGGATTGCGAGGGGGGAGGGGGAGATGCTGGGATGGGGGGCTTATCAGGAGGGGTGCAAAGGGGGAGGGGACGTGCAGGGGAGTGGAGGGACGGTGGGGGGGCACGGGAGGGATCACCCCCCCACACCATGGCAGCTTCCGGGCCGATCTTACCAGTTATTGACCTGCAGGATGGTGAGTCCCGTGTCCTGCGCCAGCTGCTTCTTCTGCTCCTCCGAGGGGTACGGGTGCTGTGGGCCAGAGCAGAGAGCAGCGTGACCCCGGGGGCGGCCCTGGCCACACGCGCCCCCGGCCACAGGAGGATCTCAAAGCCCTGGGCCGGAGGGCACCAGGCCCTGTGAGCTGCCTAGTGACAGGGACACTTTCATCCCATTGCAAAGATGGGGAAACTGAGGCACAAAGGGGGTAAGTGGCTTGTTCGATAATTAGGTGAAGCTTGTGCCAGAGACAAGGAGAGAACCCAGGAGTCCTGGCTCCCCTGCCCTCCCACGGCAGGGAATTGAACCCAGGAGTCCTGGCTTCTAGCCTTCCCCCAACCCCATTCCCTGAGCAGGGGCTAGAACCCGGAGTCCTGGCTCCCACTCCCCAGTTCTAACCACGAGACCCACTTCCCACAGTTTGAAATGGAACCCAGGAGTCCTGAGTTCCCTACCTAATAACAAAAGGTGGCCAATATTTGTCAAGTGCTTTGAGACCCTAGGATGAAGTAAAAACAGAATTAACACTAATTATTATCGTTTCCCTACACAAAATGCCCAGCATTCCCTGCCACGGATGCTGCCAGCCCTGGGGCCTCGGATCTGTAGTGAACGGGTTTAAAACTTCCCGCTAGTGATTAGAGACGTGGGTGAGAGCAGGGGGCTGGGAGCCAGGACTCCTGGGTTCTCTCCCCAGCTTGGGGAGGGGAGTGGGGTCTAGTGGTTAGAGCAGGGGGGCTGGGAGCCAGGACTCCTGGGTTCTCTCCATGGCTCTGGGAGGGGAGTGGGGTCTAGTGGTTAGAGCAGGGGGGGGCTGGGAGCCAGGACTCCTGCGTTCTCTCCACGGCTCTGGGAGGGGAGTGGGGTCTAGTGGTTAGAGCAGGGGGGGCTGGGAGCCCGGACTCCTGGGTTCTCTCCCTGGCTCTGGGAGGGGAGTGGGGTCTGGTGGTTAGAGCAGGGGGGCTGGGAGCCCGGACTCCTGGGTTCTCTCCCCAGCTCTGGGAGGGGAGTGGGGTCTAGTGGTTAGAGCAGCAACCTCAGGACTCCTGGGTTTATTCTAGTAGCCCGAATAGCCAGGCCTAGAACCCTACTCTCCTGAGTCCCAGTCCATTGCTCCGTCCACTAGCCCGCACTACCAACAGAATTAGCCCATTGGGCCTGTCATAGCTGCCCAAGTGCCAGAATCTCAGGCCTTGAGCTGAGGGGGCGACTCCATCAGCCAGTAGCAGTAGAAGGCTCTTACCCTCTGTGGACCAGACACTGAAGGGGGGAACGTGGTGCATGTAGCCACTACAAAGAGTAAATGTCACCATCTAATGAATGATTCCTGCCCGGGCCAGACCCTAATACCGAATTAACCTGGCCAGACCCTGGCCCCCAGTGGACCCCGGCCCAGATCCTGGCCCCGAAAAACCCAGGTCTGGCCCAGATCCCAAATGGACCCTCCCAGCCCAAACCGAACCTCATCTGGCCCAGATCCTGGTACCGAACGGACCCGACCCAGATCCTGGTTCCGAACGGGCCCGACCCAGATCCTGGTACCGAACGGGCCCGACCCAGATCCTGGTTCCGAACGGGCCCGACCCAGATCCTGGTACCGAACGGACCTGACCCAGATCCTGGTTCCGAACGGACCTGACCCAGATCCTGGTACTGAACGGGCCCGACCCAGCCCCTCCTTGTCTGTGGTGCCTGGGAGTCTAACCTATTTTTGGAGGCATCAAACCTCCCCTGGGAGCTCTGAATTTGCCTGCTAGCAACTGCCCAGCATGCGGTGACCTGGGCGGCCAGGGAAGGCCGCCTGTCATCTGTCACCACGCTGTCAGGGGCGGAGAGGGGAGGGGAGCTCGGCAGAGGTCTCGGGGTGACCCACAGAACGATGCCGCCTCATCCATCATTGGGGCCTGGCAGGGAAAGCACGAGGCTGCCTGGCCTTTGATCGGCAGGACCTTTGCTGCCCCGCGGGATGGGAGGATGAGGTTTCTGTACCAGGCCATCTGGCTGGAAGCTGAGGAAGGGGGAGGCTAAGGGCGGGAAGGATCCCAGAGCTGAGGAGAGAACCCAGGAGTCCTGACTCCCAGCCCCCCTTCCCAAAATTCAACTTTGACCAGCCCAGTTAACGCATGGCACAATTTCTGCCAACTTCCCACTCCACCAAAAGGCTCCCCCTGAAGAGTCTTTAGTTTCAGAAATGGGGGGAAAGGCCCACTGGGAGGGGGGTCCCCCCATCCTGCCAGGCTGGGAAAGGCCTCCACTTAGCACAGCCCTCTGCCGTGGCAGCGCCAGCCAGTGGGTTCAGGGTAATTGGCTAGAATTGATTACCCTTTCCCAGTCCCTAATAGGTTTATGGTGCCTTCAATTAGTGACTAATTGGTCAGCGCTCATTAACTCAGCTTTGTTTAACTAACCGGGGAGAGACGGGTGCTGCGGCTCCCCTAATTGCTCGGTGGCACAGCAGCGAAATGGCAGACGCAGCAGCCTGCCCACTGGCCAGGCCTTTCGCCGGCTCTCTGAGCTGTAACCAGCACCGGGACCGGCTTGGGGTCCGACAGCTCTGGTGAGTGGAGGCAGCACCTTTCCCCGCTCTGGGAGGCACTTTGCATGCTCACTGCAGGCCTGGTTCTCTTATGCCAGTGGCCCTCTGGGCTCCCCACCCAGATCTGGGGATAGAACCCAGGAGTCCTGGCTCCCAGCCCCCCCTGCTCTAACCACTAGACCCCACTCCCCTCCCGGAGCTGGGGAGAGAACCCAGGAGTCCTGGCTCCCAGGCTCTAACCATTACACTCCACTCCAACCCCACAGCTTCTGTCTCACTCACTTTCCCTCCTTCCGTCTCCGGTGCCTGGCCTTGCCCTGCCCCCCTCTCGTCACTCACCGACAGGTGCTGGAACAGCCAGGCCCGCATGATGTTGGTGGCTACTTTGGGGAAGATCCCCCGTTTCTTGTTGCGTTTTTTGTCCCGGTCCAGGTCGTCGTCGTCCCCGGTGCTGGGGGAGGCCACGCTGTTATCCAGGCAGTCCCCTGGGAGAAAGACAGCCTGAGTGTCCACGAGCGGGACTTGAACCAGCGACCGGTTCTACCAAGACACCTGCCCCTTGCTGCTTGAGCTAAAGAAGAGTTCTCAGCCCCGTCCCTGGCGCTGATGCATAAATGCGGTTGAGCCACTAGGGGGTGACAAAGAGCCACAGCAGGGGCGCGTGGCCCCCTAGGGGCGAGAATGAGAAGTGCCCTCGCTTGGCTGTTCTCCACCAGTCTCCTGCACCTTGGGCAAGCGTCTTCACCGGTGCGCAAAATCCTACTGCCCGTCCCCTCTTGCACCAGGCCCTGCTCTCCTCCCAGAGCCTAGGATAGAACCCAGGAGTCCTGGCTCCCAGCCGTCCTGCCCCTTCGCTTTAACCACTAGACCCCACTCCCCTCCCAGAGCCAGAACCCAGGAGTCCTGGCTCCTAGACTCCCCTACTCCAATCCGCTGCCCCCCGCCCTCGCCAGTGGCTGCTGCTGGATCCCTGCCCCACTGCAGCCTGGGCCGGGCCCCACCAGCCTTGGTTCCTTGCGGTGCTGGGCCCAGAACGAGGCCATTTGGGATCAGACAGCCTCGGGATGGGGACTTGAGTGACTCCAAGGCGGTGGTTGGGGAGAGCTTAGATGTGTTTAACCCCTAGGCCCAGCTCCTCAGAGGTGTGGGGCAGCTAAGCACCAGCACACCGTGAGGATGGGGCCTTAGAAGCTACAGGGGTGGGGTGGGGTGAGGCCGGAGAACGGATGGACAGACAGAAGGGTATGACGGGCGGACGACTGCAACTCCCCCTCAGTAGGTCTGCTAGCCCCCCCGCACTGCGAGCATCTTTCGGTCAACTCCCGCCTGGGGCAGGATTTGAACCCGGGACATTAAGGGCTGGTTCCCTTTGAGAAACAAACCTCCCCACGGCTGAGGTAAAATGAAATGGTCGCTGGACGGGTCTGGGTTGCTCTTAATAGTGCAAGGGGCCGGCGTGCATGGGCGGGCGGGTGGGTGTTTTACCTGGGTTGCTCTGTGTGTGTGTACCACTGCCACCTCCTGGAAGGAAGCGGAATTGCACTCCTGTGTGTCCTAGCCCCCTGCCCTGCTCCCAACTGCGGTGGGTTCTCCTTTGGCTCAGGGCGCAAGGCACAGCAGGATGTGGGTTCAACCCCCCAGGGTCTGACGGCTGCTTTCATTTCCTGCTCTCTTCTCCCCCCAGCCCCGACACGCTGCTCCCCCCCAGCAGTGCCACAGCCTCCTCCAGGCCTCGGCCCTGAGCCTACATCCTCTATAGGGCACGCAGGTCCATTGGGGGGCGCCTGCTAGCGCCGTTTGCAACCCGCTCCCCCCCCCAGGGAAACATAAATCCTCCCCCCCCCCCAGCTGCTGATCTTTCATATCCTCCGGCTAAAAGGCAGCTTAAAAGTCTTGCCTGAAGCGCCGGTAAATTATGCATCAGAGAAGGTGCTGCTGGGGCTGGGTTCTCCCTCGGCCCCCCCTCCCTACCCCCCCCTCCACAGGCAGCCAGGAAATCCCAGAGAACAAAGGGAACAGCAGGAACAAAAGGGCGGGGGGGGATTCGGGGAGGGGGGAAGAGGGGTTAAGTGGGTCTTAAGAGGTTCAGGGGGAGAAGGGGGGTGCAGGGTTGGGGCAGGGGGGTTAGGAGCAGGGAAGTGGGTGGGGAGGGGAGTGCGGATGAGCAGGGATGGGGGTGAGGAGAAGGGAGGAGCAGGGGGTTGGGAGCAGGGAGGGGGTGGGGAAGGGGAGTGGGGTGCAGGGGTGGGGGAGGGGAGCTAGGAGAAGAGGGGGCGGGGCCTTGGGAGCAGGGCGGGCCGTGGGGTGCACCAGCTCTAAACCCCAGTTTGGGACAGGAAGTGACGGCGACCCCCTTGGAGCTGCTGGGTCAATTCTGGGCCCGGCACCAGACACCTCAGGACAAGCAGAGTCAGCACCTCACTGCAGCGCAGCGCCCTCTAGTGCCGCGCTGGGGCAATGGGGCCAGCCCTGTCTGCCAGGGGAGAGCGCCCCCTGCTGCCCCCGCCCCGCTCCCTGCCCCACAGTGCCCCCTGCTGAGCCCCCGCCCCGCTCCCTGCCCCACAGCGCACCCTGGGGCCAGCCCTGCCTGCCAGGGGAGAGCGCTCCCTGCTGCCCCCCCCCCCCCGCTCCCTGCAGCGTAGCGTAGCCCCCTCCCCCCCGCACACATTGTACACCTCTATGAATGATTCACAGCCCACTTGTACGTGTTGTATGGATCCACAGAGCGTGTAGATGTGCGTATGGTACACGTGTGGCTGTTGTGAGGTTGCATGATGCGTGTGTGCATGCACAGCACACATACACACATGTTGTGTGGCTGCACGAGGCCCATTTTGTGCTGCATGGTGGGTGGGTGTGCATTATGTAGATGCACAGCGGACGTCTGGGTGTGTTGTGTGGCTGTATGGGGCATGCATGTTGCATGGAGGTGCAGTGCACGCATGTGTATGTTGTGAGGTTGCGCGGGGTGCGTGTGGATGCACAGTGCACGCGTGTGTATGTTGTGAGGTTGCGCGGGGTGCGTGTGGGTGCACAGTGCACGCGTGTGTATGTTGTGAGGCTGAGCGGGGTGCGTGTGGGTGCACAGTGCACGCGTGTGTATGTTGTGAAGTTGTGTGGGTGCGTGTGGGTGCACAGTGCATGCGTGTGTATGTTGTGAGGCTGCACGGGGTGCGTGAGGGCGCACAGTGCACGCATGTGTATGTTGTGAGGTTGCGCGGGGTGCGTGTGGGTGCACAGTGCACGCGTGTGTATGTTGTGAAGTTGTGTGGGTGTGTGTGGGTGCACAGTGCATGCGTGTGTATGTTGTGAGGCTGCACGGGTGCGTGTGGGCGCACAGTGCACGCGTGTGTATGTTGTGAGGCTGCGCGGGGGGGTGGGCGCACAGTGCACGCGTGTGTATGTTGTGAGGTTGTGCGGGGGGGGCGCACAGTGCACGCGTGTGTATGTTGTGAGGTTGCGCGGGGTGTGTGTGGGCGCACAGTGCATGTGTGTGTATGTTGTGAGGTTGTGCGGGGGGGGGGGCGCACAGTGCACGCGTGTGTATGTTGTGAGGTTGTGCGGGGTGCATGTGGGCGCACAGTGCACGCGTGTGTATGTTGTGAGGCTGCGTGGGGTGCGTGTGGGCGCACAGTGCACGCGTGTGTATGTTGTGAGGTTGCGCGGGGTGCGTGTGGGTGCTCCAGCTCCCCCCACTGTTCCTCCATCCCCCCCACTGCCTCTCTATCCCCCTCCCCCCCGTTGCCCTCCCTCTCCGAGTTCAGCTCAATGCCACCCCACAGTCTCCCCATGGGGCTGCGGTGCGCAGGGAGGAAGGTGACCTCGGTGACCCTGGAGCCAAAGGCAGCCACGGCCCCTTCCTCTGCCCGCTCTGCTCCGCTCCCCGGGTTCGTTCGCGGGGTAATCACCCTGCGCGCCCAGAGCCGGCGCGTTGCCTGGCCGTGATGGCCGGCTCTTGGAAACACCGTACCGGAGGTTCCTACCCACGGGAATAAAGAGCCGCCCTGCTCCACCCCAGAGGCAGTTGCATTGCAGGGTTGAACGGGCCACGCAAGGCAGGAAGGGGTTAACAGGCTACCAAAGGGCCAATCGGCCCAAACAGAGACACTGGCAGGGAAGGTTTCAAAGGAAAAGCCCGTGGCCGGCAGGAGGGAAGGAAGATGGAGCTGGGGCAGGCAGTTCTGGCCCAGTGGCGCTCCTGGAGGACGAGGGAGCTTCCTGACGTGTTTTGGACTTGGGGTGCCCCGGAACGGGCCGGGGTCGAGACCTCACTGCAGGGCTGGTCGGCGTCAGAGGCTGGCTGGAGCTGGGGAAGAGCAGCTGGGAAACTGAGGCTGAGTGGCTGCTACGCTGCCCCCCACCGCAAGGGGGCACTCAGGCAGGCCCTCGTGCGGCACGCGCGTATCACACAGTCGCACCGACGCAATGCACCAGCACAGGACTGCGACTGGCTGCTGGGGAGACGCCCTCCTGGGGTTTGGGCTCGGCCCAGCGCGGCTGGGACTGTGTGGGACCCGGGGGGCTGCTGATCAGTGACACTTGCTGGGGCCAAATTTCCCCCCCCAATCAAATTCCAGCTACATAGATTCTGTTCTGCCGCCCCCCAGCCCCTGTCATTTCGCAGGGAGTTGGGATCCTCCGTCACTTCCTGTCTCAAACTATTCTGCACCACTGTGGCTGTTAATCAGCCGGCCCGCTGCATCCCAGAGGTGGCTGCATTGCAGGGCTGGGAGAGGGATCGCTGAATAAACAGCGGCCCTGCGCTACCCCAGAGGCGGTTGCATCACAGGACTGGGTGGCACCTGCCAAGTCCTTCTCAGGCCGTAAAGAGGCTTTTCTCCCAGCCAGAAGATTTCTCTCTCCCGGCCCCAGTCCGGGCTTTGCCCCACAGGCTGGGATGGTGCGGGGGTGGGGGTCGGGGGGTGGGGGGGGTGTCCCACCTTACCTGGCTCGCTGGAGTTGTCCCCGCTCTGCGAGGCGATGCCCCCGCTGGAGGGGCCCGGTGTGCCCGAGTGCGTGGAGCCCGTCTCGTCGTGGTCTCGGATCCAGGAGTTATTCTAAACACGGAGAGGGCAGCGCGGGGAGGGTTAGCTGGGTCTGGGTCTGGAGCGCCGGGTGGTGGAGCCGGAGCCAGCCCCAGTGCGACCCCACTGGCGCTCCTGCTAAGCGCCATCTCAGCCCAGTGCCTGGCCCGTGCTGCCTGGGGCCAGGCCTGGCGTGGCAGGGGTCCCCGAGCCGGGTTGGCCAGGGGTCCGGCCCACGCCCAGCGACATGGAGGGGCCACGGATCTCGGCCGAGGGGGTCTGGGCAACCCACCGGCACAACCCACAATCTGGGTTGTGAGGTCTGTGCAGCGCCCGGCACGGTGGGGGCCCCGGATCTGGGTCGGGGGAGGCCCCAGTCTCAGTTGGGGCCTCTAGTTGCTACCACATTATCAGCACTAAAAGACCCTCTAACAAGACCAGAGCCATGGGGGGCGGTCCCCATGCAGCACCCTGGGGGCTGGCCAGCCTCAACCCACAGCAATGGGGCCGGGGGGAGGGGGATTTGCACACCTAGGCTCGTTGTGACCCCCCAGCCACAGGGCAGAGTTTAAGGGGCCCCGGCTTTGCCCCCAGGAGGAACAATACAGCTCCGGTTACATCCCGCCCCCTCCCCGCACATGCCCCACCTCGTTAACCCCGGCTAGCTGATCCCAGGCCCCTCGGCGGGAGCCCGGGGGTGAGAAGGGTTAAGGAGGGACGGGCTGCAGGGGGGAACCCGACACGTGCCCCCCACAGGAGCAGGGGAGGGAGGGGAGCAAAGGTCCCTGGTTAAAGGCCCAGGAGACCGAGGCTGCAGCGCTGACTGTAACCCAACCGCCGGGGCCACGCGGAGCGACATTCCTGCTGCTCCGACCAGCGCCGGCCTCCTTTAAACTGGAGTCACTCCAGAGTGACTCCACTCCCCCTAACAGAGCTGGGGAGAGAACCCCGGAGTCCTGTCTCCCAACCCCCCCCCCCCCCGTTCTAACCACTAGGCCCCACTCCCCTCCCAGAGCTGGGGAGAGAACCCAGGAGTCCTGGCTCCCAGCCACCCTGCTCTAACCACTAGACCCCACTCCCCTCCCAGAGCCGGGGATAGAACCCAGGAGTCCTGGCTCCCAGCTCCCCCTGCTCTAACCACTAGACCCCAGTCCCCTCCCAGAGCCGGGGAGAGAACCCAGGAATCCTGGCTCCCAGCCTCCCCTGCTCTAACCACTAGCCCCCACTCCCTTCCCAGAGCTAGGGAGAGAACCCAGGAGTCCTGGCTCCCAGCCCCCCCTGCTCTAACCACTAGGCCCCACTCCCCTCCCAGAGCTAGGATAGAACCCAGGAGTCCTGGCTCCCAGCTCCCCCTGCTCTGACCACTAGGCCCCACTCCCCTCCCAGAGCTAGGATAGAACCCAGGAGTCCTAGCTCCCAGCCCCCCCTGCTCTAACCACTAGACACCACTCTCTTCCCCCCACCCCAAACAGCTGCCTGCTCCCGCATTTACCGCCCTCCCATCCTACCTGTATTCCCGCTCCCTCTGCCCCTTTAAGAGGGTGCTACTGCCCGATGGAGCGCAGCGCACGGGGCTGGCTCCGCGGGGGGGAGTTGGGGTCTCACTTTACCACAAACGCCAACAACTTGGTTCATTGCTCTGGGGGGGTCTCGGGGCTTTAAACAGCTGTTTTGCAGGCCCAAGAGCAGGGCTGGGTATTCTCCTGTCTCTAGCCTTCCTCTGCCATCCACAAGGCTGCAAATATTCCCTCGGGGAAGAGAGGAGCTTTGCAATGTGTGTGTTTGCGGGGTGTGTGTGTGTTGTGTTGTCTCTACCGACAGCGAGTCTGTTTGCAGCGTGTGTGTATATGTGCAAAGATCAGACGTGTGTTGGCCGCGGGTGCACCCACACAGATCATGCGTGTTTGTGGCATGCCTCTGTACGTGCAAAGCTTATGCCTGTGTTTGCAGCATGTACCGGTGTACATGCAAAGATCACGTATGTTGGCAGCGTGTGCCCAGGCACAGCCACAGGCGTGATCTTTGCACGGCGCACACGGAGACACAAAGATCATGCGTGTGTTGGCGGCGGCTGTGTCCCTGTGCGTGCACAGCTTGTTGGGTGTGTCTGTCTCTGAAGGCGTGTGTGGGTGGGGGTGTATTAGGAGAGGTGACCCCTGCCCTAGGAGGGGTCCCACTAACAGGCCGGACCCCCCTGTGTCTGTCATTGTCCGAACCCCAAGGACAGGTGGGTCAATATGGGGGTGGAGCGGGGGGGGGGGGGGCTGCTTCCCCTCCGGCTGCTCCCAAGTCCTGGTCTGGAATCGGGGATGGACTGGGGGGGTGGGGGTCTACGCAGGGCCTTGATGCTGAAGCTGACCCCAAATCAACCCCCCAGGGGGATAGGTGGGGCGGGGGGGGGCCCCCCCGGCGCCATCTAATTATAACAACAAAGTCCCGGCTGGGGATTAGCTCCCTCCACCCGTAGCGAGTAGCTCGGGGGCGTATTAAAAATGCAGAGGAGATGCTATAGGCAAATGACTGTGCCGGCTGCATTAGCAAGCGGGGGGCAGACGAGGGGGGCAGCGGGCGGGTGGGGCGGCCCAGACACTCCCTCGTCACCAGCCGGCGCAAACGCCGGACTCTTTCCAAAGCACGGCTCCGTCATTCCTATTTCCAAAGCAGGAGGGGTGCAGGGGAGTCTGGCGTCCTTTGGAGGTGGGGACCCTCCCCCCCCGATCCACCCCGCGCACCCTTCCCCGCACTGAGCCCCGGCTTCTGCCCGCGGCCCCTGTCACCAAAGCAAGTCCCCCAGGTAGCAAGGTGGGAGGAGGCCACGTGGGGTGATCGCTTTGGGGGTGAGCCGGGCCCCTGGGAACGCAAAGGGGCTGGTCAGGACCAGGTTGGTGAGAACAGATGCTGGGCTGGATTCTCACATGCAACCCTGCAGCTGCTCCTCCCTCCCAACCCGCAGCCCCCCGGCCCTGGGCTCCCCCCGCATCCTGCTGCTGCCCCTCACCTCCTGCTATTCCAGTCTCTGAATGCCCAACAAATACCAGTTAGCTCCTGTGCTGTGCTTTTTATCCCTAGATCTCAAAGATGGGGAAACTGAGGCACGAGGCTGGGGGGAAAAAGACTTGCCACAGGTCACCCAGCAGGCCAGAGCGACGAATCAAACCCAGGTCTCCCGAGCACCAGCTCAGCGTTCTGTCCATGGGGCCGCGCTGCCTCGGGGCTGCCCTAGCACCTGCTCTCCCCCCATGGGCCCCGGGGAGCAGAAAACAGCCACTGGAGGCTGTCCCCCCACCCCCTCCTGGGCCCCTTCGTGCTGCCAAAAGGGCAAGAGGGTGCTGTGTGTGTGTGTGTGTGTGTGTGTGAGAGGGAGTGGGGGGAGGCGCTAGCTGTCTGCAATCCTCCATGGGTGTCGCATGCATGTGGAGGGAGGGAGCGTGCCTAGCCCTGGCTGTTAACACACATGCCGACATGTAACGTGCTAGCCCTGGGGGCTCCCCGTGTGTGTCTGGGGGTGCACGGTGGACATGGCTGCGCATTCGTAGCTGAGGGGCGCGCGTCAGTCCGTGTCGAGAACTGCTGCACACGCCTGCGGGTGCGTGACCGGCGCGGCACGTCCGTTCCTGCGTGTCTGTGCACACGCCCGCATCAGCGCCGGGAAGGAAAGACCCCATTTCTCTTCCCTCTGAGCCAGCCAGTCCCCCCCTAACCTGGATCAGAGCCTCCTGGAGGGGAAAAGGCCTCGTATCCCACTGGATGGACGGCCGCACCCCCAGAGCGCTGGGAGAGACAATCGCATCCTGTGTTTTGGGATGCACGTGCCCCGGGACGCAGCCGCATCTCCAAGTGCCTGGCCGGGGCGTGGGGACACGCGCGGATTGGCCGGAGCGGCGCCGAGCTCCCGCAGTCCCCACCCCCGAGAAGGCCAGCTGGGCCCACTGCCGCCAGCCAGAGAAATGTCCCCGCCGCTCGGGGTGGGCTGAGCTGGGGCCAGCCGGGGAGCCGCGTGCGAGACCTCAGAGCCGGGTTCTGGGGTCGCATGTCTGGTGTTAGCAACATGGTCTCGTGCGTACTGCGCTGGTCTGGTTATGTTCCCAGCTCTGCGGTGAAACCGTGGGCAACTTCCCCATTCTGTGCCTCAGTTTCTCCTCCCACCCCTTGTCTCTGGAGCCTGGGAGCTCTTTGGAGCAAGGCCCGTCTCTCACAGTGTATCCGCGCGGCACAACGAGGGAGCCCCCCGATCCCTTGTCTAAAGCAGGCGTCCGGTCTCCCACCTGGTCGGAGAGGCTGGCGCAGGACCCCGTGAAGTCCTCCAGGTCGGATTTGGAACCCCCATCCCGGTCGTCGATTACCAGGTCGATGGGCATCTTCCCCTTCAGGCAAGTGATGTAGCGGTGGCAGAAATTGTCGCACAGGTCGTGTACCTGCTCCCCGAAAAGGAGAACCGTTAGGAGGCGTGAGCCCAGGCGGCTGGGTCAGAACCCCGTTGGGCTCGGTGCTTTCCAGCCGCTCCCAACCAGGCCTGCCCATCTGGCCCGGCGTCCCGTCTCCCCAGCCCTGAGCTGAGAGGAACCACCCGAGAGCCTGACTCTTTGGTGCTTTAGCCCAGTTGGCTGTGTTGGCCCTCGCGAAAAAGATCCAGACAAGGGGCCGGCCAGCCGGGATCAGAACTCAGGGGCCACCTCCGGCGTCGGACAGCGACAGACGCCACCAGATCCTTCAGAGAAAGGGGGAGAACCCCACAGCAGCAAACGGGGGGTAAGATCCCCCCCCCCGTGTTAGCTCTGCTCCTGAGCCCTCATCCTCAGAGATCAGCTAGACCTCTGAAGTAGGAGAGGGTGGGGTTTTTTGGTGTTTGTTAGGTGTTAGGTGCTCGGCCCTGTCCGGTATTTGTCAGGAGCCCCCGGCATGCTAGGGGCTGTACAAACACTGAGCCGAAAAGACAGGCGGTGGAGACGGACAGACGTTGGGCAGGGCCGGGCAGGTACGATGGGGGGGGGGAGGGCTGTGCATGCGTGATGGGTGGGGGGTGTCTCTGCAGAGCCGGGCACAATGGGAACCCCACCTCGGTTGGGGGGGGGGGGTCGTCTAGGCGTTACCATAATACACCTCCTAGTGAGAAGACCGGAGCCCTGTCTGCCCTAGGCCAGGACCCCTCCCAGTGTATTTGCTGCGGGCGCTGTGGGTCCCTCCTCTGCCTTTCCTCTCTCCGGGCCTTCGGCTCTGAAAAGCCCCAGCTCCTGGCTTCCTCTTTCTTCCCTGCCCCTGGCAGAGGCACTTCGCCGCCGCCCCCCCAACCCCCTTTTATCAGCTCCCAGCAGGCACCCGCTGTGGTGCTCAAAGGGTTAATTACCCCATTAACAAGGGGATTATCGAGTTAAAAACCGTGAGGGCGATTGTGGCTGTAATGAGCTCATTACCCTGGCCTGCCGCTTGGCCGGGGCCCTGGGACCCCCCCATCCCTCCCCCTTTGCGATTGCATCATGCCTGGAATTTACCAGACACGCCGCCCCAGGGAGGGGAACGGGCCAGATCCGCCCCCTCCGCGCCAGGCAGGGATCTGGCCCACGGACCCCCATGGAGCCCCGACTGGTCGGCACGCGCTGGAGATCTCTCACCAGCCAGGTTTTCTTTCCAACCTGCACAACTGCTGGACCGACAAGCCAGCGGGGCCTGATTCTGCTCTTGCTCATTCCTCCTTCAATGGCGTGACTCCCGCTTACACCAGGGAATGACTGGGGAGAATCCGGCCTACCGATTTAAACCCCACCTCCCGCCCCACGGTGAACCGATCTCTCTACAGCTGGCTGGGCTAAGCTAGCCGCGCACAGCTGACTCCCGTTTACACCAGGGAAAGGGGCGGAGGGGCTGGCTCGCTAACCTCTCAATGTGAGACGTCCATAGGGCCCGATTCTGATCTCACTCCCTGTGTAAATCGGCCCAGAGCCGGGCGCCGATTTGGAATTCGGCCCTTGGAATAACTCCACTGACTTGCGGGATTCCAAGTCCCGATTTATTCCAGTTTAACTAAGATCAGAATCTGACCCTCTAGCCGATTATTACCACCCTACGTTAAATTGATTTCAAACCGTTTCAATGGCGTGCGTATTAGTGGTCGGAACTGGTGCAATTAGATGTTGACGGGGCAAGATTTCTAATTCAGACCGGTCCTTAAACTGCTGGAGAAGAGAACAGACAAATTCTGCCGTGATGCCAGCAGAATTCAGCTGTCATCCACCCACCTGGGACGGTCTCCTCCCACAACACTCCTCCTCTCTGAAGCATAGTTTATCCCGGGGCAAAATCTGAGTGCAGACTAGGCCTTAGACATCCTAGTGTTTCACTTGCATGAGACATGCTGCCCAAATGCAAAGTTTATCCCGATCTCCACGGGTGAGAGCGTCAAGAAATTTCCCCCGGCTTCTCTGTAAATCCAAACCAGCCGTTCGTAGGGGCATCATTTGCTTATCCCCTGGATGGGTCACTTTGAAAGCGTTTGGTCTAACAAGCATCGTCTGTATTTTGTTCAGACGCCAACGCCAATCCTCTGGCCTTGATTTTAAAGGAGCTACTTTGATTTACGCTGGGGAAGGGCTGCCCGTGGTGGGGTTTTTTTTGTTTTTTTTTTTAAATAAAAAGATAAACCTCCACATGTTTCTTTAACAGCACGGGGCTGCGGCAGAGGCCTGTACTACCCTGGTTTCGTTACTTTAACCATGACACGTGCTACACGGGGCTTTGGCTACCGGAGACTGAAGTATTGTCAGAACTAGCTGCAGCTACCGTGAATTAACAGAGTCTGTTTTACAAAGCAGCCTTACCGAGGTAGGGCGGCTCAGTGGTTGGGGCCCTCGCCTGGGTCTCGGGAGACCTGGGTTTAGTCCCCGTCTCTCTGACAGCTTCCCTGTGTGATCTTGGGGAAAATCACTTCCAAGGTATTTAGGTGCCTAATTCCCATTAACATCTAGGTGCCTAAACACCTTGGAGGATCTAACCTGTACGTTTCTCTGTGCCTCAGTTCCACCTCTGTGATAACAGCACCACTCTATCTCGCCAGGGAGGGTAAATACATTGAAGATTGGGACGTGCCCAGAGGCTATGGTGATGGGCACCATAGACAGATTGATTGCTTTACAAAAAATTGGAGCGATTCCATGTGGCTTGGAATCAGGTCCTTTACCATCATGTCTACTGGAACTCTGCCACTGAATGTACTAATTAGCTACCACTATGGATCCGGTCCACTGAGGGGTATTGACGTCAAAGGCCTACCTAGGTGCTTAAAGATAAGCGAGGCCCTTAAGCCCGTGCATACTGCCAAGCAGGTGTTTAATTCTAGCCTTATTCTGCAAAGCATAAATCCAAGTTCAAGGGGATCTGGACTGGGTCTGTCCTGTTTAAGTCCCCAGCCCTACAAACACACATGCGTGGGAGTCACTTTATTCACCAGAGCAGTATGTCTATTGTAAATCAGTAATTATTATTCGGAGTACCGGAGCGTCTAGCAGCTACAGCTCTCCCAATAATCAATTGGGGGGGGGGGGGCTTGCTGGCAATTCAAAATTTAAAAAAAATTGTTTTGTGTTGACCTGAAAACAAAATTTCTTGGAACTTTTAGCGAATCTAAAAGCTTAAAAAAAAAACAACCCCAAACCAATTTGTTTTGATTTTAGACATTTTAAAACTAAAACTAAATCAAAGGAAAGGAAAATTCCAACAGAAATGTTGTTCCAACCCAAACAATCAAAACTCGCATCCAAAAATGTCAAATTGAAGCACTGATTTGGGGGGTTTTTTTTAAGAATTTTTCTTTTTTTCCAACCTCAACAACTCTCAGAAATTGCCCGGCCTTCGCGAAATGTTCCAAGTCTGCTTCTTTTGGAGAACAAACTTTCAGCTGCAAACGTTTGCTCCGTTCTAGCTAGGCTCCCCAGTCGGGGATCAGGGCTGCGTTGTGCCGGGCTGCGGGCGCTGTACGTTTTTATGACTATTAGGCGTGTTACGGGAGCCCTGGGGAGCACCGCGGCCCCGCCCCCACCCTGCATCAGAACCCCATTGTACCAGGAGCTGTACAAATGCAGAACAAAACGAGAGTCCCTTTCAGACTGACAGACCCAGTCAATTTGGGTCGAATGCGGGGAATAGTTTTATCAGGGGAAAAATAAAATTTGGAAAAAGCTGAAACGGTTTGTTTAAGATTTGGCCAAAACATTGAATTGATACCCTTTGTTTTAACACACGTCCATTTATTTTCTCCTCTCTCTCAGGCCTGGCCTCTACTCTGAACCTGCCCCCTTCCCCCCGTCTTGCCAGATGAAAAATTAAACCTTCGCGGGCCGTTGTACCAGTGAACCAGGATAATAATCCCAAAGCCGAAATTCAGCCCCACGTGGGTTTAAAACCGTTTTATTTGGCCACTTATCAGCTGCACGTGGGGCTTAGTGACGGGCCATCCAGCTTTCACCACGGCAAGCAGCACGGCTTGGGTTGAAAACATCAATTAGAAGGGGTTTGGCTTTGGCGGGACTTTCTCCTTGCTCGGATGATTTGGTTGGAGGTTCATTTCTGCTGTCGTCGCATGAAACCTCAGATCCATCATCAAAGCAGCTGCAAACGGGCAAAAAAAGTTGCACCGTATTTAACTAAATGTTACTTGTGATGTTTGCAATGGCACCAATTGGAGGAGGGGGGAAAAAAGAAAACCATACGGCCAGAGTATAGATTGGTTACAGCTCTGCCGGAGTCACTGGGGCCAGCTCCCCCACTGGTGTAAAATTGTGTGGCTCTATTGAAGTCTATGGGCCCAATTCCCCCCTGGTGTAAACTGGCAGAACTCCCTTAAAATCAAGGGGCCCAATCTCTAGCTGGTGCAAACCACCACTGCTCTATTTGAAACCAGTGGCGCTGGGCCCGTTTGGATCAGCTGAGGGTCTGGCCTATAAAAGTTCCTTTTAGACGGTTTCCTTTTGCTTTTTAATAACAAACGGTTACAAATAATGAACCCCCAACCCTGCGCTGGTGAGGGGGAAGGGAGGAAAACGTGTCGATTTACCTTTTCTAATTCCAAGAGATGGAATCGTAGCACCTGGATGGACTGAATCATCTGGAACGAGAACACAAAGGGAAATCCGTTTGAGGCGGCTTTATCTGCATCTCTGATAAGGGGCCGGAGCGGCGGAAAGGGGCCAGCGCATAAACCAAACTCATGGAGCTGCGGCCCCAGGTTTATTTCATTCGCTGGCTGGATTATACCCACATAGTCACTTGGATGGAGCCTTTACTTTTCCACATGTCTCTCCCCGGCCCTCCACGTGAAACTTAACACGTCTGGTTCTCCGCGGCTCGGGGCACAGCACACGCCTGTGTGATGTGAGTGAGACTCATTTGGCTCCTGTGCAAGCGTCCAAAGCGACAGAGAACGAGGCCTAATCAATCCGTTCCTCGGGAGAGTCTGAAAAGCCTTTCTAAGGGCCGATTCCATTGGTGTGACGCCAGTGGGCCAGACCCTGCGCCGCCGTTACTCTGCATCGCTTCAAAGAGCCGAGGTGGTGACTAAGGCCTGGCTTTTGAAAGGCCGCAGCGCCTCCGTCGCATTTCCAAGACGGATTTAGCAGCCTCCATCCCCTTTGAAAACGACCTGGCCGTTGCAACGCAGAGCGCGGCAACGCCAACGCCCCTTTAAAAATCTGGGCCTTCATTCTTAGATTTAGGAAATGAATGAATTCCCCCGCATGCAACATCTTTAGCCCTGATCCTGCTAAGACTTCACGCATGTGCTTAACTTTGGGTGCACTGAATAAGTCCCAGTACAAGTCCTTATTGAGGAAAGCACTTAAACTCAGCTTGGAGTACATGCTTCCGTCTCTCGGGTCCATGCTCAAAGGCCCAGGCCAAACAGGAATGCAAGCTTGCATGGAGGCTGAGCGGAATCGGCTCACTCCCGGGGCATACCTTTGCAGAACTGGAGCCACATTTAAATGAAGACGAGTAGCTGCCAATGGGGAAAACGAAAGAAAAACAACCCAAAGCCAATCGGACCAGCAGAAAAACCATTTAACAAAAAAAAAAAGAAAAGATTATTTGCATTGTACACGGAATTATAGATTTTTTTTTTTTTAAAGTTTCTTACCAAATTATCCAGCTCAGGATTGGAAGAAAATAAAGGTTTTTCTGTCCTAATCTAGAAAGAGAAAGACATGGGCAATCCAGCACAAATAAAACACAGAGAGGCAAAAGGTTAGCATGATTAAAAAAAATCTGGTTTTCTCATTTCCCCAGAACATAAAAAGGGAGCGAGAGAAAGAAATCTCTCTTTCCCCAGAGCTTCCGTGACATCCCCACATGCGTATATTTCACTCTCGGCTCTGCCCTGTCTATGTATTTTAAAATATTCCCACCCCTGCTGCGGCCCAGCCCCTCCTATGCAAGATCAGATTTCACCCCATCTCCTTTTTAAAAGTCCTTCCAAGCAAGCGTTGCTCTCTCTCTCTCTCTCTATATATATATATATATAATTTTTAAGCACGACGCAGCCTCATGTACACTCTCGGCCTGGCCGGGGCATGTCTATAAACGCAGGATCAACACAAGGTTGTTTTGTTTTGTTTTGTTTTGTTTTTTTGGCAATGATTAAGATAACAGCTGGGCCTGATTTGCCGAGTCTGATTCAGCGCTGGGTCTTCCAAGTAGTTCCCCGAATCGAGCCAATCAATCAGTCGATTTTACCCGGGGAGAACGCTAGAACGAGTCGGGCCCCAGCATTGGCACGGCTTCCCCTGCGTTCCTCCGGCCTTAGGTGTCTCCTGCTTTGCCCCCCGCTGGCTCCAGACACTGACCTGTTTGGCGAAGACGGCTATGTCCTCGTTGAAGGAATCGGAGGAGCAGACGTCCCCACCGGGGTAAGAGCCCGAGGTATCCCTGGGGGAGCAGGTCGCCAGCTCACACTTCTCAAAGACCAGGGCCAGCAAGGGGAACAAGGGATGCCTGCAGCAAAGAGGCCAGGATAGAGCTGGACAACACACAGGGTGCAAGGCACACGCATTATGCAACCCAGACACCCCGCCGATCAGCGCCGGAACAAGGTTAGAGAGGGCCCTGGGGCAAGAATACATTAGCCCGTGTCGCCCCACCAGCTGCATCCGCCCCGCTCACGGAGGGAGAGGTCCCAAAATCTGCCCCTCCCCCCAAAATCTGCTGCTCTATAGGTAGAGCGGCCTCTGCTGGCTGGGGCCCCATAACGTCCCGGGTCCTGACACAACTATCCACTTGCACCATTACAGCTCGGCCACAGCAACGGATCGCACACACGTGCACAAACGCCCCGCGATCCGTGCAGACGCACGCACGACGCGGCGCACGCCCCGCATCTATGCCATGCAAATGTCTACCCAGCCCATGTGTAACACACACACACACACACACACACACACACACACAGATAGTGTGCAATACGCATACACCACCTGCACCCCTCTGCACAAATGTAAACACACACCCGCACACGTAGTCATTCATGCTCACGGATCCAGTTTGTGTGGTGCATAAACAAAACTATACACACACCCATGTTATAAAGCACCTACGCCCGGTTGCATGCAGTGTCATTTGTAGCCGTGTCTGTCTCAGGATATTAGAGAGACAAGCTGGGGGAGGTAATATCTTTTATCGGACCAACTTCTGTTGGAGAGAGGGACGAGCTTTGCAGCTTACACAGAGCTCTTCCTCGGGTCTGGGAAAGGTATTCAGAGCTCCCGCCCACCCCTTGTTGTCCTAGGACCGCAGAGGTGTCAATGGGCCACGCTCTACCTTGAGCGCCAACTACTTCCACTAACCAATCTGGTCCACCTGGCTGTGACGCTCGGAGGACCTTTCCCAGCCCCGAAGAGAGCTCGTGTCTCTCATCCACAGAATTTGGTTCAATAAAAGATATTCGCTCCCCGGCCTTGTCTCTCTAACCCACCCAATGTGTAATATCCGCAGTGACCATTGCCGAGCATCACGTACAAGCTTCCGGCGTGCACAAGGTAGGACACACGCTGGGTAATAAAAGCCGCTGTCGCACAGAAGCATGCACAATGTGCAACACACGTGCTATACACTGTCTACACACAAGTGTAGACACACCTACAATGTATCACGGAGACGGAGTAGAATCTACACGAGCCAACTGCTGTTCACATGCCCATGGGGTGCAATAGATTATCTCCGCAACATATTGTGCAGAAGTGAGCAAACAAAGGCTATACATACTAACAGTGTATGTGACTGTTACACAAGTGCACCCACTCAAAGGAGAGTTATACACCAGGGGGTCTCAAACTGGGGCTCGGGACCCCTCAGGGGGTGGTGAGGTCATTACATGGGGGGCTGCAAGCTGTCAACCTCCAGCCCAAACCCCACTTCGCCTCCAGCATTTATAATGGTGTTAAATATATAAAAAAGTGTTTTTAATTTATAAGGGGGGTCGCACTCAGAGGCTTGCCATGTGAAAGGGGTCGCCAGTAAAAAAGTTTGAGACCCACTGCTATACACAGACTGGAACGGCATTAGTGTATATACACACACAGAGCAAATATGCAAACAGAGGACCACAACCCATGGGTGTAGACAGATATAGACAGATACAGGGCATATAATTAGGCTGGGCAAAATTAGATTTGTATTTTTTAATAATTTCGAGGTTTATTTTTAAGCATTTCCCCCCATTTTTATTTATTTTAAATTGTCACCGTTGTGGGAACTGGGGGGGGGGGGGGGGAGAGAGAGGGGCGTCCGGCAATCACTATTTGATGGCAGTCGACACTGAGATTCACAAAGCTTTATAATCGTGAAAACGCAAACCGTCCATCCCGTGTCAAAATAGCCAAAGTAAAGACACTCTAGGCAGTTCGCAAGCTGCATTTTTACTTTGCTTAGCTGTAAATTTCAGTTTTTAATCAATGGAAATATTTTGGTGGTGCACACGGTCCGATCAACATTTTCTGATGAAATATCTAAGCCTTCCAAGCCTACATAAAGCACACATAGTGCATATATAGTACGTGAATATTGTATATAGTACATGTAGCCCTGGTGTAGGAATTGTATGTACATAATACACAGAGTAACGTTACTGGTGGCTACAGACACAGTGCGCATAATACACCAGACAGCATTATTACTGTGTGTGTATATGCACATATATTACACACAGGCACAAGGGAGAGCATGATTAGCGTGTATACACTCAGCGTATATAAGATACACACACATTAGCGGAGCTGGGGGAAGAACGGATTTTTCTCAGTTCCTGGGCAGCATTTAAGAGTGTGTTCGGGAGGGAATCATTTAGAGCGAAAGGTTTTGTTGAAATCAAATTGAAATGTTGTTCTGACCATTTTAAAACAGTTTGGGGAATTTAAAAAGAAAATTGAAGGAAATTTTGAAAGAAAAAGTCGTTGGAAACCGCAAAATACAAAACATTTTGGTCTGGAAAATGTCAAACGCACAAGGGGGACCGTTATGAGGGTGTATACACACGGCTAGGGGATGACCTCGTGCATGTGCCCACACACAGAGTGTGTATAATACATACGGGATGACATTTAAAGTGTGTACAGACTCACACACTCTTTGCACACTACACATGCATAGACAGAATTTTAACCTGCGTGCATCATACGGACACGCACATCCCTTAGCCGTGCGATATGCCTGGTGCTACAGGACAAAGGCACCCGGGATTCTTTCCTTGATGTGCCATCGCCCATTAGTGTAGCTAGACGGTGGTACCTTTCTGGACCAGACCCAGCACCACTTCAGATAGAGGGGAGGATTGGGCTGGCAACGTTCACTGCTGGCTGGCCTTGCTTGGGACCATTCTCTTAAGGGAAGCAAGGTCCAGCCCTAGGGGGAGAAGGGGGCTCAGAGGAGGCGGAGGGAAGGGGTGGTTTGCTCTCTCCATTACGCTGGGTTCGCACAGCACCAGTTTCTATTGGTCCCTGGGCAACCACCACAATACGCCTGATACATTAATAATCAACAGGGAGCAGGAGACTGGGAGTATGAACCGGAGGGTTAGGGGAAGGGGGAAAGCACAGAAAGAAGGAAAGAAAATTAGAGGAGAAAGGGAAGGAGAAAAAGAGAAGACAGAGAAATGTGGGGCGGGGGAGGGAATATACCAAGTACATAAAACGTACATACTATACACATACTCCCGCTCTATAATATGGATGCACTTTGCATAGTACAGGAAGGTTCGTAATTCACAGGTATGCATATCAACATACCTCTTCTATCTATACACACCCTGATACCGAGTGCCTCCACATTGTACAGTACAGAAAGGCTGAGAACATGTTCACGGTGTATATGTCTACATAGAAAATACTGTGTACGGCGTGTGCAAATATCATATGTAAATACCTTATGTGCCTGGGAATATTTCTGTTCAGTATCTAATGTGTATAGCAATATTACACACAGCTGTGTGGATAGTGGTTTGTGCGTATAGATGCACTGCAGACTATAAAACTGATGCATAAGCGTCACATAAGATACAAACATTGGGTGTGAGGATATCAGCATTGTACACTACAGTGTGTTTAAACACACAAACACATATATTGACATCCAATGACATATGCTCACAAAGCTGACATACAAACAGACTGATGGTGAGAATATCTTTTATAATATGTTTGTGTGTGTTGGCATTATACCCTGCTGTGCGTTTCTACACACACACATACACACCCGCACAGCAGCATATAACATCAACCCACAAAACACATGCTAAAAGAACTACTCACGCTCAGGTCTATACAATGCAACACCTATTCCCACAGTGGGTAGTATTAATATGCATGGAAGATACCAATTCAGATTTGACTCCTCCGTTGAATATGGTTCCAGATACACTACACAAACTGCGGCCCTATGGTACGCGCTGCGTGTGTGCGGACATGTACACTCACTGACAGCGGCCCAGATTTATGCAGCCACGGCCAGATCCTCAGGTGGTGTAAACTGACCAGTGGCCATTAACTTCCCTGCAGCTACCCCATCTGAGGACCGGAGGACCATGCCACGAAGTTTCGTTTATGTTTAGATTTAAAACCACCACACAACACAGCCACCATCCATATGTTGAAATGTGCAGTAAAGACATGCATACAAAGGCAGTGTCCTGTACACTGTGTGTACACATGTACACACACATGTATACACACACACACACAAGTCCGTATATACAGACACAGTGTACTACTGATGTGCGTACACACACGCAGAGTGCATAGATTGTTTACACACTAGAGACAACGGCTACTTATGCAGGCAGTTACACGAGTGCAGCAGGAGTGTAAGGAGGGCGTAAAAACGCTACCATTGGGCAAGTCTTTGCACTCACTTTACACTCACACAAACAAACACACAAGGCAGCGGGGAACAGGGATTTGGGCCTAGAGAATGTCTGCCTGTCCAAACATACAGATACATTGTGCAACACTAATATACGTGTGTGTGTGTGTGTGTGTGTGTGTGTGTGTGTGACATCTTGCTCACTGTGTGTATAAATATATATATACACACTCAGAGCATGACATACATACACCCACTGTGTAAATATATATATAGACATAGATACAAAACTATTCTATATGTATATATACACAGTGTACCACTATATGTATATATACACAGTGTACCACATTGTTACACACGTCACAATGTTACTGCACACACACACACACACACACACAGAATGACCGACAAATGAACAGCTATCCATGTATGCACATACACACGTACTATACCCAGTGTGTAGCTAAAGATACATATTGGTAGTGTGTATATCACAGCAGATTAAGGGCAGATTTTTAAAGGTATTTAGGTGCCATATTGACACCGCACGTATAGCTAGAGATACACCCATACACTCTGTGTGTGTGTGTGTGTGTGTGTGTATGTCAACATTACACACTTTGTAGCTGTATATATAGATCAGTGGTTCTCAAACTTTTTTGTACTGGTGACCCCTTTCATGTAGCAAGCCTCTGAGTGCCACCCCCCTTATAAATTAAAAACACTTTTTAATATATTTAACACCATTATAAATGCTGGAGGCAAAGCGGGGTTTGGGGTGGAGGCTAACAGCTCACGACCCCCCCATGTAATAACCTTGTGACCCCCTGAGGGGTCCTGACCCCCAGTTTGAGACCCCCTGATCTAGAATATACCCAAAATGTTGTCTACCCAGACACACCATGCCGGCAGTTTAATGCTTTCCACGCGTGTAGCCCCCTGTTGGGCCCAGGATATTAGCAAGACAGGGCGGGGCGGGAATCGCTTTTGTTGGACCAACTTCTGTTGCAAGCTTTCTGGCTTACCCAGCGCTCATGCAATATCACAGCTAAGGCCCCGAGTGTGTAATATATCGATTATATCGCACTGTGGATACAAATGTTCCATAGACACACAGGGTGCAGCCCTGATCACGCTTTGTGGACACGTGCATATGCCACATATACACACTGATCAGGGCCGGTCTAGGGCAGTGGCTCTCAACCTTTCCAAACAACTGTCCCCATTTCAGGAGGCGGATTTGTCTCGCGTCCCCCCCATGTTTCACCTCACTTCAAAACGACTTGCTTAAAAAATCAGACAGAAGACTACAAAAGTGTGACCACCACACGATTCCTGACAAAGGGCCGACTGTCTCATTGTGACCATACAATTATCAAATACAGCAATTAGAATATCAATCTTGTACTGACATTTCAGTGTCCAGTACAGGCCAGTCACTGTATGAAATTTTAGTGTGTCCTGACCTGGCCAGTGCTTTGAGAACCACTGGGCTAGGGTTACTTGGTCCAGTCTCAGCGCGGGGCCCTACATTTCTGTGATCGTTTCTATCTCCCCACTCACACACATATATATTATACACACCCACACACATCCAGATATATCCACATAGGCCCTAGCAGTCTCTCTCTCTCTCTCCCGCTCCATCTAGACACACACTGTGCATTCCCAGCCCGCTGCACAAGTTCACACAGCATATGCTATGTAAATATTTGCAGCCAACATAAGCCATGTTATCTCCTAAGTGTGTCTCTCCCCCCTGGAACTTGAGAGCTGGCGTGTCAGCCCAGCAGCCGAGACAAGAGTCTCCACAGAACCCACGAGTAAAAACAACAAATAGTTGCAAATTGAAAGCAGCCTCCACTCTGGCAAAGGGGGCGCACGCGTGGGGGGGAGGGAGGGGGACTAGGGGCATTTTGGGGGAGGAAAATAGTTTTGCTTCCCTGCTCCTAGAAATGTTTACATGGAGTCAGAAGAGCCGGGATTCGAAGAAAGAGGCTGGCAAACTTTAACGCCCCTCGTAGCACCCGGTCCCTATTCCTCCAATAGTGACTGCAAAAATCTTTGGGGGTAGGGAGGAAAGGGGTCCCGGCTGGGGTCTGGTCTTTGTAGTTTTCGGCTCCTTCTGTCCTCCGTATTGGCTGCTAACCTTATTCAGAAGGGAGCCATTTCTCTCTCTTTCCCTCCTGGGCTCTTGCCGTCTATGTCTCTGTTTGTTTTCTATCTTTCCCTCTTTCTCTCCTTTCTCTTTCCTGTCTTTCTTCTCCTTTCCTCTTTCTCCTCTGTTTTCTCTCTTCCTTTCCCTCTTTTTCTCCACCTTTCCCTTGTCTCCCTACAAACGCTGGGCCCATGTCTGACACCTCAGCATTTTTCACTTCTTTCCTCCTTTCCAAGGGACAGTTATTCCCCGGGGGTGGGTTTAGGTTTCAGGAGTATTTCATGTCCCCTCCTTCCCTTCCCGGGGTCCTTCCCTGGCTTGCATGTCTGGCCTCACCTTCAGAAAAGCTCTGGACTTTCTCTTTCCAAGAAATCAAGCGGCGCCTCTTCCGATGCAGACTTTTCTCCTGCCCGGAAAGGGACCCCCCTTTTCCAGCACTGACCCCCCACTTCTAGGTCCTGAGCGCAAAATGCTTCGGGCTAAGGGAAATAACTGGGATGGCGAAGCACGCAGCCCACACTGCAGAGCCATAAGGGACCAGGACACCAAAGTGCTCACACCAAGCCGAGAAAAACTTCCTCTGCCTGGGCCTTCAAAATCACCCCCGCTCCAGGGTCCCCCAGCCACTTTTCTCCCCTCCGCTTGGGTCCAAACTTCGCTCCTTTTGTACTGGATTCATCCACAAGCCCCGCTCGGGCACTTTTTCGCTGGGGAGCCTGATCTGAAAATGACAACCCGGCCTTTCCCTCTCCAAGTGCCCTTTGTTTTGTCTGGGGTGGGTAAATCTCTCTCTCTCCTGGAAACTACTAGGATGACAGGCGGAGAGAGATTCCCACCTGGAATTATGGTTAGAAACAAACAAATCCCCCAGAAACTGGATTGAGAGAAAACAGGCAGAAAATGGCTAGACAGACAGACAGACAGCCCCGGTCCTGCTAGAAATTAGACCGACCGACGTTCAGAAATCTCCACCGCAAATTACCCCCCCACCCCGACACACACACACACACACTTGAAATAAAAGGGGAGAGACACAGATGGTCCCACCAGCAGTGAAACTGACCAGAGCCTCCTAGAAATCAAATGGATCCAGGGATCCCCCGGTAATTAGACGGATCCAGCCCTACATGAAGAGACGGACCCTCCAAAAAAACTAGCGGGCTCGACAGGCAGACAACGCCTAGCTCCAACTAAAACAACCCGGAGGCTTTACACCCCCACCCCACACCCACACAGACAGACGCAGAACTTGTTTCTCCCAGCCAGCGATTTTCAGCAGCGCCTGGGCCAATTCTAGGGAGACCCCCGCGCCCCCCAAGTCTCTGGGAGTCCCCGTCCCCCTGCCCAGCCCAGCCCCGGTTCCTTACCCATAGATCTCATCCTTCTCCCTCTTCAAGGCGTCCGTATTCCCCAGCCCCGGGGGCATGCCTGCCCGGTGGGTCACCCCGGCCGATCCATACGGCGAGCTCTGGCTCAGCGAGTGATGCTGCAAACTCCGAGCCGTGTGAGGGTCCCCGAACCCAGGCAAAGCGACTCCATCCATGGCAGGGTAATGCACCAGGTCATCGTACTGCAAGGCAGGTGGAAAACAAGGGGCGGGTGGGTGTCAGGGAGACAGCCCGCCGCTCCCAAACACAGCCGCCGCAGCGGCCCCCGGGTCGGGAATGCACACAGAGGAAGTGGGGGAGGGTTTTTTTTGCACCAAAAACATCCCTAGGCAAGCTCAGATCCGGGGAGCCGGAGAAGTAATTTTTGCACAGGCATAATCAGAACCGGAGGAGTTACTTTGCAACGGCCCTCCCCATGACAAGCCCCCCCCTGAAGAAAACCAAGGCATCTGTCTGTTCGTTTGTTTTGTAAAGAAGCTATTGACAAGGGGTTGATCTGATCTATATTGGGAGGGCGAGAAGTGGAGAAATATAACCCCTTAATCACAACATTGTGAATTGCATTGATTTGATTTCCAGCCAAGTTTTTGCTTAAAAAAAAAATCAATACCACTCTTTACCGACCCCTTTTGTCATTTAAACATTCTCTCTTTTTTTTGTAATTAGTTCCTGCTCAGCAACATTTTGTTAATTTAACTCCAGCAACAACAGCGGCTTTCAGGATCAGCCGCTGCAAAATGTGTTACTTTCACGCCATCAAACGGTGTGGTCAATTTCACCCGAGCACTGTTGTTCCTTTCACCCTAGCTGGGAAGTTTCCCCCTCCAACATCAGGATCTTTTCCCACCTTCTCGCCTTTAAAAAAAGTTTCTAACGTTGAGGCGATAAATCTTGTTATTTTCTTGCAAACTTCGCCTTTAAAACATTATTTGTCTCGCTTTTTTAAACTGGAGTTTGGGGGTTATTTTAAAAAAAGAAGTGACACAGATATTTTCAACATATTTTCCAGGAGGAAATTTGACATTTAAAATAGGAATGAGATTCTTGCTTTAAAATCTTTCCTCTTTGGTTCATTGTAAATAAACTTTTAAATCCTCACTTTGCCCGTCCCTTAGATGTTGGTTTCTAACTAGAAATAGAAAGAAAATCCCAATCTCTTTTTTTTTTAAATGAACTCTGTGAACTGAGGTATAATTTATTAAACACGCTTTCCACTTTTTACCTTAACCAGACCTTTTAAAGGGAAAAAAAGGGACTGTGAAATTATTCCAACATGACAGCTATTCTTATTTAAATCTTGCCAACTTTCCTCCTCAAGCCTTTTCAACCAATTCAAGCAAGCCATTTTTATTCTCCATTAGCCGTTTGGAGGTTGTTTGACTTTGGAATGAGTTGAGAAAATATATATATGTAATCAAAGGCTTCGATTTTTATGAGCAAGAGGGAAATCTGTTTTAAACACGTTTTAACTTTTTTTTAAAAATCTAAATAGAATTTCTGTAAACTCGGGAGAGTCGATTGGAGTTTTATTTGCCCATTTTTAAAAAGTTGTTTATATCTGTTTTCGCTTCCAGAGCACACACTGGAGTTCTCACATAATAATGCTGCTCATCAATTTAATGTGCCTCGTTTTATTTTAAATTGTCTTCCCAGAGTTTCATGGCATTTTCAAAGCACACTGATCTTTCCCAGTCTTATTCCCCCCACCCCCCGCTTCTTTTTAATGACAAACTTTTCTCTTTCGCATGGAAACTTAACTTCCAGGATGTAGAGAATACGGATGGATGATGGCTTGCATTTTTTTTTCAAGTCTTTATGAAGTTACTAGTTTTTTTTAACGTTGGCATTAACTTTTCCCCCCTGCTTTTAGCCGGATAGTGTTAGTTTGTATTTTAACAGCTGTGCGGATATTTTAGGGTCGCGAATAAGGATAGAGAGGCTGGGCTGTTTGTGTCTAAAAGTATGTATGCGTCAGATCCCGAGAAAGCTCCCAGCAAAATAGAAATGTGATTTCAAAATAGGAGGAAAATCTTTCAGGAAACGCTTGCTAAATTTCTAACAACTGGGCAGATTAAAGCCACATTAACTCCTGGCTCTGAGCAACCAGAGCTCCTTCCACTCACTCCAAGGAGAGGATTAGAGTCGAAAAGAAGTTGTTAAAACTTCAGAAACGAAGCACAAAGTGCCCCCAATTAAATGTAAACCCATTAAAGCCCCTAAATGAGCAATCTAGGCTCTCCCTGCCATGCCGAGAGGGGAGAAAGTCGAAAATACAACCAGGCAGGAGCCTGCTTCGTTTACACGGTGCAAACTCACAACCAATCTATCGATTCTGTAGACACACACATTCGTCGCCCATCTCCCCCCGGCTAGGGCAGAGAGGAGGCTGCTAAGCAAACAGTTGTGGAAGAAAACGGAGCAAGGCTAAGAGACAACACAAAAGAGGCTTCCGAGATCCTCTTTCTTTTTTTAAGAAAAAGTTGAGTGTAAACATCTCCCCCCGCCCCCGGAAAACCCCCACCATCTGGCACTGGCAACGCAAACAGGGCACCAGCCGAAGAGAGATCTCCACGCAAAGCAAAGCGCCTAGGAACAGACGGGAACTGTGCACACAGACAGAAACACTGGCCCCAGCAGCCCAATAAGCACACAAACTAGGCTCTCTTTTTTTTTTTTTGGAAGGGGGGGGTAGCCATTCAGAGCAACGCCCCCCCTTTCAAATCCCAGATCCACTTCCCAAAGCCCTTCGGTAGACAGGACCCTCCAGTGCCAGGCGGAGATGGGCCAGCCAGCTCCCAGGGAATAACTCAGTGGCCCGCAGACCTACCCTTTGTGCCATCGGATGCTTGATGTTTGAGTCCAAGTCGGGGTCTTTTTTCCCTCTCGCTCTCCTTAGGAAGTGGGCTGTGTATGGGGGGCGAGGATCCGAGATCTCCCCCCCCCACCCCCCCGAGCTCTGGGTCCAAACTGCTGCAAACAATTCAATGCTCGGGGTGGGGGGTGGGGGTCTCCTCCTCCCTGCCTCAGTTAACCCTGATTCAAGGCTGGCCAGAAAGCGAATGCAAGGAGGCAAAGCATTGGTGGAGGGGGGGGGGGTGTCCTGGAGAAAGCTGGGGGGGGGGGGGGGGTTTGCAGTCGATTTTTTCTCTCTCTCTCTTTCTCCCCAGTAGTCCTGGCTGCCTCAGCTGTCCATCAAGTATTCAGAGCTGTCAAAGGCAGAATGACTGATGGTCCTTTAAAAAAAAAAAAAAAACCCACCCCGGCGCTGGGCTGAGGAAGGGGGGAATGGGGAGGGGGAAGGGGGGGGATGGAGCAAACACCCCCCTCCCAAAGCACTCTGCTGCTCGCCTTCCCCTTCCGAAAGCAGGGCGAGCCCCCCCTCCCTCCCCAGTCCTCTGCCCAGAGGAGATTTCTTGCCTTCCAATGGCGGGGGCCCCCCTGGGGGAAAAGCTGGAAGTGGGGTGGGGTGGGGGGGACAGATCCCTACAGCCCCCACCCCCTTCAAGAGATATGGGGCCCCCCCACCTCCAAAAAGCTGCAGAGCAGAGGAGAGGGGGGGCCGGGGAGGGGGGCCGGGCTGGGCTCGGTGGCAGGTTCCCGGCTCGCTCGGCTTCCTCCCCGGGCGGCGGGGGCCGGTCCCGGGGCCGGGGCTCGCCGAGGAGGAGGAGGAGGAGGAGGAGGAAGAAAGATGCTCTGTCTGCCCAGCCCCGGGAGCTGTGAGCACATCCGGAAGTGGAAGGGGCTTTTTCTTTAACCCCTGCCTGGCTCTCTGGCTCGGAGGCGGATCCCCCCCCGCCCAGCTCCTCTTCCTCCTCCTCCTCTTCCTCCCCACACGCTGATCTCTGGCTCCCCGCCTGCTGCTGCCCCGGCCGGGCCCCGATCCAGCCCCACCCCGGCTCCCACGGGTGTCTGTCCCCTCCCCCCACATATCCCCTCAGCCCATCTCCGGCTCCCACGAGTGTCTGTCTGTCCCCTCCCTCCCCCCCCCCATATCCCCTCACCCCATCTCCGGCTCCCACGGGTGTCTGTCTGTCCCCTCTCTGCCCCCCCATATCCCCTCACCCCATATCCTCTCACCCCATCTCCGGCTCCCACGGGTGTCTGTCTGTCCCCTCTCTCCCCCCCATATCCCCTCACTCCATCTCCGTCTCCACTGGTGTCTGTCTGTCTGTCCCCATATCCCTCCCCATCTCTGGCTCCCACGAGTGTGTCTGTCTGTCCACATATCCCCCCTCCCACCAGCTCCCACGGGTGTCTGTCTGTCCGTCCCCATATCCCCACCCCCCACCTCCGTCTCCCACGGGTGTCTGTCTGTCCCCTCCCTTCCCCCATGTGCCCCCACCCCATCTCCGTCTCCCATGGGTGTCTGTCTGACTGTCCCCTCCCTCCCCATATCCCCCTCACCCCCAGCTCCCACGGGTGTCTGTCTGTCCCCATATCCCCCCCACCCCATCTCCGGCTCCCACAGGTGTCTATCTGTCTGTCCCCATATCCCCCCCCCCCCCGGCTCCCATGAGTGTCTGTCTGTCCCCATATCCCTCCACCCCATCTCTGGCTCCCATGGGTGTCTGTCTGTCTGTCCCCATATCCCCCCCACCCCTGACTCCCATGGGTATCTGTCTGTCCCCTCCCTCCCCATTTCCCCACACACACCTTCTCCAGCTCCCACAGGTGTCTGTCTGTCCTCTCCCCATATCCCCCCAGCCCCACCTCTGGCTCCCACTGGTGTCTGTCTCCCTGTCCACCTGATCTGCTGTCACCCCCCCACACACACACCCACATTTCAATCCATCGCACCCCCACTTTATATGGGCCTCTTCCCCCTCCCCCCGGTCTGTGTGTCTGACGCACTGGTACTGACCCCTAGCTCAAGGGCTGTCCTGGGCAATGGCCCCGCGCTGCCAGCATCCGGGGGGAGGGGGGGAAGAGTTTACAGACGGTTTAAACACTTCACCCTTCGGATTGTTCTGTTTCTTCTTTACGGATACACCCGCTTTTCCTTCCCCAACCGGAGATCGCCCAGAGCAGAACGATTTGCATTTACCACCAGAAACTGGGGAAAGTGGCTCCGAGGTTGCTGTATTTTTATTATAATTAATAATTCCATCGAGTTCGTTAACGTCTGTGTTCTGCCGCCTTCTCGGGGCCGGGCTGCTGGTTTCCCAAACCTTGGGGGCAGCGTGGACACAGTTATTTCAGGCCTTGCGCCAGTCGTGAAGGGGCAAATTCCCCTAGGGTGGGCACAGTTCCACCGGGATTCATGCGCTGTGGAGCGGAGGAAGGACCTCGCTGCTTTCATCTGCAGATCTCACAGCGCTTAACCAACAAGCCTTACAGATGGGGAAACCGAGGCCCAGAGCAGGGGAGACGACTGGCTCCAGGGCATCGGCCAGGCCAAGAGCAGAGTTGGGTATCGAATACAGCTCTGGGGTCCCCTCCGGCCTGGGGTATAGTCACTAGGAGAAACAACCTCAGCACCTTTGGCCTACTCTGCGTCTACATTCGGGGGTGTAAGGATGGTGGTGAGAAAGGACAGCCTTCGCTGCCGTAAAAACAACAAGGAGTCCGCTGGCACCTTAAAGACTAACAGATTGATTTGGGCATAAGCTTTCATGGGTAAAAAACCCAGTTCAGATGCATGGAGTGAAAGTTAGATGCAGGCATTCTATCCTGACAGGTGAAGAGAAGGGAGTTACCTCACAAGTGGAGACAGGGCCAATTCAGTCAGGGTGGATGTGGTCCACTCCCAATAATAGATGAGGAGGTGTCAATTCCAGGAGACACAAAGCTGCTTTTGTAATGAGCCAGCCACTCCCAGTCCCTAGTCAAGCCCCGATTAATGGTGTTAAATTTGCAAATGAATTTTAGCTCATGCCCAAATCAATCGGTTAGTCTTTAAGGTGCCACCGGACTCCTTGTTGTTTTTGTGGATACAGACGAACACGGCTCCCCCTTTGATACTTAACGGCTGTAGTTACCCCAATGCAGGCCGACCAAGTTTCAGCTCAACTGATTCCTAACTCGGGGTTTGTCTCCACGGAGAAAGCGAGCAGGGTTAGCGCTTCGGAAACCACGACTCTGCTCTCGCCATTCCAGGGCCGCATGGGGAGTTTATTCTCAACCAGTGCTAGCACTTGACCTTCACCCCCGACTGTCCCCGGGAATAACAAGCCCTCGGACTCCACGCCTGCGTGCACTGAAATCGACTTGGGGGGGCCCGGGGGAGAAGCAGCTGAACGGGAGCTCCCGGTGTGACACGGTGCCCAAAGTCCCCATCCCGGGACTCTTGAGAGGTTATTTTCCCTCGGCGTTCGGCCCTGGTGCGACCGCTGCTGGGATCCTGCGTCCCACAACTCGGGAAGGAGGTGGATCAATGGGAGAGGGGTCAGAGAAGAGCCAAGGACATGATTACGGGATTGGGACGCCGACCTTACCCTGAGCCGCTCCAGGAGCTCGGGATCAAAGAAAAGGTGTGGGGTGACTTGGACGTTAGCCTCAGGCAGGGGGCTGGTAACCTGAGCCTGGGGGGTTTCAGCCCCAGGCCCCAGCAAATCTAAGCCAGCCCTGGCGACCCCCATTAAAATGGGGTCGCGACCCACCGTTTGAGAACTGCTGCACTAATACACTCCAATGGCTGGAAGTTGAAGCCGGACCGATTCAGACCGGCAACCAGTGGCAGATTTATAACAGTGAGCGTAATGAACCGTTGCAACAATCCACCAATGAGTGCAGCGGATGCTCCCGCCGCGTCGATGTTTAAATCAAGATGGGCTGGTTTTCTGAAAGAGCTGCTCTACTGTGAACAGGAATTAATTCAGGGAAGTCCCCGGCTGGTCGTATATAGGAAGTCAGACCGGATAACCACCCAACGGTCCCCTTTCTGGCCTTGGAATCTCTGAATCTATGAACGCTGATGAAACAGTGCGGATGTCACCACCTGGCGTGATGCTATGGTGCGGCGCGCCATATTGCTGAAAGCCCCAGCTCCTGGAGTCCTGTGATTCCATGAGAATTTCAGCTTGCATTTTGGGGCGGGGGAATGAATTTCTAGCCCCCAAGGTTGTGGACAAAAGTTTGACACACACACCCCCACGCTAAAAACCTAGAAGGTGGATAAAAAGAACATCACATCTATTATTTTTTAAATGGCATGGATTTTTAAGCCAATCTTGTGGTTTGGAAGGGGTGGGCTGTCATAGGGTGATTGGCCCCTTTAAGAGGGAGCGGGGCCCATGCACCCTGCCTGGTCAGCTGCTTCCCCATTGGGCTTAAGAGGAGGCAGCTGGGCCATATAAAGCAAGGGAGGGCTGGCTGGCTGATGGAAGGCAGTTCCAGACTGGAGGAGACCTGGAAGAAGAAAGTGGCTATAGGCCAGAAACTGCAGGAGAGCGGTAATTGGGAGTTGCTGGTGCTGAGGAGAACTGGCTGGAGCTGGCGATCCCCAGCAAGTGGCAGGAAGGTTTTTGCAGGGGCCCCTAGGAATGAGGGGAAGAACCAGCTGGTTTAGGGCATGGAGGGCGGAGCAGGGGGGCTGGGGGAGGGGAACCCCAGAAGCCGGGAGGGGAAGACAGGAGTGGATCGATCCTGTATGGTTGCACTATGCACTCCCCTTGAAGCTCTGATGCTGGTCGCTGTTGGAGCCAGGATCTGGGGCTGCCCCTCACTTTCCGGAGACCTGCCGCGGGGCTATGGGAGAAGACTTGTGGGTGGTGGGGCTGTCTGGAGAGATGGGGGCAATGGAACTGGGGCAGAGTGGCTGATGATTCTCAGGCAGGATGCCCCGATTCACGCACTGGGTTGGCGTCTCCACTAGCGAGGCTGAAGGACGTTGCTTTCCAAACTCCCCCGGTCCAATGAGTGCAGCTGTGGTGCATAGACCAGGCCCAGGCGAGGTGGGTGCAGGTGGGACCAGGCGTCATGCGGTTTGGTTGGTACTCTGGGCAGCTCCTGCTGATTTTCACCGTGTCAGCTGCTTTCTCCTGTCTTTGCACGTGCGTGTGCAAACCCGGGTGTCAGCGTGTGCACATGCATGTGCAAACATATGTGCATGTGTGAACCCACCCATGATTAAATGGCAAAAAAAAAAAAAGAACAGAATTTAAGGTGGCCTGGAACAATCTGATGCAGTTCCAGAAGGTCACAATTCAGCAAAAACTCCCACTTGTGAAAGCCAGCAAATCCAGCGTTGAAGTACATGCCCACACAGCCTTCACTCGGCCCCCCTGGAGCTAGCAGCAGCCCTTGGGAATTATCTGCAGCCGCCGTCTTAGGAGTAGCTGTGCGGCGGAGGAATTAATTGGAGCAGCTTGGAAGAGTTGTGATGGTGACAGAATCCCTGGCTTCTCTCTCGTGCTTTCCAGCCCTAGATCTCCGCGTGCATCACTATCTTTAATGCCATTAACATCAAACCCCTCCGCGAAGCCGTTATGCCGATGGGGAAGCTGAGGCAGGCAGCAGCAAAATGATTTGAGCACATCTAGGGTGGGGAATTGAACTCACATATTTTTAGCTAGCACCTAAACCCCTGGACCATCCCGCCCACGCCCACTGGGACACGGGAGAGGTGTGTCGTATTGCCACGGGGTTTTGTCTTGGGTAATCCCAGCCCCACTGTGTTAGGCACGGCACAGACATGGAACGAGAGGCCAGCCTCTGTCCCGAAGAGCTCACAACAGAAATACGCCAACAGGCTGCGGGCTGGGTTGCTTTCGTAGGCCGAGCTACGCACCCAGTGTTGGAGGGAAGCTGCTGCCTGTGATATGTGCAGCTGACAACAGGGGGCGCCAGAGAGAGTCCTCTACCTAGACAAGGCAAAGGGTCTGAGGGGAAACTGAGGCAGAGAGCAGGGCCCTGAGTTGCCAAAGGTCAAACAGTGGTCCCCTGACATCCCTAGCCACTGCAGCACGCTGTCTGTAAAAGGGACATAAAAAAATCTCTCCTGGGTCCGTTTGGCCTCTAAATTGTCCACATCTTCAGGGCTGCCTCTGACTGGTATGTACAGCGCCTGGCACGGTACCAGTTACGGTGATAATTATTTCATTAGCTTCACAGTAGCATACAGAGCTCCCTGGTGGGGATCGGAAACCCCCCCAACACACACTGTGCCCGGTGCTGCACGAACACGGAACAGAAAGACAGCCCCCACCCTGGAAAGCTTGCCATCTAAGATGAGAGGTGACAAGAGAGGTTCAGAGGAG
The DNA here is from genome assembly GCF_028017835.1 of Emys orbicularis. Classification (NCBI taxonomy): domain Eukaryota; kingdom Metazoa; phylum Chordata; order Testudines; family Emydidae; genus Emys; species Emys orbicularis. The sequence goes on along the minus strand of NC_088703.1, from coordinate 2,143,060 downwards.
AGGGGGCAAAATGGGCCCTTTCTCAGGGGTGCTGGGAGCCTGAGCTTCCAGCTGAAGTCCCATGTGGGGGCTATGGAAGCATCAGGCATCTGGATTCTTGCTCCCCCGGCGAGTGAAGTTGCCAAGCCCTGCCTAACTGGGAAACCCCGCTCTGGTGCTGACAAACCGCCGTCCCGTTCTGCTGGCAGCGCCGAGCCCGGGCCGGATCCTCAGCTGGGGTCGAGCAGCATCGCTCCGGGGGGCTTTCCCCCAGCCCTGGATCTGGGCCCAGCAAGCGTTTGATGCAACAGCGTCTGGCTGGACTGTCCGCTGCCGTCGGTCTCTTTTCCGACCCCGAGCTGGTGCAAACTGGTGCGGCGGCATCGTTGTCAATGCATGATGCTGATTTACACCCATTGGCCCATATGTTTTTCCCCGCAGCGTCATCCCTTCCCCCATACTGCTCACTCGGTCGCCACCTGACTGTTTACGTAGGCGACCTCTGGGATCTAGGGCGAATGAAACCAGTTTCCAATGGGCTCACCACTCAAGCCGCCTGCATGGAGCGCCGGGGAGCGGGGTTTGGTCTTATTTTCCGCCAGATTAAGGCTGGATTTGACTGAGGGTTTTTTTAAAGGAAGTTTAAGGCCAGTAGCAGAATTCACAAGGCAGCTGGCGTTACCGGCCCTGGAGTGGCTGCTGGATTTGTCAGCGAAAGGGCAGAGACAAAGGATTTTTTTTTTTTTAAACCATGGAATATTTTTGATTGGTGGCAAGGCCTAGTGGTTAGAGCAGGAGGGAATGGGGTTAGGACTCCTGGGTTCTATTCCCAGTTCTGGGTGGGGAGTAGGGTGTAGTGGTTGGAGCTGGGTGGGGGGTTGGGAGTCAGGACTCCTGGGTTCTATTCCCAGTTCAGGGTGGGGAATGGGGTGTAGTGTAGTGGTTGGAGCTGGGTGGGGGACTGGGAGCCAGGACTCCTGGGTTCTCTCCTCAGCAGTGGGAGGGAAGTGATTTAGCAACCAAGGCACTCCACTGAAACTTAGGCCAATTCTGCCACTGGCCCTGCTGTGTGACCTCAGGGAGATACCATCCCGTGGGGTAAGGGCGCTGTTTTGTCTGTCTGGATGGTGAGATCTTTGGGGCTCGCCTTGTCTCTTGCTGTGGGAACATACCGGGCCCAGCTCAAAGGGACCTCTAGGTAGTGCTGTGATGTTAATAATATTGCCCCTTTTGGCCCCAGGAGCCAGCGCTGAGATCTGGGCCTGTGAGGAGAAGACATTGATGCTACAAGTCAGGTGCAAATCTGGTTTCCTTACCGAGTACGCACCCCAAGTCCCATTTCCCCGAGTACAGTCAGGACAAACAGCAGCAGGCGGGTTCCTTGCTCCAGAATCCCCGCGCCTGCCCCTTCAGCCAGTTCTGTGCCCAAGAAGCCCAGTCTCTGTGAGCGTGTGAATAAGCGACTGCTTCCCAAGGCTGCAAACCACCCTCCTAGCCCCTGAGTCGGCACCCAGGTGACCCCCTCGGCCCACACGTGAGCCTCGGGCACTCCCTCCTGTGTCTGCACGGCGTAAAGGGGCTCCTTTTCCCCATCCCAGGACCATTTTTCACATTTAAAAAAAATGTTCCCATGCCGAATCGGGACAAAAACTTTGCATTGTCAAAAAACTACACGAATGGAATATTCCAAAAACGCCCCGTCAATGGAAACGTTTCATTTCAACAACTTCAAAGCGTCTTGTTCTGATTTTGACTTTATTTTTTATTTTTTTTACTTTCGACCTAATTTTTTTTTTTCAGTGTCACTGAGTTAAATTTCAACACGATGAGTCATTTCAAAGAGCAAAACCCCAAACTTGTCATTCTGAAAATCTCCAGACTTCCCGTTCGGACAATTTTGAAAGGTTTCTTCTCAATGTTTTTTTTTGTTGGTTTGTTTTTTGGTTTGTTTTGGAGTCAAGAAACTTATGGAAACCAACCTTGTTCCTCAAAACAGTTTTGATTCTGCTGAATTGGCGCTTTTCAGTGTATGTGTTTAATTGAAAAACTTCTGACAAGTTGTACTTGGCTCCCACACTGGCTTTAGTGAGATCAGTCATCGTCACGCAACTACCGTAGTTTAGGTTTAGATCGGCTTTCTCTTTAAAACTTGAATCGTAGAATCCTAGAATATCAGGGTTGGAAGGGACCTCAGGAGGTCATTTAGTCCAACCCCCTGCTCAAAGCAGGACCAATCCCCAACTAAATCATCCCATTCAGGGGCTTTGTCAAGCCTGACCTTAAAAACCTCTAAGGAAGGAGATTCCACCACCTCCCTAGGTAACCCATTCCAGTGCTTCACCACCCTCCTAGTGAAATAGTGTTTCCTAATATCCAACCTAGACCTCCCCCAATGCAACTTGAGACCATTGCTCCTTGTTCTGTCATCTGCCACCACTGAGAACAGTCTAGATCCATCCTCTTTGGAACCCCCTTTCAGGTAGTTGAAAGCAGCTATCAAATCCCCCCTCATTCTTCTCTTCCGCAGACTAAACAATCCCAGTTCCCTCAGCCTCTCCTCATAAGTCATGTGCTCCAGCCCCCTCATCATTTTTGTTGCCCTCCGCTGGACTCTTTCCAATTTTTCCACATCCTCCTTGTAGTGTGGGGCCCAAAACTGGACACAGGCTCTTCTAAATGCTCTAAAATCCTCATGGTGACTTGGATTGTCTTGATATTTGGTGCACCGCATGAGGCCATGGGGTAAGGTGAGTGGTCCAAAATTGGGATTATTTGACGAGAGGGTTCCTGAGATACATACTTATGAGGCTGTAAGAACAGCTGTAGTGGGTCAGACCAATGGTCCATCTAGCCCAGTATCCTGTCTTCAGACAGGTGGCTGGTGCCAGGTACTTCAGAGGGAATGAACAGGACAGTTATTGAGTGATCCATCCCCTGTCGTCCAGTCCCAGCGTCTGGCAGTCTGAGGTTTAGGGACACCCAGAACATGGGGCTGCGTCCCTCACCATCTTGACAAATAGCCATTGATGGATCTATCCTCCAGGAGCTGTTCTCATTCTTTTTTGAACCCAGTTCTACTTTTGGCCTTCACAACATCCCCTGGCGAGGAGTTCCACAGGTTGACTGTGCGTTGGGTGAAGAAGGACTTCCTTCTGTTTGTTTTAAACCTGCTGCCTGTTCATTTCATTGGATGACCCCTGGTTCTTGTGTTCTGTGAAGGGGTAAATTACATTTCCTTATTCACGGTCCCCACACCGTTCATGATTTTATAGACCGCTATCGTCTCTTTTCTAAGCTGACCGGCCCCAGTCTCTTTAATCTCTCCTCGTACGGAAGCTGTTCCATCCCCCAGATCATTTTTGTTGCCCTTCTCTGCACCTCTTCCAATTCTAATACACTCATTTAGAGCTGGGGTGACCAGAACTACACGCGGTATTCAAGGTGTGGGCATAGCGTGGCGCGTCCTGGAAAAACACCACTTTTCTGAAGGTCGCCTACCAAGGTTTTGCCCAGACTTGGGGATCAAACCTGTGGCTGCGATCCTGGCCAAAATAGTCTCCTTGAGCCCATGCCGATGCAGGGCCCCAAAATGGGTCATTTCCCACTTTCTCTAGGGTGACCAGATAGCAAGTGAACCTTTTGGGGGGGGGGCAGGGGAATAGTTGCATGTACAAGACAAAGCCCCTAATATCGAGGCATCTGGTCACCCTGTCTAGGGCCGAGCTGGTCCTTTTGAAGCTGAGCAGGGGATTTAGGCACGCAGCCTCCCAACTCCAGTGTGTGCAAATCCCCGGGGGCATGCTGAACGTGCAGGGACTGCCTGGTTAGCAGGGGATGTTCCTTTAAGGCCCGGGGTTCTCTCCCCCAGCGGGCGAGCCGGCGAGGGATGTCTCAGTGGTAATGGTGACGGGTTGACAGGATGATTAGCGCTGATTGTAAGTTAGGGTTCGGAGGGGCTTGGGCAGATAACAGTAATTTGTGCCTGGAGCCTTCCATCACAGCGGCTTGTAGGGCTTGGCTGCCTCCCCCAGATGGTAGCTAAATATTCCTGTCTTCCTAGTACAGCTGGGGGGGAAGGAGCGACAAGGAACTCACTGGAGTGGAACCCAGGAGTCCTGGCTCCTAGCCTCCGTGCTGTAACCACTAGACCCCACTCCCCTCCAGAGCCAGGCGTAGAACCCAGGAGTCCTGGCTCCCAGCTCCCCTGCTCTAACCACTAGACCCCACTCCCCTCCAGAGCCAGGAGAGAACCCAGGAGTCCTGGCTCCCAGCCCCTGTGCTGTAACCACTAGACCCCACTCCCCTCCAAGAGCTGGGGATACAACCCAGGAGTCCTGAAGGAGAAAGGAAATATCTTTATAGCTGCTTCCCTGCAAGGTGGTATGGTCCAGTGGCTTCTGGGTTCTCTTCCCATCTCTGCTACTGACCTGCTGCGTGATCTTGGGCAAGTCCCCTCTTTGTGCCCCTATTTTCTCTGCCCCCCCCTCTGTCTGGTCCTTGGGCTCTTCCATTGAGCTGAATCCGGCTCCTTGCATCTCGGGTAATTGTTTGGCCTGGGTTGTCCCAGCCTGTGCTGGGAAGGGGAGAACTCTTAGGTGAGGTGGGTGCGGGGCTGGCTTGTGTCGGCTGGCATTAGGGTGCGTCCGACCGGAATGGAAGAGCCACTGGGTTGCATCTTTGACAGCCTCGGGTGCCAGTGGCACCTTTCAGAGCCGCCCGGGAGATCAGCGCTGATCTGTCGAGCTCCGGACCGAAGAGAGAGTGGTTTCCAAGGCCAGCCGGGCCCATTGCGATCTAACCTGACCGCCTGGACAGCCCAGGCTGGAGAACCACCCCGAAATCGTTCCCAGAGCAGGTCTCTTCGATTTAAAAACAGTCCGTGATGGAGGATCCACCACGCCCTGGGGAAATGGTTAATTACACTCACCATTAAAACGGTGGCCTTCTTTCCAGCCTCAACTCCCAGCCATCGGAGCGGGTTCGACCTGCCGCCACTAGACTGATGAACCCGTTATTAAATATTTGTTCCCCGGGCAGCTACTTACCGACAGCGCCCAAGCCACCCCCGAGCCCTTCCTTTGCTAAACTCAACAGGCCGAGCTCCGAGAGTCTGTCACTCCAAGGCAGGTTTTCTAACCCTTCGATCATTCTCGCGGCTCTTCTCTGAGCCCTCTCCCATTGATCAACCTCCTTGAGTTGTGGGCACCAGAAGGGGACCCAGTAGCGGTCACGCCAGGGCCAGACACAGAGGGAAAATATCCTCTCTGCTCCGACAGGAGATTCCCCTGTTTATGCAGCCCAGGATGGGGTTCGCGCTTTTGGCCGCAGCGTCACACTGGGAGCTCAGCTGATTCTCCACCAGGACCCCCAAATGTTTTTCAGAGTCCCTGTTTCCCAGGGGAGAGCCCCTTCCCCCACACCCCGTAAGCATGGCCTGCATTCTTTGTTCCTTGTTTACGGATTTACATTGAGCCGTATTAAAAGGCACATCGGATGGGTGTGGAAGGGGCTTGGAGAAGTGGGGCTGTCAGATCGGGCGGCAATGACCAGAGACGAACAGCGGAGGAGGAGGGGGGGAGAAATAATAACACCTCTGTCCTGAAAAGTCCTTTTGTAATTGGCACTTTCTGGCATGAGACTTCATTATCGGTTCAAAGAAAGCGTCTCTTGGAGGTAATTTATCGCTAATTGCCCAATTATCTTCCTCCAGAGGAGTTTTAAAAGGAAACCACTTGAAATACTTTTAGTGAAACTTGAGGCAAATATTACTACGCCGGGAAAGCTCCCATACGACTCCTCTTCTCGGATCTGGGGCGAAGGGGGTGGGGCTGCTCTCAGGACGCCTGGGTTTAATTCCCCAGTTTTCCCCATGCAATCTTGGACAAGTCACTTAGGGGGAGAATTTTAAGAGGGCCAGAGCCGCCAAGGTAGTTAGGTGCCAATGAAAATCCAGGAGGTGCCAATTTGCCTCTTTAGGTGCCTCCATCCCTGTGTGACTGTCTCTATTTAGGGCCCTAAAGCTACAGATCATTCCCTACTGGAATTTTCAAAGCCACTTATGCGCCTAATTCCCAGTGGTTCCAAGGGGAGTTAGGTGTGTAAACGTCTTTGAGGCTCTGGGCCCTGAATCACTTATTAGGGCTTGTCTACACGGGGGGGGGGAATGCTCAAGAACGTTAATCCGAATTAACTAAAGGTGTGACTTGAAAGTGGATTAGTTAACCCCCTGTGTGGATGCTATTATTCAGAATTCAAATGATTTGATTTTATTTTAGTTTAATTCACTTTGGGCTTGTCTACAGGGGGACATCCGGGAAAGTGAATCTGAATTCGGGCTTGTCTACAAGCTACAGTGGCACCAATGCGCCGCTGTACTGCTTCAGTGTAGACGCTCCCCACGCTGACAGGAGGGATTGTCTACATGGGGATTTAGGTCAGTTTAACTACGCCACTCAGGGGGGTGGATTTTTTACACCCTGACCAATGTAGTTAAACTGACCTAATTTTCTAGCATAGGCCAGGCCTTAACTAGAGGTGTGAATTTGAAGTGTATTGATTAAACTGCATTAAATCCTTATTCAGAATTAAAGTGGCCTTAATTCAGTTTATTTTAATACACTTCCAAAGTGAATTAAACTGCACCGAATTTTAATTCGGAGTTACAGCATCCACTCGGGGTTTTAATGCAGTTTAACTAATCCACTTTAAAAGTGACTTTGGATGAATTTACCTGAGTGTCCCTGGGTGCACAAGCTCTTTAGGCCTTCTAACATTGAGCAGAAAAATGGCTAAGCACCTTTAAAAATCTGTCCTGAATCGCCCAGTGCCTCAGTTCCCCCATCTTTAAAATGGTTGGAAGATTTTCATCTAACCAGTTTAACAAAACAAACTTTTAGTGAAATTCTCAATCCAGGTGAAATTTCATTTTGAAAACAATTGGGTGGCGCTGTGTGTGTGTAAAGTGTTTAAAAAATGTTGGGGCATCCCGTTTGGATTTTTATTATAACTTCTATACTTTCTTAAAGTCTGCACTGAAATGAAATATTTCAAATGTATCGAAACGAAACATTTCCATTGACTGTATTACTGAGCATCAGAGGACCCAACCACATCAGCCACACCATCAAGGGCTCATTCACCTGCACATCCACTAATGTTATATATGCCATCATGTGCCAGCAATGCCCCCCTGCCATGTACACTGGCCAAACCGGACAGTCCCTCCGCAAAAGAATAAATGGACACAAATCGGACATCAGGAATGGTAACATACATAAGCCAGTAAGTGAACACTTCAATCTCCCTGGTCATTCTATTACAGATTTAAAAGTCACTATCATTGAACAAAAAAACTTCAGAAACAGACTTCAAAGAGAAACAGCAGAACTAAAATTCATTTGCAAATTTAACACCATTAATCTGGGCTTGAATAGGGACTGGGAGTGGCTGGCTCATTACAGAAGCAGCTTTGTGTCTCCTGGAATTGACACCTCCTCATCTATTATTGGGAGTGGACTACATCCACCCTGATTGAATTGGCCCTGTCAACACTGGTTCTCCACTTGCGAAGTAACTCCCTGCTCTCCGTGTGTCAGTATATAATGCCTGCATCTGTAACTTTCACTCTAAGCATCTGAAGAAGTGAGGTTTTTACCCACGAAAGCTTCTGCCCAAATATATCTGTTAGTCTCTAAGGTGCCACCAGACTCCTTGTTGTTTTTGTAGATACAGACTAACATGGCTACCCCCTGATACTTGATTGACTGTAAAGGAAACTTTTCTTGAAATTTCCCATAGCAAAAAAATTCAACTTTTTTTTTTTTTGGGTCCTGATCGGGGATTATTTTTTTTCAAAATCTCAATTGTTTTCATGGGATGGAAAATCCATTTTGCAATTGGCTCTGAAAATGGCGATTCTAATCCTCATTTGTCCGGGTTAATTTGTAAACTTTTCAGGGCAGAGGCTGGGTCGGGGCAGCACCTGGCACAATGGGGGGCCCCCAATCTCAGTCGGGTTCTGTGCAGCGCCTGGCACAATGGAGGGCCCTGATCTCGGCCGGGGTCTGGGCGGCGCCCGGCACGACGGGGCCCTGATCTCGGCCGGGGTCTGGGCGGCGCCCGGCACGACGGGGCCCTGATCTCGGCCGGGGTCTGGGTGGCGCCTGGCGCGACGGGGCCCTGATCTCGGCTGGGGTCTGGGTGGCGCCTGGCGCAACGGGGCCCTGATCTCGGCCGGGGTCTGGGTGGCATCTGGCACAACGGGGCCCTGATCTCGGCCGGGGTCTGAGTGGCGCCAGGCCCGACGGGGCCCTGATCTCGGCCGGGGTCTGGGCGGCGACGGGGCCCTGATCTCGGCCGGGGTCTGGGCGGCGCCCGGCGCGACGGGGCCCTGATCTCGGCCGGGGTCTGGGCGGCGCCCATTGGTCTCACCCCGTCTGGCCATTCTTATTAACGACTGCTGATGGAGTCTATTGAGGTATTACTGCAGAGTGCTGTAGGACCAGTTTATCATAAAAGCTAGCAGGAGAAGCTTCAGACCTCCTGCCCTGTGTGCAATCTGGTGGGGCTTGGAGCGCCCATCCGGTCTGATGCCTGGGATTCACACCTCCCTGAGCGATCGTTCCAGGCTCTCTGCAGACTCAGGCAGACAGCAGCTGACAGTCACACATCATCACACAACGGCAGAAGCCTGGGCCCTAGACACAGACCTAGGAGTGATTCAGAGCTCTGAATTCTTCGGAGTTCCACAAGGACCAGAAGCAATTTTAAAGATGTCAGTGCGTCTTTCCTCTAGCTAATTGTAATGGCTAATTACACCAGAAGGGGGAATCATGTGCCTGGGAGACTTGGGGGGGGGGGGTGTTTATTTTTTGTTTTTAAAGGGAAATTTTGCTCCTTCCCTTCGGTGGGTTGAGCCTTTGATAAGGCGATAATGATCGTTTCATACCTTGATGGCTGCTAATAATATCGGCAGCTTGCTAAGAAGAATCATCACAGATCATGCCTCTGGGCTGAAGATGAATGACTGCCAGGAAGGGGTGGGGGTGAGGCACGTAGCCTGTGTGTGTGTGTTCTGGTGGGGTCTATTCCTGGCTCCACCACTGTGGGCAAATCACATCTCTGTGCCTCAGTTTCCCTTCCCCTGTGTCCATTTAGACTGAGCTCTTTGGGTTGGGGCTGTGTTTCTGCAGAGTCTCTGGTGGGTCCGGGACGGTCACGCACTGTGTCTGCGCAGCGCCTGGCACAGAGGTGCTGATCTCCGCTGAGGCCTGTAGGTAAACCCACGTTCTAATTTGTGATAGCGGATGTCTTGTGCAAGGGACATTACACAAGCAGTCCCTATTAGAGAGCAGAGGGCTGATTGCCCCACGGCTGGCCTTCTTGCATCTCTCTCTATGGGGGGGCGGGATAGCTCAGTGGTTTGAGCATTGGTCTGCTAAACCCAGGGTTGTGAGTTCAAGCCCTGAGGGGGCCATTTAGGAAACTGGGGTAAAAATCTGCCTGGGGATTGGTCCCCCTTTGAGGAAGGGATTGGACTAGATACCTCCTGAGGTCCCTTCCAACCCTGAGATTCTATGAGTCTCGGAGACAGAATAGTGGATTAGACGGATCTTGGTTCTGATCCAGTCTGACTTTAAAGGCAGCTGGGAACCCTTCGAGGGGAAAAGGTGGAAGAACAGGATTGAAAGGGACAGAAGAGGAGGGGCAGTGATCATCCTTAAAGAGACTGTCCCATTGCACAGACTTTTCCACCTCGGTGATGCTTTCTCCAGCAAGTCCCTCTAGGATCAAGGCAGCTGGTGGGCGGGGAGCCATGGGCTGCCAGGTGACCATGGTAAATGTTTAATAGCATCTCAGAACTAGGGCCAGACTGACCCTCCGCCAGCACCTTTAAGGAGCGTTCAGAGCGAAGAGGGCGGCTTGCAAGCAGAAGGCTGGTTTGGAGACACTGGTGTCTGCCCGGGGAATCCGGTGACGACTTGTGTAAACTCCCCCCCCCCCCCCCCACTTCCAACTGCTTCCCCCACGGGGGCGGCGTTGAATTCAGGGGCTTGATCCCAGCTTTCCTGAGCCCCCGGCCAATGCCTCAACCATGAGCCCGGCCTTTGATTTGCTGCATTAGGGCCAGGCTGATGATAAAGTGCCCATCCCCGAGGTCTCTGGGCTGCAGATTAAAGGACTCCAGGTTTGTAAGAGAGGCCAGGATTCCCAGCGGTGCTAAGGCCCCGGGGCACCTGGCTCTGGCTGTGTAAAGGGGGGTTAAAGGAAACCCATAGCATAATAGAGAACCACGCCGCTCCCCCTCGCCCAGCCCCCACCTCCCTGTTTATCTGCAGCCAAAAATGAGATTGGACAAGGCCCCTGCTCAGGAACATGCAGGGGGGCGGATGGACGCTGTTTCTGAAGAATCTGGGGGATTCCCAGCTCCTTCTTTAACCACTAGACCCCACTCCCTTCCCAAAGCCAGGGCTAGAACCCAGGAGTCCTGAGGCCCAGTCCTGTGCTTTGACCACTAGGCTCTGGAGTTCTCAATTCCCTACGAAAATGAACCGGCATGGCCACGCTCTCCTCGAAAGCCCTGAGCCTTTCGCTCCATCCCTGGAGGGAAAACTTTCTCCTCCCTCCCCCCCCCCCCCGCACCTCCCCTCGCAAACCACCAGTGGCCTGCTCAGCACAGCTCCCTGGGAAGGTGATTAATGGCCAGGCCAGCTCCCCGGTCTCTCTCCCCCGTCCCGTCCCGTCCCTGGCTCCGCTTCAGCCGCAGCCCCCGCCAGCTGTTGGGCTCCCATCTGGGCTGGAGCAAGAGGAGGAGGGCGGAGACGATTCTGCAGACGAAGGGGAGTAAGACATAGGCTCCATCCATCCCCAGACTCTCACGCGGAGTCCCATGGGGACACAGCTCATCTGCTCACCTCGCCTGGCTTCGGCTCCCTCTCAGGCCAGTATCTCGAGCAGCGAGCCCCCAGCCTCTTCTTGCCCAATTCCCGTCCCTTGAGAGACTGCAGGAGGGGCGTGATTGATTTGTCCGAACACGGTACCCAGAGGCTACGGTGACGGGCAGCTGCATAAAACTCCAAGATCGATCGTTTTGTTTCTTTTGTTGGCCAGAGAACAAGGGAGGGCTGGATTTGCAGCTGCCCCAGCCCTGTGCTTGAGTGTGGGGGGGGGAGAGGTGGCTTTAAAGCCCCTTGCTGCCCTGCCTGACCCATCCTGTGTTATTTAGAGCAGCCTCAAGGCTGTTCCAGCTCATGCACTGCTCCCTTCGGACCCTGGGGGGCAGGGAATAGCCGCAGCGCAGTGAGCTCTGGCCATGCCCCTGATTCGCTCCCTATGGCAGGGGCTGTCAGGAGGAGACTGGCCAGGGAGGCCCCGCAGCATGTGGGGGGATTTTCAGGGGTCAATCCCACCCCAGAGGGGCCTGAGGTTGAACCTGCTACTCTCAACCTTGGCTCCAGAGCGGGAGAACCTCCCACAAACCCCCTTCCTCCCTCCAGTTCCCTTCCCCCTTTTTCTCTCCCCCCTCATCCCTCTCCTCCTCCCACCTCCCTCCCCAACAGACTTTATTCCCCATAAGTGTGGGGGTGGGGCTAAGAGGGGGAGATGCGATTGCAGGCCTAGAAAGCTGCTCCTGCCCCTTTAAGGGGATCCCCTCCCCCTAGGGAAACACCCCCACCTCTCCTCCCCATCTCCCCTCCACCCCCGCCAGGTGGTGGTGGGGAATCTCACTCCATCACTGTCAGGCACCGGTCCCCTGGGCAGGGAGCGGGAATTAATCCTCATCCAGTTTGAATTAAAATGCAAAAAAAGAAAAGCCCCATTCCCTCTGACCCCTGGCACTTCCCCTCCCATGCTGCCGAGCTCCGGGGGCGGAGCCCGGACCCGGCACCACCAGCAGCCTGGAATAATGTCACGGGGTGGGGGAACAGGGGGTGGCACCCCCCTGTGCCTCGGGCGCTCATCCCCCCCGGTGCCGTTGGGCTGCTGGGTGGGGATCGATGTCTCCTGGGCAGGTTGTGCAGCAGTGACACAATGCCGTCTTGTGTGCCGTACCTTTAAATTTTCTACCTGCTCTTACTGGAGGGGGCGGAGCTCCACGGCCATTCTGTTGGCGTAGGGGCTGCAGCTTGTTACGTGGTGCCCTCCAAGGAGACTTGACCTTAGTTCTTTCTTGAGGCTGTTTTTCCTTATATAGAAAGGAAAGTCATGCTCGCCTGCATGGCCACATGGGGCACACACATATGTGCGCGCACACACAGTGCTCTCCCCCTGGGGCACTTTACTTTAGTTCTTTCTTGTCAGTGCTTTTCCTGATGCTGCAATAAGGTTGTGCTAGGCTGACAGCCCTCGTGATAGTGGGTCTGTGGAAACATGAACACACACACACACACACACACACACACACACAGAGTGCACTCTCCTCTGCCTTCAGTTCTTTCTTTTCATGCATTCTCCTTATTGTAAAATGAAAGCCACGCTAGCCTCAGAGCCCCCGCCCCATTCTCGCGCGACGTGGGGTGGAAATTTCTCTGGGTCTCAGTTCCTCCGTCTGTAAAAGGGGGAGATGCTTAGACGTTGAGTTATTTTGGGGGCAGGGCCTGTCTCCCACTCTGTGCTTGCGCAGCGCCTGGCGCGATCTCGGTCAGGCCCTCCTGCCTGTCATGCAAATAAAAAAAGATATGCAAAGTATTATAAATGATGAGCAGATTGATGTTACATATTCTGCGCGGTGAGCAGTAGACCGACCAGACAGCAAGTATAAAAATCGAGACGGGGGTGGGGGGTAATAGGAGCCTATATAAGAAAAAGCCCCCAAAATTGGGACTGTCCCTATAAAACCGGGACATCTGGTCACCCTAGACCTGTATGCAGCATGTGTATTGTTGGTCAGACAATTTGTACACCCCCCCCCCACACACACACACACACACACCCTCTACATACAGAATCCCCCCCCCCCCCAACCTTTATTTACTTTTTTAAAAAGCAACTTACCTATTAGACTGGACTTTTATTCCCTCAGCAACGCAGGCCGGTCGGTGGGATATAAGCTGCCTTTGCACTATAAGGGAATCCTAGAACTGGAAGGGGCCTCGAGAGATCATCTAGTCCAGTTCCCTGCTTTCAGTCCTGCCACGAGAACCTCTACACTGGCTCCGGGACCACAATAGCCATCCCAGGCGCGAGCGCTGACCCGAAGGCCTTGTGGCGTTACACCCACACAGAGATCAGGCCGCGCTTTCGCTGCGTCCGGCTCCATCTGAAGTGGCCCAACACGTGAGGAGCCCTCGACACGAAATCTCTCTCTCCCCCGGGGAAAGCTGCGCTGGCTGATCGCTGGCTTTCGAACAGGGAGGCGAGTCTTTTCCCGCGGCTCCAAAAACCAAGCAGGTAAGAGCGTGGCCAGACTGCCCCTCTCTGGGGACCGGTGGGGCAGTCCCAGGTCGTCGTCTGCTGCTGCTAACGAGTGCTCTTGAGCAGAGCCCCCCACCTGAAAGCATGGGGGTCATTCAATCAAAGCAGGGCAGAGTCTCAACCCTCTAAGTTAGATCTTCTCCGGTTATAACTATTCTGCCGACCCTGGCTCTCACCTCCACCTCCTTCTTCCCAGTTGTACCCGCCACTGCTCCCATGCACCCCAACGCCCCCGGGGGGCTGTCAGTACGGGGGGGATTGAACCGCAGGCCTTGGGGGCTCGTAACAGATAAGTCGCTACTACTGGAACTAGAATACCTGTCACAGGCCCGTCGATCGCTAGTCACCTTGTCACCACTAGAGGGGGACAGCGGGCCGCCCTGCGTGGGCATCGCTTTAAATACCTCCTCCCTAGGCAGTGATGGAGTTCACGGGAGGAATTAGACAGGAAATTGCCTGCAATGGCCCATCGGGGGGGCTCTGTCCATAAAGCCAGCGAGGGAGAGGCTGTTTTAAGGGGCAAGTGAGAGCTATGAGTCTCTACATGACGCGAGGACCGGGCCGAGACCCAGCCAGCTTCTCTCATGCAGGGGAGGTGGGAGGTGGTGGTGACTGAATCGGTTTTGATCCCTGCTCAAGGGGGTTAGCTCTCCACTGGTGACCGAGAGGCAAAAGATTCTTCCAAAGCCTATTGACAGTGATTCATTGATTATAAAGCCACGAGGGACTGAGGGTAGGGAGGCGCGGGGGCTGGGACTCAGGACACCTGGCTTCTATTCCTGGCTCTGGTCATTGATCAGCAGCAAGTCACAGCCTCGCTCCGTGCCTCAGTTTCCCCACCCCACTACTTGTCTATTTAGATCGTAAACTCTTTGGGGCGGGGACTGTCTTTCACTCTGTGTCTGTGCAGCGCCCAGCCCGGTGGGGACCCTGATCTCGGCCGGGGTCTGTGCAGCGCCCGGCCCAACAGATCCTGATCAGAGCTGGGCCATCTAGCTGCTACTTCAATATATAGAATAACAGATTATGTGTTTAAAGCTCGGCACGGGCCGGGCGTCAGCGGCGGTAGGATGGGGGACTAATTTTGTCCACCCCCATTTAAAAGCCTTTTTGCCTCGTTTCATATTTCAAATAATCCTTCTCCTAATCCCCTGTGTTGTCTCCCCAAGTCCAGCAAACAAGAAAGCACCAATCCTGGGATACTGTATCGTAAATTACAGGCCTGCCAGGTCATAAAATCAACAGGGCCCGGAGTGTTTATTTTGCTGCATTAGACCAGCCCCTCCATTATAGACAAGAAAACATGTGAGGAATGCCCCCTTTGAATTTCTCCGCTGCATAAAATATATTTATTACATGGCAGCTGTGAATTTAAAGGCACAGCGCCCGCATTTATGACCTCTCGTTACATACAATTTTCAGTTAAAAGAAATCTTTTTTTTTCCCCCTCTCCCCTCTCTCTTTCTCCCTGCCCAATAATTCATTCTGGGGCCAAAAGGGGAGGGAGTGGAAAGGATCACTTGAAGTCTGCGTTGGCATGCCGATAAATTAAAAAGGAGAGCATCTCTCAGTACGGAAACACAACAAAACGACACTGAAGAATGTTATTTAAAAGAGACACAAAAAGTGCATAGGTGGTTGCATCTGAAACACGGAGTGATTAGTTTTTCAATTAAAACCTGACGTTTGCCAGCTCGCTTACCAGCGCTGCTGAATTAATGTGTGCAGAAACAGTGATTTTTTTGATTTTTTTTAAAGGAAGAATAGGAAATTCAAAAAGGATGGATGGATGAATACAGAGATAGAGAGGAGTGTGCATTGGGATGGATGGATGGATAGATAGATACCATTTGAAATAACATGGATTTATACAGGCAGATCCACTAGAAATTAAATAGCCAAATCCCATTAGAAATAAAATGGATAGATAGACTGACGGATCCACCAGAAATTAGGTGGACAGATCCTAATAGAAATAAAATGAATAGATGGATACCACTTGAAATTAAATAGACAGTGAGGCCAACCAGAAATTAGGTGGATGGATAGATTAGATTTAGGAGAAAGTTATATTTCTCAGGTCTGCAAATTTGTGCCTTTATAATTTAAGGAGAAGAAAACCTCATTCTAACTGTGGGTTGAAACCAACTTTTTTATAAACGTGCTAACTTTGTGCCATCCAGAATGAGGGTGTTTGGGGAAGTTTGGTTTATCTGTTAGTAGATTGATTTGGGGGGAGGGGGGTGTTTTGTGTCTTGATCAAGTTTGATAAATTCTGTCCCATTTGTCTTTAAAGACACCTTCTTGCTAAAATCCAAAGCTTATAAACTCTCCCAGATTTCTATCGGCTGTGTTTATACAGACACCACTTTATGTTTCTCTGGCAGCTTTTCATTTGTGGATCTCAAAGTAATTTAGCAACGTGGCTAATAACATACACTCCGTATATGAGATATCCTCGTGTTGGTGTGTGCAGCGACACATACGCAGTTAATTCAGGGATAATGCCACTGATAAATTAAGCAAACACGGGCTAAAGAAATTTATCTGCAATTTGAGTTTATCCATTGGTTGTTTGAAATAATATTGGTTAAAGCAATTTTCCCCTCGGCTGATGCAAAAAAGACTCTAAGAGCTGGAAGTTAACCTCCTTTTTTTAAAAATCAAATCTCTAGAGGAAAGTTCTTTGGGTATTTTAAGTATTAGATTCCAAAGCAAGCCACTGGTATCGGATCTAAAGTTCAAAGGCCTATGTCCTTGGTATGGTAAATAGATCATGTGGACACAACAATGTGATAATCTCCTTCCTTCACGGAAAGGAAAGGGGAAAGGAATGAAAATGATGATTAGGGTGAAATTTCAGGATCAAATGCATTTCCCATAGTGGGCCTTTAGGACAGATTTGGCCTTAGTGTGTCTTGTTCAGTTGTTTGTTTCTAAACCCTCTAAAAGCCTTTAAACACACATATTTGCTAGATACAGATTAAAAACTGAGAAAATAGGCCCCTGGGTTTTGCTAACGTGCCCAGAGCAGCCCTGAAAAGTTTGGAGAACATTTCTATTTTAATGTCAGAAAAGCGGGTTTTGAAAACAATATTTCAGAATCCTCATTACAGGAAAAAGCACCCCAGGATTACTCACACTCACACCCTTACCCCTACCGCTCTTCCGCTTTCAGGAGTTCCCACCCAACACAACAGACCTGTTTGTCTTCAGCTTGCAAACAAATCAGCCAGTGTGCAAAAGATTTGCCAAGCGCAGAATCCAAAGGCAATTCACGAGGAGCCTGCGGAATCGATGGCAAATGAGTGCCACCATTTCTGGTTTCAGTCCTTCTGACGGTGTGGGCTCTTTGCCAACTTTGGATCTGGGGGGGGGAGGGGGGTTGTTTTGTCTTAAACAAAGTTTGGATCTTCTTGTAAAAGTGACTGATTTTAAAGATAGAACCAGCGACTCCTTTTTAATGAGTATTTGAAGTTAAAAACAAAAAACCCTCCACGGTGGCTTCCAGGGCAAGAAAAGGGCACGTGGAGGGTGAAACAGACGGGCCAGTTTTGGGCTATTTAAAGAAGACAGTTGCATTTTTCTACCTCCCCTTCCTTAAAACAAACAAACAAACAAACAAAAAAGGTGGATTTTAAAGCAATCTTGAGGCGGGGGGGGGGGGGGAGAGGGATGAGGGAAGCAAAAAGAAGCAAAGGAGAACAGAAGGTGCTTATGCAAATAATTCATTGGAACAAAGGGACACGGACACACCCCTGCACCCCCCATGCCTGTAATAAAAGGCTGGGGATTTTCAAACAGGAGGGAATGGGGGTGGGGAAGGGTGGATGGGTGAGAGACCAAGAGAGCTCTCAGCAGTCTCTTCCTTTCTGGCGAACCCACAGAGATCTGCTCCCTCCGGCACGAGGCCGGTTTTCAGCGGTTGGGTTGAGTTGGTGGGGGCCAGCTGGCCTGGGTGCTACCCAGGAGGGTGGACAAGATGACCCGCTTCCAGCCTTCAATTCTATCCTTCGTCTCCCCCATTGGCATTAACCGCCTCCCTGTTCTAAAGGCCGTGTGTGTGCATTTCCAGCATGGGGAGCGGGCTGGATTCAGAAGTTGGGGATTATTTTCCAAGCCGGGCTTGGGAAACTCGGACATGATTTGGAGCCGGAAAAAATAAATTTCTGAAAATAAATCAGCGGCGCCTGTTGCTTCGTATGTTCTGCCTCTTTTCTTGCCAGGTGCGGCCCAGGCGGAGAGGTGGTTCTCCAGGGGTAACAGCGACCCTGATTAACTTCATGGTGCTTAGAGGGTTAGAGCTAAAGATGTAGCTAACCTCTGGCCCTGGCTGGGATCAGAGCTGCAGCAGCAATCCTTTGCAAAACCCTCCGATTTGTTTTGAATCATGCATCTACTTCCTAGCATTTTGCAGCCTCCCACCCCACAGGGTTACCCCTGGTTGTGTTTATTATTGTAGGGTTAGCTAGATTACTTTGCTCTGAAGAGGAAGGACAGAGGTTGAGGCCTTGCCATCCTGCTTTGTTTTCCTATTTATCTAAGGCACCATCCCGGGTGGGGTCATTGTGAGGTCAGATCTGGCCTTGTAAAGATCAGCAGATCTGCAAAGGTGCCCCCTTCTAAAGATCTAATCCCCCTGCCCCCACCACATGCTTCCAGGGATCCCTCAGGAGCGCTGAGGGGAAGACGAAGGATTCAACAGTTCTGTTCGGGAATGTAGATCTGCCATCTCTCAGTCAAAACCCCCCAAACCACCACCAAGGAGACCCCATCCTGGTGAACCATACAAACTCCCCGCTCTGTCAGTGAAACAATTTCCCGGCTTGTTTGCTCTTCATCCCCCCCAGCTAAACTCATTCGGGATTAAGCTACCTTTGTGCAATCATGTACATCGATGCAAAAATGCATTGCATCCCCAGAACAGACCGGGGAGAGCTTGGCAAAGGAAAA
This sequence comes from Emys orbicularis, assembly GCF_028017835.1. Lineage (NCBI taxonomy): Eukaryota > Metazoa > Chordata > Testudines > Emydidae > Emys > Emys orbicularis. The sequence continues at coordinate 2,124,715 of NC_088703.1, read as the reverse complement.
CCCTGGGTGTATGGCAATGGAGAATCGGGTTCGTTGTAATTAACCCCTGCAACCCACCAAGGGTCAAGGTGGATTCTCCATCACTGGCCATTGGTCAATCAAGTTTGGATGGGTTTTTTATTAGCTCTGTTCTAGGGCATGAGGTATTATTGTGGGGCAGGTCTCGGGCCTGGCCGATAGCGCATCCTTCTGGCCTTGGAATCCAGGAAGGTAGTTGTATGTTCTCCAGAAACTGAGAGGGAGAACGTGGCTCATTTGTGTCTCTGGACTCCGAGTGTGTGTGTGTGTTGTGGGTTTTTTTTTTTTAATTTTAGCCGCTGTTCACACACACTCACTAAACCTCTACATGGTATACACACACACAATTTTAGATAATGTTCACACACACAACTTTAAACAGTTCACACACACAACCTTTAACAATGTTCACACACACACACACAACCTCTAGAATATCTTCACACACACACACCCTCTAAGCAATGTGTTCAGACACACCCAATAACTTTAGATAGCGTACACACACACACACACACACACACTATTTTAGATGTTCACTCACACAACTTTAAACAGTTCACACACACAAGCTTTAACAATGTTCACACACACACACATCCTCTAGAATATGTTCACACACACACAACCTCTAAGCAATGTGTTCAGACACACCCAATAACTTTAGATAGAGTATACACACACAAACACACACACAACCTCTAGACAGTTCCGACACACATGCGCGTGCACACACAGATTTATCTCACTGCAGCCTGAAACCAGTCAGCTCTGGGGACACACCCACTCAGCTTGCTTAAAGTTTATTGTGCTTCATAAAATTTGCAAGAGACGCTTCAGCATATTATGTTACTCCGCTCCCAGCGTTTGTCCATCGGGGCAGTAAGGGGGGGTGGATCTCCAAAGAGGAAGATCCATTACACTTCAGTATTTCCCGCCTGCTTCTTTGGTGTGGTTTTTACTTATTTATCCCTTCATACGTCCAGTGTTGGAATGTATAGATCTTTCCAATGCCTTGGGGGGGAGGGGGCGGGGACAGGGGGGTTATGTTTCATGCCTGAGGAGCTGCTCAATAAAGGTGCTTTTCATGTCACATCCTGAAAGGCAGGCAGGAAGAAAAAGAGTGAGAAAAAGAGAGAGACAAAAGGGGAGTAAAAAAATTAAAGAAAGAACAGAGTGAGAAACTGAAGGAAAGAAAGAGAAAGAAAGTGAGAAAATGAAAGAAAAAATAGTTAGAAAAGGAAAGAATAAAGTGAAAGAAAAAAGAGGAAATGAAAAAAGAAATAGAGTGAGAAAATGTAAGAGACAAAAGTAGAAAATAAAAGAAAACTACAGTGAAAGAAAGAACGAATCAATAGGGAAATGAAAGAAAAAGAGTGAGTGAAAGAAACAGTAGAGTGAGAAAAAGAACGAAAGATCAAAAATAGAGTAAGAAAATGAAAGAGGGAAAAAATGAGAGAGAAAGAAAAAGAACAGACTGAGAAAAAGAAGAGAAAGAAAAACCGAGTGAGAAAAAGAAAGTAAAAGTGAGTGGGGGGAAAAGTAAAAGTGAATGTGAAAAAGAGAGAGAAACAAAAAGCGAGTGAATGTGAAAACGAGAAAGAAAAAGAAAAACAAAAAGCGAGTGAATGTGAAACAAAAAGGAAAGAAAAAGCGATAGCAAGAACAAGAAAAGAGAGAAAGAAAAGGTGAGTGAGAAAACGAAAGAGAAAGAAGCCGAGAGAAAAAGAAAGGAAGGAAAAAACCACACACACGCACACAGCCTCTCCGGCGGCCGGTCCCAAGACAACGGTGCGGGCTCAGGGAGCTACTGGGGGGAGAACCGGCTCTTCCAGGAAGGGCCGGCCCGTGGGCGGGGTGCGGCTGGCTCAGGAGGGCGGGTGCTCACCCCAGTCCCAGATTGCACGCCGGGGGGGATCTAGTCACACAGAGTGTTGGGGTTCTCAGGGACTGGCTTGTTTTGGCCTTGTTTTGAAATGGGATTCGCTTGATTTCTGGCTTACTGTGAAAGTCGGAGGCTTATTTACTGCGTGAAAGTTGGCAACTGTGCCCCTCGGTCTCTTTTTCTTGCTCTTTTCCCAAGTCAGGGGGAAGTTTCCGGGTAATGGAGGGATAATTGCAGCTTCTCTGCCAGGCCAAGGCAATTAGCATTGATTGCGGCTCACACTGGGAAAGAAGGGGGGGGGGGGGGCTCGTTTGTTGGAAGATAAAATGCCTTAACACTCAATTAATTCCTCAGATCCGGGGCTGATAAAGCAGTGGGAAGTTACAGCCAGGCGATTAAACAAACAAGTCCAGGAGCTTTGAGTTCTGGGGGCAGAGAGAGCAGGTGGGGAGGGGAGGGGAGTGGGCAGGCAGGAGAGACTTTGGGCAAAGGAAGAGAAGGAGAAAAGAGACTTTGGGGAAGTTGACTAGAAGTGCACAATACAGACAGCTAGCCGAGTGCCCGTGGGGGTGGCAGGAGGGCTGAGGGATCTTTTCCAGGAGACAATATAGTCAGACACTGGGTTCAAAACAAGCGTTTTCTTTTAAGCAGATTTTAAATAGTAATAATAATTACTAATAATAATAATAATTAATAATTCCACGCTCCTTGAGACTGGCTTTTTCTTCTTCCTCGGAGCCCCCTGCAGACAGAGGAGAATAAAAACTAAAAGCCAGGGGGAGAGAGAGATTGAAAAAGAAAGAAATAAGTCAGCGCTAAATGATGGACCTGCAAAGAACGTCAAGCGCGGGGAGGTGATTTGGAGGAGAGGGAGGAAAAGCAGGTTTGAAGACTGCTTACACAGAACAAGCTTTTTCTCCAACAGCACAGAAGGGCAGAGTTAGCTGACGGTCTCTGAGCGCCCAACTCAGTTCTAGGTGATTGCGGTTCCTCTTGGAATCTGGGGGGTTGTTTTTTCGGAGACGGGTTCATCTAAAAATGTGAGGTTCTGCTTCTGGTCTGAAGTCGGTGGAAAGCAGCAAGCTGTTCTCTGGGTGAGACGGACGAGTTTCCTCTTTTCGTGACCACAAAAGAACCACCCCAAGTCTCCTTTTAGCTGGGCTAAATTGACTTGAAAGCTTTAGAAAGTAGATTTGATTTGATCCAATGAAGAAAGAAAGACAGAAAATATAATTCCAAGACCATCTACACAACTGTATCCACAATACATAGAGCCATGCTGGCTATTGTAATGAGAAAAGGGACAATGTAGATTTTTAAAGGTAAACTAAAAAGATGCTCTTATGAAGTCTGGGATTTGTTAAGGTGATCAAATTTTTCTTTCCTCCTCCACAGCCTGGATTTATTTTACAAAACACACAGTCCGTCTGCTGGGACCCATAAAAAACTTAATTAAACTAGAAACAGATTTAAAAATATATATATATCCTTGTACTGTTAATGGCAAGCTAATTCCCAGGGATAATATTTTGATCAACAACTCATCTCTTCCGGCTAGCAATCTGTAGACGAGTCAAAATCAACTTTAAACAGCAAAACAGTCTTAACATGTGAAGACGAGTAGCCTTACAAATATCAAATCATAAAACAAAAAGCCAAGCAAAATTCAGATCCCTTCAGCCAGGTGAAAGTTTATCAGTAAAAGCAAAAGGGAAACTGATTTAAGAAAAAAAAGAAAGAAAGGTACCTGTCCCCTCTAGATCCACAAAGAATATTTTCAGCAATGATTGATTTATTCTGGGGGGTTTGTTGTTTGGGTTGGCCGCCCACCAGTTCTGTTAAATATTTATCAGATTTGTTTATTTAGAAAGACAATGAGTGTCAGAGCTGCTTTAGAAAAATAAACTCCCATGAAGATGGAAAGAGATTGGGGGGGAAATGGGGATAAAAAAAGACATAGAAAAAGATTTCACTACTGAAAAGATCTCACCATTACTCCAAATGAAATACTCTAGAACCTCAGAGCTACAAACACCAGAGTTACAAACTGACGGGTCAACCACACACCCCCTTTGGATCCAGAAGGACGCAAGCAGGCAGCAGAGACCAAACAAAAAACAAACAAACAAAGAGCAAATATTGTACAGTGCTGTGTTAACAGGGCCGTAGCAACAAAGAACGTGGCCCCCTCCGAACGGTGGCCCCCTCCGAACATATGTCCGGGCGGGGCCCCTTACAATGCAGAAACTGGAATGCGGTATTTATTTTGCCACTTTTAGGGGCCCCCTTCTTTGCGGGGCCCCCTCCGGTCGGAGGGTACGGAGGGCGCTCACTACGCCGCTGTGTGTTAAACGTAAACTACTAAAAAAAAAGGGGAACTTTTTTTTAAAAAGATTTGACAGAGTGAGGCAACTGTTTCTATGCTTGTTTCATTTCAATTAAGATGGTTAAAAGCAACATTTTTCTTCTGCGTAGTAAAGCTTCAAAGCCGTATTAAGTCAATGTTCAGTTGTAAACTTTGGCCAGAACCACCCTAACGGTTTGTTCAGAGTTACGAACAACCCCCATTCCCGAGCTGTTGTAATTCGGGGGTTCTTCTGTACGAGAAGCGATCATTCACCCACAGGATACTTTCTGCCTATAGAAGAGAGAGGGGGGCCAATTTTTATAAAAATAAGTTGGCCCAAGACCTTACAGTCACGGGGTCCAACAGGGTATAATTAGGGTAGCAAAATTCAATTTTTTTGGGTGCAGTTTCAACAGAAAATATCGACGTTTATTTGTAAGCATTTTTTTCGATCTTTATCTATTTAAATTTTCACAGCTGCAGGAAATTCTGGGGGGAGCCGACAATTATTTCATGGCGGCAGCGGCTGAGATTCGGAAGGTTAAAACCCGTTAAAACGCAAACTGTCAACATCACATGACCAAACAAAGTAAATAGCCCTAAATCAACCAATCCTGCCTGGTTTTATTGTTCCTTTGCTACTCGGCTTTGTAACCAGCCTAATTCCGCAGTTTGACTCTAATATGTTTTCAAGCAGCGTTTTTCTTTCTTTGCCTGTCTGAACATTTCGACTATTATTGATGGAATCGTTGTTCGTTGGTAGGGTGACCAGACAGCAAATGTGAAAAATCGGGACGGGGTGGGGGGGTAATAGGAGCCTATATAAGAAAAAGACCCAAAAATCGGGACGGTCCCTATAAATCGGGACATCTGGTCACCCTATTCGTTGGGGTCTGTGTGTTTATGGTGAAATTGACGTTTCCAGACATAAAAGTCCAACCCTTCCATGCCTTGCTATAATGTAACCGAGTGGAATATCTGCAGGTAGCTGTTTTAGGCTCAGCTCACCAAACGGTAATTTAGACACTTCCCAACATGCAAACGCTCCCTTTGCTGCTGGCGGTTTGAAGCAGGAGATGAACCCTTGGAATGGTTTTGGTTAATATGTTTTTTTTAAAAATCTGGATTAATAATAGAAACTTATAACAAGCCAGAAATAGACACCGGTGCAGTGAGAGAAAGGCCTGGTAGTGGATTGCTGGAGCGCACTGGTGGGATAGATACAACATATACGAGTTATATGGACTGTCACACACAGATATTGTACTACACACCAAGAGCATGATCCTGTGTGTATCTAGTGTGTAGAGTGTGAAGATGTGTAGCTATAGGCATATATATAGATCTGTGTGATTTGTGTGTGTGTGTGTAACATGGTACACACAGAGGACTGCCCCCTTTTCTTTTTCTTTCCTTTGTTCATTCTTTCTTTCTCCATACACCACCTCTGTCTATCTATCTATCCCCTACACCCCCTCTATCTATCTATCCCCATACGCCCCCTCTATCTAATCTAATCTATCTATCTATCCCCATACACCCAGTCTGTCTGTCTATCTCCATACACCCTATCTATCATCTATCTATCTATCTATCTATCTATCTATCTATCTATCTATCTATCTATCCCATACACCCCCTCTATCTATCTATCTATCTCTCCCCATACACCCCCCTCTATCATCTATCTATCCTGGGCAATGATGTTACCAGTCCTGCTTATAATATGGTCCAATCAGCTAGAGATAGATAGAAGGGGGTCTATGGGGATAGAGGTATGGATAAATTAGATAGAGTTCGTGTAAATGTAGTGTACTTTGACGGTGGCTGTATGTGTGTGTGTGTGTGTGTGTGTGACACTATACAAGAAAAAGTCCCCAGGCATGTGTGTGCATCTAGTATATACTTAGTGTATATGTATGTGTAATGGGGCAGCTGCCCCACTCCCGGAGAACAGGGGTGAAAACAGCCACGCTGGGCTGATGGGGGAAGCAGCCACAGCTGTGGTCAGCTCAATTAGGGCCCAGTTGGCTGGAGGAGTCTCACTCTAGCCCTGGAGCGGGAAGGGCCTGGCTGCCGGGGAGCAAGGTCCTGGGAGCAGAGCAGGGCTGGGGAAAGGCAAGAGGAGCTGGGGAGCTCCAGCCTGGCAACTCCCCAGGCTGAGGCCTTGTTCAAGGCCCAGAAAGGTCCTGGGGCTGCAGAGGGGCAGGATAAGCAAAGGCAGCTGGTCAGCCCCCCTTGCCAATGGTGAGTGGCTATGACAGACTGCCGTCTGCCCCAGTGAGCGGGGGCTAGATGGTGACTGGCAGTAGCCACTGAGGCGAGGTGGGTATGGAGGGTTGGGGGTTCCCCTGGGAGGGGAGACCCAGAGGGTGGGGTACTGCAGGGGCAGAACCCCGAGGTAAAGGGCACCGGGGTCTGGGAGGGACACGGGGCCTGAGGCAGGCCAGCCACTGGCCGGCAGAGGGCGCTCCGAAGCTGGTGAAGCGCTAATTCCCAAGATGACCAGCAGGAGGCGCTGTGCCGGTGAGTCATCGGCCGGCTACAGTATGTATATGATTGTTTTTGATTAAAGCGCCCAATCTAATAAAGAGATGGATAGCGTTTGTGCAAATGCGGTGTACCTTGTATGTTTCTGGGTACATACACATAGTGTGTTTGTGTGTGTCGCTAGACAAGTAAAAGTACCCAGTTCTGTGTGTGCATCTACTACATAGCTAGTGTATAGGATTGTGGGGTGTGTACATAAAGACATATATCACTATACACTAAGGACCCTTTGTATGTAGATGGGTGTATATGGGGATATAGAGAGAGAGCTGGTATCAATGTGGTGTACATTTTGTGTGTGTATATATGTGTGTGTGTGTTTATATATGTATAATTAACATGTGTATAATATTACACAAATATAGATCCATATTCTACACACACGAGTGCGCTGCGTGTGACATGCGTACACATAAGATGATAGAAATACATCTATTGTTCTGTGAAACATGATGCATATGTTTATGTGAATCGCTGTATTTATCCTAGGTCTGTTACACACACATTCACACTCACACCACACTGTGGTGGTCTACCTTATGCGGCTTTCCGGCGTTCCTCTTTCAGTCCTGTGCCAGGCTACAGGCCACTTAGAGCCTGTTTTACAAGCTCAACATTGGTAGTCGAGGGGGGAAGCTTAATATTTTCTTTTAATTACAAATACCCCCTATGTCTGCCCTCTCGGCAAAAATTGCCATTATTTTAGTGGTAGCATCGGGAGGCCAGGTTCTGCCCCCTCCCTTATGCACGTGATCAAGGCCGGCTTTAGCAAGAGCGGGGCCCGATTCCTGGGGGTGGGGCTTGCTGCAAGCCCCGCCCCCAGGAATCGAGCCACGCTCTGGCCGGGGTTGCCGGGCTTGGGTCTGACCCGGAGCCCTTCTCGCGCCCCCACCACCCCAGCTTACCTGGTGCTGCCGGCCGCCCCTGCTCCTTTCAGGGGAGGGGAGGAGGGGAAGTGAGCTGGGGGCGGGGTGGAGAGCTGCAGCGCGGGGCCCAATTCAGCCGAATCGGCCTAAAGCCGGCCCTGCACGTGATTTATTCTTCTTCTGTTTAAAAAGAGATTTAAAAATAAATACAACTTGCTTTATCCAGAGGGAAGGAAAAATCTTGCCACCAGATTTCTGAATGATTAAAATCATCCTGGGCAATAAAAATTGACTGGGGGGGGGCGGGGGAAGAACTCCTTAAAGAGATTCCCCTCAAAAAAACAAAATAACCTTGCTTCTCTTGCTTTGGTTTGTGTCTACACTATGGGGCTGTGCCGGCATATGCTCCGGTGATGGCCCTGGAGTGTAGACATGGCCTTTGACAGAGATGTAGTCCCAGGTACTGGCGTGTGGTATAACTGACCAGGAAGCGGGGGAGGAGTTAAAAGCCCAGCTCAGCCATGACTGACAGGGAGGAGGAGGGGTTCTCTGGAGTTAGTTCTGTGATGGAAGAGCCGGCTGGGGCCAAGGCGTCCTGGGGGCGGGCAGGCCTGGTGGAGGAACTTTCATTCCCTATAACCAGCTGGGTTCCCCTTTGTGGGTGGCTCTGCGGAAGAATCAGCCCGTGAGAAACTCCTGGCGGCAGGAAGCAGCCCAGGGCTACAGCAGAGGTCTCCGCTTCATACCGGGTCCCTGGGCTGGAACTCAGGGTCTAGGCCATGTGCAGTTTAGACCCCAGAGAGAAGGGCTGGAAGGCCCCGAAGCCGGGCCGAAGCTCCGGTGTGGCACTGCCAGGGTGTTGGTGAGCGTGACTCAGTTTACCCCAGAAGGAGCAGGACTAAAAGGGGCTGGCAGGCTTGGTCACAGGAAGAGCCAGACCGGCTGTCAGCCAGACCTGCCAAAGGAGAAGTAGCTGCTGCCTCACACCCAGCCCCGAGGGGGCGCGCCAGCGGTGAGTCGACTCTGGTGCAGCTATCGGTCGCTAGAGAATTATTATTACTTTTGCTGCTGCAAAGCGTAGGTGCCCCAGGCATGGGCTACGACCCCATTGTGCTAGGAGCTGTACATCCAAGCCGCCAACCCCACCCAGTCCTCGCCCACCAAACCAGTTCATGATTTGTAATCAAAGAGGGGCCGGGACTCAAGCAATGTTTTTTACATTCATAACTGATGCAGCAAGCCCAGGGGATCTGGGGCTATGAACTGCCAAGCCCACAGGTGCCGGGGCTCAGCCCTGGCATGGCCTGTAAGCCATGCACTAAACTACTCCTGGGGGAATTCTGTGCCACTGCGCGTGCGCAGAATTCACTTCCCCCACAGATTTCTTTGCTTCCCCACAGAAAAATGACTTTCTGACAGGGAAGCAACAGGAAGCTGCAAGAGAAGTCACACACCGTTCCCTAACTGCACAGGTACATCGTTTCAGGCACCCGGAGCAGCTGGCGGAGAGGTAAATCACCACGGGGCTGGGGACACCCCTGCCAGTGGCTCCTACCCTGAGCCGGGATCAGCTGCTAATCCCGGCTGGGCTGGAGGCAGGAGAGGATGGGACTTCCTCTTCCCCTGCAAGGAGTGGCGAGGGCTGTGTCAGACCCACCCCCAGAAACCTCCCTCAACTGCAGGAAGCTCAGTATCCTCCCTTCTTCCTGCCCCATCGCTCCTCAGCTGTGGGGGGAGGGGTCACTGTATGGGGCGCTGCTCCCCCATCCACCCAACCCCCGTGCATTCAGACCTCCCATACCCAGACACCCCTGCCAAGCCTCACCTGGTACATCCAGAACCCTCCTAGTCCTCCCTACCTGAACCCCACCCCACCGAACCACAACTCCTGCATCTGGAGCCCCATGCTCCCAGACCCCCTGCCTCCAGACCCCCACCCCTGCACCCAGATCATCCCCCACAGCTCCCTGCACTCAAACCCCCACTCTGATGAGCCCCACCCCCTGCACCCCCCTGAGCCCTCACATCCAGACCCCCATGCCACTGACCCCCAATTAGTTCCACTCAGGCCCCCACCCCAGCAAGCCCTATGCCCCAGACCCCTGCCCCCGCTGAGACCCCCACACCCAGAGCCACCCAACCACCTTCACCTGGAAGCCCCCACAGAGTCCCATTGCCCCTGGAGCCCGCCCCCCCCGCCTCTGTGCATCCAGATCCCCCCACACCTAGACCCTCCACTGAGCTGCCTGCACCCAGATTGTCCCACACAGAATCCGATCCCCCCACACTGAGCCCCTCCACACTTGGATCCTGCCTGCCTTACACCTGGTGCACCTGGCGCAGAGGGGCAGGGCCCAAGGAGGTTTCCGGGGCAGGCCCAGGCCTTGTGCTGTGTCAGGGTTGGGTGCAGCCTCACCGCCGAGTCCGTGTCCTAGGGGTGGGGAGGCTGCAGGGTGATCTCCCACCTTCGTGCACTGCCATGCTGGAGTCTCTGCATTTATTTATTGACAAATAAAACTTGCAGAATTTTGCAAAATTTTAAAATATTGTGCACAGAATTTTTAATTTTTTGGCACAGAATTTTTAATTTTTTTCCCAGAATGCCCTTAGGAGTAACTAAACTCAACAACCTCTCTCTCTCTCTCTCTGCTTCACAGGGGGCATAAATCCATTCATGGATTGTGAAGCACACACATGCCAAGGGCCGGTCCATGTGAGGGCTGGCAGGAAAACTAATCCCAATTAACTAAAGGTTAAACTGCGTGAAACCCCCGTGTGGACACCCTCGTTCAGAATTCAAGGGGCCCTGATTCGAGTTGAGTGCTGTAGACCGAGATCTGTTGAAACTGACCTGCATGTCTGTGTTTCTTCCATGCGGGTGAGGTGGGGCCTGGCATGTCCCCTATTTCCGTGGGGCTGCTTTACAGCTGGGCCGTGGAACTTGTGCAAAAGAAACCGCCACCCCACTCCCGGGTTTCTTGTCTACACTTGAAAGTTCATTTGGATTAAGGCCGGGTGTGAATTCAAAGCCCACTAGCTAGGCCAGAGTGCCCCGTGTGTTGATATGTTTATTGTGGGATGGTGCGAACTCTGAAAGAGAGCTACTGAAATTGACCTGAGCTGCAAGAACATAAAAGTGACTCCAATTTTGCAGGATCTTTGAACAATCCCTCCCCCACCCCTTTGGTGAACTTTCTTTGAACCCCTCTTTCTCTCTCCCTCTCTTTTTGTGAGCATGGACCATGGGAGGCATGTCTGTCCTGCTAAGGTAGGGCAAAGACTCTTTGATGGGAGCGGTAGGGTGTTTCCTTACAATCTGCTACTCCACAAAGAAACCTGAGAAGCCTTTTTCTTAAAGATCTGTCTGATGCTCACCTCAGGGCAAAATGCCCCTAGCTGTTTTATACCTTGTTCTGCCTAATGTAACAGGAGTGTGGGGAAACGACGTGGGATATACCTTTACCTGTCCTTTTTCAGCCAGAAGCCAGCACTCCAGCCATCTGTCCTCCTCTTCTCCCATTGTTTGCTTGCTGAAGAATAGACTAGGGCTGTCGATTAATCGCAGTTAACTCACGCGATTAACTCTAAAAAATTAATCACGATTAATCCCACTGTTGAACAATAGAATACCCACTGAAATGTATTAAATATTTTTGGATGTTTTTCTACATTGTCAAAGATATCGATTTCTATTACAACACAGAATACAAAGTGTCCAGTGCTCACTTTATATTATTATAAATATTTGCCCTGTAAAACTGATAAACAAAAGCAATAGTATTTTTCAAGTCACCTCATACAAGTGCTGTCGTGCAATCTCGTTATCGTAAAAGTGTAACTTAGAAATGCAGATTTCTTTGTTACATAACCGCACTCAAAATCAAAACAATGTAAAACTTCAGAGCCTACAAGTCCACTCAGTCCTACTTCTTGTTCAGCCAATCGCTAAGAGAAACAAGTTTGTTTACATTGACGGGAGATAATGCTGCCCACGTCTTGTTTACAACGTCACCTGAAAGTGAGAAGAGGCATTCGCGTGGTGCTTTTGTAGCCGGCATTGCAAGGTATTTACGTGCCAGATGCGCTAAAGATTCATATGCCCCTTCATGCTTCGGCCACCGTTCCAGAGAACATGCATCCATGCTGATGATGCTCGTTTAAAAAAAATAATGCATTAATTAAATTTGTGACTGTACTCCTGTGGGGAGAATTGTATGTCTCTTGCTTTGTTTTACCTGCATTCTGCCATATATTTCATGTTATAGCAGTCTCGGATGATGACCCAGCACATGTTCGTTTTAAGAACACATTCACTGCAGATTTGACAAAACTCAAAGAAGGTACCAATGTGAGATTTCTAAAAATAGCTACAACACTCAACCCAACCTTTAAGAATCTGAAGTGTCGTCCAAAATCCGAGAGGGACGAGGTGTGGAGCATGCTTTCAGAAGTCTTAAAAGAGCAACACTCCAATGCGGAAACTACAGAACCCGAACCACCAAAAAAGAAAATCAACCTGCTGGTGACATCTGACTCAGTTAATGAAAATGAACATGTGTCGGTCCGCACTGCTTTGGATCGTTATCGAGCAGAACCCGTCATTAGCATGGACGCATGTCCCCTCCAGGGACATGTGAATCTTTAGCACATCTGGCACGTAAATATCTTGCGATGCCGACTACAACAATGCCATGCAAATGCCTGTTCTCACTTTCAAGTGACTTTGTAAACAAGAAATGGGCAGCATTATCTCCCGTCAATGTAACCAAACTTGTTTCTCTTAGCGATTGGCTGAACAAGAAGTAGGACTGAGTGGACTTGTAGGCTCTAAAGTTTTACATTATTTTATTTTTCAATTCAGTTTTTTTGTACATAATTCTACAATTGTAAGTTCAACTTTCATGATAAAGAGATTGCACTACAGCACTTGTATGAGGTGAATTGAAAAATATTATTTCTTTTGTTTTTTACAGGCAAATATTAGTAATCAAAACTAAAGTGAGCACTGTATCCTTTGTATGCGGTGTTGTCACTGAAATTGATATATTTGAAAAGGGAGAAAATACCCCAAAATATGTAAATAAATTGTATTCTCTCATCGTTTAACAACGCGATTCATCAAACAGCCCGAGAATAGACACCCCACGCCTCGTCTGTATCGGTTCAGCCGCGCCGGTGGGTTTGTCTGTGTAGACATTCCCTGGGTTCTGATCTACACCTGGGCCGTGTGTGGTATATTGTATGGCCATGTGTCTGTACACAGTGGTGTGTGTGTGATAGATTGTACATGGGGAGGAGGGGGTTGCTTACAGTCCTGGAGCGGAACAAAACCGAAATACTTCAAAGTTTCCCGCAAAACTAAAGGCTGGGGAAAAAATGTGGACGGGCGCGTTTCGTTCCCAAAGTGAACAATGATTTTATAGTCGACAAAATCAACGCGATTTCAAAACCGTTGCTTTGAAACAAACACTCGAAATGCTCCAAACCCCTTGAAATGCCATTTTCAACTTATCAAAATGCTTTTCCCCCACAAAAAAAATTTTTTTACACGTTTCCGTGACCCATTTTGCTTTCCCCAAACCGGCCTTTTCCTGGTGGAGACCCGCTCCTTTGGGACTTTCCCCACGGGTGCCCCACTTGGTAGCAGCTCCCGGCGTGTTTGGGGTGTGGGGCGCCGGGCGGGGCGCGGTTGCGGGCGCTCCCTGCGGTTGGGGTGTGGGGCACCGGGCCGGTGCGCGGTTGCGGGCGCTCCCTGCGGTTGGGGTGTGGGGCACCGGGCGGTGCGCGGTTGCGGGCGCTCCCTGCGGTTGGGGTGTGGGGCACCGGGCCGGTGCGCGGTTGCGGGCGCTCCCTGCGGTTGGGGTGTGGGGCACCGGGCGGTGCGCGGTTGCGGGCGCTCCCTGCGGTTGGGGTGTGGGGCACCGGGCGGTGCGCGGTTGCGGGCGCTCCCTGCGCGCCGATGGGGGGCGGAGGGTAATCCCAGAAGAACAAGAGAAGCGAGATAAGCCCCTACCTTTGACCGGGCCCGGGAGTTGGCTGCATTCAGCGCCTTTTGAAAGGCTGCAAATCCCTTTGCACAGCCGTGGCCTGCTGCGCTTTGTGTGGGGCGCTGGGAAGAGGCCGGCCGGGTTAATGAGGGACACTTACGGGGCGAGGCGCATTCATGTTTTCCCCTTTATCACCAAATGAGCAACATTTGTCAGTGGGCCTCGCGCGGCGTCTGTTCCGGTCTGACTCTGGCTTCACCTTTTCACACGGTTCGGGAGCCGCCGGTTCGTGTCCCGGTGCCTCCTTCCTTCGCCCGAGGGACAGCCCCGAGCTGGGGGCCTAGCAAGGCTAGTGTGAGCCCGACAGAGTTCGGCCCTTGTTTCCCCCGCGGGGGAGTTCAAGCAGTTTCCCCACCGGTTTTACACCATCTGCGGATCTGCCCCTCCGCAGCCAGTGCTGGTGTTTGGAAAATGCTCCCTTTCCACCGGCCGATCCCCCCTTCCCTCCGGGGTGAAACGGGAGTCGCTCGGCTGAAGTCAGAGCCCGGCCTGCCGCTGGGAAGCCAACGTGAGCGAGATGCGAAGTGCGGCCTCGATTCGCCCACTTCGGGCCTGGTGCAAACGGGCTGCACCAGGCGCGCGCCAATGGAGAAGCGGGCCCCTTCCGCGGAATGACTCCTGATTTGCGCCAGGGCTAGAGGTGACCCGGAGACCCCGGCCCCGGGTGCAGACACCTGGGACCCGAACAGGAGTGAAGTTATTCGGGCCCAGGTCTTCAGAGATTCCAGGTGCCGAATTCCCCTGGGAACCCGTTCCTGTCTGCACCTCCAGGGGAGATGCGAATCTGGCCTACTGGGTTAAAAGGAGGGGGGAGCGAATTTAAAGCTGGGTGAATTTAGGGCCAGATTCACTCCACTGATGGCGGATTTAGGACCACGCTCTGCGCTGTTTACACTGGTGTCAATCCGGAATAACCCTGACTGTCTTCCGTGACGGCATCTCTACCGATCAGGGTAGAGCCCGGAGGCATCATGAGTCCGTTTACACCAGATAAGGATCTCGGGCCCTCGGATGGAACCCAGATCTGGATCCGAGAGTCTAAGTTAGGGTTGAGATCCCCCCGATGAGCTTCCCGACCCCCTGCTTCGTTCCTGGCGCAAACTCCACCCCCCCGGTCCCACCTTCCCTGTTCAAACCGCTTTAAGATGCCGCTAGAAAGGCGAAGCGAGGACTGATTGCCCCCGGCCCCCGCTCCCTTCCCACAGGGCAAAGCCCCCCCATTGCTCAGCGCTGAGTCCCAAGCTGCCTTCTGCCAACCACGGGCCCAGGCTACACGCTGGCAATCAAGGGCCTGAGCCCAAATCCATGGGAACACGATCTGAATGCAGCCCCCGAGGCCCCATCTGCAAACCCAAGCGATCCAGGACTTCCCACTTAACAGCACGAAGCCGGCTCGCAAGATACTCTGTACTAATAACTGCCCGGGCTTGTCACCCGTCGGTCCCGGGCCCTTTACAAAGGAGGTCGGAGTTATTATCCAGTTGGGGAAACTGAGGCACGGAGAGAGCGCGAGAGGAAGCAACTTTTCCCAAGATCCCTGGAAACAGGAATAGAACCCAGGCGTCCGGAGTCACAGTCTAGCGCTCTGCCCCTTAGACCAGGCGGCGCCTGACTGCGTGGATGGACCCCTTGATTTCTGGGGGCGTCGGCAGGGGCTGAGGGTGGCTGGTGACCGCTCGGCTCACTCTGGGGGTAAGCCGGGGGGCTAGGGACCAGCAAAGCAGTGCTGTGTGTGGCTTTCTCCAAGCCCCGGCCTGGTGGGGGTTGCCCTGCGCCTGCTGTCCGCAGGCAGCGGTTCGATCCCTGCGGGAGTGGCTATGTCAGCGGTTTCTTTAATACCAAAAAAAAAAAAATTAAGTAAACTTTAGGCATTTCCACTTCTCCAATAATAATAATAAAAGAACTCCTGCCAATCGCCCGGCGCTCCCTGGGACGGCTTCGCTTGACGGATGGGTCCCTGGACCTATTAATAATGCAGTTGCTGCACCGAGTTATCCATCACTCGGGTTGATTTATTAGCGGCTAAGCGGCCCAGCGAGAGACGGCGGGGAAATGAGATACCGGCTGCTCTGCTGGGCTGAGAGGCGAGATCCGGGGGCCTGATTCGGAGCTCCTGTGTGTGCACCCAGGGGCGTTACTCCGGAGTCAGGCTGCGTCCGCACCACGCGCCAGGCACGTGCGGGAGCGCGCACCCGTTCGCCTCACGCGTATAACCAGCCGCTGTGGTACCCACCAGAGACGCCTGGCTGGGAGATTTGAACGGGGATTTAAGGACAATCAATATAGTCCTGACACCCAGAGGCGCCCAGCGTTGGTTACCGGAGATTAGCCGCAGGCACAGACACCCCGCAAGTGGGGGCGGGGGCTGGTTGCTTACTTAGGTGAGCAGAGTTTATTACTCAAATAAAGTCCCGTTTACTCTGGATCCGCCCCAGTCCTGGACCAGCCCCGCACGGTGCTAGGCGCTGTATGAAGCCGCGGGGCTTGTTTGGCCATTTGAACAAGCAGGCGATGGAGGCTGGTGCCAGGAGCCCATTGGAGGTGGGACGCGACCTTTCGATAAGCAATGAGAGCTGCTCCTGTCCGGAGCTGCCCCCCGATCCTTATAGGGGCTAGGGATAAGGGGTAGAGAGAGCAGAGAAGAGGAACAAGGACAGAGCCCTGTGGGAACCGATACAGGAAGTTGGAACTCCTGGGTTCTCTTCCTTGCACCAGAGAGGGAGTGGAGTCTAATGGTTACATCAGGGACTGAGGTGCAGGACTCCTGGGTTCTCTTCCTTGCGCCAGAGAGGGAGTGGGGTCTAGTGGTTAGATCAGGGACTGGGGTGCAGGACTCCTGGGTTCTCTTCCTTGCGCCAGAAGGGGAGTGGGGTCTAGTGGTTAGATCAGGGACTGGGGTGCAGGACTCCTGGGTTCTCTTCCTTGCGCCAGACGGGGAGTGGAGTCTAATGGTTACATCAGGGACTGAGGTGCAGGACTCCTGGGTTCTCTTCCTTGCGCCAGAGAGGGAGTGGGGGTCTAGTGGTTAGATCAGGGACTGGGGTGCAGGACTCCTGGGTTCTTTTCCTTGCGCCAGAAGGGGAGTGGGGTCTAGTGGTTAGATCAGGGACTGGGGTGCAGGATTCCTGGGTTCTCTTCCAAATTCTGGGCAGGAGTTTGATCTACTGACTAGAGAGGGGGACTGGGAAGCTCGGGATCCTGGATCCAGCCCTGGCCTCCCAGTGTGACCTTCAGCAAGTCGTTCCCCACCTTCCCCGTGCCTCGGTTTCCCTGCCAAGGGTCGTTCTCTTCGTCTCCCTTTTCCAGCCACCTCGCCCGGCGTGCCATAAAACCCTGTCCAGCTCGGCGACGGAGATGCGCACGCCCTGGCTTACTTCGAAGTCTGGCTATGTCCCAGGGAGTGTCTAGCAGCCACCATTTCATTAAAAGCCTCCCGAACAGACCCCTATTAAGCTTGACAGGCCGGTTGACAAATCGCCCGCGAGCCTGTTCCCCACTCAATGACATCATGGCCTTGTGGCTGCCAAAGCCTGGGAATGGAGGCCAGGCCACCGGGCTACGGGGTGTGCGGCTGAGCCCGGGGTCCCTGAGGCTAATCCAGATGCTGCTATTGTTAGGAGGTATATTATGGTAGCACCAAGGAGCCCTGCTCATGGACCGGGACCCCTTGGTGCAAGGGGCTGTACAAACACAGAGCCAGCCCCTTGGCCCACATCCCCTGCCAGTGCCTCTCCATAGGCCGAGCTCCTAGATATTCATCACCAGCTTCCCAATGTGTCTGTGCACAAGGCGGGGAGGGGCCCTGATTTCGGTAGGGGTCTGGGCAGCGCCTGGCACAACTGGACCCTGATCTCAGACGTGCAGCGCCTGGCACACTGGGGCCCTGATCTCAGACGGGGTCAGGGCAGCGCCCGGCGCACTGGGGCCCTGATCTCAGACGTGCAGCGCCTGGCGCACTGGGGCCCTGATCTCAGATGGGGTCAGGGCAGCGCCCGGCGCACTGGGGCCCTGATCTCAGACGGGATCTGGGCAGCGCCTGGCACAAAGAGGCCCCGAGAGAGCTCAGGGCCCCAAAGTGCTACTGTAATAGGATGAAACTCTGGCAGGTGTCTCTATCTCATTAACCCTCCAAATCTCTCTTCCGCTGCTTCGGGCCGGAGGTTTATGAAGGCCCAACCACCCCTTGTGGCCCCCAGTCCCCTGGTATTTCCAAAGAAATGTCCTTGTGTTCCCCGGGCCTGCGGAACTGGTTGCAACAAGATATTAGGGAAGCGAAAAAGCTCCAAACTGACCAAGGGACTCGACGCTTTCATGGCTAATAAGGGCACCGGCTGCAGGGGAAGAGGCCCTTATTGTGCTCACTGACCAACTGGGTCAGGGAGTTGGGGGGGTTATCCGCCTAGCTGGGGACCACTGCTCTCAGCTGGGGGGGGGGGAAGGGAAGTGTGGGGGGGTGTCAGTCTAGAAACTTCCCCCGTGGGGCTGTTAGTGCAGTATTCAGAGGGGCTCATGCTTTCCTCTGAAACCAGTGGTGTCGGCCACCAACTCGCGCTCCCCTCCCGGAGCCGGGGGAGAACCCAGGAGTCCTGATTCCCACTCCCCATCTCTGACCGCTAGACCCCACTCCACTCCCCTGGGCCTCTTGACAAGTCACTTCCCTCTCTGGGTCCCTCGGTTTCCCTGCCCCCTTTTGTCGGTTTAGACCTGAACGCTCTCTGGAGAGTCACGTGCCCACCATGAGGAAACCACTGAAGTGCCCGGGGTAATGCTGGTGCAAATCCGGAGTAACCCTATAAAACCAGTGGGGTAAAACTGGTGTACATCTGGCATAACCCCTCTGAAGTCAATGGGGCGTAAGTGGTGTAAGTTATGTGTAACTCTACCAAAATTCTACCCTGATGTAAATCAGGAGTGAATCCGCTGACATCAATGGTCTAAATCAAGAGTTACACCATTTACTTCAGAGGACTCAGACACCAGCGTCCCCACCACTGACTGAAGTGGAGTGACTCCTGATTGACGCCAGCGTCCCCACCACTGACTGAAGTGGAGTGACTCCTGATTGACGCCAGCGTCACCACCACTGACTGAAGTGGAGTGACTCCTGATTGACACCACTTACTTCAGAGGAGTGTGAATCAGGAGTCACTCCACTTCAGTCAGTGAAGTTACACCAAGGTCAGACTAACGTGAGATCTTTGTAAGACTTGGCAATTCCTGGCTCCATTCCCGCCCCCCTCGCCGCTCTGGTGTCTGCCCCACTTCTCCCTCCGACCCCCCGAAAGAAGCCAGCAGCCGCCGCAGAACCGCTGCACGTTCCTCCAGAGACCTGGGGACAGGGCCCCGACTTTAACATTCATGTGAACCGCCCGCCTGCTCCCTCCCTGGCTTTGATTAATGATCAGGGCAGGGAGAGAACACAATAAATATCCTAGGTGAGTGGAAAACACTGGGGCATGAAGGGAGCCTGAGTTAACCCTTCCCCGGCCGGGCCGAAAGCTGCAGGAGCTTCGCTGGTTCACTCTGGGGGGGTCTTGGTTTCCCCCCCCCCCAGGTAAACTGAGGCCAGATGCGGCACCTTGTGCAGCTCTTTACATCAGCTGGAGCAATGGCCTTTTTCACTCTCATATTGCACTGCTGCAAATGACAGGGGGTGTGTGTGGTTGTGTTGGGCCTAGCCATTGTCCCTGGGCCCCTACACACCTCCACAATAGAAACCCCGGGTCCGGCGGGGGGCAGGCTGCGGACCCGAAACGGGATCTCCGGGCATGGGGGGTAGGTTCCGAGCTGCTGGGTGATCTCCGACCCCCACTTGGCAGCTGATGACACACACACACACACACACGCACACACGCTGGGTGTGGTACAGTATTCCTGTACACACACACACACACACACACACACACGCACACACGCTGGGTGTGGTACAGTATTCCTGTACACACACACACACACACACACACACACACACGCTGGGTGTGGTACAGTATTCCTGTACACACACACACACACACACACACACACACACACCGGTGTTTGCCCCCTGCCAGTCTGCAGCGAGTTAGACAAACAGGGTTAATTGCCCCTTGATAAACAGTGGCTTGGAGTGAAAGGCAGCGACAGTCTGGCTGGAGTGTCCCAAGGGGCAAGGCAGACCCCGGAGGTTTGAAAAACATTTGTGGGTAGGTAGGTAACACGGATTGTCTCTCACACACACACACACACACAGCTCTGGTTGTTGCAGGTCTCTCTTGGGGGAAGAAACACAGCTGGGACTATAACGAGAACCCAGGAGACCTGGTCCGGTTTCTTGCTCTAACCACTAGACCCCACTCCCCTCCCAGAGCCGGGGAGAGATCCCAGGAATCCTGGCTCCCAGCCCCCTGCTCTAACCCACCAGCCCCCACTCCCCTCCCAGAGCTGGGGAGAGAACCCAGGAGTCCTGGCTCCCAGCTCCCCCTGCTCTAACCACTAGACCCCACTCCCCTCCCAGAGCTGGGGAAAGAACCCAGGAGTCCTGGCTCCCAGCTCCCCCTGCTCTAACCACTAGACCCCACTCCCCTCCCAGAGCTGGGGAAAGAACCCAGGAGTCCTGGCTCCCAGCTCCCCCTGCTCTAACCACTAGACCCCACTCCCCTCCCAGAGCTGGGGAGAGAACCCAGGAGTCCTGGCTCCCAGCCCCCCTCCCGGCTCTAACCACTAGTCCCCACTCCCCTCCCAAAGCCAGGCGAGGGGACACAGGCAGGGTTTCCCCAGCCATCCAGAGGAGGAGGCGTGGGGCTGGGGGAGCAGGGGGCTGTCTCTGGCAGATCCCAGCCTCGCCCCCCCCCCCAAAGGGTTAAACTAGGATTTAATCAACAGCCGCTAATGACTCCCCTGGCTGACACCGGCGCGCGGGCTGCACGGCGGGGGGGAGGTCTCATTCACTCCGCTGATTTCTCCGGGGAGCGGGGGGCGGCGCGCACGACCGGAGACAACGCACATCAATCACCGCGCAAAGGAAGGGGGCGAGGCGCGCGGGGGCTGCGCGGGGGCGGATCCTGGCGCGCGCCTGCAGTTCTCCCTCCCTCCCCACCCCATCCCCGTAGGTCGCCTATGGGGGGCGCCCTTTGCATCTGCCTGGGCCTGACACCCGCGGGCCCTTCCCCATTGCCCGGCCTAGACGGCTGTGCCAGTTCCAGGGGGCTCGGGGCAGGCGCGCAAAGGGGGCGCAGGCTGCACCCTGGCTTCCCAAGGCCACCCACAGGCCCAGTGGGGATTGGGAACCAGGACGCCTGGGTTCCCCTCCCAGCTTTGCCAGGGCCCTGGGCTCTGGTGGAGGAGAGCAGGCGGGTTGGGAGTCGGGACTCTTGGGTTCTCACCGCTGCTTTGCAACGGACTCGGCCTGACCTTGGCCTGGTCGGTGCCTCAGTTTCCCCATCTGTAAAATGGGGGGTGCTGTGTGTGCAGTGCTGGGGGAGGGTTTATTTATTTGCCCTCCACATGGCTTCATCCCAGCAGGGCCGCTTTCCCTTCCTCAACAGCCGGCCCTTTCATCCCCCCACCCCCAGGCCCTCGCTGTCCTGTTCCCCCCAAACTCTGTCCTTGCGAGCTGGCTTGGCCCTAGGGAAAATGGCTTCCCGGCCAGGCAGGATTGGGCCCAAGGGGCAGGGGGGTAGGGAGAACTGTGGCGCTTGTTTCCCCATGTAGGCGGAGGCGATTGGCATGGGGCAGCTGGGGAGATCTGGGGGTGTGTGTGTCAGTTTCAGAATCCATCTCTCCCCCCCCCCCCCCTTCATTCCTGCCTCCTTCTATTAGGAAGATTTATGGGAACCTTTTTATCCGCGGAGAGCAGTCCCCGGAGATAAAGCACCAGTTCCCCATCCATCACGCTGGGGGGCTGTCACGGCTTGGGGGGGGGGCTGGCAGACGCGGGGGTGGGGGGGGGGTGGAGAAGCGTGCTCCTAGCCATTCTGCCTTGGAAGGGTTAAGTAAATACACTTTATTCCTCCTCTATGGCTGCGTTCAATCCCCCCCCCCCCCATCCCATCTCTCTGCCACAGCCTGGAGACCCCGAGCTGAGACCCATCCATCATGTGGGCCGAGCCGAGAGCTGGCCGGGCGTGTGTAAATAAACCAAGGAAGCGCACGGGAACGGGGGGAGAAGCAGGAGGTTTCCATGGGGAAAGGAGTGGGGCATGGCCAGTGTCCTTAGTGGGACCAGTAGAGGTGGATGAGAGAGAATAGAGAGAACCCAGGAGTCCTGACTCCCAGCCCCCCCCCCCTCTAACCACTAGACCCCACTCCTCTCCCAGAGCTGGGGAGAGAACCCAGGAGTCCTGACTCCCAGCCCCCCCCCCTCTAACCACTAGACCCCACTCCCCTCCCAGAGCTGGGAACTGCCCTGCTAACGCCCATTTCACCATATGGCTAAAGTGGCTTTAAACAGAGAGATGGGTAGCAGGCTGGGGAGCCAGGACTCCTGGGTTCCATGCCTGGTTCTGGGAGGGGAGTGGGGCCTAATGGTCAGAGCAGGGTGGTTGGTGCTGGACCCCAAGATTCCTGAGTTCTATCCCTGGGGTCGTGTGGTTAGAGCAGGGGAGCTGGCAGCCAGGACTCCTGGGTTCTCTCCCCAGTTTTGGGAGGGGAGTGGGGCCCAGTGGTTAGAGCGGGGGGAGGGGCTGGGCTGCAGGACTCCTGGGTTCTCTCCCCAGTTTTGGGAGGGGAGTGGGGCCCAGTGGTTAGAGCGGGGGGAGGGGCTGGGCTGCAGGACTCCTGGGTTCTATTCCAGCTCCGGCTCTGACTTTCTCTGGCAAGTCCTTTCCCCTTTCTGTGTCTGTCTCGCCTGGGCCCCAGCGGGGTGAGGAACGTCACGTGGCCCATGTGCTTGGCGCTGCCTTGCAGACGCGGGATGGCACAGGACATGGGGCGGGGGCGGGATTGTCCTTGTTGAGACGTTCCAGCAAGAAAAGATCCTCCCCTCCACCTCCTTGGATTGAAACTCGCTCTCTCCTCCGGCAGGCGGCCAGATCCTGCATTTACCCGAGCCGCGCCAGCCACCCACACCCCTGCGTCTGCTTCAGCTAAGGGGCCGGGGTTAGCGTGTGGCGGGGAGACCTCGGGGGCAAACCAGCGGGGCAGGACCGACGCCCAGTAGGGGGCGCTCTCCCCGCAGAGTCAGTGCGGCCCTCTGCCAGCAGGGGGCGCTGTGCTGGGGGGGTTGAGCTCAACACCAGGGGGGAGGAGGAATAGAGCCCCCCCCCAGGTCCTTGGCTGGCTTTAATCCCCCACCCCACCTGCTTGGAGGGGAGTAACCCCAAGCCTCCCCCATTAGAGCAGAGCAAGTTCTCCCCCCCCTCCCCAAGGCTGCGGGGTGCGTCCCACTGAGCTGGGGCCATTAGGGGGGCCAGACACTCCGGGGGTGGGGAGGGCGGAGGAAGGGGGTGTCCCTGTTTTCCCAGCGTTGGAAGGAGGGTTATGGGGGGTATAAGAAATGTCAGTAATAAGGGGGGATGGGGGTAGGCAATCTACTGGGGGGTTCCTGGGTCCACCAGAACTCTTGCTCTAAGGGAGTGGGGTTAGCGCCTGAAAGGTGTGTGTGGATTCCACCCCCCGGCAAGGGACTTTGGGGTGCTGCTCTCCCCCCACCCCCATCGGGGCCCTTATCTCCTGCTACTGATTCAGAAGGCGGAGTCCCCATTCCCTGCTCTAACCACTGGACCGCACTCCTCTCCCGCACCCAGGGATGGAACCCAGGAGTCCTGGCTCCCAGCCCCCCTAATTCCCCTCCCAGCACCAGGAATAGCCCTCACCTCCGAGCCCTGACCCCTAAGCCCCATGGCACCAACCCCTCCGCAGCCAGAGACTGAGAACCCAGGAGTCCTGACTCCCCGGGGCGGGCACCCCTGGGCGCGGGCCTCTGGCAGCTTGGCGCTAGTGCCAGCGAAGGCCTGGTTGGCTGGGGAGAGCCCCCCCCCCCCAGCACACACCCCCAGCATCCCCCCCCCAGCCCCTCTCTCCCTTAAACAAAACCAATCTGGTGCAATGGCTGGAGCCCATATATCCCGCGGCGCATTCAATTCCCTTCGCCCCCCGTGCCTGGCGAGGGCTGGGCAGCGGAGAAAACATTTGTCTTCCCCGTCCCTCGCCCCCCAGCCGGCTCCCAACCCCGGCCCCGCGGGCGGGGCCCCCGCGCACGGATCCCGGCCATCGATTACCGCCCGGGCCCATCCATCAGCGCCAGAGCCGCGCGGCGCGTCCTTTGGAGGCGTCATTTGTCATCCACCTTTTCCCCGCCGCTAATCAGATTTTCATTCAGATTTAATTTGTTTTCGCTCCTATTTTCTCCCCCGCCCCCCTTCCCACGCCAGCTCGGCTGCTCCCCCCGAGCAGGAGTGTGTGTGGGGATGGGGGTGTATGGGGAAGAAGGGATGGAGGAATGGGGTGTGGGGGGAGGGATAGACGGTATGTGTGGGGCTGGATGGATGGACAGAGGGGTGTGTGTGGGGATGGGGGTGTATGGGGAGGAAGGGATGGAGGGATGGGGTGTGGGGGGAGGGATAGACGGTATGTGTGGGGATGGATGGATGGATGGGTGGACAGAGGGGTGTGTGTGGGGATGGGGGTGTATGGGGAGGAAGGGATGGAGGGATGGGGTGTGGGGGGAGGGATAGACGGTATGTGTGGGGATGGATGGATGGATGGGTGGACAGAGGGGTGTGTGGGAATGGGGGTGTGTGGGGATGGAGAAATGGGGTGTGGGAGGGATGGTGTGGGGGGGATGGAAGGATGGGGTGTGGGGGGGAGGGAGGGAGCGAGGGAGGGAGGGTGTGTATGGGGATGGATGTATAGAGGGGTTGGGGGGATGGATGGGTGGATAGAGGGGTGTGTGGGGATGGACGGATGGAGGGGTGTGTGGGGATGGAGGGATGGGGTGTGGGGGGGATGGGGGATGGAAGGATGGAGTGTGGGGGCGAGGGAGGGAGCGAGGGAGGGTGTGTGTGGGGGGGAATGGATGGATAGAGGGGTGTGTGGGGAGGGAGGGAGGGAGGTGTTTGGGGGGATGGAGGGATGGGGTGTGGGGAGGGATGGGGTGTGTGGGGGGAGGGTGGGGTGGGGTTGTGTGCATGGGGAACGAGGGATGGAAAATCTTGGTCATTCGATCTCCCCCCACTCCCACCAGGCCGGCCCCTTTCCGGCGTCCAGCGGGCCCCAGCGCTGGGCCGTCCGAGGCGGCTCGCCGGGCCCTGGCTCCCCGTCTGCCCTGTGCGTCCAGGCCCAGGGAGGGCCGAGTGTGTGTCTCTTACACCCACTGGGCACAGGTGTCAACAACTCTCCCCGGGGCAGGGCACTGAGGCAACAAGTCTCCCCTGGTGTATTTTGGGGGTGTGCAGGGGCCAGCCTGGTCCCCAGTGTAACTCAGAGCACTACAGACACAATGGGGCCTGATCCCCGGCGGGTGTCAATCGGCCGTCGCTCCGTGGGAGTCAATGGGGCCTGATCCCTGGCAGGTGTCAATCGGACGTCGCTCCATGGGAGTTGTGGGTGGCTGGTGGGTGTCAACTGGCCGTCGCTCTGGTGGAATCAGTGGGGCCTGCTCCCCGGCGGGTGTCAATGGGCCGGATCTACGTGGGAGCCAATGGGGCCACATCCCCAGTTGGAGAATCGGGCCCAACGCTCCCCCTCTATGCCCACCTTGTTCCAAACCCAGCCCTCTCCCCTCCCTTACACCAGTGTAACTTCCATGGGGGTCTCAGTCTCAGGGCCCCTTTCCCCCGCTCTGGGCAGCCCCCTGGGGCTGTCAAGTAGGCGCCCCGTTCAGTCCGCTGCCGGCGCGGTGCAAAGGGACCCGAGCCTGGTGGCTTGAACGGGGCCGCCTCTGGCGTGGGCCAGAAGCGACGCGAGGCCTGGGGGTGGGAGCGCTTGGCGTTGGCCAAGCTGGCCGTGCCGGTAAAAGGGACTGAACGTGACGCGCGAGAGGCGGGCGGTGGGAGCGGAGAGGTCTGGCCCTGGTTCCTCTCTTGGCTGGGTTTTTGAGGCTAACGATCCCATTTTCCAGGAACTGGCGGGAGGCGCGGCGATAATTATTAATTATGCCCTTTAATGGAACAAAAGGGGAACTCGGAGTGGCTGGGAGGTCACGCCAGCCTCTCATGTGCTGTCCACTTGGAAACTGGAACAGACCTTGCTATTACAGTGACCTTGCAGTTCTGGGAAGGAGGGGAGAACGCCGGCGGGATGGGGGGTGATGGAAAAGAGGATAATCAGACGAAGCTAAGGGTCTAGGTGGCTACCTATGTGGTGCAGTGGCTAGCACACAGGGCTGGGAGGCAACTGACCTGGGCTAGTCCCACCTCTGTCTATCATTCTGGGCAAGTCACGTCCCAGCGCTGTGCCTCAGTTTCCCCCACTCTGTGGGGCATGGGCTGCCTCTGGCTCTATATCTGTGCATGGAGTGGGCCCTGATCTGGCCCAGTGAGAATTTGCTCTGAGCTCTTTATGGGAGCTGCTGGAAATGGGGTTTCACAGCAGGCATGTTTCAGGGAACTGGGTGAGGCTTTCCGGGCGAGTAGCTGATTTGCCAAAAAAGGCAGTTTCAGGTTGGCCGAAACTATTCGCAAATTCGGGTTCATTTCGGGCGTGGGGGGTGGGGGTGGAATTTGAAAAAGTCATTGCTTTGGGTTTGCCATTTTCAGAATGAACCCTTCCAGTTTGGTTCCTTTGTTTCCAAACATTGTTTCCTTTTCACCCGTCGCTAGCTGCGTTAAGGAAACAAAAAAGGGTGAAAACCACCCAAGAACTAAACAAAAAGCAAAGAACCCCAGAAAATCAAAACCAAACAATGAAATATAAATATATATATATATCTGGGGTCCAATGAAACATTTTGTTTGACCCAAAATGAAATTTCAGGGGAGTTTTGTTTGTTTGGGTGAGGAAAAAACCCCCAATTCCCCTTTGGGATTGACCCCAAATGAAATGTTGGGGGGATTTTTTGGTTTGGCCACCAAAGCGGAAAAACAACAGCTTGTCCCAGAAGCTGGGCCTGTCACCCCACCAACTGCCCTGGCCTGTTCATTCCCTCTCACTTGGCTAGCTGGACCATGGTAGGGGTTGGCAGCTCAGGCCTCGGGGAAGGAGAATGGAGCAGTGCTGAGCCCCTACAGTCCTGCAGGCTGGATGCCCCATTGCCCAAGCCGCAGCCAGGAAAGGACGGGCAGTTTGCTGGCGTTCCGCCCCCAAACGAGCAGGACAGAAAAACCCAAGCACGTAGGATAGTTATTTTTTGAAGGGGGGGGGGAGCGCTGGCTCCATTAATTGCCCCTTTCCCTTCCCCACCCTCCCTCTGGCAGAGCCGAGGCCGCTGGGTACCATAACTCATCCTCCGGCTCCCAGCCCCGTCCCCTCTGACTCATCCCTCCTCTCTTCCCCTCTCCCTCGCCCGCGCTCGGGTTTAATTTTCTAGGTTGTGCGCCACTCCTGGGTCAATCGCAAACATTTTTCTTCCCCATTGTCAGCTGTGCCGTGGCGCTCCGGCAGGGAGCTGCACAACCCAATCAGCCGCGCTATGGATTAAAATCCTTGTTTACGGGCCGGGACCATTGATCACCTAAATGGGTTTATGTTAATGAAGGTGGTTTTCACTTCCATTTTTCTTAGCCAGACTCTGAAAGCCTTTGACAGGCGCTGCAAAGCTGGGGGGGTTTTAAAGCCACAGTGTCCCCGCTTTCTTGTCCTTTAATAAGGAAGGAGAGAGAGAGAGAGGCTCTTTCGCTCTCAGGCTCAACAACGAGAGATAAATCCGGAGCACAAGAAGGATTCTGCAAAGTACTTGGGGAAGGTGGGAGCTGAATGGGAAAGAGGGGATGGATTATAGCAGCCTGGTGACAAACGAGCGAGAAAGTGCAGTTCGCTGGGGGAAGAGCGTGCGGGCGTTCACCCGGGTATCAAACCTCAGCGCCGTTCATTGGGCACGGGGTGATAAGCCGGGGGCAGAGAGGTAATGTTTGGACTATGGTAGTGCCCAGAGACCCTGATTGAGTTCGGGGCCCCGACCGTGCCAGGCGCTGCACAGACCCCGACCGAGGTCAGGGTGCCCCTTTGTGCCAGGCGCTGCACAGACCCCGACCGAGGTCAGGGTGCCCCTTTGTGCCAGGCACTGCACAGACAGCTCCTGTCCTGAAGGGCCGTGATCCCCATGTTATCAGCAGAGGAAACAGGTCATACAGCGACTCCATGGCAGGGGAGGGAATTCAATCCAGGTGTCCTGGATGACGCCGCAGGGCCTTGCCCACAAGGTCACCTTGTTATCGGTGAGCGCCTGCGGGGTGTGTGCCTGCACCCCGGTTGTGTAGCTCCGCGGAGGCGCCCGTCACCCCAGTGTCTGACTCTCACACGCGTTCACACCCCGGATCCCCCTCCCCGCTGAGGGCGCCTTTGGAAGGAACTAACTCGCCTACGTGCCTAAATCCCCTTTGACAATGAGACTTGATGCCTCCGTCCGCCACGCGGGGCAACGCCCACGCACCTTTAACCAACTGGGCCGGGGAGCCTGATTCGCTCTCTCCCCCGTGCACTTGGGCATCACCTGGCGGGACGGGCTGCAGGGGCTGGCGAGTTGGCCCAGTTCTCACTGCCCGGCGCTTGTCAGCGGCCGATCGCAAAGCGCTAAGGTGGGCAGGAGCTGGAGCAGGTTCCTTTTGGGGCACAAACAAGGTCGTGGGCCTGGCCATAGGCGCTGACTTTTGTTTTTGCCAGTGGGTGCTCCTCCCCGCCCCCTCCCCTCACGCGAGCAGCGGGCAGAGCCTGGGGGGCGGAGCCAAGCTGGGACAGGCCCTTGGGGGAAGGGGTGGGGTGAGGGGAGGGGCCTCGGGGGAAGAGGCCAAGCAGGGGCGGGGCCTCGGGGCAGAGGGCGGGGCCACAGTCCAGGCACCAGGGCCTACAAAAGATTAATCTGACCCCTATTTTTTTCAGTGGGTGCTTGAACCCCGGAGCACCCACGGATTCAGCGCCTGTGGTTGCAGCAGCAGCTGTCTGCACTTTGCACATAATAATAATAAAATAATTAATGGAGATATCCCATCTCCTAGAACTGGAAGGGACCTTGAAAGGTCATTGAGTCCAGCCCCCTGCCTTCACTAGCAGGACCAAGTACTGATTTTTGCCCCAGATCCCTAAGTGGCCCCCTCACGGATTGAACTCACAACCCTGGGTTTAGCAGGCCAATGCTCAAACCACTGAACTATCCCTCTCCCCCAATCCTCTGTGGCGTTAATCCCCCTCTTGGAATAGTGAGGGACAGAGCAATTCCTCCATCCCACCTCCCACCCCCACCCCGCATGGTCTTCTCTGCCTAACTTTAGAGAACAAGGTTGTTGGACGGTGGCTTTGTTACACATTCAGCCTGTTTAATAGCCAGGCACCGGCTTCTGAAGTGGCATTATCCCCCTTTTACAGATGGGGAAACGGTGGCAAGGAGAGCAAAATGATGTGACTGAGGTCACCCGCCGGCCTGGCAGGGAAAGACGCAGAAGTCTGAACAGATGGAGTTTCTTTAAAGGGCAGGCTCTTTAATCGAGCCGACAAAGGTCGACTGAGATCCGAGGGCTGGAAACTGAAGCTGGACAAATTCAGACTAGAAATAAGGGGCAAATGTTTTGCAGGGAGCGGAATTGGCGGTTGGAACAACTGACCTAGGGCCATGGCTGATTCTCCCTCACAGGCAGCTTCGAAAGGGAGCCCGGATGTCTTTCGAAAAGAGCCCGCGCCAGCTCATCCCCAAGCTACGGGCTGGGCGCGGGTGAGGCGGTCGGTCCAAGCTGACCTGCTTTGAACTCACTGCCTCTAGGCATGCAAGGCCCGCAGCCATCTCGCCTCCCGGTGGGACGGGGTGCACAGATTGGGGAACCCAGGCCCTGAGTTGGGGGGGGCAACAGAACCCCCACCGCTACGCAAGCCGCCAGCTGCTCTGTTCCCGTTTTACCCCGGGGAGGTTTTAGCGGCGTGACTCCTCGGCGCTGCCAAAATCCGAAAGGGGCCGGGGCCCCGTCCCTACCTCAATTACGAGCGGTTTGATCCCCCTGAGAAAACAATCTGTAAAGAGTTTATGGGTGGAGAGGGCAGCAGATTAACCCCCGGGGATTTAGGCTGGCCAGGAGCCAAGGGGCGGGCAGGGACTGGTGGAAGGAGGCAGAGGAGACTCCGGAGTTGCTCGGTGGCAGGAGGAATCCGCCCTGAATTTGGTTTATTTTCGCTTCTGAGAGAGGGGGTGGGCTGCTGGGGCTGGGTGGGAGGGGCCTAGGCTGGTGGTCTTAAGTCCCCGACAAGAGGACAACCCCCCCCCCCCGGGAACAATGACATGCCCCTTAAATGGCCATTCACTCCGGGAGGGAGGTGGACGGGCGGGGGGAGCTGCTTTTGTTGCGGCCCACCAGCCTAGCTCCTAATGCCATTTAGCATCAGCGAGGAGGGGTGAGCAGCTTGGTGCCCTTTCCCCAGGTCCCCGGGCGTGGGGATCTCCCCAGTGGGACGCCCCCTATCGGCCCTGGGTTTCCATCACCTTTAACTTAACACAACCAGAGGAACCTGAGCGAGGTTGCTGTTGTTATCTGAATTACAATAGCACCTAGGGGTGCTAGGCGCTGTACATTTTTATTGCTATTAGGTGCATTACAGTAGCACCTAGAGGTGCCAGTCATGGACCATGTGCTAGGTGCTGTACATTTTTATAGCTATTAGTTGTATTATGGTAGTGCCTAGGTGCTGTACATTTTTATAGCTATTACGGTAGTGCCTAGGCACTGTATATTTTTGTAGCTGTTGGGTATATTACGGTAGCGCCTAGGCGCCGTACATTTTTATAGCTATTACGGTAGCGTCTTGGTGCTATATATTTTTATAGCTATTAGGTGTATTACGGTAGCATTTAGGCTGTTCTGGGAGATATACAAAAATACTGCCCGGAAGCGCTATTAGGTCCCGTATAATAATAATCCCCCAGGCTCTTAGTCACCTGGAGACATCAAAGCACTTTGCAGCCCAGTGTCATTAGCCCCTTTTACAGCAAGGGAAACTGAGGCACAGAGCGGGGGTGTGAGTTGCCCCCGGTCACTCAGCAGCCCAGTGGCAGAGCTGGGAACAGATACTCAGAGTATTGTTATAAATGTGCTGTGTATTATGATACTCCCAGGAGTATTACTCTGAAGGATACTCCCAGGAGTATCATAATGGTGCTATGTCTATAGAGTACTTCTCGGAGTACCAAAAGACTGTTGTGTATAGAAAATACTTCTTGGAGCATCATCCGTGTGCTGCACGTTACAGTCCTTCTCTAGGTAGCATAATGGGGCTGTAGATAGTAACCATCCTAAGAGTATCACAGTGTTGTGTATTAAATACTCCTAAGGGTAAGCGACCCAAGAACTGAACCAGCCCAGCAGTGTATCATGGTGCTATATAGTATAGTACTCCTGGGAGTATCCTAAGGGGGCTGGGTGTAGAATACTCCCCGGAGCAGTACTCTGAAGGATGCTGAGTACTGTGACACTCCTGGGGGTATCACCGAAGTGGACCCAGTGGTGCAGGAGGAACCGGCCCCTTGCCCTAAGCGGCTGCCGTCCCAAGCAGTCGTCCCGTGATGGCTCCCCCAGGGCAGAGAACGACCCCCCGCCTCGTGCACAGGGGACGCTGACAGCACAATAGCCCCATTGAGCTGGGCTGGGGGGATGGGAGGGGGTGGGGGCTGTTCCCATTGCAGGATTCCCCCCCCCCCCCGCCGGCTACCCCACTACACCAGTTACGCCGCCCTGTCCAGGCCGTTCAAAGGGGCTCGGGTTTCAGGCTCCGTCTAAATGAGGCCATTTGTCCTGTTTGGCTCGGCTGTTAAGGGGCCAGGCCAGGCAGGAGCTGAGCCCCTCGGGTTGTTCCCAGGGCTCCTCGCTTGACCCCACGCTTCCTGTATTTAGTCTGCCCCGCTGGCTCCGAGCGCAGGGCAATTACTGCGCCGGCTCCTGGAGACCGGCTTAACACCCCCGCCCCCCAGGCCCACCCAGCTATAGCCCTCTTCCCGATTTGCCCACCTTAACGGCCAGCCAGCCGCCCTCTGCCTGCTAGCTCATAATACCCTGCTTTTACATAGGGAAACTGAGGCACGTGGTTTGCCCGGGGCGACAGAGCAAGAAAATGGCAGAGATTGGAATAGAAGCCAGAGAGCCTGGTTCCTAGTCCCCTGCTCTAACTAGTCATCCCCATCCAGAGCTGGGGCGAGAACCCAGGAGTCCTGGCTCCGAGCCCCCCTGTTCTAACCATTAGACCCCCACTCCCCTCCCAGAGCTGGGGATAGAACCCAGGAGTCCTGGCTCCCAGCCCCCCTGATCTAACCATTAGACCCCCACTCCCCTCCCAGAGCTGGGGCGAGAACCCAGGAGTCCTGGCTCCCAGCCCCCCTGCTCTAACCACCAGCCCCCACTCCCCTCCCAGAGCCGGGGAGAGAGCCCAGGGGTCCTGGCTCCCAGCCCCCCCTGCTCTAACCAGCAGCCCCCACTCCCCTCCCAGAGCTGGGGACAGAACCCAGGAGTCCTGGCTCCCAGCCCCCCCTGCTCTAACCACCAGACCCCACTCCCCTCCCAGAGCTGGGATAGAACCCAGGAGTCCGGGCTCCGAGCCCCCCTGATCTAACCACCAGCCCCCACTCCCCTCCCAGAGCTGGGGCGAGAACCCAGGAGTCCTGGCTCCCAGCCCCCCTGCTGCTCTTACTCATCAGATCCTGCCTGGATTTTATCCTGGTAACCGTAACGGGTTATTTTAAGCCAAACTCAGCGAAAACCTGGTAGGAAGAGCTGCGTCTCTCTCGCACATCTGGAGTCCATTAATACCACATGCCGGGGAGGGGCAAGGTCAGACCCGTGGCCTTGTGACAAACTGGGGGGCACGGCCTTTCCAATTCCCCACGGCTTCACCCTCAGCCCCAGTGTCAGCCCATTCAGACCTGCCCACCGGAGGATGCTGGTCCGCTGGCGTGAATGGGCAGCGGACTGGTGCTTTTCCCTGCCTATTGACTTCAGTGGGAAGCAGGACTGGTCTTCCACGTAGGACCATATCTAATACTTAGCCCTTCCCGGCAGCAGATGCCAACACGTCGTGTCATTAGCCCTATTTGACTCACGGGGAAACTGAGGCACGCAGCGGTCAGACAGGAGGCCAACAGCGGAGCTGGGCGCAGCAGCCGCGTCTCCCGAGTTCATGCTATCCGGCGGCCCGCGTGGTCTCCCCGGTATGAAAACTCCTCCTGTATTCAGGGCACAGAGGTGGTTGGCGCTGGGGCAGGAGTTCATTGACTAGAACTGGGCGGAAACGGAGCTTTCCAACCTGGGGGCAATTCGGAGACTTCGACACGGGGGGGGGGGGGGTGTTTTATTCCAAATCCGACGCCGGTGAAACGGTTCGCTTTTCAATGGAAACGTCCCATGAAAAAGACTCAGACCCGCTTGCTCAGGAGAGACGCCGCAGAGCGGGGATGTGGGGGCCGGGCTGCATTTCAGGACCCCCCTGGCGGTGTGTGTGTGTGGGGGGGAGGTTATTGGGATTTGGGGCGGGACGGGCGAAAGGTTGATTTAGTATTAGCACAGGATCAAGGTCGGGGCTATTTCCGCCATGAGTTAGTCGGCCGTGCTGGCTGGGATCTCCGCCCCGAAGGATGGGAGCCCAAGGCCCAGCTTGGTTTCGGAGTGGGGTCTCTCCAGGGCAGGGCAGGGCAGGGGGCGCATCGGCGGGGGGCCACGCTGGAGGAAGTGTGCCCCACCCCCGTCCACGCTGGGCCTGTGACGGGGAGGTCAGCGCGACAGAGCTTGCTTTGGCACGCCTGGAAGATGCTCGGGGACCGCGGTGATGAGCGGGGTATATGGATTTCCCTGCCCCCCAGGGCCCATAGGATTTAGAGCAGCCCTGAGGCTGCTTTACCTGACGCCACCTTAAACCCCCACCCCGGGTTGGAACTGTTGCAAATCAGGCGACTAGAGCAGCTGTGAGACTGACCCGGATTGGCAAGGGGAGGAGGGGAATTCATGGGGTGAGCTCCTCCTTCCCCATCACAATGCAGGCGACCCCCCCGTCCAGAGATTTCCCCACCCCCCACTATAGAGGGCTCTAGCCAGTCTCTCGCTGGTATCTTCTTGGCCACGGGCCATGCTCCAGAAGTGGCTGCGATTAGTAACTGATGCAAACAGGCCTTGCTAGGGGGTTCTTCTCTTCCAGAGAGGGACAGGGAGTGTGGGGTACAAGAATGGGGCCTCTTCCCCCCCAAATCCTCAGGGATTAAAGGGTTCAAGATGGGGGGGGTCCGCCTTTCCACTGAACAATTCCGCCGTGTGCGATCCAGCCCTCCCCCCCCCCAGCTCTTCGGAGCTGGCCTCGTTCTTTATTACGCGCCTCCAAGGGGCAGCTCCTCACCCCGGTGTCTGGGCTCCGCGCCTCCCTTGCACACTCAGGGAGTGAATGTGCCTTTGGAAGCCAGGGGCCATGCTGCAAGCGGGGGGCGTGAGGCTCAGGGATGGCTGAGTCGTGGGTGGGTAAAACTGGGGGTTGCTCCTGACGTCCGCCCCCCCCAATCTTCCCCCTAGCTCGGTGCCCACAGGAGCCCAGGCGTCACAAGTGCCAGTCCAGAGCCCGTGTCGGCCTGGGGCAGCTTTGTGACCTCTGGGACAGCCGCCGCAGAGAGGGTCAGAGCTGGGATTATGTGGGACACTCTCTTTGCCCCCCACGGGCCAACCTCGGCCCGCTCCGAGCGCAAACGGGACCCTGGTTCTTGGCCTCGCTCCGGCCAGAGAGGTGTTTTTTTTTTTTTTTAAATGCTGTTTTATGTTGAGTTGGGGTTAAACCCCGCGCCGATTGGAAGTTTCCAGCTGAACAATGGAGGGGCCTTTAATCCGGTTTGCGCGAAAGACACAGGCCGGCTTTGAATGCCGGGTTTTAGCAGCCGGGCGGGGAGCGGGCGAGGTGGGAAAGCCAAGCCGCATCAAAGCCGAGGGCCCTTTTGAAGTGGCTAATCCCCTTTGGAAATCATATTCGGGGCATAAAAGGCGCACAATGAAACGAGCCGCCGAGGTCAGGCCCGGAGTGTCGGGGGGTCGCGGATCCGCAGCGACGTCTCTATTATCCGCCCTGCTCGGATGTGGAGCCAAATCCCGCCATTGTCGGGGGAACCAGCTGAGCGCGTTAGCCCAGGCACGGCGCAGGGCGGGGGGGGACCGGGCCGGGCCGGGAGAACCGACTCCTCGCAGCCTGCAGCAGAGGACAAAGGGAAGGACAGGTGCTCGGAAAGGCCCTGGCCCGGCAGGGGGCAGCAGAGACCTCGCAGGACGTGGGTCATGGGAGCAGCCCGGGGGCCACTTTTGCGCCCGGTGCTGCCCAGACCCAGAGCTGAGCCAGCCCCTGCGCCCAAAGGGGGAAGAGACCCTGTGACTCACTTAAAGTCCCACAGCAGTGGGAGTGGCAAAGCCAGGACTGGAACCCAGGAGTCCTAGTGCTCACTCCCCACTCCGCTAACCCCCTGGATACCACTCCCCTTGCCAGGCATAGAACCCAGGAGTCCTGGCTCCCAACCCTCCAGCTCTAACCACTAGCCCCCACTCCCCTCCCAGAGCCAGGCATAGAACCCAGGAGTCCTGGCACCCAGTCCCCCCTGCTCTAACCACTAGCCCCCACTCCCCTCCCAGAGCCAGGCATAGAACCCAGGAATCCTGGCTCCCAGCCCCCCTGCTCTAACCACTAGACCCAACTCCCCTCTCAGAGCCAGGGATGGAACCCAGGAGTCCTGGCTCCCAGCCCCCCTGCTCTAACCACTAGACCCCACTCCCCTCTCAGAGCCAGGGATGGAACCCAGGAGTCCTGGCTCCCAGCCCACCCCCTGCTCTAACCACTAGCCCCCCCTCCCCTCCCAGAGCTGGGATAGAACCCAGGAGTCCTGCCCCCTCCCCCTCTCTGGATATCCCGCCCCCTTAGCTGGGGTGGACGATGCCGATTGGCTGTTTTTAGGGCAGGGTCACTCTGAAACTGGGAACAAAGGTGGCGTGGGGGTTGTTTCGTCTGAGAGCCAAATTCCCCAGCGCGGTGGAGACGGGGCCTGGGGGCCAAAGAGGGCAGAACCCAGGGGGCACCTGGGCAGCGGCCCAGGGGAGGCTGACCCGAGCCGAGCCGGATTAACTAGCCATCCCCCCCGCCCGCCCGCCCTGTGTATCCACCCCAGACAGAGCGCGGCGCAGTTTAGAGGCCGGTGCCCCCAAGAACTGGGGTGTCCCCTATGGGCAGCCCCAAAAGCGGGAGGGTCCCGGGAGAGACAGGGCTCCCCGTTACTTCCTGCACCCCCGGGGAAACGGGAAGGAGACGGGCTAAGGGATGGGCAGCCTAGCCCAGGAGAGCAGGGGGGTGCGTGTGTGTTCAGAGGCCAGGCTGGCTGGTTCCGGGGGCGGACAGGCTCTGCGGAGCGGCAGGGGGGCTGGGGGGAGACACCTCAGCCAGCGGGATGGAGGGCAGCGAGGGGCAGGGGAGAAGGGAGGGGCTGAGAACCCAGGTGTCCCCTTAGAGCAGCAGGTGCTACCCGCCTACCCCCAGCTACGAGTGTGTGTGTGTGTGTGGGGGGGCTCCTCTGTGTGTGTGTGAGTGTGTGACACCCCTGCTGGAGGGGATGAGCCCTGCTGTGTGTGTGTGTGTTCCCCACGTGTCTCCGTCTCTGCCCATGTGTGACTGCGCCAGGTTTCCCCGGCCGATCCCCGGCGGGCCCCGCGTCCAGCCCCTATGGTGTGTGGCCAACCCCCACCCCCCCACCCCTGCGCGCCTGGCATTAGCAGCCAGCCCGGCGACACATCCACCGCCCGCTCCCGGCCTCGCCGCGGCCCCGCCGACCTGCCAGGAGCAGCCAGTGATGGATGGCTCGGCCAGGCCTCGGGGTCAGCAGGGGCCTGACCCCCCCTCCCACCCCCAGCACAGGGGTTTGCAGATGGAAAGACGTGCTGAGCTGTGGTGCAAATCGAACCCAGAGAGCGGGTGCTGGGGGAGGGGGGAGGGACAGCTGGAGAGGAAAAGAAAAATGAATCAATAAACTCCTGGGTTCTCTCCCCAGCTCTGGGAGGGGAGTGGGATCTAGTGGTGAGAGCAGGGGGGGCTGGGAGCCAGGACTCCTGGGTTCTTCCCCAGCTCTGGGAGGGGAGTGGGGTCTAGTGGTTAGAGCAGGGGGAGCTGGGAGCCAGGACTCCTGGGTTCTATCCCCAGCTCTGGGAGGGGAGTGGGGTCTAGTGGTTAGAGCAGGGGGCTGGGAGCCAGGACTCCTGGGTTCTATCCCCAGCTCTGGGAGGGGAGTGGGGTCTAGTGGTTAGAGAGGGGGGGCTGGGAGCCAGGACTCCTGGGTTCTTCCCCAGCTCTGGGAGGGGAGTGGGGTGTAGTGGTGAGAGCAGGGGGCTGGGAGCCAGGACTCCTGGGTTCTCTCCCCAGCTCTGGGAGGGGAGTGGGGTGTAGTGGTGAGAGCAGGGGGCTGGGAGCCAGGACTCCTGGGTTCTCTCCCGGGCTCGAGGGGAGTGGGGTCTAGTGGTGCAAGTCGGCGGTGCATTACCGACGGTAACGCATCTGGAGCTCTGCTGCTGAAAAGCTCGGTGTTAAATCATTCGGACTCAGTGTATTGCGGTAGCAACTCCCGCCCCCAGCCAGGGGGCCCCACGCAGGTGCTGCCCAGACCCGGCGTGCGGGAAGCAACGGGTGCGCTTCCCTAGAGTGGCCATGAATGCACTGGCCGTGTGTGTGCGCGCGTGCAAGGGGCTGGTGTGTGGGTGTGCGAGGGCCTAGCGCCTGCACCCACCCAGGCGCCGACTCCAGGGGGCAGTTGTGTCGGCTCCTCTCCCTGGCATTGCTGGGCGGGGCGAGCTGACCCGATTCAAGGGACGCCAGTTTGGGGCCAGCCCTTGCCCCCAGCAGGGCCCCTGGACCGCGGGAGTTGGCTCAGTGGGTCTGAGGGCCCCGGCCCGGCAGCTGCAATGACTGGCGCAAGGGGGCGGTCGCAAATCTACAGGGGAGTCGCTGCGGGACGACCACGGAGCTAGTGGAGAGCGACCCCCACTGAGCCCCCTGCCCCACAGCGCCCCCCACTGAGCCCCCTGCCCCACAGCGCCCCCCGCTGAGCCCCCTGCCCCACAGCACCCCCTAGTGCCACGCTGGGCACTGGGGTCAGGACTGACCGGGAGGGGAGAGCGTCCCCTGCTGAGCCCACACACTAGTCCTGGCTGCCCTCTCTTTGGGCTAGATTTGCCCCTGGCTATTTGGGCGGGTTGCCGCTGCCCAGGCAATAACCGCCCCCCCCCCCCCAGCGGCTCCACGGACTGGTCTCTATCCCGCTCCAGGCCCACGGGCACCAGGCGCCTCGCCGGCCCCACGGCTGGAGCAGCTGCGCCACCTTGTGGCAGGAAGGGGGAACTTCCTACGTGGGTAGCGCAAAAGAACCCCCGAGTTAGGGGCGGGTGGGACCCGGGGGCTGGCTTTGCAACTGTGGAGGAGGGGGTCCCCGCTTAACCCCCCCCCAACACAAAGGCCTAGAGCCGCAAAGGGAGTTGGGAGCCTCACACCCCTTGGGCCAAGTGTCTGGGAGCCAGGACTCCTGGGTTCTCTCCCAGCTCTGGGAGGGGAGTGGGGTCTAGTGGTTAGAGCAGGGGGGCTGGGCGCCAGGATTCCTGGGTTCCCTCCCTGGCTCTGTGAGGGGAGTGGGGTCTAGTGGTGGGGGCTGGGAGCCAGGACTCCTGGGTTCTCTCCCCAGCTCTGGGAGGGGAGTGGGGTCTAGTGGTTAGGGGGGGGGGCTGGGTGCCAGGATTCCTGGGTTCTCTCCCTGGCTCTGGGAGGGGAGCAGGGTCTAGTGGTGAGAGCAGCGCATCCCATAAACAACGCTACATCCAAACGCCTGAGACAATGCAGAACATGCAACATCTGGCCACAAGCTCCGGCCACCGCTCGGTTTTCGGTGGTGGAGCGTCCTCTAGCGGCCTCCCTTGGTAACGACACTCTGTGTACTTAGCCCCCAAAAGTCTGTACCTCTCCATGACTCACCCAGGACATGGGGCATTTGGCGGGGGGGGCGGCACCAGGGTCCATCGAACTGACCCAGGGTGGAAAGGCGGGGCAAAGAGAGTGTGTTAGCTGAATCCATTGACCTGATCGTGGGTGGCTGGAAGGGGCCAGGGCAACGGGGTTAGATGGGGGAGCCCCTGGTTGGGGGACAGCGGGGAACCCAGCCGAGCAAGAAAGCAATTGCCCCCGCCCCCGAAGTCAAAACACAAAGGTCTTGCATCTCTTTTTTTTCTTCTTCAAAATAAATGGATTCGGAAAGATAGCCGTCCGCCCCGGAGGGTGGCATGCACGTCCCCCCCGCGCTTACTCGGCCACAAAGAAGTTAACAGGCAATATTCAAAGGTTTATGGCGACTCGTACAGAAAGAGACCCAGCGTTTCAAAGGGAGACGGACGAAACTACCGACAGAGAAGAAAGAGACTAGAAAGACGGCGCGGGAGACGGCCTCTCTCCCTTGTCTGAAAAGTGTCGTTGTCCAAAAAAACCGGGACGCAGCAGTAAGAAATCCAGGTTAAAAACCCTGCCCTTTGTGTGGGGCCATATCTCCCCACGCAGCCCCAGCCACGTGGCTCCTGGAAGGGCCCACTGAGGGTGACCAGATGTCCCAATTTTATAGGGACAGTCCTGATATTTGGGGCTTTTTCTTATATAGGCTCCTATTACCCCCCACCCCCTGTCCTGATTTTTCACACTTGCTGTCTGGTCACCCTGGGCTGCCCACGCCTGGCCTGTGCAAAGGCAGCCAATGGAGAGGCGCTTAAAAAATCCGGGGCATTTGAAAAAAGATACACAGCAGGGCCTGGAAGGGAGTGTTCATGTTGGCGTCTGGCAGTGGCGCTGTGGGGGTTTCTCTGCAGCTAGAAGGGCTAGAAACTTTAAAAAAACATATTAAAGTCAAGAGTCTCGGCTAATTCCACCCAGCCCGGACCTGGGTGGAATTTCTAAACCTCAGCCCGCATTGTGAGAGTCGGGAACACTGGCTAACACCCAGCCACTCTGAAAAGGACCCGTATTTCCCCCCCACCCCCAGTGAATAAGGCTTGTTTGCTCCTGGACTTTGGGACTACTTCTCGGAAAGAATAAAACTTAATGCTCTAGCGAGGGGTCCCCCCCCCCCTTTGAAAGACGTGCACACCTAACGGGAAATGACCCAGTTGCACCACCCCAGCCAAAGCCCACCCCAGGCCCTAATTAGGGCTTAATTGTCACCCAAACCGTTCTTTAGAAAATTGGGTTTCCGACAGACTTGGCTGCATCCCGCCCAAAATGTCCATGTTTTGTTTTAACACCCCCAAAATGAACAATTTTCAACCCGAAATGAAAATATGTCCCGCCTGGCCTGCGGCCGCGGAGCTCCGTGGGAGCTGTAGTTTGGGAGCCTTCTGCTCCCATTTGCCTCTATGGGCAGCGCTCCCCGGCCGGACTTCACTTCCCATGTTGCACCGCGGCCAAGCAGGAAGGCTGTGGTGCTTCATGGGAGATGTAGTCCAATCAAGCAGCCCAATTAAGAGGGGGGCTGGGAGCTGAACTACCCCACCCATGAGGCGCTGCACTGGCATTTCAGACTTAAAATATTTCTGTTTGCAGCCAAAATATTATAGATTTAGGGTTTCTTTTCACCAAAAACTTGAAATTCAGCATGGAAAAAACCCCCATTTTTCAGACCCCCTGTAATTTTAATGTATGCATCGTCCACGCAGCCCCCACCAGCTGCTCCTCTGCCCCCTCCCGCTGGAAATTCTGGAGTGGCTCTTCCGCATCTGAGCTTTCTTTGCCTCCTGGCCGAGCGCCGACGTGCAGCCGGTGAGCAACGCAGACCTTCAGCTGCTTTACCTGAGCCATTGGCTTTACTGACGCTCCCTTGTACAAACAGCTGCTGTGTCCCACCCCAGAGGTGGCCGTCTCTCAGCGCCAGGCAAAAGATCCCTGGTATTAGAAATGATGTCACGCACCCCCATCCAGGGCCGGCTCCAGGCACTAGCTTAACAAGCAGGTGCTTGGGGCGGCCAAGGGAGAGGGGCGGCACCTGCGGCAATTCGGGGGCGGCAGGTCCCGCGCTCCCTCTAGGAGCGAAGGACCTGCCGCTGAACTCCCCCTTTGCAAACAGCTCTCATCAATGGCTTGACCCAGGTCTCGGGGGGGGGGGGGGCAAGGACAGATCACAGCGTCCCAGTGGGGCCAGGCCCCTGCGGTTCAGGGGTTAATGCAATTTGGGACTTTGATCACCCCTCAGCTCCACGTGGTGACTGACAAGCTACGTGGCTGGATCAGATGCCAGGTGCTGCAAGGGACGACCCCCCCCCCCCCCACACACACACCCCAGCACCACTGTGGGGCAGGTCGTGCCCTGCGCCATGGAATGATGACGCCCCCGTGGGCCAGGCCCTGCCCGGTGGAACGGGGTGTGTGAAGAGGCACTGGGAGAGGGGAATGGGGGGGGGGGGTTTGCTCTGTGTGTATTTCCACTTTGTGACTAGTCTGCATGTGTGTTGTATGTGTGTTCTGTGGTGTGTGGGTGCATCTGTAGCGTGGGTGCAAATGTGAACAGGTGTGTGTCTGTGTCTGTGTCTAGTGCATATGTGAATGTGTGTGCAGTGGGTGTGCGCGCACACATGCAGTGTGTGTACATGCATGCAGTGTGTGTCTGTAGCATGTGTGCAAATGTGAACAGGTGTGTGTAGTGAATGTGTGTGCAGTGTGTTAGCATGTGCCTACAGAGTGCATGTGCATGTTGTGTGTGTGCATGCACGTATGTGTGTGTGTGCAAATGTGAACGGGGTGTGTGCAGTGTATGTGTGAATGTTTGTGCAGTGTCTGCATGTGTGCCTGCAGAGTGCATGTGTGTATGTGTACACATGGAGTGTGTGGACACATGTGTGTGTGTCTGTAGTGTGTGTGCAAATGTGAATGGGGTGTGTGCAGTGTATGTGTGATTGTGTGTGCACATGTGCCTGCAGAATGTGTGTGCATGGTGTGTGTGTGTGTGTACACAAATGCAGTGTGTGTGCATGCAGTATGTGTGTGTGCAAATGTGAATGGAAGTCATGGGGTGTGTGCAGTGTATGTATGAACTGTTTGTGCAGTGTGTGCGCCTGTGCTTGCAGAGTGCGTTTTGTGTGTGTGTCTATGTGCAGCGTGTGCATGCATGTGTAAAGTGTGTCCATACAGTAGTGTGTGTGTGTGTGTGCACAGTATGTATACACGTGCAGTGTGTGCGCGTGTGCAGTATGTATGCATGTGCAGTGTATGTGTGTGTGTCTACGTGCAGTGTGTGTGCACTCAGTATGTATACATGTGTAGTGTGTATGTGTGCACAGTATGTATACATGTGCTGTGTGTGTGTGTGTGTGCACTCAGTATGTATGCACGCGTAGTGTGTTTGTGTGTCTACGTGCAGTGTATGTGTATGTGCGCAGTATGTATACACGTGCAGTGTGTGTGTATGCACGTGCAGTATGTGTGTGTCTACGTGCACTGTGTGTGCACACAGTGTGTGTGCACAGTGTGTGTGTGTGCGCAGTATGTATACACGTGCAGTGTGTGTGTCTACGTGCAGGGTGTGTGTGTGTGCACACAGTGTGTGTGTGTGTGTCTACGTGCAGGGGGTGTGTGTGTGCGTGTGCACACAGTGTGTGTGCGCAGTGTGTGTGTGTGTGTTTGTGCGCGCGCAGTATGTATACACATGTCCGCACCAGGGCATCACACCAGGCTGTGGACAAGGGGGCCCAGTGCCACCCCCTGTTCATGAGCGGGCAGCCGGAGGCGAGAGGCCGGCGGTGAAACCAATGAGGGTGCGGTGCGGGGGGGGCACACACCATCAGCCCAGCTGGCTGGCTCCCAGAGCCCCCCGCTGCGCGCGGCCCCCTGCAACAGGCTGACACGGGGGGGGGGGGCGCCCTTCTTCCGCCGCAGGTGGGATCCGGCTGCTGGTTCTTGCACCTCTCCAGAGCCGGGGGCGGGGTGGGGATCGAGTCACCCCCGTCCCCCAAATCACCCCTCCAGGCCCAGCTGCAGCTTGAGTCCCTGTGTCCGGCCGACGCCCCAGCCCACCCCCAGACCCTAGGAGAAGAGCACGATGCAGAACAAAACAAGTTAAATGAAAACACCATGGCGGGGATTGTAGCACTCCCCCCCCCAGCTTCCCCTTCTCCTAAACCTCGCTCCCCTCCAATCCCCCCAAACCTCACTGCCCTGCAATCCCCCCCAAACCTCACTCTCCTCCGATCCCCCCAAACCTCACCAGTCCCTAGGGGTCACGCTCACTTCCAAGCACCCCCTATAAGCTGGGGGGGGGGGGCTGTGCCAGATCCGATGTTCATGGGCATTGTTCATAGGGGGGAGGTGACATCAATGAGGTGCTAAAAATTAGGGGGGGCTCGTCCCCCCATATAATGGCTGCACCCATGACAGATTGGGGGGCCAACTCCTGGTTCCACGCAGACCCTACAAAAACAAACGAGGACACTCAAAGATCTGGGTGCTGGGATGGAGCAGGACCCCCCCCTTTCCCCCCCAGGCGGTGTCTCTGGGCAAAGGGGATGGTGGAGGGGGGGCAGCGTCCCCACCCCCGACACTAGCTCAGAAGCCCCGGATGTGGCAATAGGCCTCGAGGCTGGAGAAGAGGATGTAGAGGAACCAGAGGCCCAGGAAGAGGCCGGCGGTGAGGAGCTTGGCCGGCCGGGGGCCCCCCAGCTCGCCCCCGATGCTCGGCCGGCGGCGGTACATGAGCACGCTGATGCAGACGAAGGCGAAGATGGTGAAGAGGGTGACAGAGAAGGCCAGGGTGCCCGTCTGCACCTTGAAGTCCTGGCCCTGCGCGGCCCAGTAGATGGCGGCCACCGACCAGGCCACGCCCAGGCCCAGGAACACGTTCACCGCGTTGCTCCCCGTCACGTTGCCGATGGAGGCGTCGGCGCATTGGTCCTGCAGGGCGGCCACCTTGCTGGCAAAGGTGTCTGGGGGGGAGAGACGGGGCATCAGCTCGCAGCCACGGAGCCGCCCATGGGGCCCCCTGGCTGGGGACTGGCCGGTGGGGCTGACACCTTACACCCCAACATCCCTGCTAGCCCAGCCCTGCCCCCCACCCAGCTCTGCCGGTGCCCCTCATTCCCGACCCGCAGCCCCTGCTAGCCCAGCCCTGGGCTCCCCCACAGCCCTGCCAGTGCCCCTCACTCCCGACCCGCAGCCCCTGCTAGCCCAGCCCTGGGCTCCCCCCAGATCTGCCAGTGGCCCTCACTCCCGACCCGCAGCCCCCTGCTTGCCCAGCCCTGGGCTCCCCCCAGGTCTGCCAGTGGCCCTCACTCCCGACCCGCAGCCCCCTGCCAGCCCAGCCCTGCCCCCCCCCCAGCTCTGCCGCTGCCCCTCACTCCAGCGCCCCCTAGCGCCACACTGCATGGGGAAAGCGCCCCCCACAACCCCTGGCTTTCCCCTGGCACTGCCCAGCCCCAGCCCTGTGTCGCTCACGGGCCGTGCCAGGCTCCGTACCCGGGATGGAGGTGCCCAAGGCCACGAAGACCACGGCATTGACGGAGTCCTTGAGGCCCACAGTGCAGCCAAAGTGGGAGGCCAGGTCCCCGATGAGGGCGGTGAGGAGCCCAATCACCAGGATGGAGACGCTGAAGCAGGCCCAGCCGTTCCAGTACTCGGTGGGCGGCACGCAAGCGAACAACACCTTCCAGAATACCGTCAGGAAGTGCATGACGTAGTCAAAGCAGGACGGGAGCTTCTCCTCCCGCCCGTCCTCCTCCTCTTCCTCATCACCTGGCGGGGAACAGCAGCATGTCAGCCAGCGTGCCAGCCCCGCAGTGCTGAAATGCGGCCACTTCTGGGGTGGGGCGCGGGGCTGGGTATACATGGATCCCTCACCTGTCACTGAGATACAGCCCCTCTGGTGTGAGACCTCGTGGCTGGTTATCTAGGGTCCCTGGCCTGGCACTGAGATGCAGCCACTTCTGGGGTGGGGCATGGGGGCTGGTTATACAGGGACCCCTCGTCCAACGCTGGATGGAGCCACGTCTGGTGTGGGGCGCATGGGCTGGTTATACAGGGATCCCTCACCCAGCGCGGAGATGCAGCCACCTCTGGGGTGGAGCACGGGGGGCTGGTTATACCCAGGCCAGCCCCGGCACCCACCTGCGCTCACGGTGATGGCGTCCAGGAACTGCTCCCTCCAGGAGTGGGTGCCGATGACCAGGGC
This sequence comes from Emys orbicularis, assembly GCF_028017835.1. Lineage (NCBI taxonomy): Eukaryota > Metazoa > Chordata > Testudines > Emydidae > Emys > Emys orbicularis. Next base: position 2,079,729 of record NC_088703.1, on the reverse strand, counting down.
CAGGTTGGTTTTCTTGATCAGCTTGTCCACGGTGTTCTGTTGGGGACGGGGGAGGGGCTCAGTCAGTCTCCAGGTACCAAATCGAGGGGGAGGGCGGGACCGGCACGGTCCACTCCGTGTGCCCCTCCACGAGATGAGTTGGCCAGATCTCAGCTCCATTCCCAGGCTCGTGGGCGGAATGGGCCCTGGAGAGCGACCCCCCTGTCGCCCCCTAGCAGTGGGTCCCTGCGCTTGGGCACATTGGCGGGGTGGGGGGGGGAAACCACACAGGCCCCAAATTCCCACCTGGCTGCCTTAGGGGTTCGAAAGCGGGGTGGGTGTCGCTGTCCTGGGCTTGAGCATCGCAAAGGGACTCAGGGACAAACTAGCCCCGGGAGAAGCCACAGGGCTGGCACTGAAAGGGGGTCGTTCGGCTTAGTCCACCCCCCCTTCCACGGCCTCTCGGGGAGTGTGGTGGAGAAAGAAAGAAAGAAACCAACCTGCAGAGTCACCGCAGACGAGCCCAGCTGCCCCCCACGCCCTGCTGTTATCCCATATTGGGGGGGTCAGTTCTACCTGCCCCCGGAGGACGATAGTCGCCCCCCCCCGGCTTTGCTGCTGCCCCACGGGTGGGTGGGAAGGCCGATACACCCTACGTCTGCTCCCCGCCGCCTCCTTGATGGGCGCTGTCGGTCAGGCGCTGCGCCGGGGGGATGGAGCGTGAGCCGCTTGAAACGAAGGTCTCGGGAAGGAAGTGTGGCCTAGGCGGTGGATCACTGGGGGCTGGAGGCCCTTTCTCTGCTCTAACCACTAGCCCGGTGGTTCTCAACCCGGGGTACGCGCACCACTACTGGGTTCATCAACCCATCTCGAGCCCCTCCATCCCCTCCCAGAGCTGCTCCCGGCTCCTCTGGGCCCCCTGCGGCCTCGCAAGCCCGGCGGAGGAGAGCAGCCTCATTGCCTTAAAGTCGTACGACTCCTCGATGATGACTTCCAGCCGGCAGTTCTCCCCCAGGATCGGCTTGCCCATCTCGGCGATCCTCCAGGCTTCCTCTTCCTCTGCCGAGAGCTTCTTGTCCCCGTCGGCTGGACAGGAGACAACCCGTGAGCCTCCCAGCCGCCGCCTCGGTTTCCCCTCAGGGACATCGCTGGACCCCCTCCCCCCAGCATCTGAGTGCCCCCCACCCCCTGTAACATGTTTATCCTCCCCACACCCAGGGCGGCAGGGCAGTGCTGTTGTAGTACAGATGGGGAAACTGAGGCCCAGAGAGGAAATTGCCAGGCCAGCACCGGTGTGAGCGGACCAGCCCCTGGTCTCGCCTGGGACGGGCTAGATGCGGAAGGCGATGCAGTCCATCGCCCAGGGACGTCCCCTCCCGCGGGCGGGGCTCCGCCCCAAAGCCGATATCCCCACTGCGATTGGTCGGCTTTGGGTCCGACGGCCCGACGGGGAAGCTGGAGACAGACTGGAGACAAGGCGTCGGTTTGTAACAGGGCAGGGAACAACTCACCCGGGGTGGCAGAGGGTTCTCCATCATGGGCATGTGTAAATCGAGACTGGCTGTTTTCTAGAGGCTCGGCTCTAGTTCAAACAGAGATTGGTCTGGGCAGGTCTCTGGCCTGGGCTCTACAGGGGATCAGATTGGGTGATCACAGAGGGCCCATCTGGCTTCAGAATCTGTGAATCTATGGGTCACATCCCGAGTGATCAGGATGATGCTACTGTCAGCCAGTGGCCATAATACTCATCCATCCATCCATCCATCCCCATACGGACCCATCCATCCATCCATCCATCCCCATACGGACTCATCCATCCATCCATCCATCCATCCAGACCCATCCATCCATCCATCCCATACGGACCCATCCATCCATCCATCCATCCATCCCCATACGGACCCATCCATCCATCCATCCATCCATCCATCCATCCATCCATCCATCCATCCATCCATCCATCCATCCATCCTCTGTCCCCATACACTCCATCCATCCATCCATCCATCCTCTGTTCCCATCCATCCATGCTCTGTCCCCATCCATCCATCCATCCATCCATCCCCATACAGACCCATCCATCCATCCCCATACGGACCCATCCATCCATCCATCCATCCCCATACGGACCTATCCATCCATCCATCCCCATATGGATCCATCCATCCATCTCCATACAGACCCATCCATCCATCCATCAATCCATCCCCATATGGACCCATCCATCCATCCATCCATCCATCCATCCATCCATCCATCCATCCCCATACGGACCCATCCATCCATCTCCATACAGACCCATCCATCCATCCCCATATGGACCCATCCATCCATCCATCTCCATACGGACCCATCCATCCATCCCCATATGGACCCATCCATCCATCCATCCCCATACGGACCCATCCATCCATCCCCATACAGACCCATCCATCCATCCATCTCCATACGGACCCATCCATCCATCCATCCATCCATCCATCCCCATACAGACCTATCCATCCCCATACGGACCCATCCATCCATCCATCCATCCCCATACGGACCTATCCATCCATCCATCCATCCATCCATCCATCCCCATATGGACCCATCCATCCATCCATCCATCCATCCATCCATCCCCATACGGACCCATCCATCCATCTCCATACAGACCCATCCATCCATCCCCATATGGACCCATCCATCCATCCATCCATCTCCATACGGACCCATCCATCCATCCCCATATGGACCCATCCATCCATCCATCCCCATACGGACCCATCCATCCATCCCCATACAGACCCATCCATCCATCCATCTCCATACGGACCCATCCATCCATCCATCCATCCATCCATCCCCATACAGACCTATCCATCCCCATACGGACCCATCCATCCATCCCCATACGGACCCATCCATCCATCCATCCATCCATCCCCATACGGACCCATCCATCCATCCATCCATCCATCCATCCATCCATCCCCATATGGACCCATCCATCCATCCATCCATCCATCTCCATACGGACCCATCCATCCATCCATCCCCATACAGACCCATCATCTATCTATCTATCCCTATACACTCCCTCTCTCTCTCTCTCTCTCTCTCTCTCTCTCTCTCTAGCCCCCCAGAAGCCCCGGGACGCCAGGAGCCCGGCATTCCTCCCCATCAGCCGCTCACCGAAGAGAAGCTGAAGGCGCAGTTGCAATTCCAGGCAGGGGGGCTGAACCAACGTTTATAGTGGGGGGGGGGAGCTGAGAGCCACTGAACCTCACTGCAAACCCTGCACATAATGGAAACCAGCACCCCTGGTCCCAGCTAACCCCCCCATCTCCAGCCTGGGACGTTCTCTGCCCACATGCCCACCTCACCCTGCGCTGAGCGAGACCCCGTGACATCTCACTCATCAGACACTCGGTGGGGGCAGGTTTTCCTTCCAGCACTTGGCATCGCCATAGCAACTGCCATGGCGGTCCCGGCGGGGTTTGCAGGTGTTAGCTGAGCATCACAACCTCAGTGTCAGGGAGGTCGGCGCCACCAGCCAGCAGGGGGAAAGCTCGGGCACAGGCAAGTGAGTGGATGGCAGCGGCAGCACATGGAACAGAACCCAGGAGTCCTGGCTCCCAGCCCCCCCGCTCTAACCACTATACCCCACTCCCCTCCCAGAGCTGGGAAGAGAACCCAGGAGTCCTGGCTCCCAGCCCCCCTGCTCTAACCACTAGATCCCGCTCCCCTCCCAGAGCTGGGCATAGAACCCAGGAGTCCTGGCTCCCAGCCCCCCTGCTCTAACCACTAGCCCCCACTCCCCTCCCAGAGCTGGGAAGAGAACCCAGGAGTCCTGGCTCCCAGCCCCCCTGCTCTAACCAGAATCCAGCACTTGCTCCCTTAAGGGATACGTCACGGTTCTGGAAATTTTGTTCCAAAATTATTCCTATATCAAATCCTTTCAAAGGGCAGAGCGAACATTTAGTACTTCTAAAACCACTTGAAAGGTTTCAAATATTTTATGCCCCTAATACTTGGCTGTAGCCTGTTTCTTGAGCTGCCCGGGGACCGCTCCACAAACATCTGCTTTGTAATTTACTTTTCATTTAACTTGGCATGTATAAAACTTGTGAGTGTGTATTTCGTGCTTCTACGTGGAGGTTTACAGCTGTGTGTGTGTGTTTACATGTGTGTGCATGAGTCCATGCATGTTAGGGTGGACAGGTGTGTGCAAGAACTGGTGTACGCATGATTTGTGTTGGCACATGTGTACATATGTTTGCATATGTGGGCATCTGTGTTTATGTGTCGTGGCCAGCACGTGTGGGCACGTACATATAGTCATATGTTATGTGTTGGGGGTAGCCGCTGTAAGAAGCTATTCAGTGAGGACCCTAAAACAGCAGCCTCCACTCAAAACATGGGCAGATGTCCCTATCGAAAACGCAGACCCATGCAAGGCGTATGTGGGCAGAGAGGACGCTGTTTTATGAAGGTTTGTGCGCGTAAGTGACAGAGAGGCTGGAAGACCAGAGACACGGAGAGAGAGAGAAGGAAGCAGGATTGGTAGGATGGCCCTGAGAAAAAGCGGAGAGGATTTTGGGGCAGCGTGCTGCCTGGAAAGGGGCTTGGAACTGCGAGCAAAGTGGCTGTCTCCTGTTATTTGATTCCCTCCCGCGTTTCAAGGGAACAGGAGTCTATACCTTCCTTGTAATTAAACAGGATTGCATCAAAGAAATACCTGATTCTAGCCTCAAGTTCTCCTCTTCCCAGATATAACCCCCCAGGGCCCCAAGTTTTGGTTACCCAACCGGGTCAAAGAAATGTGTGCTTTGCATGTGTGTTCTGCCTACGTTTGTAGGTGTGTTCTGCAGAGCAGTGCATGTGTGGGTGGGTGCACACCTGCACCTTTGCTGTAGCGCGGGGACAACCCATCTTGACGCTTCCCAGGAAGGAAATTAACCTCCAGCCACGTGTGCCATTCGCCGCGGGAGTTAGATAACGACCATCTGGTTCCATCTCTAAGTGTGTGTGTCCCCTCCCAGTAGCCATCTAAGGAGGATGTTGTCGAGGACACTTCAGAGGGCTGGAGCCCTGCCCCGCTGGGCTGCCGGGTCTTCCTTTCCTGCTTCAGCTTTGGTGCAATTTCAAAAGGATTCAGGCCGCCACTGAACCTGCGTTTTCCTCGGGTGACTCAGCCTCCAGCGCTTGCAAATAGTTTCCTAACCCAGAGAGCTGGGGTTGGAGACCAAGGTGAAGTGACCCAATCAGCGATCCCAGATCTCCAGCTGGTGAAAATCAGCCGGGATCTATTGGAGGCCATGAGGCCAGCTCCCCAGCTGGGGTGAACTGGCTTGTCTAATGCCACGTTTCTTGCTCGGGTATCGTCCCGTTTCCATGACAGCGACATCTTTGCTGTATATCGTCGGTTGTCCTCCTCTTTGCCATCTTCCGCCAGGTGGCAGCCACACAAGGGCTTGTCCAGGGACGTGGGATTTTTGACATCTGTCCAACATGCCCAAACCACTTCAGTCCCCTTGCTGGAATCATTGTCTCTACATCAGCGCCGGTCACTTGACCCCACCAGGAGCTCTTTGCAAGCCTCGCGGAGCGGCTGCCGTAAACGGCTCGCCGGGGGTTTCTGGCATTTGCCAAGTTTCAGAAGCAGGTAACACCGTGGGGTTCACAACAGCATTGCACGACTTTCCACAAGCACCTCAGAACTGCCGTGCTGGGTCCGTTCTCCCAAGTACCCAGCCTCCGACGGTGGCCCGTACCAGAGCTACGCACGTCTCCACGACAGACACACAATCCACACTTACTCAGCCCCACAATCCACACACCCAGGCCCACAACACACACACACATCACCATGATCCTCACACTCCCACGCTCCCTCCCGCACACGCACACACCCCCCCTCAATCGCTCTCAGTCCCAGCTTGTCCCCCATCCCCAGCCCCTGGTTTCCTGCCTGCAAAGCTCTCTGCACTATTCGAGGTCTCCTGGGCAGCCCTCTCCCAGCCCGGCCCCCTCTTCCTTTGCTACCAAGCCCGGCCCAGCCACACCGACAGCCACCAGCTGATCCCCGCAGGACGGAGCATTTTATCTGCCCGGGGGGCGCCTGCAGGCGGCCAGCCAAACACACAGCCCATGGACACCCCCTGTTGGCAACTATAAGACGAGGCCAGAGTACATTTTTAGGGTGGGTAGGGAATGGTCCATCCAAACTTTCTTCCCTGGAGGAAAACCGGCTTTTCGACAAAGCAAATTGTCCGAAGGAAAGCCCATGATATCGCCTGTTTTTTCCATCAGAAAAACAAATGCTTTAAAATGGAACATTTTCCGCTGAAAATGGGATATTGTGCGGTTTGGTGCCCACTTTTTTGGGGGGTGGGGCGGGAATTTTGGTCAAAACGTTTGGCTTAGCCGATGTGCAGGCCGACTCCCGCCCCCCTGCAAGGGTCCCCCACTGCACATGCCCACACCGGGGTAGCCACGTCCACGCTGGCACTGCCATTATCTGGGTTTGGTGCTAGGGACGTATCCCAGGGTTCTGAGGGCCTGGAGCTGCTCTGGGCATTGCTTTGCAGTGTATCATGGGCAAACTTTTCTGTCCTCCCCAGACCCCTTTACTGAAGTATTCGGGGCCCGCCCTACACGTAGCAGTAGCTGGCTTCCAGCTGTGCACAGGTCTCACTTCTGTCTGTGCCCGCTGGCGCCAAGCCATGGAGAACGTGTGGTAAGCCTCAGAACACATGGCAAGCCATGGAGAACACATGTTAAGTTATGGAGAACAGGTGATAAGCCATGGAGAACACACGTGGTAAGCCATGGAGAACATGTGGTGAGCCTGGAAACATGTGTTAAGCCATGGAGAACACACGTGGTAAGCCATGGAGGACACACGTTAAGCCATGGAGGACACATATGAAACCTGCATTATAGACATTCCCCACCCCACCCCCCGAGTCATCCCCATCTTGTTTCTACAAGGCCTGAATATACAGAGACAATTAAACCTCGTTATGATGCCAATCCATTTTTCATAATAATGAACGGGTCATATCATGGCCTCGGAGTGACGGGGGCCATGCTTTGTATTACGGTTCCATTCATCAATGGCTTACAAAGAGTTAACGACCGATCAACAGCTGTTACCAGAACGGCCCAGACATGAGCCGTGCATGTTACAGGCAGCACGTCGGAAGAAGGTGTCATAAGTTATTACCGGCAATCTGTTGTGCTGCTGTTTATTAAAGTGCCACTTGCCACTGGCTGGAAGTTGAAGCTGGAAACATTTCTGACTGGAATTAAGGTGCACATTTTTAACAATGAGGGTAATTAACCAGTGGGAAAACGTATCCGGGGGTCTGGTGGATTCTCCATCACTGGCCATTTTGAAATCAAGATGTTTCTAAAACATTTCTGCTCTAGTCCAAACAGCAACTAATCCGGGAAGGTCTCTGGCTTGCCTTCCGGAGGAGATTGGACTAGAAGTCGAAACGCCCTTCACAAATTAGGGAATTGGTCAGAAATCAACAAGAGGAAATTCAATAAGGACAAGGGCAAATTCCCTCACTTGGGGGAGGGAAAAATCAAATGCAGAACCACAAAATGGGGAAGGATTGGCTGGGGGGGTCGTATGACTGAACAGGAGACGGGGGGCGGAGTGGATCACAAATTGAATACAAGTCAACAATGCGATGGAGTTGTGAAAAAGGTGCGTGTCGTTCTGGGGTGTGTGAACAGGAGTGTTGTATGTAAGACATGGGAGGTAACTGTCCCTCTCTGCTCGGAACTGGGGAGCCTCAGAGGAGCCCTGTCTCCCCCCCCCCCGCCCCGTGCATGGGGCTGGCCCATACCCTGCCCCCCCCCAGCCCCCCACGCATGAGGCTGACCTGAGTCAGTGGCCAGAGCCCTGCATCCCCCCAGGTGCAGGGCTCTCGTCCAAGCCCGGCCTGCTCCCTCCATGGGGCTGGAGTTGCTCACCCCTCCTTGCCCCGCTAGGGGTGCCCGCCCCACGTTTTTGCACAAGTGGGCGTTTGTCCTGTTGGCTCCTGCCAACTACATGCCCACTTTTGCCAAAAAAAAAAAGTCAGGGTGGCCAGGACAGGGCTTAAAAAAGGGGCCTGGCTTGGCCAAAACGGGACGTCTGGTCACCCTTGTGAATGCTGGGTGCCATTCTGGGGACCGTGATTTAGGAAAGATGGGGGCAAATTGGAGAGAGTCCAGAGGACAGCAACCAAATGAAAGCCTGACCTAGGAGGGGAGGTTAAAACAACTGGGCACGTCTAGTCTGGAGAACAGACGACTGGAGGGGCAGGGTGGGAGATATGTTTTAAAGAGGACAGTGATCCGTTGGTCTCACGTCTGCTAGAGGTAGGACAGGAAGTAATGGGCGCGAACCGCAGCAAGGGAGATTTAGGTGAGATATTAGGAAAAGCGCTAAGCTCTGGGACAGGCGTCCAAGGGGGGCTGTGGGATCCCGGTCACGGGAGGTTTTGAAGAACAGGTTGGACAGACCCGTCAGGGACGGTCTAGGTTGGCTTGGTCCTGTCTCAGTGCAGCGGACTGGATTTAATGACCAGTCAAGGTCCCTTCCCGCCCGACAGCTCCATGAGTCTATGGTGAGAAATGATCCCATCTGGCCTTGGAGCCTATGGCGCTACCCATCTCTTCATTACGTATTTACCCTTCCTAAGCTGCTGGGCGTGGAACCTTAATAGAAAGCGGGAGCCTCTCTCTCCGGCACTTCCCACTCCCGGCGTGAGTTCTGCTCTTCCGATGGGCGGCCGACACGGCTTGGGAGTCCCCCCGCGCCCCGGCCCCCTGGAGACCCCCGCACTGGGGAGGCTGGGGGATAGATGGGCGAGGGAGGGCAGAATGGAGGAGAGGACGAGGTGAGGAGAAAGGGTCTTACCTTGAGTTAGCAAGAGAGCTGCAGAGAGAGAGAGGGAGAAAGAACATGCCATGAGCCCGACCAGCGGATCAGCGCCGCGCAGAGGGGAACCAGAGGGAAGATCCCGGTTGAAGGCAGGAGGCCGGGCTCAGAAGTGGGGTGAGTGGGGCAATCACCCATAAGCTGGGCTTTTCCCAGCTGGGCTCCTGCCCGCAAGGAACCGGGCTGACAAACTCGTTCCGCTGAACGGGCAGCAGGTTGTAATACGAGTTAGTCACAACTGGCACAGCGACCAGAGACGCATCCCCACCCACTGAGCCTCTGATCTCTCCAGTCCGGTTTCTCTAGCCCTGTCCTCTCTCCTATGCTGGGGCCGGAGCAGCTGGCTCTGATCAACTGGATTCATAATACACATGCATCCAAACCCCTGGGCAAGGCCTCCGGCCAGGCAGGATGCAAGCGAGGGTTGTTCTCCAAGCAGAATTTCTCACGTTGCCCCTTCAAGAAATCTGGGGCGTTTGACGTCTCCTGCTGCTCCCCGGCTCAGCCTGCCCTGCACAATGTCCTGAAATCACCACCGCCACCCACAACTGGCAGCAGGACCCAGGAGTCCTGACTCACGCTCGCCCCGATCGAACCCTTAGGCCCCATTCCCCTCCCAAGAGCCATGAATACACAGAACCCAGGAGTCCCAACTCCCGGCCCTGCCCCCCATCCTGCTCTAACCACTAGACCCCACTCCCCTCCCAGAGCCAGGGATATAACCCAGGAGTCCTGGCTCCCAGCTCCTGCCTTTCTAACCACTAGACCCCACTCCCCTCCCAGAGCTGGGATATAACCCAGGAGTCCTGACTCCCAGCCCCCTCCCCTGCTCTAACCACTAGACCCCACTCCCCCCACCAAATCTGGAACCCAGGAGTCCTGACTGCGATTGCCCTCACAATGGGACATGCCGCCTCGCTTCACAGAGGGACAGGGAGCTGGTGGAAAACTGGCCCACCCCGGCTTTAGACCAGGTGAGCGGAGAAGCAGGGGTCCCCGACTCCAGCCTGGCGATGGAAGTAGGTGCCCCCCTTACCCGAGATGCCCCGTTTCAGCCAGCGCGGCTGCCCCAGCTCGATGAAGAAGTTGTCCTTCTTCTCATACTCTTCATCGTCCACAATCTTCACCTGCAGGCTTTTCCTGCCGAGACAGAGAGAACCAGAGAGCGGTGTCAGCAGAACCGGCGTCCTGGGCTGCAGGCAGGGGAGAGACAGGTATGGGGGGGGGGGGGGGGAAATCGCCACCTCTCTGGGGCCACTGTAGCCCAGATGGCTAGTTTGCTTTATTCTGTTCACTGCTGCTGTAGCCCAAGGGGCCAGCTTGCCTTTATTATATTGACTGCTTTGCGTTCTAGTCAGCAGCAATGAAAGAAACCTACAGGCCTGTATCTTGTAAGACATCAGCTTCCGCAAGTCAGCATAAGGCTTAAGACCTATGAACTTTTCACAGATAAACGACCCAATGGAAAAACCCCAAGCATTTGGGGAGCTGAAAATAGAGTTTTTAAGGGGAAGTTCTGATCACAGGTAAATAATTCAACCACAGAAGTGTCCTGGCAACCAGCTGACATACGTAACAGGTCCGTGAGACACATTTAAGGCTAGCCTGCTTGCTTGCCTATATATCTCGTTTCTTATTTTCTTGTAAGTTTGATGATTTGTTTGACTATAACAGGTTTATATTAGGGTATATTTTGGCTGTAACTCAAGGGATCTGCAGGCCACATTCTGTATGGTGAACTAAGGCAAAGTGAGCAGACGGACGTCTGGGACCTTTCACCTCGATAGATGGAGCTAAAGCATAAGGTCCATGTATGACTGCGACCTTTACCATAGAGGATGCGTTAAAGCAGGTTGGCACAGGGGCTTTCCTAGGTTCAGACCCTTTAAACTTACCAGTTGCCCCACAACTTGGAACTTGGAAAGAACCACTTAGGATCGAAATAACCAATGTGATACCTAACCACAAAAGGGCCATGGTAATGAATGGACGTATATAATAAGTTGAGATCATTGCTATACCAACCTATAGGAAAAAGACACCCCAACATTAGTGACGTGAAGAAATACAAATAAGAGAAGGGAAAAATCGCCCACTGAATATGCATTGAACATAACAGCGCCAGCGTCACATATTACAAAGGGGCATCGCAGCCTAGGGGCGGTAGGAGAGAGAGCTGCAGTCGTTGGGAGGTGCCAGGATGACGGGCACTGGTGATGAGGAGGAAGGTGATGGTGATGAGGAAGACGATGGCTGACATTTCAGGAGATGGGGTGAGGAGATGGATGTGCAGATGGACATTCCGTCGTATCTCCATCTGCCTGAGTTGGGGTCTTTGACACTGCGCTGAATGTATTAATAAACTATATTTGTGAATATAAAAGAGTTCCTAGCGTGGGAGTGTTGCATCTGTGCACGTCGGGGTTACCGTCTGTATAATAATTTTAATAACACTGGGCCTGATCTTGGGCCAAGAACCTGCCAACCCTCAAAGTGATAACTGGGGATTCTTAAGTAATCAATATAATTAATACAGACTCTAAGATCAGGTTACGCCGTTGTGGTTGGTCAGCACTGCTCAGGATGGGCCCAGACTAAGGACTGGTCGAAGGTGGGATACTTCAATGGAGCAAGATGGTTATTGTTATTTAATCAGTGGTTCTCAAACTCTGGGTCAAGGCCCCATAGTGGGTCACAACCCCATTTTAATGGGACACCAGGGCTGGCGTTAGACTTGCTGGGGCCCGGGGCTGAAGCCAGTGCCTGAGCCCCATCACCCGGGGCTAAAGGCGACGCCCGAGGAACTGCTGCCCAGACCCTGACCGAGATCAGGGCCCCATCGGGCCAGGCGCTGCCCAGACCCCGACCGAGATCAGGGCCCCATCGGGCCAGGCGCTGCCCAGACCCCGACCGAGATCAGGGCCCCGTCAGGCCGGGCGCTGCCCAGACCCTGACCGAGATCAGGGCCCTGCTGTGCCGGGCGCTGCCCAGACCCCGACCGAGATCAGGGCCCTGCTGTGCCGGGCGCTGCCCAGACCCCGACCGAGATCAGGGCCCTGCTGTGCCGGGCGCTGCCCAGACCCCGACCGAGATCAGGGCCCTGCTGTGCCGGGCGCTGCCCAGACCCCGACCGAGATCAGGGCCCTGCTGTGCCGGGTGCTGCACAGACCCCGACCAAGATCAGGGCCCTGTCACGTCGGGCGCTGCACAAAGCCAGCGCTGGGCATGCGGAATCTCCAGACAACGAATGGGCCGGGGGCGGGAGACAGACCCCTGGACGCCTAGGAGAAGCCGGCCTGCTTGGCGGGGAGCTGCTGAAGCTAGGCAATAGCAGATGCCGAGGGGAGGGGTTTGTCCTACGCCCCCGCCCCGCGAGCGGAGTTCAGGACCATGCTTCTGTCCTGGGGAAGGGGGCAGTGGTGCACCACCACCACCTACTGCGGGGAATCAGAACTTCTCAGCCGCGTGTCAGGTCCCTACACCACCAGGGCGATTCTCCTTTAGCTCCAGGCCCAGGGTCTGCTGGAGCAGGACGGCCGGGAGTTCGGCCTTCTACCCTCCCTCTTGAAAGCCACACGAGCGAGCTCGGCCGAGCGATTCTCCAGGGCACATTGGGGCTGGGGTGGTACCAGTTTCCCAAAGCATTGAACGTTGCTTCCCCAGTATGGTTCCCTAGCAACCAGAAGCAGGAGTGGCCATGGAAACGGATAGCATCTCCCCCCACCCCTCCCCGGTCTGGTGCAAAGCGGGTACCTTAGCGGCTATGGGTCTGAGGCTGGGGGTCTGGCCACGCTTTCCCCACACACGCTCCCCTCCCTTGTGCTCCGCGAGCTACACAGCAGGGGGGTTGCAATCAATCAGCCCCTGATCTTGGGGGAATCCGGGCTGGGGGCCCTCCCGGTGTGAGAACTGCCAATTGTCTCGTCTGGTGCTACTCACCGCCCGCCCCGCCCGGGAAGCCAATTTGATTAAGGGAAGGCTCATCTGCAGGCAGAACAATCTCCAGGCAAACCGGAGGAGGGAGATAATTTGCCGATGAATAATTTAATCTGCGGCTCTGAGATGAGAGTTTTCGGTTTATGTTTTTTCCTCCCCAGAAGCCAAAGGTGGGGGGGGGGGATCTCCCTTTGCAAACCTCTTTCTTGGCCTTTTCCGAACTCTGTAAGCACAGCGAGGCAACCCGGGGGGAAATCAGCGGCGGGGATCGGTGCTAAGCGGGTGAGGGGGGGTGTTCTTTCCGGGAGAGAGGGAAGGAGAAAGACAATAAAACAAGGAGAGAAGAAAATAGACCTTTGAACCCTCTGAGTTCCTCCGCGGATTCTGATCCCCAGCCCCCAAGCCTCTGCGCCTGGCTCCCCATCACACTCAGACCCCTCCATGCAACTCTGCGGGGGAAGGAGCCGCTGCCAATCTCCCCCCACCTATGCAGAGAGCCTCTGGTGTGAGGGCTCTGCTCCCGGCCAGAGCACACTGCACTGTGGCTATTCTCTGCCCCTCAGGGCCCATATGGGGGAATGGAGCATGAGGTAGAGCAGCCTTGGGGCTGCTCTAATTGACACTGCGGGGGAGGGGAGAGGCAGGGTGCTGTCAGAGCAATAGAGGCTTTAAGCTCCCACCCACCCTGTCTCTGCCCCAAGCACAGGACCAGAGAATCAGGTCCTCTATTGCTACCTTGTCTCTGTCGTCCATTCTTTAAAGCAAGACCCCTTGCAGCTCCCCCTCCACACATGTATCCCTGTTGAACCAGCCTCCGGAAGCACCGTATCCCTGGCCCCCTGCTGAGCCCCCACCCCCTGCAGCCCAGCGCCCCTAGAACCAACAGCAATTAAATGTTGTGCCCCAAGACAGAAAGACAACTCTATGGCTTGCCTTCCCACTTCAGGGCTAAGGTGCAGGAGCCGGTGACAGCCTCGTTGTGAAGGCACTGGGCGTGGACTCAGGAGATCTAGATTTGGTTCTCACCTGGGCGATCTTGCACAAGTTGCTTTGTGCCTCGGTTTCCCCATCTGTAAAATGGGAAGAATGATCCTTCCTATTTAGAGTGGAAGCTCTGCGGGGCAGGGACTGTTTCTGTGTCTGTGCAGCGCCTGGCACAATGGGGGCCCTGATCTCAGTTGGGGTCTGCGCAGTGCCTGGCACGATGGGGCTCTGATCTTGGTTGGGGTCTGGGCAGCGCCCGGCGCGACGGGGCCCTGATCTCGGTCGGGGTCTGGGCAGTGCCCGGCGTGACAGGGCCCTGATCTCAGTTGGGTTTGTCTACGTGGGCAAATTGACCAGAATGGCTATTTTGCAATATCTCCCCATTTGGACTCTCTATTCAGACACAAAACAGAGTAATTAATCTGGAACAAAATCACTTTTATTCCGCAGAGAATGTCCACATGGGGGGGTTATTCCAGAATAGGTATATTATCCTGGACTAGCCATACTAGTCCTTTCCCCGACTCCCTCTAGCCTTTAGTGATTGGATCAAGCTAGGGCAGCAAACAGGAGAACATTCCTTTCCTCCCCCTCCTCCTGCATCTACTCTCCGTTCATCTCAGCCTCTCTCACAGCCCATCCATTTCCCGCAGATCCATCTCCCATCCTATATCACCCCCCAACCCCTCTGACTCATTTTCATGTCTATGTTCTCTCTGCGGCTCGACAGAGTAGCTGCCTTTTGTGGTAATTATTCATTGCCTTCCACCCACTGTTTGTTATTAAAAAAAAAAAATCCGAAACATCTTCATATTCCTGAGTCATGAGAAACTGCCTCTTCTCCCAAGTGCCTGGCATTCAAGGAGCAAATCGACAAGGATTAGAGGCTGTGTGGTCTAGTAGGAAGGCCAATGGGCTCGGGGGCCAGGACGCCTGGGTTTGATCCCTAATCCGTGATTTTCCCCACTCTGTGCTTCAGTTTCCCCAGCTTTGGATTTGTCAGACCGTGAGCTCAGAGCACCAATGCACCCTTGGCCAGTGTCCCATCTGCAGCCTTCCGGGAAAGGGTTAAAAATAAAACAGAATACACTGGAGACGTTTTCTTTCCTTCCTGACCCCCGCTGGAGACCAGCTGCAGCCCTGAAGCATGAGATTTGGGGAACATAAAACATGGAGAGGAAGGGATGCTCATGTGCCGATTTCGCACCTGAGAACGCTCCAACTCATTCCAGCAGTGGCAGAGCCTTGCAGCTCCGGCGGGCTGGATCGCACCACTCCCGCGGCATCCCTTGGGGAGTGAGAACCCCTTCTCACTCCTTCGCCTCGTGATGCCATTGTGTGTTTGGAGGCGGATCCACGAAGCCACTTGAGAAGGAAAGCGCCGATATTTTTCTCTGGCTGCACACCCACGCTGCTGCAGCAGCCTTCGCGGCCCAGGCATCATAAACTCCAGCGGGGAGGCAATCATAATCCAGTTTCCCACACGTGACATTTAAAGAGGTGCCAGAGGAAGCAACCAGGGGGGTGCTGGAGGAAAGAGCTAGGCCCGGGCTGGGGGGAACTTCACGGGATTCTCGACTGAGCCTGCTGGATGCTGAACAGACCCCGTGGTTCTCTCTAGCTCCTCGACGGCATCACATGGGGGGCAGAGAACAGCCACAGCTCAGTGCACCCCAGCCACGCCCCCGATGCACCCTCTACGCCAGGGACTGTGAGCCCGCTGGGCACAGGGCCCCTTGAGCAGCTCCACACTGGCCTCGGAGGCTCCCTGCATGGAGGGGGGCAGGAATCTCGGGGTCCTTTCCATCCACCTTAAGGCCCCATTTCGCTATTGGAGCGGGACTGAGAGCCGGGCTCAGGGTGGGGCCGGGCTTCTCCAGCAAAGGAACTGGCACGTTTGGGTTGGCTCTCGTGACGGGCGCCCGGGGGGCACTGCTGGGTTCCCAGTGCCCACACGGGTACCAGGCCCAGCCACACGCACCCGGCTGCCGCAGCGGCATCTACAAGCCAGAGCACGGGGAGCGCCCCTTGAGAGCGCCCAGCCGGCTGAAATACGGCTCCTACCCTGCAGCTCACGTCTGAAAAGCCCTGGAATAACTCCCCCGCTCCCGTTCAGCCTTTGTGTTGGCCAAGGCCGGCGCCATTTCGGCACACAAAAGCCTCTCGGGCAGTGGAAAGCTCGTGTGAATAAGCATCTGCCGAAGCTTTAGATTCACCTTCTTTCAAAAGCAGGCAGCCCCGCCGAAGCAGCAGCCCCATTACTACAAACTCAACTGCCAAGAGTCTCCTTCACCTCCCGCCCAGTTGCAAAGTGTATCACGTCCCTTTCTAGTGGCTGGTCCATGTAGAGAACAGCCTACTACCGCTGGCGGTTAATGGAGTCGCTCCTTTGGCTCACAGGGGTCGCTGTCTGGACTAGAGGTCAGAGACTGAAACCTGGGTCCCAGCCCGTGATGGAGAGCACGTGTGCAGCTTTGCAAGCAGCGGGCATGCCCCACTCCAGACGTGGCTGCATTTCAGTGGCAGGTCTAGGCTTAACCACTGGATCATCCCGGCTCTCTTAAAATCCTTCGCGGCAACTGGCCGGTGTTGCCAGCTCATGTGATTTCATTGCGAGTCGTGTAGCAGGTGGTGTCTGGAGTCCTGAGTTTCCACAAGAATCTCAGCTTGAACTTTTTTAAGAAGTCAGTTTCCAGCCCTCTGGGTTGTGGGGAAAAACTGGAACAATATCCGCCCGGCAGACTCAGAAACGAGACAGCCAAGAAAAAGAACCCTGGGCGTATTCTTCTTTTACAAAAGAATCTCGTGATTTTTAAGCCAGTCTCACGATTTCGGGGGCCAGTCTCATGATTTTTGAACGATGCCGTGACCCCAAATGCTAAGGCAGCTCGTGAGCTTGTAAATTACCTCCCTTTGGCCAGGGGCCAGCTTGCATCCTGGCTGCTACCCCATCTGTGATTTTTCATCTCACTTAATTATCGCATTTCCTCCTCTCTGGCTTCCCCTCTCCCCCCTGTTCGTTAGGCCATTGAAAACTGACAGAACTCTCATCAGCTCTGTCTGGAGACGGGTCCAGCTGCTGAGGAGTTTGGCATTTATTAGGTGTATTACAGCAGTGCTGAGGACCAAACAGAGGATCGGGGCCCTATTGTGCCAGGCGCGGCGTATACACAGTGAGAGACAGTCCCCGGCCTGAAGAGAAGGCAGACAGAGCAAGGAGTATACCCCATTGCACAGATGGGGAAACTGAGGCCGGGAGAGATGCCGTATTCTGCTTGTATCAGTGGCAGAGCAAGAATTGAATGCAGATCCCCTGTCTAGTGCTTTAACCACCATGCTCTGGGCCTGGACTGCGGAACAAGGATTGCTGCGGCTGGCTCCAGAGACTCCATGCCCGCCTTTACCCTGAGGACGCGGCAGGGCGTAGGGGGCTGGCCGCTGAAGAGACACCACAGATGCTGAGTCAGACCCTCCGCAGCTGTCCATTGGTGTAACCCCTTTGACACCGATTGGCACCAGCTGGAGAACTGGCCCTATGCACCGATTCCCATGAGGAGGCGTTCAGCTCAGGATTCACCCCTCCGAGCTCGCTGTTCTCTGGTCTCCAGCGAACATCCTGCTTGACTCCAATCTGTCCGGCGCCGTTCAATCTTCCGGACGCTTTCCCGGCAGGTCCTCGGGGGCTGGCGTGCTCACACCTCTCGCCAGGCCCGTCAGACCCTTCGGCTGATGCTAACGCAGCTCCCGCGCTTGGTTCTTAGCGGGGGGACGGATTGCTTCCAGCTCCCACTCCCCAGAGATGTGCCCAGCCCCCTTCCCTGTCTGTCTATCCCCTGATGCTTCCCAAACCCATCCTTCTCTGCCTCCCCCTGCACACAGGCTGCTCAGAAACGGCTTTTCTTTCTCTTCTCCTCTTCCTCCCGCTCTCCCCAGTTCAGCCTTTCCAACCCCGTTATTATTATTATTAGGTGTATTACCATTCTGTCTAGTGGCCCCATTGTGCTGGGCGCTGCCCAGACCCTGACCAAGATCAGGGCCCCATCGGGCCAGGCGCTGCCCAGACCCCAACCGAGATCAGGGCCCTGTCGCGCCGGGCGCTGCCCAGACCCCAACCGAGATCAGGGCCCTGTCGCACCGGGCGCTGCCTAGACCCCGGCCGAAATCAGGGCCCCGTCGGGCCGGGCGCTGCCCAGACCCCAACCGAGATCAGGGCCCCGTCGGGCTAGGCGCTGCCCAGACCCCGACCGAGATCAGGGCCCTGTCGCGCCGGGCGCTGCCCAGACCCCGACCGAGATCAGGGCCCTGTCGCGCCGGGCGCTGCCCAGACCCCAACAGTCCCTGCTGTGAAGAGCTCACAGTGTAACTAGACAAGACAGACAAAAGGTAGGCGGCGAAACAGAGGGGAAGTGACTTAACCAAGGTCACCCAGGAAGTCGGAGCCAGGAAAAGAACCCAGATCGCTTGACTAGACCCCACTGCCCACCTACCCCAGAGCACACTCCAGGCCTGATGCGGCACGGTGCTGAGCATCTTCATGAGCTGGGCATGTGTGTTTGTGTGAGCTGTACCCCTGCCCTCTACAGGATGGAATCAGAATTGCTCTAATGTGTGTCATAAGCCCTATACTGCTCAGGGGGATTCTCCTTGCGCTTAAGGAGCTGGGGGCTCTTGGAGCAGGTGGATCTAAGTTGTGATGCTGCTCTGAAGTTCCACTGGGCTTTGTCACCCCCTGGGTGCCTCAGTCATTGCTTGTGCATTCCCCCGTCCCGTACGGATTTTGCCTCTCCGACGCAGGAACCGCCCACCTCTGCTCCGACTGAGGGAACTTGAACCCGTTTTTTATCCTACCTGCCCCAGAGAGTCACTTAAAGGGAATCAAGAGACCCTGAGATGCCAGGTGCCTTTAAACTGAAGTCTTTCCCCATCACCAGGGAAGGATCACCATGGCAACCCGCATCCCTCCTCCTTGACATTAAGCACAGAGGAATCAGTGACTGAGGCTGGTCAGGGGAGCGGGATGGGCGGCCAGCAATCGAGGCTGTGGGGGGAGGGGAGAGGAGAAAAGAGAGGAGTGTGCCAGGGGGAGGGGGGGCGCTGGAACTGAAATCTGAAGGGGTGGGGAGAGACAGACAGACAGATGGGCCTCGGGTGAATGATTCATCTGTCTGACCCCCGTCCCTGAGGCTAGGTGCTGGGGAAGGAGGGGCTGGTGTCCTCCACCCCACCACGCTCTTCTTCCGAATCCCCTGCCCTCGGCGTGACCTCGTGGCTTTGCAGCCGGGCCGGCTAGAGCTTCCAGGTGTCCCCGCTTTCAGCAGAAGCCGGCACCGCTCCTAGGCCCCTCGCCTGGCAGCGGGATCAAGGCAGAGGCATTGGACCCAATGGGCTTTTAATAAAGTGGGGCCTGTCAGGGGCATGGCATTTGGGGCTCACACTCAGGGCACCCCCAAGCCACATGGCTTTAACTACTGTGGGATAGGCTGTAGCGGGGGCAGGAGCCACCCCTGCGGCGCCTCCTGCTGGTTACCTGGGAATTAGCTCTTTTTCCAGCTCCGGAGTGCCCTCTGCAGGCCGGTGTCCCGCTTGCCGCTGGCCCCCCGTGTCCTCCCAGGCCCCATCAGAGCCTGCTTGCCCCAGCCCCAGCCCTCTCCCGGGCTGTTTTTAACCCCTCCGGGCAGGAGCGGGGTAACCATCCCGCTACATAGGCCAAGTGCTACTGCCCCCTGGTGCGGCTGGAGTGACACCAGGATAAATGTGCTCGTACCCGTGTAGCTAAGGGCACTGGCAAAAACCTTACATAGAGCAGGCTTAATGGATGCATTGATCCTCGCAACCCTGCCTGCGAGCTAGGGAAGTATTCTCCCCATTGAACAGGTGGGGAAACTGAGGCACAGAAACACCGAGGTCTGCTCTACACGCAGGCTTTGTCTGGTATCACTGTGTCAGGGTAGGGGTGTGATTTTTGTTTGCTGATATTGTTACCCAGGTGGATGCCCTTACAGTATCTCTTAGTCCCCTTCCTCCACAGGGAGGCAGTTTGGCCTAGTGGATAGAGGACTGGATGGAAAAGTGGGTTTTATTCCCAGCCCCATCCTTTCCCCTCGGGGGGGGGGGGGTGTCTACATGGCACACTCAGCCTGGGCTCTGAGTCAGGTTTGAGCCCAAGCCCCGCTTCCGTCCACACACACATCAGTATGACTTGGGTCAGCCAGCCGTCAGGACCTGGGTCCTGCTAGTGCGGTGGGTCAGAGCCTGAGCCCTGCTGTGACCTGGGTCCAAGCCGGGGCCATTCTGCAGTGTGGACGCGGCTCAAGCCACAGACCAGAGGCAGAAGGTCTGCGTGGCGCAGTATGGACGTGTCAGCATGACAGTGAGACCCAGGTTTACAAGACGGTGTGGATGCTCAAGCGTGGGCTTGGAAACACCAAGTCCACAACCTGGGTCCCACAGACCTGGGTCTACAATGCAGTGTAGACATACCGTCCGTGCCTCAGTTTTCCCATCTATACAATGGGTTTAACAATACCAACCTCCTTTGCAAAGCGCTTTGAGCTCTGTGGATGGGAAGAGCTGGGGATGATTATTAGCGGCCCATTTGTACTGTTATAACTGCGTCCAGCCTAGGGAGATGATAGAGCAGCATATTTACAGCGGTATGATCGTTGTGTGTAGGCAAAGCCTGAAGGGTCGTACAGACACGGAGCCACGGAGCCGTCTGTGCCAGAGGTGGAAATTCAATCCAGATCCCCAGACTCCCATGACACATCATAATCCCTAGCTCCTAGATAGCCGTGGATCTCAAAGCACTTCACCAAAGGGATCGGGATCATTATCCCCACTGTACAGATGGGGAAACTGAGGCAAGGAGCCGGGAAGCGACTTGCCCAAGGTCACCCAGAGGGCCAGTGACCGAGCCAGGCCTAGGACTCCCGACTCTATTACTTTATCCACTAGGCCGCACTGCCTCCTACAAAGGAAGCCAGCGTCCTGCTGGACTAGAGATGCAGCCAGCCGCTGCTAAGCCGTCTCTCATCCCCACCGGTGGCGATTTGTGTCCTGTTGCTTTAAATATCTTGTGATTATTCACATCTGCTGTCACCTGTGGGGGGTTTTCTTAAACCCTTCTCAACAATAATGTTTATTTAGGTGCCAAGGCACCAGCTCCTCCCCCCGGCCCCAGACTCCTGCAGCGGGCGCGAGAGCCCGCGACAGACACGCTGGGGACGTGGGCGTTTGCCACTGATTATTCCATTATTCAAGTGCCGTGTGGTCTGCTGAGATTTGTCGCTTTCACACACGCACAGACACACACACAGCGCAGGGAGAGGCACTTATCGGTGCTCCCCAGAAACAGCCACACGCCTGCCGAGCCGAGCCGGCGCCTGATAAGAGCCACTCTCAGCTCCCGATCAACAGGCTGGATACATGTCCAACAAGCAGGGGGATAAACCTCCCCCTCCCCAGCCATTTCAGCCTGGCACTCGCTACCAGCCGGGGCCGAGGAGCCAGGCGATAAAGTGCTCCCCTGCTCTGCAGCCAAGACCTATGGAGGGGCAGCACGGCCTAGTGGGTAGAGCAAGGGACTCCCTGAGAGTCAGGACTCGTGTGGGGGATCTGGGCTGGCACCGAAAGTGGGGTCTGTTCCCAGCTCTGGGAGGGGAGTGCAGGGGTTGGAGGGACTGGGGGGTCAGGACTCCTGGGTTCTATCCCGGGCGCTGCGACGCGCGTGGGGGATCTGGGCTGGCACCGAAGGTGGGATCTGTTCCCAGCTCTGGGAGGGGAGTGCAGGGGTTGGAGGGACTGGGGGTCAGGACTTCTGGGTTTCATGAATAGCTCCGGAAGGGGGGAGCTGTGGGGGGCTGGGAGGCAGGATGCCTGGGTTCTATTCCGTGCGCTGGGAGAGCAGAGCGATGTTGAGTGGTGAGAGCAGTGGGGCGCACGGCCATGGAGGTCAGGGCTGCTGGATTCTCTTGCCAGCCCTCTCCTTACTCGAGGCACTTCCCCACTTTGTGCCTCAGTTTCCCTATTGGGAGAATGAGGATGAGACCAACCCACTTCCCAGGGGATGCTGTGACAACCAATTCATATGTTCACAGACATCATTGCGTGTATCTGGGATTCAGGCGAATCTGGGACAGACACATAAATGGACCGACAGACAGAGTGCTTGAGATCTGCACACAGAAGGGGCTCTAAAAAGGCAACAAGCACAAATTGTGTTACAGATCAGCAGTCACACATGGTTTGTATCACCGGTAGAGGCAGCCAGCAACCCCAGTCTACAACTGCACCAGCACTGCCCAGACCCTGACCGAGATCAGGGCCCCATCACGCTAGGCACTGCCCAGACCCCGACCGAGATCAGGGCCCCATCGCGCTAGGCGCTGCCCAGACCCCGACCGAGATCAGGGCCCCGTCCTGCCGGGTGCCACCCAGACCCCAACTGAGATCAGGGCCCCATCGTGCCTGGCGCTGCACAAACCCCAACCAAGATCAGGGCCCCGTCCTGCCAGGCGCTGCCCAGACCTCGACCGAGATCAGGGCCCCGTCGTGCCGGGTGCTGCCCAGACCCCAACCAAGAACTGGGTATTCACCCATGAAAGCTTATGCTCCAATACACCAAGTTAGCTAGATTCAAGCTAACTGGGGTGTGTCTACCCATGCTGCAATCACTTCTCCAATTGCACCCCAGGGTGACTTGTCTACACTATTATTTACCTCCTCACTTCTCCTGAGCTCCATTCCCACAAAAGGTTGCAAACTAACTAACCATGAAATCATAGAATCGTAGGACTAGAAGGGACCTCGAAAGTCATCTCATGGCGGGACTATCCCTGACAGGTGTTTGTCTAACCTGCTCTTAAAAATCTCCAACAGTGCAGATTCCACAACCTCCCTAGGCAATTTATTCCAGTGCTTACCCACCCTGGCAGTTAAGAAGTTTTTCCTAATGTCCAACCTAAACCGGCCTTGCTGCAATTTAAGCCCATTGCTTCTTGTCCTAGCCTCAGAGGTTAATGAGAACAATTTTTCTCCCTCCTCTTGTAACAACCTTTTATGTACTTGAAAACTGTTATCATGTCCCCTCTCAGTCTTCTCTTCTCCAGACCAAACAAACCCAACTTTTTCAATCTTCCCTCATAAGTCATGTTTTCTAGACCTTTCATCATTTTTCTTGTTTTTCTCTGGACTCTCTCCAATTTGTCCACATCTTTCCTGCAATGTGGCGCCCAGAACTGGACACAGTACTCCAGCTGAGGCCTAATCAGAGTGGAGTAGAGCGGAAGAATTACTTCTCGTGTCTTGCTTACAACACTCCTGCTAATACGTCCCAGAACAATGTTCGCTTTTTTTGCAACAGTGTTACACCATAGCTTGTGATCCACTATGACCCCCAGATCCCTTTCCGCAGCACCAACTGGAGAAGCGTTAACGACGCAAAACCCTGATGACAGCTCTGTTTCCATTTTCGCTCTTTGGTTCGACAATGAAGGGGGGGGGGGACTCAACCCACCCACCCTAAGCAGTTTATACATTTGAATTAACGAATTGACAAGCTTCCCAAATAGGTGGCATTCCCTGCTCTTCCCTGGATAATTTTCCGAAGATAAAAATCCATTTTGCAGGGAGCGTGCTAGCTGGCGCCTTCTGCGTGTAGCTAATCTCTCTCTCTCCTCCTAATACCTGAAGTTCTTTGAGCTTGTCAGCTTTAATAACTAGCATCGGATTGCAATTTTTCTGCCCCCTCTCAGAAGCCGGGCAGCCATTCATTTCAATTTGCAAGCAGGCGAGCCCAGGCAAAAAGTTATCACCAAGTTATTTGCTCTACCGTTGAACGAGCTCCAAGATGAGTGAAATGCAGATGTTGCTGGAAATGTCATTAGGATGGGCATGTGTGTGTGTGCGTGGGGGGGGGTGGTGGATGTATTAGGTATTCAATTCCCTCTGGATGTCCAGGAGTTAACAACAGAGTAGTCCTATAAGTTGGGTGCTAGGGTGGAACTTGGGAAGCATGAGTTCAAATCCTTCCCGTGTGTTGGGTACATCATTTTTCCTCTCTGTGACTCAGTTGCCCATCTGGAAAGAGTTTGATTTGCACATCATGGTGCCTCATGGGAGTTGTAGTTCAGGTGCCTCGTGTCCCCATTCCCCTCTATGGGCTGCCCCCCCAGCTGGCCTACATCTCCCATGATGCCGCCGCCTCCTCTCATAATCCAGGGAATGAAGCATCATGGGAGATGTAGTCCTGACCTACAGAGGAGACTAGGCATATGAGGCAGCCAAACTACAATGCCTATGAGGGACCGCGGCATCCCTTTCAAATCAAAATATTTGGGGATGAGCTATTGACCAGTGTGACGAAGTGGGGGGTTTTCTTGTTTTGAAATCAGAGGGGCTGAGAGATCATGAGCCCCGTGGGGACACTGAGTTACAGAGGGACCAGGTGACTTGCCCAAGGAGTCTGAGGCAAAGCAGGACTTGAATCCAGATTCCCAAAATCCCAGCCCTGACTACGGCACCTTCCTTCCTTCTACCAATGCCCCCCCGTAGCCGCATGGGTGAGCCTTTCAAACCCCCCAAGCGCCCCCGGCCTGTCGGCTCAGTACCTCCCCACATGACCAACAGAGCCGCTCAGGATTTCCCCACGGAACGAGGCGTTTTCCCGACAGAAAACGCGGTTTCCTCAAAAAAACAGGTGGTGTTCTCCCCGCTTGGCCAATATTTCTGATTTTCTTCGGGGAGCGTCGAATCGGTTTTCTCTCGGCGCGGCCCCGTGACGCAAACATTCTCGGCTCTTTCGACTTTCCAATTTGAGCCAAGATCGGAGATTCCCCGCGGGATGGAAATTCCCATTTTCCAGCCGCCCTGGGAATACGCAGCCGTCGCTGTCCATGGTGCTGAAAGCAGAAACCCAAATCCCGCTAGATCTGCTACTGCCCAGGGCGACTTTTACCGGTGGAGACCCTCAAGTGATGCTCAGGGTAGAGATCTAGGCTGACTAACCCCGCCATGAGACCGCTACATAGCAGTAGGTAATCAAGGAAAGCCATCACTCCGATTCCACGCCAGGCGTCTCCGGCACGGCTAGACAGAGACCGAGCCGTGGCAGCCACTGGGCCTTTGACACACCGGCCCCATGGGGCAGAAGGGGTCCTGGAGTTGCTAAGTAACGGCTGCTCTTTGTCGCGGGGACTGGAAATTTCAGGACACACGTTCTGCCGGGAGCTGGCAGCTACGGCAGGGAGTTATAGTCAAGGGGGTGAAATGTCTGGCACCTGGGGCTCTGTGACGGCCAGCTCCGCCGGCCTGTTTGTTTCCATACACCAGTCTAGCACCACGTCTCTGCCTTGCTAAGGAGAAAAAAACACAGCTAGTGGGTAAGATTAGGGAGAGTGGTTGTCAGGACTCCTGGGTTCTCTCCCAGCTCTGGGAGGGGAGTGGGGTCTGGTGGTTAGAGCAGGGGGGGCTGGGAGCCAGGACTCCTGGGTTCTATCCCCAGCTCAGGGAGGGGAGGGGGGTCTAGTGGTTGGAGCAGGGGGGGCTGGGAGCCAGGACTCCTGGGTTCTATCCCCAGCTCAGGGAGGGGAGTGGGGTCTAGCTTACAGCACGGAACGGGAGTCGGAACCCTTGGGTTCTCTTCTCCATGCCGGAAAGGAGGGGGGGTCTCATTATTCAGGTAGGGGGGAGAAGTCCGGACTCCTGGGTTCTGCTCCCAGCTCTGTCACTGTCTGCGTGAGCTGGGGCACGTAGGCAGGGCTCCCCAAAAACCAGCTCCCAGACCCAGCCAGGGCTCAGAGGGCCCCGATCCCCAGGCTGCGGCTGCCCCATTCCCGCCTGCGAGCGAGACAGCGGTGGAGAGGTTTCCCGGGGCGGCAGTCGGAGCGGCGCCCGGGCGCCTGCCTGCTTGGCGTGTAATGACCGAGGCTGACCTCCGACGTGCGTCTGCATCCGAAGCAAGATGTCAGCTGCAGCCAGCGCTGGGATCGAGTCGCCCATCAATCACGCCGACGCTGGCCCGCCTTGCAATCGGTTTGTTTGCTTACGCTGCGATCCGGCGTTACTGCCGCTGGGCTGGCTAGCCACAGGTGCCTGAGCCCTGAGCTGGGCACGCCACCCGGTGAGTTACCAAGACACTTCCCACATTCCCCGCCACTGCCCCCCCCAACCCGCCTAATCTCACATGTGGTCTAGATCCGTCCCGGTTCTCCCGGCCAGCCATGTTCTCCCGGCCCTTCCGCATTCCGGGCCCCCGCATGTTCCCAGCAGCCCCCGGACGCACCGGCCCGTCAGCTCCCTCAACAGCGCCGGATGGTGACACATACAGACAAGGGCTCTGATCAGCCGAGAGGAGCAGCGAGCCGGGGGGGGAGGGGGGGCCAACCTGGGGCTCCGGAGCTGCATGCGGCTTTTCAGAAGTTAACATGCGGCTCCTTGTCTAGGCACCGACTCCGGGGCTGGAGCTACAGGTGCCAACTTTCCAGTGTGCCGGGGGGGGAGGGCTCCCTGCTCAACCACTGGCTCTGCCACAGACCCTGCCCCCCCTCTGCCCCTTCCCCTGAGCCTGCCATGCCCTCGCTCCTCCCCCCCCCCAGCCTCCTGCACACCACGAAACAGCTGATTGGCGAGGGTGGGAGGCTCTGGGAGCGGGGCGGGGGCTGATGGGGGCCTGCTGACGTATTACTGGGTCTCTTTGGCAATGTACATTGGTAAATTCTGGCTCCTTCTCAGGCTCAGGTTGGGCACCCCTGATCTAGCCCATCGGGGCCCCTCTATGTGTGTCCCCAGCCCAACCCTTGGCGCTGGTTCCCTTTCTCACAAGCTGCTGTTTCTCTCCCCCAGGCTTTCGGAGCAGCCAGATTTGTCTGAACAGGTGCCATAGATCCACTGTCAGCATGCACCGTACTGCTCTCCGAACAGAGATTAGACGGAGATCCCCCATCTACAGGGCCATTCCTCAGCCTTGGGGGTGGGAGCGAGAGAACTAGACAGAGATAGACAGTGAATGTATGGCAATGAGAGGGAAAGAGAGATGGGTGAGTGTGGGATAGATAGATAGATAGATAGATAGATAGATAGATAGATAGATAGATAGATAGAAGGGATGTACGGGGATAGATAGATAGATAGATAGATAGATAGATAGATAGATAGATAGATAGATGATAGAGGGGGTGTAAGGGGATAGATAGATAGATAGATAGATAGATAGAGGGGGTGTGTGGGGATAGATAGATAGATAGATAGAGGGGGTGTGTGGGGATAGATAGATAGATAGATAGATAGATAGATAGATAGATAGATAGATAGATAGATAGAGGGGGTGTGTGGGGATAGATAGATAGATAGATAGATAGATAGATAGATAGATAGATAGATAGAGGGGGTGTATGGGGATAGATAGATAGATAGATAGATAGATAGATAGATAGATAGATAGATAGATAGAGGGGGTGTATAGGGATAGATAGATAGATAGATAGATAGATAGATAGATAGATAGATAGATAGATAGATAGATAGATAGAGGGGGTGTATGGGGATAGATAGATAGATAGATTCAGGGGTGGATGGGGATAGATAGATAGATAGATTCAGGGGTGGATGGGGATAGATAGATAGATAGATAGATAGATAGATAGATAGATAGATAGATAGATAGATAGAGGAGGTGTATAGGGATAGATAGATAGATAGATAGATAGATAGATAGATAGATAGATAGATAGATAGAGGGGGTGTATGGGGATAGATAGATAGATAGATAGATAGATAGATAGATAGATAGATAGATAGATAGATAGATAGATAGATAGAGGAGGTGTATAGGGATAGATAGATAGATAGATAGATAGATAGATAGATAGATAGATAGATAGATAGATGGGTGTATGGGGATAGATAGATAGATAGATAGATAGATAGATAGATAGATAGATAGATAGAGGGGGTGTGTGGGGATAGATAGATAGATAGATAGATAGATAGATAGATAGATAGATAGATAGAGGGGGTGTATGGGGATAGATAGATAGATAGATAGATAGATAGATAGATAGATAGATAGATAGGGTGTATGGGGATAGATAGATAGATAGATAGATAGATAGATAGATAGATAGATAGATAGATAGATAGATAGAGGGGGTGTATGGGGATAGATAGATAGATAGATAGATAGATAGATAGATAGATAGATGGGTGTATGGGGATAGATAGATAGATAGATAGATAGATAGATAGATAGATAGATAGATAGATAGATAGATAGAGGGGGTGTATGGGGATAGATAGATAGATAGATAGATAGATAGATAGATAGATAGATAGATAGGGTGGATGGGGATAGATAGATAGATAGATAGATAGATAGATAGATAGATAGATAGATAGATAGAGGAGGTGTATAGGGATAGATAGATAGATAGATAGATAGATAGATAGATAGATAGATAGATAGATAGAGGGGGTGTATGGGGATAGATAGATAGATAGATAGAGGGGGTGTATGGGGATAGATAGATAGATAGATAGATAGATAGATAGATAGATAGATAGATAGAGGAGGTGTATAGGGATAGATAGATAGATAGATAGATAGATAGATAGATAGATAGATAGATAGATAGATAGATGGGTGTATGGGGATAGATAGATAGATAGATAGATAGATAGATAGATAGATAGATAGATAGATAGATAGAGGGGGTGTATGGGGATAGATAGATAGATAGATAGATAGATAGATAGATAGATAGATAGATAGATAGAGGGGGTGTATGGGGATAGATAGATAGATAGATAGATAGATAGATAGATAGATAGATGGGTGTATGGGGATAGATAGATAGAGGGGGTGTGGGGGGATAGATAGATAGATAGATAGATAGATAGATAGATAGATAGATAGATAGATAGATAGATAGATAGATAGGGTGTATGGGGATAGATAGATAGATAGATGGGGTGTGTGGGGATGAGGATGGATAGCTGGATGAGTAGGGGACACAGAGCGAGAGATCCCTGCAACCTGCCCCCATGACGCCGACCCCCCCCCCCCCCAGACTCCTGACCAAAGTAGGAATCTCGACACTGACTAGAGCCCTGGCCCATCCAGCCCAGTCTGCAGACGCAGGAGCAGCCTGGAGCAGATTTCGGAGACAATCCAACACACGAAGCCACCAATGCCTCTGGCCCCTCACCAGGGCCCTGTCAGCTGGTGATGAACTCATGCCCAGAATCCCGAACGCTGGCTGGCCACCAGCAGCAGTATTGCCTAAGGGTTAAAGCACTGGGCTGGGAAGCAGGAGACCTGGGCTCTGCTCCTGGCTTTGTTACCGACCCCCGGCTGCAGAATGGAGCTAATACTCCTTCCCTCTTCCGCTGGGGGACTGCGAGGGCAAAAGTCAGGCTTGCCTCAGTTTCCCCTTGCTCTCTTTAGACCGTAAGCTCTTTGGAACTCTGTGTCTGGGCAGCGCCCGGCACGACGGGGCCCTGATCTCGGTGGGGGTCCGGGCAGCGCCCAGCACAAAGGGGGCCTGATCTCAGTCAGGGTTTGTGCAGCGCCCGGCGCGACGGGGCCCTGATCTCAGTCAGGGTTTGTGCAGCGCCCGGCGCGACGGGGCCCTGATCTCAGTCAGGGTTTGTGCAGCGCCCGGCGCGACGGGGCCCTGATCTCAGTCAGGGTTTGTGCAGCGCCCGGCGCGATGGGGCCCTGATCTCAGTCGAGGTCTGGGCAGCGCCCGGTATAGGGGGCCCCCGATTCCAGTTGGGCCCTCATACAAATAACAGTACCAGGGAAGGGTGCTGGGACCTGACTCCCATGGCTCAAATAGCGCCGTTGCCCCTTGGGAAGCTTTGCCAGCTGACTGTTCACGGCCTGTCCTGCTGCAGGCGATGAGCAGGCCCACTTTCAAACCCCCAAGACCCCAACCCGCGGCCATGCTGGGCCCCGAGGTGCCGTGTGACATTTCTGGCCGGAGCAAGGTGAGATGAGGGCAAACGTCCTGTCTCTGTGAAACGGCTCCGAGTACGTCTGCCTCACGTTTTACTTCGGGAGCCTTCTTGGCCAGCTCAGCGCCGCCAACACTAACCCTGCGCGAGCGAGTGATAGAGAGCGTCCGCAGCAGACGTGGGCTCATGGGAGTGTCCATGCTGGTGTGTCTGGTGGTGTCTGCCGGCATGTGTGTGGTTGGGTGTGCCAGGGCAGACATGTGTGTGTCTGTGTCCATGTATGTGCACGCATGTTCCTCAGCGTGTGCATGTGTGGGTCTGTGTGTGCGCATGTGTGTGCATGTGTGGGTCTGTGTGTGCTCACGCGTGTGCATGTGTGGGTCTGTGTGTGCTCACATGTGTGCGTGTCAGTGTGTGGGGAGACTCAAACCCACTCACCAGACCGCACCTGATCTCTAATAGTTGGAGATTAAACCCCAAAGTAGGGTTGTCTAACGTCCCTTCCAGAATGGTTTGCCAGCAATACGATGCTAACGCAGATATTCCTGAGATCCACCGAAATGTCCCATCATGGTTTGAATCTGGCTAAGTTCTCGGCCTCAACAATTTCCTGTGACGGGGAGTTCCACCGTCCAATTACGCAAAGTATCCGACTGGAACATACCCCCTTTCCGGTTCCCTGTCCCTGCCTGGGCCCTCGGCCGGGTGTTGGGAGACACGGGAAAAGGAAGTTCCTTTCTCCCTTCTCTAGCCCAGTCACCATTGGATAGACTGTTCTCAAGTCCCCTCTTCTTTGGGACAGTTATGCAAGAGACTTTCGCTGCTTTAATTAACCGGCCATTGTCTACCACGGACGCATCGCTCCCAATCGGGGCGGCAAGGCGGAGGAGACAAAGGGGGATCATTTTAATTTCAAATCGTATTCCCCTTCGTAACAAAGCATTAAGTAGACTCATGTTCAGAGAACCATTGTGGAAACTTTGCACAAGGACCTTTCCCCACTCCCCCTCCCCCCCCCCGCCTTCCTGCAGCAGCTTCTCCCGTCCAATTAAGCACGACGGGCTCGTAACACGCTTTTAATTGGACACCAGCCCTAGGAGGCGCATCACAGGGAACCGCGCTGGTCCCTCGCCAGGCCGAGCGACTCGCGGGAGTCTGCAGAGGTCGGGGGCTCAGATCAAATGCTTCCCCAAGGCTTTGAGGATGGAGGTTTTCACTACCAAAGAAGCAGGGAGGATGGGGGGGGGGGGGGGAAACCAACCTCATCATCTTTTCCCTGTTCCTGATTTGTCCTTAATTAGTTTTCGAGACTGGGGGCTATTGAAGCCAGGATTACAATTTAAAACCTAAGCAGCTCCTTTGATTTATCGCCTTTATTGGAGGGGGAGAGAACAGATTTTTAATTAAAACAATAAAATAAAATAAAATAAAATAAAATAAAATAAAATAAAATAAAATAGGGCCTGATTCACAGCTGTGCTCAGGCCGCACTGGTAACACCAAGAAATGGAAATGGCCCCTGGAGAATGCCCCACGTGGCGGGGGACGGTGGCATGGCCAGAATCCACTGTGTTGTGGCTATTGTCTGCCCCCCAGGGCCCATAGGGGGCAGAGTCCTGACACCAGGAGCTGGGCAGGATATGAAGAGCACAAAGGGAGCTGAAAGCCACTTGCCTCTAGCGCAGGAACAAGGTAACTGGGAACCAGGCGCTTGGTTCTAATTAGGATCCAACTGAGGCCGAGCATTTAGTCGGATGCAGAAAACGATCAGACATGTATATGGAGGAGGAGACCATCCAGCGTTAGAACAGGAGATAGTTAAACATAAGCCAAAGGTTACAAACCCTCATGCTCCAAGGCATGAGACAACCTCCAACAATCAAGGGTCAGGAGGGAACACGCCCTGGGCACCAAGTTATCCCACCACTGCCCACTAGGGGGAGGGCTTTGCACCTTGCTCTGAAGCAGCTGGTGCTGGTCGCTGGGGAGCCGGGCTACCCAGCTAGAGGGCCTGGTCTGACCCAGTGTTGCGATGGTGACATTTTCCACCAGGAATAAATTCACCCCCCAAAATAACCAAAGGAATCCAGTGTCTCTGGTGAAATGGCCAGGATGGTTTTCACTGAGTTTTGAAACATCCGTTCCTGGCATTTCCCAACGTGTGTCTCCCCAGATGCGGAGTGGAACCAGGACCGTGTGTAAACAAACACCCCCACCCTGGATTGGCATCCAAACATTCCCCGACATCTGAATTCAAGAGTCACATGAACTGTACGTGGTGTCTCTGGTGCTGGAATCAGCCTGGTAAGTGCTTTATATTCACACCCTGCCTTACTCCGGATTAATGGCCCTGTGTAAATGAGCCCGAATGCGCAGGGATCCCATTTCTCTCGTGAAATCGGTTAAACCCGTGACCTGTTCGGGGAGGCAAAGAATCAAACCGGAGCTGGAGCCGCTAATTAGCCACCACCCCTGTGCTGTTTTCCAGTGCCGCTCTGCCCCAGGGAGGGATCCAGGCCCCCCAGGACGGTGCGGTGCCAGCAGGAGCTGGCAGTGCCCGGGGACTAGATTGTCCTTCTCTGCCAGGTGGAAGGCGCCTGGGAAGCAGATCCCGGCGGGAAGAGCCAGGCTGGACTCTCAGAGCAGCTTCTCGTGGAGGGTGTCACAGCACTTCATGGAGGTGAGTGAATTCAGACCCACGGATCCCCCGCTAGATCTGTGTTATCGTCCCCATTCGACAGGCGCGGGACCAGAGGTGGGGAGTGTGGGGAGTGGCTGACCCCAGGCCCCGAAGCGAGTCGGTGCCAGGGGTAGGACCCAGGAGTCCTGACTGCTTGGACTGTGCTGTAACCACAAGGCGATGCCTCCTAAATCTGCAACAGCGCGACGGCCGATTCCCACCTGTTGGGGTGGAGTCCAGCATCTGACTGTACGGGCACCCCTCACCCACCACTGAGATGCAGCCGCCTCTGGGGTGGAGCGCAGCAGCTGACTGTACAGGGACCCCTCGCCCACCACTGAGATGCAGCCGCCTCTGGGGCCCCTCACCCACTTCCACCACCCATGGATCCGGCCCTAGAAATGCTAATAACCGGGCTTACCCTGATTTAAGCACAACCTTATTGGAACCTGGCTGCTCGTTATAAGCCTCATTTAAGGGCCATTTGTGTGTCTCTGTGCCGCCAAGAACATCCTCCCAAGGGGAGAAAAAAGCTCAGCTCTGCTGTGGGAAACACGGAACTGGCCCAGCCTGGCAAATGCTGACGCCTGGCCCAGCCGAGTCTCCAGGCAGCTGGTTCTGGGTCACTGGGAGGGGCCGGGCGACAGCCAGAGACTGGAATTAACGAGCAGGAGATTTCCCACCGTTTGCTAACAAACTCAATCCGTCGGGTGCCAAGGAACCGCGGGGCGAAGCAGCCAGGCTTTCAGCGGGGACAGATCGGCACGGCAGAGTTGACGTCAGCGCCAGTTCGCACCAGCTGGGGATCTGGCCCCATTGATTGAGTCATTCAAACCTGGTACTTAACCCCAGCTTTCTAGGTTAGAAAAATGTGATTGTGCAGGCACCCCGCTTCTCCATCAGTGAGATGCAGCCACCTCTGGGGTGGAGCGCAGCAACTGTACAGGGATCCTTCATCCACCACTGAGATGCAGCCACCTCTGGGGAGAGGTGCAGCAGCTGGGAGCAGATCCCGGACTAGGAATCACTTGCTTCTCCTCTGGGTTTGCTGAACAGGGAAATGCAGGGCAGGATGAAGATCAGTGTGTAGGACTGGAATAGCAAGGGGGAGCTATGGGTCGGGAGTGAGGGGCCCTGGTAATGTTATGGGGGGGACAGGCTGGGCTAGCAGAGGGGCTGCGGGTCGGGAGTGAGGGGCACCGGCAGGGCTGGGCTAGCAGGGGGCTGCGGGTCAGGAGTAAGGGGCACCGGCAGGGCTGGGCTAGCAGGGGCTGCGGGTCGGGAGTGAGGGGCACCGGCAGGGCTGGGCTAGCAGGGGGCTGCGGGTCGGGAGTGAGGGGCACTGGCAGAGCTGAGGGGGGGACAGGCTGGGATAGCAGAGGGGCTGTGGGTCGGGAGTGAGGGGCACCAGCAGAGCTGTGGGGGGGACAGGCTGGGCTAGCAGAGGGGCTGCGGGTCGGGAGTGAGGGGCACCGGCAGGGCTGGGCTAGCAGAGGGGCTGCGGGTCGGGAGTGAGGGGCACCGGCAGGGCTGGGCTAGCAGAGGGGCTGCGGGTCGGGAGTGAGGGGCACCGGCAGAGCTGGGCTAGCAGAGGGGCTGCGGGTCGGGAGTGAGGGGCACCGGCAGGGCTGGGCTAGCAGAGGGGCTGCGGGTCGGGAGTGAGGGGCACCGGCAGGGCTGGGCTAGCAGAGGGGCTGCGGGTCGGGAGTGAGGGGCACCGGCAGGGCTGGGCTAGCAGAGGGGCTGCGGGTCGGGAGTGAGGGGCACCGGCAGGGCTGGGCTAGCAGGGGGCTGCGGGTTGGGAGTGAGGGGCACCAGCAGGGCTGGGCTAGCAGGGGGCTGCGGGTCGGGAGTGAGGGGCACCGGCAGAGCTGTGGGGGGTTAGGCTGGGATAGCAGAGGGGCTGTGGGTCGGGAGTGAGGGGCACTGCCAAGGAGGGTGGAGCCATTTACACAACACCTACCTGTTGGCCCCTCTCCAGACCCACCAGCGAGCTCCCCTGGCTCCGTTCCCTTTGCTTCTTCCCCCTCCCGCTGCTCCCCCGAGAGCCTGCAGCCGGCTTGTCCCCATGTCAGGGGCCAGGGTTCCCACCAGGAGCCGGCCCCAAGGGGGAAGCCCAGCTGGTGGACGCGACCAGACAACCAGGGCAGGGGCAGGGGCAGGGCAGGGGCAGGGGCTGGAGCAGCTGCAGGCCTCTCCCTCGGCCAGGCGGGCGCGGGGTCCCCGGGGCCCCTTCCCAGCGGCAGCAGAGAGATGCTCTGTAATAAAGGAGCGAGCAGCGGTGCTGAGCGTGTGGGCGGGGAACGGCTGGTGTGGGCGGCAGGGCTGGCGGGGACGTGATGCCGGGTGTGATGGGGGTGGGAGAGAGTGGGTGTGTTACGAAATGTGTGTGTTTGTGTGTGTGTGATGGGGTGTGCAGATAGCAGGTTGTTCTGGGAGAGGGGTGTGTGTGTGTGTGTGAAGGATTTGTTGTGCAGAGAGCAGGTGTGTCAGGCAATGGGTGTGACAGGGTGTGCAGGGAGCAGGTGTCAGGCAATGGGTATGCAAGGGGGTGCATGGATAACAGGTGTGTCAGGCAGTGGGTGTGTGCGACAGGGTGTGCGGGGAGCAGGTGTGTCAGGCAATGGGTGTGCAGGGAGCAGGTGTGTCAGGCAATGGGTGTGCGAGGGTATGTGTGGAGCACAGGCGTGTCAGGCAAGGGGTGTGCGAGGGCGTGTGGAGCACAGGCATGTCAGGTGATGGGTGTGTGAGGGGCTGTGTGGAGCACAGGCGTGGCAGGCAAATGGTGTGATAGGGTGTGCGGGGAGCAGGTGTGTCAGGGAAGGGGTGTGTGAGGGTGTGTGGAGCACAGGCGTGTCAGGCGATGGGTGTGCAAGGGCGTGTGGAGCACAGGGGTGTCAGGCGATGGGTGTGCGGGGGCGTGTGGAGCACAGGCGTGTCAGGTAAGGGGTGTGCAAGGGCATGTGGAGCACAGGGGTGTCAGGCGATGGGTGTACAAGGGCGTGTGGAGCATAGGGGTGTCAGGCGATGGGTGTGCGAGGGCATGTAGAGCACAGGCGTGTCAGGCGATGGGTGTGCGAGGGCGTGTGGAGCACAGGCGTGTACTGGGTGGTGGATGTGTTAGGTAGCCGGGTGCAGTCTGGTATAGCTACCCAGGGTGGACAGACGGACGGACACTCTCGATCTGTCCCCCAGGCCATTTCCCTGGGATCCCAGCGGGGCCCAGCCCCCCCAACCCCCTACCAGCCCCGACGAGCAAACAGCGTCCTCGACCCAACCCTGCCCTGCCCTACAGCTGGGGGGTGCCCCCCTCGGGGTACAGCCAACCCCCACAGGCCCACCTCGACATGCAGGTATTACAGCCCCTTCACCCCGAGTGTTAGTGGGGTCTAGTGGTTAGAGCAGGGGGGCTGGGAGCCAGGCCTCCTGGGTTCTCTCCCCAGCTCTGGGAGCGGAGTGGGGTCTAGTGGTTAGAGCGGGGGGGGATGGGAGCCAGGACTCCTGGGTTCTCTCCCCAGCTCTGAGAGGGGAGTGGGGTCTAGTGGTTAAGCTGGCTCTGGGAGGGGAGTGGGGTCTAGTGGTTAGAGCAGGGGGGCTGGGAGCCAGGACTCCTGGGTTCTATCCCCAGCTCTGAGAGGGGAGTGGGGTCTAGTGGTTAGAGCAGGGGGGCTGGAAGCCAGGACTCCTGGGTTCTGTCCCTGGCTCTGGGAGGGGAGAGGGGTCTAGTGGTTAGAGCAGGGGGGCTGGGAGCCAGGACGCCTCGGTTCTATCCCCGGCTCTAGGACGGGAGTGGGGCCCAGCGGTTAGAACAGAGGACTGGAATTCAGGACGCCTGGGTTCTGTGCACAGTTCTGGGAGGTGAATGGGGCCTAGTGGTTAGAGGGGGGTATCGGGGTGGGAGCCAGGACTCCTGGGTTCTGTGCCCAGCTCTGGCAGCGGAGTGGGGCCTAGCAGTTAGGGCGCACAACTGGGATGGTGGATTCTGCTTGCCTAAGATCAAGCCCCAGCTCACACAACCGGCCAAGAGCCAGGCCCAGAAGTCAGCCGGTCTGACTACAGCCTCCGCGCGCTAGGCACAGCCAGTGTCCTTCTCCCCCTTGCCCAGATTGCAAAGCTGGCCTGCCACGGGCCACACAGCGGAAGTGCTGGGGAAAGAACCCCGGCGTCCTGCTCCCCCCACCCCCCGGCCCGGGAGAACCGCCGTTTGCTGGCACAAAACACACTCCCTGCCCAGACAGCTAAGTCAGAGAAAACCGAGCCACCGGGGATCCCCCGGGCCACCGGAGGGGGCGAGAGGGAGTGTGGGTGGGTGGCTTGTTCAGCCTGGGGCTCAGCAGACCAGGTTAGTCCGGGGGCATTTTGTAGCGTGGTTCTTTGTCCCGCTAGAAACCGGCTGCTCAGGCCCTCAGCTAACATCAACATCCCCTCAGAGAGGGAGGAACGCCTCTGACCGGGACTCAGGACACCTGGGTTCTATCGCCGGCTCTGCCACTGAGACGCCAGGTGACCTGGGGCACCTCACTTCCCCACTCCGGGCCTCGGTTTCCCCTCCCACCCTTTGGCTGCACACACACTGGGCTCCGGGTTTGTCCAGCACCTTGCACCCGGGGGCTCTGATCTCGAGTTGGTACTGAAATGAAAGCAGGGCCAGAGGGGAGCTGGGTTCGACTTCGGGCACTGTCCCAGCCAGGCAGCCTTTGTGACTGCAACTAAATCAACGGTGGCTAGGACAGGAGCTGGGAGGCCGCAGCGGGTCCTCAGGGATCGGTTAAGCCAGCAGGTTCCCACTCCCCAGTATATTCTGCGGGAAGAATAACCGCGCTTGCAGCCAGCCCATGAGCAACCCGAAGGAAAAGCTACTAACGAGACTGAGACACATAACTGCAATAGTTCTCCCGGACTGCAAAATGTATACGGGCGCTAACCCACCCGAGGCGATTTCCCTGCCCGAGCCAGCTCCTCACCGCCCCACGGGGGAGAATTCTTTTTAAAGCAGCAGCAAAAGCCAGGCAGTAATTTCTTCCCCGTAAGAGGCGCGGACGGTGTAGATTGGAACAGCCACCATCCTGGCCAACGACCCAGAAAGCAAAGACATCCAGCTGCCCACACACAATCTGGCCCTTTTCCTGCTTAAAAAAATCGGTTGGGGAAAAAGATGCATATTTCAAATCTTTCTGTGTAGAGACTGTTCAGCCCAAATTTGACTGAAGTTGGCTCATTCTCCGGCGGGTTCAGGGGCTGATTTTCACAGAGTTCGGAGACTCCCCCAACTTTCAGGGGTCTTCAGTTGGGCCCCCTCCACCCCAAAAAAACTACTAAGGGTTCTTGAAAATGTACATCTCTGCTAACATGGCTTGCCTCAGTTTCCCCACCTATAAACTGGTGGGTCGTCATGTTTCCCAGAGGCGGGGGAAGGTCATCGCGATTGAGTAGTTAAGGTCTACAAAGCGTGTTGATGATAAAAGGGAAATTAATTTAGGTGCCAATTCACCGACCCATAAGGCACTAACTACCAATTAGTATTATCATTTATCCCAGTAGTCCCTAGAGATCCTGGCCCAGATCAGGGCCCCATTGTGCCAGGCGCTGCCCAGACCCCGACCGAGATCAGGGCCCCATTGTGCCAGGCGCTGCCCAGACCCCGACCGAGATCAGGGCCCCGTCGCGCCAGGCGCTGCCCAGACCCCGACCGAGATCAGGGCCCCGTCGCGCCAGGCGCTGCCCAGACCCCGACCGAGATCAGGGCCCTGTCGCGCCAGGCGCTGCCCAGACCCCAACCGAGATCAGGGCCCCGTCGCACCAGGCGCTGCCCAGACCCCAACCAAGATCTCAGAACAGATCTCCAAACCTTCACCCCAAAACTCAGAATGGACCTGTGACGGGTTGGATCACAGAAACCCCCTTGGGAGCTGCCACCCGATGTGCAAAGACTACCCCTGCTTCTGTTTTCCCTGCCAGCTCAGGACTCCAGCACCCTGTCTTGCTGAGCCAGACACTCCCGTCTGGTTCCAGACACAGACCCAGGGTCTGAATCACTTGTCCCAAAGCTGCAAGTTTACCCGAAAACAGCTCACAGAAGTGTGCTTGTCTTTAGCACTCAGATGCCCAACTCCCAATGGGGTCTAAACCCAGATAAATCCGTTTTACCCCGCATAAAGCTTATGCAGAGTAAACTCAAATTGTTCGCCCTCCATAACACTGATAGAGAGATATGCACAGTTGTTTGCTCCCCCAGGTATTAATACATACTCTGAGTAAATTACTAAATAAAAAGTGATTTTATTAAATACAGACAGTAGGATTTAAGTGGTTCCAAGTAGTAACAGACAGAACAAAGTAAGTCACCAAGCAAAATAAAATAAAATGCGCAAATCTATGTCTAATCAAACTAAATACAGATAATTTCCTCACCAGTTCCAGAGCACTCCCTTTTACAGGCTAATCTCCTTTTAGCCTGGGTCCAGCAATCACTCACACCCCCTGTAGTTACTGTCCTTTGTTTCAGTCTCCTTCAAGTATCCTGGGGGGGGGGGGGGGGTGTGGAGAGGCTCCTTCTTTAGCCAGCTGAAGACAAAATGGAGGGGTCTCCCACGGGTTTAAATAGACTCTTGTGGGTGGGGACCCCCCTCCTCCCTCCTATGCAAAGTCCAGCTCCAAGATGGAGTTTTGGAGTCACCTGGGCAAGTCACATGCCCCTGCATGACTCAGTCTTTACAGGCCGACGCCATTGTCCACATGGTATCTTGCATGTCTCCAGGAAGACTTCTTATGTGGATTGGAGCATTCCAAGATGCATTGTTCCCCAAGTGTTTCCTGATCAGGTACTTAACCTGGCGAATTCCTTCCAAAGCTTACTTAGAAACCAAGCAGGCATACAGCCCATATTCTTAACCTCAAGTAGAAAATGATATATATGTACAAATAGGATGAATAGATATAGTAGACCATAACCTTTACGGAGATATGTTACCTGGCACAGGCAGCACAAAACATATTCCAGTTATGTCATACATACATTTATAAGCACCCCCTCCCCATAAAGCCTTATGGGGTACACTGTCATAGGACCAACCAACCTTGCTCCAAAAATCAACACTCAAAAAAACTTCCCCACGACTTCATGTCAAAATTCAGATCCCTTGGCTCCCAGCACCCCCCTGCTCTAACCACTAGACCCCACTCCCCTCCCAAAGCTGGGAGTAGAGGCCGGGAGTCCTGGCTCCCAGTCTCTTGCTCCAACCACTCGACCCCACTTGTTGGCCACATCTGGAAAAAGAACCCAGGAGTCCTGGTTCCTAGCCCCCTTCTTTAAACACAAGGGTAAGTCAAAAATGTGTGGGCGGTTCAGACTAGCATGTACAATCATGTTAGTTAACTCATGTTAACGGGCAATCAGTTAAAACAGGACCATAAACTCCAGTCTAGATGCCCGCCTGAGTCTGCAGAGAGCCTGAAACGACAGCTCCGAGAGGTGCGAAGATTCCATCGCTCATCCCGCCAGCCAATCAGAACCCCCAAAGGCGCTATGAATTGCTACACTGT
Source organism: Emys orbicularis (assembly GCF_028017835.1). Taxonomy (NCBI): domain Eukaryota; kingdom Metazoa; phylum Chordata; order Testudines; family Emydidae; genus Emys; species Emys orbicularis. Next base: position 2,039,731 of record NC_088703.1, on the reverse strand, counting down.
CAGCAACTCCGAGGGGATCCTGGCTGCTGATTGGCTGGTGGGGAGGCCGCATGGTTTTAGAACATTTCTTAACGCGAATGCTTAACCATGATCTCCATCCTCTGGTATCCCGCTCCCCCTCCTTCCCTGTGCACGCTCTAATGCCCACAGTAACTCCAGCTGGTGTTTCCGAACCTGCTGAGCCCGGCCAGTGCCAATCACTGCCTGGCAACCGGCACTAGTGGCTACCTTACACGTAAATAAAATATTTAGGGCTGGGGCTGGAGGGAAGGAACCATCTCCTCCCGGATTTATTAGCCAGCAATCTCTACCAACGCCTGGCCCTTCAAGCAGCTATAAATCCACTGGTCCCGGCTCCGATTAAACCAAACACACGGCTAGTTTGCCAAGACAGCCTCTCACAGTAGCCAGCTGTCTGTGATCCAGTTGTTAGTTTTTAAGATGGAGAGCTGGGCAAAAATTGCCATCCAAACCTCTTTTCGGTGAAAAATGCAGATTTAGCAACACCAAGACATTCTGCGAACGTCATATCGACTTCGCCAAAGTGTTTGGTTTTTTGGGGGGCGGGGAGGGGGGGGGAAGACCCCCAAAGCTTCCTCCCAAAATTGAAAGGTTCTATTTTGACATTTTGAATAGGAAACGTTTCGAGTTTTCGATTATAAGTAACTTTTCCTTTTGAAAATACCCTTCTGTTTTAGTTTAAAACACTTCAAAACATTTTAAAATCCTCAAAATTGAAACAAGCCATTTCATTCAATCCAGAACGGACACATTTTCCATTTGCTGAAAAATTGCATTTTCGGTTCAACATGAAACATTTCCCCCCCCCAGTTCTATCACCAGTCCCAAACTGGCCTCTAAACAGTGGGCTCTGCAGATCCTGATTGAGATCAGGGCCCCATCGTGCCGGGTGCCGCCCACCCCTGACCGAGATCAAGGCCCCGTCGCGCCAGGCTCTGCCCAGACCCCAACCGAGATCAGGGCCCCATTGTGCCGGGTGCTGCCCAGACCCCGACCGAGATCAGGGCCCTGTCGCGCCGGGTGCTGCCCAGACCCCGGCCAAGATCAGGGCCCCGTCGTGCCGGGCGCTGCCCAGACCCCGGCCGAGATCAGGGCCCCGTCGCGCCAGGCTCTGCCCAGACCCCAACCGAGATCAGGGCCCCATTGTGCCGGGTGCTGCCCAGACCCCGACCGAGATCAGGGCCCCGTCGCGCCGGGTGCTGCCCAGACCCCGACCGAGATCAGGGCCCTGTCGCGCCGGGTGCTGCCCAGACCCCGGCCAAGATCAGGGCCCCGTCGTGCCGGGGCGCTGCCCAGACCCCGGCCGAGATCAGGGCCCCGTCGTGCCGGGCGCTGCACACAAATATAGTCACAGACAGCCCCTGCCCCAAACAGTTGGAACTTGTCCTGGTATAACTCTGTCTGATCAGGGCGTGATTTCTCACCGATGTCGTTGTACCGGTGCAAGCCCTGGTCAGGATGCGGTTATACCGGGATAAAGGCGACCTGGAGTACAAACTTTTGCCAGCATAGCTGTGTTGGTCAGAGCGTGATGAGATGCGATCGCTGAGCGATGAGCTTTGTGCTGGCTAACGCCCCCAGTGCAGAGCGTAACCCGGTGTAAGCTGTGTCCACACGAGGAGCGCTTTGCTGGTACAGTATCGTGGGAAAGCCACACGGGCAAAGCCTTCCACGCATAGACCTGGCCTTGCTCCCCTTCCCTATAGCAGCAGAGCGAAAGCAGTACAAGTTTCTAGTGGATACAGGGCTGCAGTAGACAAGACAAATAGTGGGTGGGGAAACTGAGGCACAAAGAGGGGCAGTGAGGGGCCCAAGATTACACAGAGCTGGAATCCGAACCCAGGTGTCCTGGCTCCTGCCTGCTGCACCCCACTGACTTACCCTGAAAGCACCAATTCTGATCCTCCGGCGTTTTCCTCCCGTTTGAGGCCAGCCTGAGCGGCCAGAGGCGTGAAGAGTGAACGGGGTTTGCTCCCACTCTGCAGAACTAGGGAAACCAAGGAGCAGCGGAAACGGAATTTGATTTGTAAAGGTCTCTCGGTTTTCGTCACTGGAATCGCACAGGTCGGGAGACGGGTTTTAATCTCAGAAAGCCCTTTGACATGCAGCCCCGATGAAGAGACAGAGATGATCTTTCTTCCTCCTTCTTCTTTGGACTTTAAGGCCAACATTGTCCACAGAGCTCGGGGCCCAGATGGCACATGGCCAGCGCCCACAAGCAGGGCCCAGCGAGCCCAGCGCTTTAGAAAATCTGGCCCAGTCCCTTGGTGCCTAGCTGGAGGGTCGTGCTATGGGGTATTCCTGCCTGCAGAGCAGTGCATAGGCAGCTCAGGCCAGGCTTCTGCAGGTTAGAGCAGCCGCTGGGGTCGCTCTAAGGCCACACCCGCAAAACTGTGCCCCGCAAAGATTGCAGAAAAGCCCAGGAAACGCAGCCCAGCCCCCTTCCCCGCAGCTTTAGGGAAAAGCAAGGTCTCCTAATGAGGCAACCCAAATCCCATTGGACATCCACAGGCCCAGATCTCATCAGCCAGCGAAGATGGGGGGAAATGACCAGCCTTTATAAGGACGAGCCCCACTGTAATTAATTTGACTCCATTTCATTTCTGCAAACAAATGGAACCAAATTTTGTCTGCAAAGTTGCCTCTCTCTCTCCCCTAATCCAGGAAGGAGGAACAGAATCATTAATAAAACAGCCTGTCAGCACCTCCATAATACCAGGCATTAAAAATTCACAAGCGCCTTTTCCCCTCCGGCTCGCCGTCTCCGCGGTGAGTAATGCCAATCGAAAGGTGAGAGTGGGGGCAGGGGTGGGGAAACGGGATGGAATGAAATGAAAAGGAGCCGTCCGGTACTAGGGGGGGATTTTCTGTAGGGTGGGAGGACGCAGGTCAAGGGAGGCGGGGTGGGGGATTGTGATCCACATGCCCAAAACAGCTGCTGTAACTCCAATGGATAGGGGAGGCTGGTTAGATAAAGGGGCTGGCTCGGCAGAGCTAATACATACATAGCCAGTTATTGCCCAGTGGATCAGACTCTCAGACCCCAATGCTTTGGAGGAAAGTGCCAGCCCCCCCGCCCACCGGGCCATTATGGAATAACCCACCCTCAGGGAAAGACCTTCCTGACCCCAAGAGTTAGAGGTTGCTTTTGCCCTGAAGCATGAAGGTTACCACGCTTTCACGTGTCGAAAGGCACGAACGGCTGTTTCGCCCAGATTGATTTTTCCTGCCTCTGATGGAGGAGGGGGGAGGACTGAAGCAATGCTAAGAAAGTCCCGGAAAACCTCTCTTGGAAATCACGGAGCCTGAAGAGAAGGGGGAAAAAAAAAAAAAAACCCACAGGCAGCAATCAGAAATGTCAGCAACTGTGCTATTTGGATGCCAGATTTGATGAAGGGTTTGCAAGACGTGCACGCAATAATACATCAAGGGAGAGAATTAATTGCTGCACTGAGCGGCAGGAGGAGAATTACCAGCCGCCCCCCGCACCCACCCCGTCTACTGGCAACGAGACCATCAGGCGGGTGGGAATGCCATGTAGTAGTTGGAATGGGGAAGTGAGAGGGAGGAGGGTCTAGTGGTTATAGCAAGGGAACGGACCTGGGATCTGGGCTCTCGGGGGTGCCGGAGCAGGGGGCTGGGAGTCTGGACTCCTGGGTTCTATTCCCAGTTCAGAGTGGGGCTGACAGGGGGACCGCAGTGGAGACTGTCAGTCAGGACTCCTGGGTTCTCCTCTCGTGGTGGGGCTCCCTCATCTGCAGCCAGGGAGGAGCAGGAAATCTCGTGCCATCAGCTCAACTCTCAGCTGCGTTCTCACGAGGCCGGCAGGTGCAGGCGGATCAGCAATCCTCGGAAGCCAATGCCAGGGCAGGCTGCTAACGCTGAGCAAACACACAGGGCCAGGAGGTGGAGAAAGGCCCTTAGAGACAGGACAGGCAGGAGCTGGATGCTAAAGGGACAAGTCCTCTGTTCAACAGCAAATGTAACATGCACAGAGAGTGGTTAGAGCAGGGGACTGGCTGTCAGGGCTCCTGGGTTCTCTTTTCAGCTCAGGGACAGAGCGTGATCTAGGGGTTAGAAGGAGGGACTAGGCGGCAGGATGCCTGGGTTCTCTTCCCGGGCTCGGGGAATTTGGTCCTGTGGCCTTTAATGGAGCTAATGTTGATTCAGAGCAGCCGAGGATCTGACCCTCTTTTCGGCAAGCCTGGGACTTAACAACCAGCCTGTGACGAAGTGGGACTGTTCTTAATGTTTCCTCTGAATACTGTGTGGGTGCCTCAGTTTCCCCTTTGCATTTCTTAAGTCTCTAGGTGGTGGGGAAAGGCCAGTGTGCATAAATCACTGACACTCTGTCTCCCTGGCAACAAATGGCCAGGGCCCCTTCCCCCCCTGCAAGGAAATAGCTAAAGGTGAACAAAGAGATCAGGTGACCTCCTGGCCCAGGAAAGAGACAAAGCCGGGAGAAGGAGGGGCTGGAGGGGGTTTCAGAGTTGGCGCTACCTGGGGACTAGGAGTGGGGGCAGACGTGGGTGTCTGGCTCTCTGAACCCCATAATGGACCCGGCCGAGGGGTCCCGTTCGCCGCTGTACCTACAAGCTCTGTTTTAGACCGTGTTCCTGTCGTCTAATAAACCTCTGTTTTACTGGCTGGCCGAGAGTTACGTCTGACTGCGAAGTGGGGGGTGCAGAACCCTTTGGCTTCCCCAGGACCCCGCTGGGACGGACTCGCTGTGGGAAGCGCACGGAGGGGCGTATGCTGAATGCTCCCAGGAGAGACCCAGGAGGTGAAGCCGTGTGAGCTGCTTGCCCTGGAGACAGTCGGCTCCGAGGGAGAGGAGGCTCCCCAAAGTCCTGACTGGCTTTGTGGGGAGCAGTTCCAGAGCATCGCCCGGGGACTCCTTGACACAGCCCGACGCCCTTTAATCCAACTCCCACCTCCTGTGAAAATAGCAATTCCCCCTAAGTGCCTGCTGCCGCATTTTGACTCTGCTGAAATCTAGCCGCACTGCTGGGTGCAGGGCACCTCGGCCTTGTAAGCAGATTTGCCCAGGCACATCCACACGTGTCTCTTCTGGCCTGTGCTCTGAGGCGGCTCCGCAGGCCGCGGGACAAGGCCAGGTTCGGTGCGGGCACCCAGGGAGCTGTTTGAAATAACTCCGCCCGGAGACTGACCTTTCCCAGCCAGAGGGGTTGTACAGGGCTCAGGCTGTTTGGTTTCTCAAACGGCGGGTTGAGAGGGACTTGATTACAGCACAGAAGCACCCCAGGGTTTCTTAATCTAGTGAAGACCAGCCAGACAGGAAAGGCAGACAAATCCCAATTAGAAACCAGGCACGGATCTGTATGTATCTGGCTTAGCCAGTCCCGACTGCGTCTGTTCTGGGAGTCCGGGGCCAGTGAGGCGGCTAAAAGCAAGGCCCTAACCCGCCCGACACCGGTCCGAGTTTGCCTGGTCTTGGGGTGACTGATCAGTCCACGCGCTTCTCCAGCTGTGAGGACGAGTCAGCACCAGAGACAGACGCTGCATTTCCTCTCTGTGCTGGTCTTTCCCCTGCTGCTCGATGCGCGTTTGTCTGGTTTTGTTTTCTGGGAAACAGGATCAGAGCTTCAACAGCATGAGCGACAACTGCTGCCTGCACCCGTCTCACTAACGTCTTCTCCCGTCCCCAAAAAGGACAATTATAATGATGAGGACCTTTAATGCCATCTGAACGGCAATCAGCCGGGGCGGGTCCTTATCAAATCTCTCTGCAGCTAAACAGAACAAGGGCCGTCGTTGGAATGAAACTCTGACTTAATACTCTCGATTTCAAACGCTTTAGCCGCTTTTCCGTCTTTTTTGGTATTATTACGAAAAGGTTAGAAAGACTTTTAATGGGGCTGTTGCCCTGGGACGAAGTAGCCAAGGTTTCTGTATTCAAAACCCCACCCTCGTCTGATGATTCGCATGGGACAGCGATGGGGTCATGTTGACACCCTCTGGGGCTGTTTATTCCCTGGAAGTTAACACAACTCCTCGTGACTTCTGGCTCCACAAACGCTAGCCTCTACCACGTGAGCTGAAGGCCCATAGCCATTAGCAGGAGGCGGAGGCAGAGGAAGAGGAAGACAATTTCTGATGTGCTCCAAGCACTAGAGCGGGGATAAAGTGCTACAGAGCATGTTGTTATTCTTGATTATTTGAACTACCGTAGTGCCTGGGACCCCACTGCGCCAGGCGCTGTACGTTTTTATTGCTATTCGGTGTATTACAGTAGCACCGTGATGCCCCAATCATGGGCCAAGTCCCCATTGTGCAAGGCACTGAACAAAACCAGAACTAAGAGAAGATCCCTGCCCCAATCACACCCTTATCCCCATTTCACAGATGGGGAAACTGAGTCACTGAGACGCTTGCCCAAGACTATTCTGGGAATAAAGGTAAGTGGGAGGCTGTACCCAGGGAGCTGAGGTCAAGGCTCCGAATCCAGAACCACCAGGCTCCCAGGCCAGCGCTCAGCAGACCTTGTGGAAAAGAGTCCATCGAAAACGGCTTGTTTTTGTCCCCAAACATCTGTGTTTTCACTGAAGAGTTTTAAAGCTCGAAACCCGCAAAACTGCAATGAAAGCGCTGGAAATTTCCGAAGTGGAAATTTTAAGCGGAGACGGAAAAAATGATCGGTTTGGTCAAAAAACTTCCGTTCGGGAGAAAAAATAAATTTCTCGTCAGTCAGCTCTAATGCTCAGGCCTCCCGCACGGCCTGGGCGTATTGTGCCCGATAGATCCTCCGTTGTGCGCGGGGAGAGATACATCACAGCAAGGCCGGCCGGCCTCGGGCCGGGGGCGTGTGTGAACAAGGCACAGCAGGAGGTGATCAAACCAAGGAAAACCTTGGGGCGCTTCGTGCCAATCAGATCTGCTAGAATCGGCTTCCCCGGTGCTAGGAACTGGGCCGTGGGCGGGCGGGCCTAGTCATTACCTGTTTGTTTGGGTTTCCTGGGAGCTGGCTCTGTCTGAGCCTGCAGCACACTGGGGACCCCAGCCAGAGGCACTGAGGCAGAGATGGGCCTCATCTGCAAAGCTCAGAGCCGGACCTGAGACAGGAGCCACCCCTAACCCTAGGCTGCGAGCTGGGCGCCCCTTGCCCCCCACTTGCCTTTGAGAGACAACAACGGCTCGCCCCAGAGGCAGCCGCAGCTGTCAGCTGCCGTCAAAGGGCAAGAGACCAGCAGATCCGAGTCGGAAAGCGTCAGTTTCTGGCCCTGAGCTCAGCTGATCCCGGCTGGGAGCGCGGCCGCTGGGCCGCAGATAAATGCTCCCCACCTGCTGCGGTGCGGCACCGGACAGCGGGTGCCAACGGGCGAGCAGGGCACAGGCGCTGAAGAAATGCCACCGGCGGGGTTAGATTTGCGCCGTCGTCGCTTCTCGGCGAGCTGGTGCAAACAGCAAGAGACCTTTGCTCTTTGCCTTTCTCCTTCACCCTAGAGCCAGGCCTTGGAGCGAAATCACTGCCTGGGCCGGAGTTTGGGTCGCCCGAGCACCGCTGGGGACCGCCTCCGTTCCCGGACCGGTGCGACTCGTTGGACTAAGAATCTACCCAGCCTCTGCACGGCTGATTTCTCCTCCGGCAGGAAACTGACCTGTAATCTGCTACCTTCCTGCTCCAGGCCAGGACACACGCTTTGAGATTGCCCCAGATCTCACCCCGCCTGGGAGCCTGGTGATGCCGCCCCCTCCTTCTGTTTGGAGAAGCGTAACCTCGGCACCCCTCCAGAGCCTCCCACCTTCCCTGCCCACGCAGCTCGGGGCTCGCCAGCTCCCGAGTATATTAACAACTCGTTAATTTCTTGGCTTGTCAGTAGGGCCAGATGAGGCAGGGCTGATGAACCGGGGGCCTGCAGGACAATCAACCTGGGAAATCAATAGCAATTTCTTGGACTCGCTGAGGCTGTACAGACCAGCTGATTGAGCCAGCACCTTCCAGACGGTGAGGGCCCCGGAGAACGGGGGAGCTTCGTGGGCCATGGGGCAGCCTGACTTCACACCCGCTAAAAAGGGGACCCCCAGGTTTGTAGCACCGTCCGCTGCCCACCAGCCCGGCTCCCAGAGTGACTCGGACAGCTCGGGGCAGAGCGGATTGGTGGGTTCTGCGCAGAGCATGCTAAACGGGGTTAGGCCTGGTAGGTACCTGCCTGGGAGACCGCTGACGAAATCGCAGGGTGTGTGACGCCCCTGCGTTGGTGCTGAGCGCAGTGTGGCGCTAGGGGGCGCTGTGCTGCAGGGAACTGGGCGGATGATACGCGAGGGGGCACTTCTCCTCAGTCAGCACTGCTGGAGCATCCGTTTTGCAGTGGCAAGTTCAGTTGAGGTCATGGTTAGTAAAGTTCCCATGTTATAAACAGCTGCCACGTCCCACCCCAGAGGTAGCTGCATCTCCGTGTGGGGTGAGGGATCCCTGTATAAAAAGTCGCCATCTCCCACCCCAGAGGTGGCTGCATCTCAGTGCTGCAGGAGCTGAGATCGGGGGCCCCCCCGGGCCGGGCGCCGCACAGACACCCCCAGACTGAGATCGGGGCCCCCCCTGGGCCGGGCACTGCACAGATACAAGCGAGAGCCCCAGCCCCAGGCCCAGAGAGTTCCCAACCTGCGCACATGGAAGAAGGCTGGTTCTCCCCATGTTACAAGCCAGAGCCAGAAAGCGATCTGCTCGAGCTCCCAGAGTAAGTCTGTGGCAGTGCCAGGGCTCCCAGCTCGGCCCGGGGTCAGCCCACCCCGTGGGAGCAGGCCGGTTACACCCAGCGCGGACAGCAGTGATCTGGGGGCGCTCTGGCCACCTGCACGGCATGACAAGCTCTCACAGAGCCGGCCGAAAAGCCGGGAGCCCTAACAATACAGTGGAAGCTCAGAGGAGAACTGGGTGTTTTCCCGGGTCAGGCAGCAAAGGCAGACTCCAGCTAATGCCACCGAGCAGGTCTCCCAGCCCACCGTAGCTTGGTTCTCCTGCCTTCACCCTCTCAGCTCGGGCCCTGAGCAGCTGCTAAGCGGCTCCTGTTAGAGCCACATATTTCACAGCCCTGGGAATCTTCTCCCCCCAGCCCCGATTCCTGCTGCAAACCCAAAAACTCTTGGGGGAACGAGGGCGCTCTGGGTTTCTTTAGGGCACGGGGAGCTGAGGGGTCTCAGCCATTTGCACAGTATGGCTCTCAGCACAGAGATCACTATACACACGACTCCCTCGATCGTCACACCTGCTGCATCCTGGAACTTCATGGCGCGAGTGGGGACTGAACCCAGATCTAGCCCTTCTCCAAAAGCCCAGCCCCCTGCCACCGGAGCTAACGGCAAATCACCTCTCGCTTTGGCAGTATAGGGCATATGAGACACACGTGAGAAGTTCCTATTCCCCCCAGCAGAGCGCAATAGTACTAGCCAGCGCAGTGCAATGCTTTTTCTTCTCTTATCAAAGACGAGGGGAGCAGGAAATTGGCACTGGTGCCAGGGGACGAGTATTTACAGCTGATGCCCCTCCCCCCACTCCCCAAAGTCACCACAGAGCCATAAGGAAGAGGTGGCCTTTAAAGAGCGAGACTACGAAGGGCCCAGTTCTCTATAGCTCAGCGTCTCCGTCAGGCGCTGCGCCCAGCAGAAAGCGCTGCCAGATCCGAATTTCCACCCACCTTCCACCGTCCAGAACACCCACAGCCTCAATAGCTCGGACACAGTGAGGCAACTGGATCCGCGCCGAACAACGGGCTACAAGCAGGCAAGCCCACGGCCTTGTCTGCACTGAAGATTTGCCCCAATTCCAGCCACTGGTGGCAAACCCCACTTCTGGCCCAGGTCTTGGCTTTCCACCGTGGCTGGCCACTGATGGGTGGCAACTCAGTATGGCCAGCCCCCATGCCTTCAACAATCATCAGATTAAATATATATATATATTGTTTGGGTTTTTTTTCCACCTTCTGCGTTTGGGGCCAGTGGGGGGGCTGCATTTTCCAGTATTTCTCCCCAACCAAGAGGGCTAGACACTTGCTTTTTTAAACTTTTTCACAATAATGAAAGCCAAGATTCTCAGCTAATCCCAGGACTCCAGGAGCTGGGGCTTGATGCGCACCCGCATGCAGGCACACCCTCACCAGGCAGCAATGCTGGGTGCATCTCCAGGCCGTGGCGAGGCTAACAAGAGGGGCCGACGGTTCGTACTTACACTGTCTCGTCGTCCTTGAATTCCAGCTCCCCACAGGCGTCTTCGTAGTCGATGCCCGCTCCGCGAGCTGTCCCCTCCACTGTCCGGTAGGGGACGATCACCGTCCCCCGCGCCCCAGAGCTCCGCACCACCTTCACTTCCATGGTGCCCTGGCACTCGCTGACACGCAACAGCTTGTCCTGGAAGGTGAAGATGCCGGCGTGATCGTCGTCCAGGATGGTGACGGTAGCGATCAGCGGGGCCACCAGACGCCCCTTGGGGTGGTCGGCCGAGTCAGACTCAAACATGCCCTCGGCGTCCCCCACCCGCAGGTTGAGCAGGCGGACGAAGAAGTGCTCGTCTTCCTCGAAGATATCGTCGTCGATGATGCCAATCTTCAGCTCCTTCTGCGTCTCGCCCGGCTTGAAGATCAGCGTCCCCTCGCTATATTCGTAGTCGGAGCCCGCCTTGGCCGAGCCGTCCTCCGTCTTGTAGTCCACGTAGAAGGTGTGGTTGCCCTCCCCACCCTGCTGGCAGGCCACGGTCAGCGTGACCGAGCCGCAGTTCTCCAGGCAGTGGTACAGGCAGGGCTCGAAGAAGATCTTGCTGTAGTTCTCCTCCTCCGCCTCCGACGGCGCCTCCAGAAGGTTGGACGACTTCTTGGAGAACTCCGAGACGTGTTTCTTCAGGATGTTCCCAGCCCCAGTCATCATGCGGGTGGCTTGGATGCGGTAGAAAGCTCGGCTCTTCTGCTGGTGCAGCAGGGCGTAGTAGTTGGCCATCTCCACCAGCTGCTCCAGCTCTTTGTCCGGGTGCTTCTGCTTGAGGTCCTTGAGAATCTGGATCACCTCCTTGCGGCTCTCGTCCAGTTCCTTCTCCTCTTGGGTGGAGGAGGCCAGGGCCGGGGATGCGGAAGCCGCCCCGTCCATGAAGACGTTCTCCCGGTGGTCATTGGCCAGGAAGCTGCCATCCATCTCGATGTCCTTGGGGAACTCCCCTTCGGTGCCGATGATGATGCCGCTCCGCGGGTCGGCGCGGTACCTCTTGTAGACGTACTTGTAGAAGAAGAGCCGCTTGTCGGCGATCCAGGCGAAGACCACGCAGACCGGGAAGAAGACGAGCGTCAGCAGAGCTTCCCAGACCTGCACCACGCCCGGGGAGATGACTGCCAGGATCAGATAGAGCCAGATGTAGGCGAAGATGCTCCAGGAGGCCGTGACGAAGAAGACCCGCAGGTGCTTGATCTTGCGGCTCTCCCCGGCGGGGATGACGTAAACGCAGATGGCGATCACCACGAACATGTTGAAGGCGGCGCTGCCCACAATGGTGCCGGGCCCCAGCTCCCCAGCTTGGAAGTTGTGCCCACACACCTCGATGACAGAGAGCAGGATCTCGGGTGCGGAGGAGCCCAGCGCCATCAGGGTCAGGTTGGAGACCGTCTCATTCCAGATCCGCACTGTGCCGATGCTGGTCTCGCCGTTGGCCTTGGTGACGGTGATTTCCTTCTCCTTGGAGGTGATGACCTCGATGGAGGCCATGAAGCGGTCGGCGATGATGGAGACCCCCAGGAACATGTACATCATGGCCACGAAGTAGACAATGGCCCGAGCAGCTTTGTCGCCGAAGGACGGGTTGTCCGGCTGCCAGACGGGCAGCAGCACCCCCGGATGGCACGTGTTGGACCCTTGGCAGCTCACGTTGCTTTCCGGCACCGTCTCCAAGGCTCCCGCCTGGGAGAAGTTCTCAGCCAGGAGGACGGACGCCAACAGAGCCTTGGTGAGGAATCGGGGCAGGGGCTGCCATGCCGGCGCCATGATCTCGGGCGGTTCGGTCCGGCTGCCAGACCCGGCGGGATCTAGAGGAGAGAACGAGAGAGACTTGTGATGGTGCTCCAAGCTCATGCCTCGCCGGGGCTCGGAGCGTCCCAAGGCACTTGGCCCTCCCAGTGCTGGGAGAGAACCCAGGAGTCCTGGCTCCCAGCCCCCTCCTCTAACCACTAGACCCCACTCCTCTCCCAGAGCTGGGATAGAACCCAGGAGTCCTGGCTCCCAGCCCCCTGCTCTAACCACTAGACCCCACTCCCCTCCCAGAGCCAGGGAGAGAACCCAGGAGTCCTGACTCCCAGCCCCCCCTGCTCTAACCACTAGACCCCACTCCCCTCCCAGAGCCAGGGAGAGAACCCAGGAGTCCTGGCTCCCAGCCCCCCCTGCTCTAACCACTAGACCCCACCCCCTCCCAGTGCTGGGATGGATTGCGCCAGGCTCCTACACTAACCAACCTGCTTCCGCCCCCTCACCCTTCAGCCCCGCGCTCCGCTCACTGCGTCTCTCAGACCAGCTGCGAGTCGCTGGTATGCGACAGATGGATCCCCCCCAAACACAACCTACGAGCTCGGCTCTGCGTCGCAGCCTTCCGGGCTCCGCGTCGCTATTTTTATTCTTTCTTCCTGTTCCAAACACTTCTCCAGAGCTCGCTGCCTGGGGCTCGGGCGGGCGCAGGAAACCCGAGCGATTCGCTCGGGTTCTAGGGGGAGTGGATTTCAGGGCACCGCAGGTGCCACCCTGGCAGGTCGGACTCAACAGGGCCAACAACCGCTTCTCCTGGCCCTTTACTGGGGCGAGATCCCCTGGAATCGGCCCCCTGCTATCCCAGCCCTGGGCTCCTCCTTCCCCCAGTGCCCCTCAGTCCAGCCCCGCAGCCCCCTGCTATGCCAGCTCTGCCACGCTGTCCCCGATGGGGCCCTTCAGTGCTTCCGCCGCCGATCCCTCGGCATTCCCAGAGGACAGGCCCAGCCACGCCGGCACCGCCGAGACACCATCAGACGAAGCCGCTTCTCTCGCCCTGCAGCCCGGCCACTTTCCGCCCCTCCGCGGCCTCCCAGCGGGCGCCTGGGCAGCAGGGCTGAATGAGGAGCTGCAGCAGAAGGTTTAACCCGGCTGAGAGGGGACAGGACCTGTTCAAGGTTGCCCAGAGGGTCCGTGGCAGAGGAACCGAACCCAGGCGTCCAGCGCCAGAGCCAGCCCTTCCCTTCCCTTGCAGGTGCCCCTGGAGAGGCTGGGAACCAGCTGGCGTGGAACAGAGATCGGCTGGCAGCTGGCCACTGGCCGGCCCGGGCAGGGGCTGCCTCTTGCCAAGGTGCTTTGCGTGGGATTCGCTCTTCGATAGCCGGCAGGGCGTCCACAGGCCAAATCCTCAACCTCTCCACGGGAAATAGACCCAGCTCGCTGCTGGCGCATTCCCTCCCCTCTCCCCACGGTCACAACCCTGCTGGGTCCCTGCCCTGCCCGCCGGCCAGAGCTCCGGGCAGCGCGGACGCTCCCCGGTGGCATTTCTGCTCCGGCCCCAGTCACGCAGCTGCCCGCTACCCGGAGCCACCTTCAAAGCAGTTTTCCGTTCATTAGCCCCGGCAGGAGGGACGTGGCCCTGGCCCTGGCCAGCACAGCAGGATCGTGGCCTCTCCGGAAATGAGCCACTGTGAAACAAGCATTGCTCGGCAGCTGCGTTCTCCCGGGCCCGGGCCCAACCCTTCCCTCAACAGGACAGAGCATCAGACGGAGATTGTGACCGTCCCCACCATCTACAGGCCCGGCAGCCCCAAGGCACCGCGTGCGTAATGCCCGAGCTAAAGGACTACGCCTCTTAACCAGCAGCAGCACTAGGCTGGTATCCTCTCCATGGCCCAGCCGCTAGAGGAGGAGAAGACACACGCACACACCGTTTTGTATACACACCCAGCATACATATGCACACGGCTTTGTACACAAACACGCACACAGTGTGCACATACACACATGCACATGCATCCCCCCACTATGCTATACACACATGCACAGTTTTGTGTACATGCACACACACACACACACACACACACACACACACACACAGGGCGTGCACATCCACACGCGCCCACGGCTTTGCACACATGGCTCTCAGCCCAGGCATTCCTTTGGCCGCCGCTCGGGAACAGTGGGTCTAGCCAGGCGAAGGGTGGATTAGCCCTGGACACAGAGGCGCGCCGGCCTTCCCTTGATTGGGTCATCCCAGAGAGCAGCGGGGGGGGCGACTCAGATAAGCCGCTTACTCCCAGGGCGTGACACTAACGAGGTTTAGCGAAATGATGTAAAATCAGGCCGGTGGGAGACACAGTTTTTTAAATGACTTTCTTAATAAGAGATCATCTGTGTCTCCGGCTGCTGCCAGCAACATGCATACATCCGGGGCGGGGAGGGGAGGTAGAAGGACAGGAGACCCCCCAAGCTACGGGGGTCCCCCAGTCTTCCCCCTCTCCCGCACCTACAGTGGGATGCACTCGGAGCGGGAGGCAGGAGAATCAGGGATCCCAGGGACTGGCGACCGGGGCCCGTCAGCCCCATGAGAGCCCCACGACTTTGCGGCGGTGAGCAGAGCTTGCCGTCTCCCCCGCTTGCCCGAGATCCACCGAAAGGGCCCCGGCGCGTGGCTCTTTGCAGCGACCGGGCGCCCCAAATCCCGGCATTGTTGGGGTCTCCTGCCAGCCCAACCCGAGTGGCTGAGCCGGGGAGGGCAGCGCGTCCCAGCGATCACAACGAGCTGCCAGCGACGCGTCCGTGGCTTCGGATTCCCGGCCCCTCGGAGGAGCTGACGGAGCCGATTCTTTCAGCCGGAAGGACCTCATTAAATCCACAGGCCTCATTAGCACAGGCGAGATGGGAAATCCTGGGTGACGCTAACGAGGCCATGCCAGCCACATGCCAGCCAAGGAGGGTGACCAGATGTCCCGATTTTATAGGGACAGTCCTGATATCCAGGGTTTTGTCTTATATAGACACCAATTACCCCCCACCCCCGTCCCGATTTGTCACACTTGCTATCAGGTCACCTTACAGCCGAGCCCGGGGGCCACACCACGGTCACTGCGCGGCTGGTACGGAGACGGGGGCACCGATCCGGATGGGGGTTTGTTGTAAATGAGCAGAGCACAAGGCTGGCGGTTAGAGGGGGCTCTAACCATGGGTTCTGTCCAGGAGGAGGGCAAGGCTGGGAGCCAGGACTCCTGGGTTCTTGTCCCAGCTCTGGGAGGGGAGTGGGGTCTAGTGGTTAGAGCAGGGGGGGGGGCTGGGAGTCAGGATTCCTGGGTTCTTGTCCCAGCTCAGGGAGGGGAGTGAGGTCTAGTGGTTAGAGCAGGGGGGGCTGGGAGTCAGGATTCCTGAGTTCTCTCCCCGGCTCTGGGAGGGGAGTGAGGTCTAGTGGTTAGAGTAGGGGGGGCTGGGAGTCAGGATTCCTGGGTTCTCTCCCCGGCTCTGGGAGGGGAGTGAGGTCTAGTGGTTAGAGTAGGGGGGGCTGGGAGTCAGGATTCCTGGGTTCTTGTCCCAGCTCTGGGAGGGGAGTGGGGTCTAGTGGTTAGAGCAGGGGGGGCTGGGAGTCAGGATTCCTGGGTTCTTGTCCCAGCTCAGGGAGGGGAGTGAGGTCTAGTGGTTAGAGCAGGGGGGGCTGGGAGTCAGGATTCCTGGGTTCTCTCCCCGGCTCTGGGAGGGGCGTGAGGTCTAGTGGTTAAAGGGGGGCGTAATCACGACTCCTGGGTTCTATTCCCAGGTCTACCCCAAACCACTGTGTGGACCAATCATACCTCGGCGTCCCCGCCCGTCTCACCCCGACCCCTTTCCAGCACTGCTGGAAACATCAGGATCATCTGGTCACCTGGGCAGCCTGCATCCTTCCCCATTGTGCTGAGGCAAACTGAGGCAGAGAAAGATGAAGAGACGCTCCCCACGTTCACCCAGGGCGGAGCCGGGCGTTCTGCTCAACCCGTCTCATCGCCCAGGAGCAGGGGCGCACTGGATGGAACTGAAAGGCGGCACATTTCAATCCCCCCAAAGGAAATACGTACCACACCCCTGGCCTGTGGGACTCCCTGCCACCAGATCTCAGTGAGGCCAAGAGCGTAGCAGGATGCAAAACGAAGGAGCAGCCACTTCTCCGGACAATGAGAATAGCCACAATTCTAAGAGGAGTTGCTCCGGTGTCATTGCATCGCGGTCTCTTTTCTCACTCGGTGTCGCTCACGTGACCCTGGGTACCACAAAAAACCCAGGCCCAACTGCCAAGCGCGCTCGGGGCAGGGGAGACGGGGAGGGAGGGGAGCGTCCAGAACTCCGTGGTGGGCCGGGCCCGGTGGGGGCCAAAGCAACCTCGCCGGCGCAGCAGCTGCTGGGGATTGGGAACCTCGTCTGCTGTTGGCAGCAGATGGCTCTCGCTCTTGTCTCCTGCCTTCGTCGGCAGCTACCGTGCAGAAGGGGGCATTGCGAGCTGCATGCAGGGGCAGAGCGGAGACCTGCGGACAAAGGAGGGCCACTGCACGACCACGGGCCAGCTGCCCAATGCGATTTCCTTCCTTCGCGCTCCCACACTCCCAGCCCCCGATCCGCTGCCAGACGCGCTAGGGCGGGGGGGAGCCATCCTTCCCCATGGCGTGGTGGCCACTGGACACCCTGGGTGCCGGCTGAGTGACACAGGATGGCTTTGCGCAGGCAGGAGAGACGGGCTCACGGTTAAAGCATCGGCAGGGGACTCGGAAGATCTGAGTCCAATTCTAGCTTGTGCTATTGGCTTCCCGTGTGACACGTGGGGGGGTCATTTTGGGCCCCACCTCCAAAGGCGTAGCACTGACAGTGGGGGTGGGGGGGGGTTCCCCAAAAGGGACCAAAATAAAGGTCAGATTTTCATGCTAAGCCCCTTAAAAATCCAGCCCATTATCCCACTGGGTCTCAGCTGTACACTGGGGAAAATGACCCTTCTTTTATGACGATGATTATTAATGTATTTGTACTGGGTATAGGGCCTCATCGCGCTAGGTGCTGTACAAACACAGAACTAAAAGACCGTCCCATTGTCTGTCTTCTCTAGTTAGACTGGGAGCTCTTGAGGGTAAGGACTGGCTCTCACTGTCTGTGCAGCGCCCGGCACGACGGGGCCCTGATCTCGGTTGGGGTCTGGGCGGCGCCTGGCGCTACGGGCCCTGATCTCGGTCGGGGTCTGGGCGGCGCCCGGCCTGACGGGGCCCTGATCTGGGTTATTGTCCATGCAGCACCTGCTGCAATCGGACCCTGATCTTGATTGGGGCGATAGGGATCCTTTTCCAGGAGACGGGCTCAGCTTTCAGAAGTCTGGACAACAGTGGGCTATGTGCAACTCTCACATGGAAAAAGAAACTTAAATCTCTTCCGTACAGTGGGCAAAGTGACTCTGTTTCAGGTCTCCGGCCTTGTATATTTCCAAGGGTAAGTGCCTAAAAGCCTTCCAGTAAAGTGATGTATTATTTACATGATGTGGTTTATTGCTTCATTTAAGGATATAAGAGCTGCACGCTGGGGCAGACCAATGCTCCAGCCAGCCCAGTGTCCTGTCTCCGACAGTGGCCAATGCCAGAGTTTCCGGAGGAGTGTACCCAACAGGGAAGCCGGAGTGAGCCACATAAGAACAAATAATGGCCATACTGGGTCAGACCAAAGCTGCCTCTAGCCCAGTATCCCGTTTTCCGACAGTGGCCAATGCCAGGTGCCCCAGAGATCAGGGCCCCATCGCGCCAGGCGCTGCCCAGATCCCAGCCGAGATCAGGGCCCCGTCGCGCCGGGCGCTGCCCAGATCCCAGCCAAGATCAGGGCCCCGTTGCGCCGGGCGTTGCCCAGATCCTGGCCGAGATCAGGGCCCTGTCGCGCCGGGCGCTGCCCAGACCCCGGCCGAAATCAGGGCCCCGTCGCGCCGGGCGCTGCCCAGATCCCAGCCGAGATCAGGGCCCCGTCGCGCCGGGCGCTGCCCAGATCCTGGCCGAGATCAGAGCCCCGTCGCACCGGGCGCTGCCCAGACCCCAGCTGAGATTGGGGCCCCGTCGCGCCGGGCGCTGCCCAGACCCCAACCGATATCAGGGCCTCGTCGCGCCGGGCGCTGCCCAGACCCCAGCTGAGATCTGGGCCCCGTCGCGCTGGGTGCTGCCCAGACCCCGACCGAGATCAGGGCCCCGTTGCGCCAGGCGCTGCCCAGATCCCAGCCGAGATCAGGGCCCCGTCGCGCCGGGCGCTGCCCAGATCCCGGCTGAGATCAGGGCCCCGTCGCGCTGGGCGCTGCCCAGACACATAGTAAGAGACAATCCCTGTCCCAAAGAGCTCGCACTCTAATTAGACAAAGGGAGGGTGGGGAAACTGAGTCACAGAGCAGGGAAGCGATTTGCCCACGCTCAGTGGCAGAGTCAGGAACAGGGGCCAGGTTTTCCAGCAGACCACACGACCCCCTCCCAGCCAGCAGGAGCTGTAGCACCAACATGTCTCGGGTCGGACACGGACACACTTTAGCCAACTTTCGCGTTCCCCCAGGAGGCCCGCGCTGCGAACTGGAGACGAGGTGCATCCGCTGAGCAAAGGCAGGCTTCTCATCTCCTCCCGTCTGACTAGCCCTGCGACTGACTCCCCGCCAGCCGGGGGCTCTGCGGCAATTAGCGAGGACCGCTGGGTTGCCCCGGGCAATCAGCCCCTCCCAGCCCCTCCAGGACCACGCCGCCCACGCCCACCCGCCGCAGACTCCACGGCCTTGGTGCCAGGCGGGTGGGCGAACGCTAGCCCCCTCCCATAGCAACGCCGCCGTTTCCATAGCAACGAGAGAGGGGAACGGGCTATAAAAAGGCGAAAGAAACGAAGGGATGTGGAAATAGAAACCCCCGATGGCTCACGGGACCGGCTAGCCGCCGACACCTCTCCCTCCCCGCGGCCCTCCAGCGCGGGCCTGGGGCTCGCCCCCCGCACGGTCACCGCCTCACAGCACCCCGGGGCCAGACCCCCGGCTGGGGTCAATCAGCCAGCGCCCCATGGCAGTACATGGGGCCAGACCCCCGGCTGGGGTCAATCAGCCAGCGCCCCAGGGCAGTCCATGGGGCCAGACCCCCGGCTGGGGTCAATCAGCCAGCGCCCCAGGGCAGTCCATGGGGCCAGACCCCCGGCTGGGGTCAATCAGCCAGCGCCCCAGGGCAGTCCATGGGGCCAGACCCCCGGCTGGGGTCAATCAGCCAGCGCTCCATGGCAGTCCATGGGGCCAGACCCCCAGCTGGGGTCAATCAGCCAGCGCCCCATGGCAGTCCGTGGGGCCAGACCCCCGGCTGGTGTCAATCAGCCAGCGCCCCAGGGCAGTCCATGGGGCCAGACCCCCAGCTGGTGTCAATCAGCCAGCGCTCCATGGCAGTCCATGGGGCCAGACCCCCGGCTGGGGTCAATCAGCCAGCGCCCCATGGCAGTCCATGGGGCCAGACCCCCGGCTGGGGTCAATCAGCCAGCGCTCCATCGGAGTGGACGAAGCTTTGCCCACTGACACCAGCTGCGGATTTGGCCCGGGGCCCCTCTCGCCCCTGGCGGCTTCCCCCGAAAGCCCAGCCGCGGGGCTCCGTCTCCAGCGCCAACATTCCTGTAATTAATGTAATAGCCTCATTACCAGCGCCGGGCTGAAACATCAATTAAGCCGTCCAGGAGGCTCATTCTGCGACAATGGGATTGGATTCGTTTCCCCCCTGTTGGATTGGCGGGTTCCCGGCTTTTAATAGACGCGTTAATCAGGCTTTGTAACTCACACAAAAGGTCCCGTTCGAACGGCCTCGGCTTCCCCGATCAGGCCGGGCTCTCTGCACCATGAGCCCCCCGCTCGGGGCTGCGGGGGGGGATGAGCTGCATCCGGTCCCACGCAGGAGGTGGGGATCCTGGAAAGCCCTGGAGCGGGGCCATGGGCCGGCACCCCGGAGAGCTGGGTCTGATGCCCAGCTGTGCCAGGCTTTGGACTGAAGCTGGGACTGGATTAGGGGGGATGAATCACTCGATAACTGCCCTGTTTTGTCCGTTCCTGGCACTAGATGGACCATGGGTCTGACCCACTATGGCCGTTCTTAGGCAGATTCCCCTGTGTGACCTTGGACACGTCACTTCATCTCCCTGGGTCTAAGTTTCCCTCCCGTAACACAGGGGTAATAATTCTCTCCTGTCGATTTAGATTAGAAGCTCCCGGGGGCAGGGGCTGTCTCGCCGTGTATCCGTGCAGCGCCTGGCACAGTTCGGGCCCTGCTCTCAGCTGAGGGGGATTAGGTAATAAAAGCCGCAGGTCACTGCGTGGGTGAGCACAGGGGCTCCAGAGTTTAAGGAAGGTGTTGGGGGGAGTTCCCGTGATCTGGTTCCCGCCTGTAGCTTTAATGTGGCAAGGTAAGAACGCCCTGGGAATGCACCTCCCTGTCCTACGCGGAGAGAGCGCCATCGATTAACAGCTGCTCTGGGCTCCATCTGAGACACCAGGGATTCAAACGTCCATTGCCCTGAACATCCCCAGAGCACATGTATCTGGGGCGGGTGGATCAGCGTCGCCGCAGGAAACCCGGTTCCTACCGGAGATCAATAGCCGGTCTCAGACTTGTGCACCGTGTGGGACCACATCTTAATAGAGAGATCACCCACCCACACAGTCTCCTCGCCAGCGTGAATCCACAACGACCTGTGAGCCACCGAGTTTGGGGCCGAGAACCACCAAACTACTGCACGCAGCTGGGAACCGACAACTCACCGCATCAGCTGAGAACCGACAACTCATTGGATACAACTGGGAACCACCAGCAGCTTCCCCTTTGAGAGCTATTGTCTCAGGCTCTCTGAAGACCAAGGCAGATGTTGCTGCACCTATTACACTCAAGGCAGTCCCCACCCCCCAATCAGCTGTCTCAGGCTCTCTGCAAAGTCAGGCAGCATCACTGCAGCAGTTACTCCTGGGTCACATTTTCAATCTTTTCTCCACAACCGTGAGGGCTAGAAATGTATTTGTTTAATGACCGTCAAGTGCCTGCCATAATCACATGGCTGCAGGACCCAGGGCACCGGACACCAGTATAATGACCGTACATTAATCCAGCCCTGCCTCCATTTGTCTGAAACAATAGCTGTGAGGGGGGGAGCTGCCCCACGTGTAACTGATGCAGGGACGTCTGCCTGAGTCTGCAGAGAGCCTGAGACAACAGCGATGTCATTAGATTGTGGGTTCCTTGGAGCAGGGACGGCCTTCCTTCCGTGTTTGGAAAGTGCGTGGCATATGAAATATAATCAATCGTGATAATAATAACCATCGCTACCACTATGGACTAGTTAGTAAGTACATTCAGTATCGCCATGGTTACCTTACCTCTGCCCTAGCAACACCCGGCCAGAATCTGCCACGCTTGCTCAGGCGGAGAGTGACTTTTCCTCCTCAACTAGGGTCACCCATCTCCTTGGGAAGACTCAAGAACTAACGAACCACTTGTTCTGAGTAGGGGTTGTAGAATGCGGCCCATAATAAGCCCCAGATTTCTCCTGATTTGCTGCACATGCCCCATTACGATGGACCAGTGGACCGATGGACCGGTGGAACTCAATGCCACAAGATGTCACCAAGGTCATTAAAAGTGGCTGTGGATTTGGGGATGCCGTAATTGTTGGGTGGGCAAGCTGGGAGGCCTTAAAGAGGTTTGATTGTCAAAGGGTGGGCACCTAGCACTGCCTGGAAATCTTTAGTGGTTTATATTATAATCATAGTCTTTATAAGCACTTGTCATCAGTAGATCGCAAAGCACTTTCAAAGGAGGGTGATAGCATTATCCCCATTTTACAGAGGGGAAAACTGAGGCCCAGAGCAGGGAAAGGACTCGCCCAACCAGGCCAGTGCTAGAACCCACATCTCTGACATCACAATCCACTTCTCTAACCACTAGGCCACACACAAACCAAATGATGGGATAGCTAGCCCCCCCTCCAAGGCAGGTCCCCTCCTGTTCTAGAGATCAGCCCATGCGCTGAAGCAGGGCGTTTTGTAGCCCTGCCAAACCTCTGGGTTGGGTTGGTTTTTGGAATATTTACTGTTCTGGCTCTGGATTTCCTTGTTACCCATACAAACAGCCAACCCTTGTTCTCAGACCTGCTAAGCTCTTACACCACGATTTTCACAAGTGACTAGTGAAAAGACGCATGCTCAGGGGCCAGATATTCAGACTAGCCCTGGTCCTTTGTGGGACAGAGGGCAAAGAGCCAGGAGCGAATGATACGGACAGACCGACAGCAGCGCTCGGTGCCCCAGGAACAGCAAACCCGACGCGCCGTCATCTCTCCCTCTTCCTCTCTAAAGACCTTGCCGGAGAGGGAACATCCTGAACCAGCCCGGCTAGTCATGCATATTCACATTTCACGGGGTTTGAAAGTGTGCTCTCGAAAGCCGGAGTAGAACTTGCCGGTGTATTTATAGACTAGGGCGGGTCGTGCCTCCTGCATGTCTCGCCAGTTGTGATACACCCTGGTGCTGGCTTCTGTTCCTGGAGTAGCCACCAGAGAGGGATCGAGAGGAAGGATGGTGTAATGCTTACAGCACCAGCCGGGGACTTTCATCGGCTCCAAGGCCAGAAGGAAGCCCTGTGATCACCTGGCCTGACCTCCTGTGTCGCATCAGCCATCGGAGCCCCACAAAATAATTCCTGGAGTAGATCTTTTAAAAAAACATCCCGCCTGGATTTAAACTTTCCCAGGGCGGCAGACTCGACCACGGTGCTGGATAAATTGTTCCAATGGGTAGTTCCCCTCCTTGTTAAAAACGGACACCTTTCCCATCTGAATTTGTCTAGCTTCCCAACTATACATATAAAATGATGGGTCTAAATTAGCTGTTACCACTCAAGAGAGAGATCTTGGAGTCATTGTGGATAGTTCTCTGAAAACATCCACTCAATGTGCAGCAGCAGTCAGAAAAGCAAACAGAATGTTGGGAATCATTAAGAAAGGGATAGATAATAAGAGACAAAATATCATATTGCCTCTATATAAATCCATGGTACGCCCACATCTTGAATACTGTGTGCAGATGTGGTCACCCCGTCTCAAAAAAGATAGATTGGAATTGGAAAAGGTTAAGAAAAGGGCAACAAAAATGATTAGGGGTATGGAACAGCTTCCGTACGAGGAGAGATTAATAAGACTGGGACTTTTCAACTTGGAAAAAAAACGACTAATGGGGGATATGATAGAGGTCTATAAAATCATGACTGATGTGGAGAAAGTAAATAAGGAAGTGTTATTTACTCCTTCTCATAAACACAAGAACTAGGGGTCACACAATGAAATTAATAGGCAGCAAGTTTAAAACAAACAAAAGGAAGTATTTTTTTCACACAATGCACAGTCAACCTGTGGAACTCCTTGCCAGGGGATGTTGTGAAGGCCAAGACTATAACAGGGCTCAAAAAAGAACTAGATAAGGTCATGAAGGACAGGTCCATCAATGGCTGTTAGCCAGGATGGGCAGGGATGGTGTCCCTAGCCTCTGTTTGCCAGAAGCTAGGAATGGGCAACGGGATGGATCGCTTGCTGATTCCGTTCTGTTCATTCCCTCTGGGGCACTTGGCATTGGCCGCTGTTGGTAGACAGGAGACTGGGCTAGATGGACCTTTGGTCTGACCCAGTCTGGCCGTTCTTACATTCTTCAACTTCCGGCCACTGGGACCCGTTAGACCTGCTAGATCGAAGAGGCCATGATAAAATATCGACATGCCGGAGTTCAAGTCACCTGCTTCCTGGGTCACCCTGGCCAAGTCTCTTCCCTGCCTCAGAAGCGGTTGGAAGGATAAATACGGTAACGGTTGGGGGCTGTTCAGATCCAGGGGGAACATGGGCCATTGAAGCACCTTTGATTAGTGGGGACTAGCTCGCTGGGGGGCTGCTCTATTCTGAAATGAAAGCGACTTGATTCTGGAGTAATGACTCCCATCACCAAGCTCTGATGGAACTGCGTTCAGAATGGAGTGTCCACATGGAGGAGTTATTCTGGATTAGCATCGCTGCTCAATTTCCCCTGTGTAGACGAGCCACGAGGGTTTAAAGTCTGGCACCCCAGAGTCCCCCCGGCCATTCGATCCGTTTTAGAGCTAGGCAAACTGAAGTGCAGAGGGAGGGGAGTGACCGGCCAAGGTCACTTGTGGCAAAGGCAGGACTGAAACCCAGATCTCTTGGGGTCCGGGGCCTTCACCACAAGGGTGTGCTTTTTTATTCCCAGACGTTTCAAAACAGCAAGAGGGAGGGAGGCCGGGAGGGTGCGCTCCCGGGTTCCTGCAGTGATTTATTGTAGGAGCTACATTTTTAATGCACACTTTGCAGGGGGTAGAGGAAACACTTCTCCCTGACAGCTGTTCCTTGCTCGAACCAGTGGGGGGGTGCAAGTGTATATCAATTGATGCTCCACAAGGAGGCCAGGTGTCCTAATGGTCAGAACAAGGGACCTGCTTCTTCATTGTCCTGCACCGTGTGCAACCATTTACCTGGGGACAAAACACTCCCAGAGGAACTGGTAGCTTTGGCCCCTCACTCTGCACAGACCCAGGGCCCGGAGGCCCTGGACTCTTGTAGGGAGTTGCTTATAACAGAGGACCAGGAATCAAAGCCCCTGGGTACCATTTCTGGCTAGGAGAGGCAGTGAGGTCTAGTGGTTAGAGCAGGGGGGACGCCTGGGTTTTAGCATCAGGTCTGGGAGTGCTGTCTAGGAGTTAAAGCAAGGGAGGGTTTGGGGCGATATCCTCAATTCAGTAATGAAATAAGCACCTTTCGCTCTGAAACTCAGCCAGCGCTCCGTCCGTTATTCACGGTCCCTTGACTAGCTCTGCGTGGGCTTAAACGCCATCGGGTCACCGGTGGATCCTTCAGCTCGTCCTGATCGGGGCACGACTGCCGCCCGCCGTGACCGTCCGGGTGGAAAGCTGATGGGAGCCCAGTCTCCCGTTGCAGCCTCCGGTTAGCTGGGGGAGCCGGCGCGGGACGCAGGGCTGGGGCGAAGGTTTAGGCAGGGAAACCTTTAAGCCCGTTTGGATCGGACAGCTGGGGGCCAAGCCAGGGCCACCTGTCGAGTCCTTTCCCCAAGGGCCTAACCCTGGGGGATCTGCTTCGGGCAAACGCTCCTGGTCTTTGATGGGAATTCGACCTGTGTGAGGCCACCAGGCCGGCACTGGCTGGACCTGAGAGCATTTCTCCAAGCCCCCAGGTCTAGTCTGTAAGGGGCAACTCCACCCTGGGTGGGGACTGAGCTAGGTGGGATTAATGGGGCTAAATTCCATGGCGGGTGGGAGGGGTAAATGGAAACTGACTTTGGCCTCGTGCGCCGGCTGCTTCTCCCTTGCCGGGTGGGCAAAGCAGGGCGGGATCCGCTCCCGCTGGAGGTGATTAAAGGAAAAGAGGGGAGGAACCGGGATTAACACACAAAAGACAGCTGCACTAGATACAACCGGGGCCAGGGGCTGGAACCGTGAGGGGCAGCGGCCGGTCTGACCTACGCCTGCCACCCCTTTCCCCTGCCCAGCCCTGCTCGCTTGGGTTACCGGGCGAAATTCCCTGGCTGTGCTATGCAGGTCAGCCTGGACGAGCCAGTGGTCCTGGGTGGCTTCACAAGCTACGAAGCCCGTTGGGAGCGGTTCTGCACCTTGGGGAATTATCTGCCCCAGCCCCCTTGGGACAGGAGCAATCGTGTTCCACCCCCACTGCGCACTGGTGTAAGGGGCTGTGCAGTGGGGACCGGGGGGAGATCGGGGCCCCCGGCGAGTGCTGGCACTGATGGAAGCGGAGGAGAATTCCCATGCTCGGGAGGAGAGGGAGGCAAAGCTCACTCCGAGATGTGGGGATGGGTCGTCGGCAAGGGGGACTGCACCCACCACCCCCGAATCTCAAAGCACGAGAGGCTGATCTGAAAGAACCAGCTCCCACAGCTCCTACGGCTGCAGCAGTCAGGCAGGGGGGGAAAAGAGTCCCACTACTGCATCCAGGGGACACAGGGGGGGAAGTATTTTGATCTCGACACTGCCTCTTTAAAACCATGCTCCTGCCGGATAGAACTGCCTCACTGGGTGCCCAATTGCTGCCTGACCTCAGGGCTCGAGGCTAACGAGGGCCCATATAATGACCGGTCAGTACAGAACCTTTCCCTACAGCCCTTGGGACAGCGCTGGTTTATGAAGGTTAAGAGGTGACTTATCCCTGTCTGTAAGTACCTAGACGGGGAACAGAGACGTGATAACCGAGGGCTCTTCCGTCTAGCAGGGGAAGGATCCAATGGCTGGAAGTTGAAACTAGCCGAATTCAGACTGGAAATAAGTGCAAATGGTTAGCAGTGCGGATACGTAAGCAGTGGAACAACCTACCCAAGGCTGAGGGAGAATCCACTTCTTCCTCACTGGGCCTGATTAAATCAAGACGGGCTGATTTTCGAACAGATCTACCCTGGTTCAAACAGGAACGGACGCTGGGACGTCGTAGGACCTATGTTCTAGCTAGGCCCGGCAGAATTCCATTGTTATTTTGTTGTAATGTTGGCCGAGAATACAGATGTTTATTTCTAAACATTTTTCCGTTTTTATCAATTATTTGCACAGTTGTGCAAAACTATGGATTTAAAGGGGTTTTTTTTCTTTCGATTTTTATCTATTTAAACGCTCACAGTTATAGGAAACTATGCGGGGCTGGGGGGGGATCAGACAATTACCTGTATTTAATGGCAGTAGCTGCTGAGATTCAAAGACTAAAGGGCTTTATAACCGTTAAAACACAAATTGTCAACACCTCCAAAGTGAATCTCCTTCAGTCAAACCCAAATACGTTCTCAGCCGGCATTTTTCTTCATTTGCCTCTCCATACATTTCTATTATTATCGATGGAAACAGTTTTCCTCAGTTTGTGTGGATATGGTGAAATCGATGCTTAATGACACCAATACAAATCTAATTTTCCAAGGCCAGTGATACAGGAGGTTAGACGAGATGATACCAATGGTCACTCTGGCCTGAGATAAATCTCTCAGAGCGTGGGGTTTCCACCCGCAGTGGGAGAGGCTCTCTCTGACACCCTTTCTACGTATTCCCGGTAACGCCAGCCATCACCCTAAGGCCTGGCCTCTCGGCTAAAATGCTCTGGCAGAGTAGGACTTGCCCACATGCAGACACTGACATATTCCAGAGCAGTTCTCCCTGTGGATGGCCTAGTCCGGATTAATTTATGTGCATCCCAAGTGGACTGGGCGATTCTCCTGGAACAGAGCGTCCACCTGGGGGAGCTATTGCAGGATGGCCTATTTCACAAGGGCTATTCCAGTCGGTTTCCCTGTGTAGACAAAACCTGCCACTGAGAATCAGGTCCCTCACAACACACAACACTGAGCTCCTTTAATTCCCCGCCCTCGCCCCTTAATCACCCTGGGCTCTGTCCTCCTAGAGCCTCCAGTTTGTCTCCAGCATGCGTAAGCCAACGAGGAGCCCACAAGTGAGCAGGGGATTACAGGGGACAGTTACCCCAGAGAAGGGGCCAACGCCTCCACACCCCCAAATCGCATTGCGTCGCACACTCCGATCAAACCTGTGGCCAGTGTCCCACCGTGAGTCATTAAAGCACACGTCCAAACCCCGACATTGTCTGTTCTGCACTTCCCTGACACAGAGCAAGCCAGATGCCAATCAGCAAGACAGGCGCTGGTGAGGCCCCAGGATTTTGAAGTGGCTGATGAAACATTAGCTGCCGATGAAATCCAAGTCTGAAAACGTTGCAAGGAACTGGCTGTGTGTGCGAGTCGCACATATTGCAGGCGCACAGAATTCAGTGCATTACCACGCACGTGAACCAGGTCATTATATTACACACACACACACACATAAATCCAGTTCTTTATAATACGCACACATCCATAAACCCGGTTCTCGACAGTATTATAGTGTGTACGTGTAGATTCACATACATGCCCACCACAGGAAGCAGGGCAGCTCAGGTGTGCACCATAAACCCCATGCTGCTAACAACACCCAGAACTAGTCTCCTTGAGCTCAGGTGGTGGGGCCGGGGCTTTGGCACTGGGCTTGTCGGACAGGCCGGGGCATGTCAGTGGCCACAGATTTGCTACCACACTTTGGGGGGCACGGGGGAAGATGGCGGGTTATTTGATTTCTTCTGAAGACAGCTCAAATCACCAGATGTAATTGCACAGAAAAGGCTCCTACTCTCAAAACCACATCTGGCCCGATTCCAGCTGTACAGATCCACACGCACCATGTTGAGCGGCGAAGGCTCGCTGGCTGGGGGGCCGTGGAGAGGCGTTTCCCACAATCTTTACCTCAAGGGACCAAATGCAAGGGCCGGCTCCAGGCACCAGCGGAGGAAGCACGTTCCAGGGGCGGCACATGCTAAGGGGGGGCATTGTGTCCATTCTTGGGGCGACACAGTCCGGGTTGCTTTTATTTTTTGCTTCGGCAGTTTGGGCGGCAGTCGGAGCGGCTTTTTTTGTTGTTGCTTGGGGCGGCAAAAATGGGAGAGCCAGCCCTGCAAATGCATCACTGGTGTAATCCCACTGGTGTCAGTGGGGGCCAGATCCCCAGCTGGCATAAAGTGGCATCGCTCCCTTGGCAACGATGGATCCTCTCTGTGGCTCTAACCCATGATGTTAATCAGCTGTTGCTTTATTGAGGTCAATGGGGCCAGATCCCCAGCGGGTGTAAATCACTGCCACGCTGCTGAAGGCAACACAGCTGAGCTAATTTACCCCATGATTTGGACCAATGGCTCTAAAACCATAAGCCCCTACATGAGCGACAAAGACCTTTAGCTGTTACGACCGAGTGACAGGTACAGGGTGTCCCTCCTACGCATTTCCAGCTCCCTCCTTTCCAGTCTCCAGGGCGTGGGAAAAAGCTGGTCTCTCTTCCCAGGCTTCATCTGCTTCTGTTTCAATTCCGGGCGACTCTCTTTGCTCAGCTGGGTAATATTTTTGACCTAGTGAGGTGGATGTACTTTCAGTGAGCGTCAAGCCCCTTTAAAATAAATACACAGGCTCAGGCCTGGCTCATTCCTCCGAGGTGTGCTGCCATCTCCAGTAGCACCCACCGGCCCCAGCCGAGATCAGGGCCCCAGCGTGCCAGGCGCTGTACAGACGGAGCGAGCCCGCATGCCATAGAAGAGACAGCCTTGAAAATGGGATTTCGGGCTGATCCTGCCGTGTTATCAAAGGAGACTCTCACCCAATCCCACAGACTCCGGGATAATGTTTGGAGACAATGTAACTGTTCTTCGTTCAGGTTGAAGGTGGCTTCCTAAGGTAAAACCCAGTTTTCAGGCAGACTAACTTCTACCGAGCTGTGAAATGTCACCGCCCACTATCTTCTCACAGAGTACAATGATACGCACGGGGTCAGATCCTCCGCTGGCGCAAACCAGCACGATGCTGACTGACATCAGCCCGGGGATCTGGCCCCATTGACACCAGTGGCGTGACACCAAGTTACACCCGCTGGGGATCTGACGCGATTGACTCTAATGGAGTCAGATCCTTTTCACACCCGCTGGGGATCTGGCCCCACTGACTCCAATGGAGTGATGCTGATTGACACCAGCTGCAGATCTGGTCCCACAGACTCCGTGGCGTGACCCCAATGTACACCTGCTGGGGAACTAGCCAGTAGCAAATGATTCAAAGTCACTTCACCTGCTGGGCTCTCCCAGCGCATCTTGGTTTCTATAGAGCGTAACCACTGGAGGGTCAGGTCTGCTGCTTACCACACAGTCAGCACTTTAATCATCCTCCTATTTATTACGACTTGAATTTCTACAGCATGCATCTCTGCAGGAGCAGGGAAGCCCATCTGATCGCTTCAGCGACGTTTTCAGATCGAAATCCCTCTCTGGCCCCATTCAGCCCGGCCCCCACTGAAATGGATGGCGCCGCTTTACGCCAGCGGATTTGGCCCACGCCATTTCAAAAGCCCGTTTCCCTGCCTGGGAAATGAAGCCGCTTCTGGCGGGCCACCTGTCCCTGTACATAATGGGAACGCCGCGTGTCTGCCACATTCACACCGCCCCTGTTCCAAATACAGGACCCCCTTCTCCGGGGCAGCCACGGGCAAGGAAACAGTCATTTCCCAGTCAAACGTGGGGGCTGGCATCCCTCTGGCGAACGCAGCGAGGAGACCGATGGGCCACGGGCATTGGGAGGCCCCCTTCGGAGCAGGGCACAGACTGGGCATGGAGCAGGCGGGTAAAGGCAGCAGGTGGATCCAGGAGCAGGACCAGGGGAATTTAAAAAAAATGGATTCTGCTCATTAAAGGGACGGGAGGAACCTTGCCAGGCTCCATCCCGAGCCGGGGGAGAGGGGCATTGTTTTCTGCCGAGGCATCGGTCGCAAATCTAACATGGCACGAGCCGGGGGGGGGGGGGGGAGGTTCTCAGGTGGTGTCAGCTCCCTTTGTGCCAGCTCCAGAATCCGGCCCCCGCGACTGCCAGGAGAAACCCACGGACTAGGGGGAAGTGGCGGGGGAGGCAAGCGGAGGGGAAAGGAGCGGAGATGCCAAGGTAACGGAGAGACAGGGGCATGCAAGCGATCGGCCGGTGGAAAATCCAACACACACACACACACAGCAGCTGCCCCCCCAGGCCACCCCCCCCATACACACCCTGCTCCCAGAGCCTCCTGCAAAGAAGCCAGAGGGAAAACCTGCCAGCACCCTCCAGTCACCAGCACCCCCCCTCCAGCTCAGCCAACTCCCCCCCCCACACCGTGTGTCCAAGCGGGGGGGCCCTCCCTGCCTACCTGGGGGGGGGGGGCTGCTCCTCTCTCTCGAGCCTGGGGCTGACCGCGAGCTCCGAAGGCACCAACTTACTTCTCCATGATCGCCGGCTGGCGGGGCTGGGCTGGGCTGGGCTGCGTGCGGGAGGGGAGGGGAGGGGAGGGGAGGGGGAGCCGCTCCAGCTGCCGGCTCGCTCGGAGAGAGCCCCCCCCCACTCCCCAGGCCCCGCCCTTGCAGCCGGCCGGACCCGCCCAGTAGGGGGGGAGGGGCGGAGCGCGGGGCGGGTCCTGGGGGAAAAGGGGGCATGGGGCGAGCGTGGGGAGAGGCTGGGCGGCCAGCGGAGGAGGGGGGGGGGGCGATGCCCAGCACCCAGGGCGGGGCTCCCAGTCCCAGAGAAAGGGGATCTTGGCAGAGGGGCGGCCCGGAGCTCCCGAGAATTCAGCACCTCACCAGTGCAGGACAGCTCCCCCCCCCCCTCCGCCAGTGCAGGACAGCTCCCGCTCCCCCCCCCCCCTCCGCCAGTGCAGGACAGCTCCCGCTCCCCCCCCCCCCCTCCGCCAGTGCAGGACAGCTCCCGCTCCCCCCCCCCCCCTCCGCCAGTGCAGGACAGCTCCCGCTCCCCCCCCCCCTCCGCCAGTGCAGGACAGCTCCCGCTCCCCCCCCCCCCTCCGCCAGTGCAGGACAGCTCCCCCTCCCCCCCCAGTGCAGGACAGCTCCCAGCTCCCCCCTCCGCCAGAGCAGGGCAGCTCCCCCCCCCCCTCCGCCAGTGCAGGGCAGCTCCCCCCCCCCCCGCCTCCGCCAGTGCAGGGCAGCTCCCCCCGCTCCCTCTCCGCCAGTGCAGGACAGCTCCCCCCCCCCACACACACACACCAGTGCAGGGCAGCTCCCAGCTCCCCCCCCCCCCCGCCAGTGCAGGACAGCTCCCCCCCCCACACACACACCAGTGCAGGGCAGCTCCCAGCTCCCCCCCGCTCCCTCTCCGCCAGTGCAGGGCAGCTCCCCCCCCCCCAGTGCAAGGCAGCTCCCAGCTCCCTCTCCCCCCCCCCCGCAGAGCAGGACAGCTCCCAGCTCCCGCCGCCAGTGCAGGGCAGCTCCCCAGCGCCCGAGCTCCAAGGCACCCAGCAAACCACCCCCTCCCCTGGAGCTGGGGACAATTCTGATTCAAGTTTGCCAGCTTCCCTAGCCAGGCCATGAGGGGCAGGAGAGAAACCCAGCTCCCTGCCCCCCTGGCAGCACCCCGGCTCTAGCCCCACTGAAGCAAGGCTCTGCATTCCCCCCCCGCGCCCTAAGACAAGCCTGGGGCGGGAGACGGGGGGGGACGGGACTAGTTCATGCATTTGCCCTCTGTGTGGCTATCTCCAAACCCACTAGCACCTGGAGGCCCCACAGGGCCTGGTGCTGCACACAGGTGGCATGAGACAGCCCACCTTGAGGAACTCTCGGTGTAACTAGATAAAGGGTGGGGAAGGGAAACTGAGGCACAGAGAGGGAAAGTGACTTGCCCAAGTAGGAGTAGAACCCAGGTCTCCCAGTCCAGTGCTCTACCGACTAGGCCACGCTGCTTACAACACTGGAGCACTATAGAAATTATTTGGTCAAAGGCACCTAGGGAGGGAGTGAAATTTCCAAAGGTGTCATCACCTTTCCCTCTCTACATTTGCTTGAATATCTGTTGTCTTGTCTCCATACCCACCCTGCCTCTGATCGCTGGCTTTGCTGCTGCTCTCTGCAGAGGGCAAAGGGGGGGGGGGAACAACAGAGGCCATTTCTAGAGGTTGTTGGGGGGAAATGCTCCCGAACCCCCAACTTCCTTTGGTTTCCCGGCCACACAACAATCCCCCTCATGAATATGCGAAGTGTCCAGAGTTCATTGGTTCTAGGCACTGCATGTGTCAAGCGGGGGAGCAGGGGGAAGAATGCCAGAGCCAATCGGCTCCGAGCAAACTGCATATTTATTACGCACCATGAAACCCAATGGTGAGAGGGGTGATTAAAATGAAACCTGCCCATTTAAATGAAAAAATCCTCTTGGGTAATGGGTCCATCCAGGAAAGCTTAAGGGGACAAATCTCCTTAAAAGAACAGGTCCATTTCCATGTGACTGTACGAAACCAGCTGGGAGAGAAATTCCATTTAAACACCACCCTGCTGGATTTATTTTTAGCGCAGTTTTCTATACCAGGCAACTGTGCAGGAAGTTAGCAAGATGCCTATGGAGAGAGGAAATTAAGATCTTTCGCCAATTCCTAACGGCGGTTGCCCTTCGTTTTTCAGGTGCACTACAGAACTCGGATTAAAATAGACAAAAACTCTTCCAACTTGGCTGCTGAGACGAGAACATGAAGGGGGGGAGGAAAGCAAGAGAATTCAGTGCTAGTAAGAGTCACTGACTGCGAGCAACTTGCACGCTGCTGATAATTATTCTAACGAACGCCAAGCTGCTGTATGAGACATAGTCCTCGGCCTATGAACCTCGCAGTCTAGCTAGACGAGACTATCCCAGGGAGAAGAAAGGAGGGGTGATTTACCCCATTTCACAGATGGGGAGACTGAGGCCCAGAGAGGCTAAATGACTTACCCAAGCTCACACAGGGAGTCCACTGCTGGACAGGACCTGGTCCCAAATCTCCTGAGTCCCAAACACGGGCCAAGTAGAGGGGCAGCCTGGAGATAGATAGATAGATAACCTTTGCCTTTGTCTGGGACGGTGCTTTTAGTGACTCCACCCCCGCTCTGCAATTATTGGTGGTTCCCCTAGACCCTTGCTGGGCCCTGAGAAGGGCTGGCCATGCCCGTGGGGCTAGTCCACCCTCCGTCTGGCCGGCGGTCGCTGAAGAACATTCCAAGCAATACAACATTTAATAAACTCTCCCCAGGCGTTACTGTTCCCTGGCAACGTGGGTCTGTAAATGGGGGCAGAGGGCTCTAAAATGAAAGAGAGGAAGAAGGTGCAAGGGGTGGAATTAAAAAGAACCCCCCCACACCTTGCTTGCAGCCCCCATTCGGTGGAAGGGGCTGGAGGACACTGACTCCAGGGGGTGCAGAACATTTTGGAAAATCCAAAAGACTTACCCCAGCCTCAGGTCCCGGCGGCTGGCCACGGGAGGCCACGCTGGAACTCAAGCTGGTTTGTCTGGAGTTAGCAGCTGGCCGCTCACTGAAGGGTTTGGGCCCAATTTCAAGAGCTTGGCAATCCGCTGGTTCACATCCACTAACCAGTCCCTGGGGACTGGAGCAGAGGGTTTGTATATTTCACCATTTGTATTACTGTAGGACAGAGAGCCTCAGCGAGCACCGGACGCACACCTGGGAGAAGCCGGTCCCTGCCCCAAAAGGCTTCCACCGTAAGCCAGGCAAAGACTGGGAAAAGGAAAGGCACCGAGACGGGGTGTGGGCACCAGCAGCAATGGCGAAGAACAGAACCAGATTTTCCAATCCAGTACTCAGCCTGCTCCAGAATTCATCCTGATGTTAAAGCAATAAATCAGGGGTAGGCAACCTATGGCACGCGTGCCGAAGGCGGCACACGAGCTGATTTTCAGTGGCACTCACACTGCCCAGGTCCTGGCCACCGGTCCGGGGGGCTCTGCATTTTAATTTAATTTTAAATGAAGCTTCTTAAACATTTTAAAAACCTTATTGACTTTACATACAACAATAGTTTAATTCTATATTAAAGACTTATAGAAAGAGACCTTCTAAAAACGTTAAAATGTATACTGGCACGTGAAACCTTAAATTAGAGTGAATAAATGAAGACTCGGCACACCACTCCTGAAAGGTTGCCAACCCCTGCAATAAATACTCACTCTCTCTCCTACACCCCCCCCCTTGCTATCCCATCCCCTCTCCGCCCCCACACCTACCTGCCATCCCATCACACCCCGCCAGCTGCCATCCCACCACAGGAAAAACGGGAGGTGGGGCCTATCTGGTAGCTCTTTTTAAAGACTTGGAGGCACGGGAAGGAAAGAGAGAGCATACGCTGGAGCTGGGGAGGGAGAGGGAGGAAGGGCAGGACTGGCGTGGAAGAGGACGGGAAGGGAGACAGGAAGAAGAAGAAGGATTCAGTCTATTAAGGGAGGGAGGCTGAGATAACAGCTCTGCTTCATCTTGGTGTTTCTCTCACACACACACACACACACACACACGTCTAGTGCTTAGAGCTCTGCCCTCAGGCCTGCTTGGCACGTCACTTCCCCGCCCCGTGCCTCAGTTTCCCCATCTGTAAAACGGGGTCATGTCGAGTGCTCGGGGATCCACCTGAGAACGGCTGGGTGTTAGGACAGGCGTGCTCCCTAGCGGCCGTGCTGTACAGATCTGAGGCAATGAGACGTGGCACAAAGAGGCGAGTCACATTCTGAACGCAGGATGGAGAAATGGCTCCACAGACGCCTCCTGTTTAACAACCCGACACTTGTGTAGCCCCTTACAGCGGAGCATCTCAGAGCGTTTAACAAGCGTTAGCAAATTCAGCCTTGCAGGCGCCCGGCCTCCTGGGTGACAAGCTCCCCAGTCCACTGAGTGAGTTCACGGCAGCGCTTGGAATAAAACCTACATCTCCTGACCCCTGTGCCTAAAACAAAACTTCCCCCTTCCCCCCATTCATTGGGCCCCACTGCCTCAGCCTGGGCGGCTAGAGAATCCTGGCTTGCACGTCTGCCCCTAGCTGCTTCCAGCCTTCGCCAACCACTGCAGCCCCCCAAACCCCCCAGAGGCGATTCAGAGGGACCCAGCTTAGAAAGATCCAGACTCCCGATAATTCAGCTTGGTCCAAGCACGCTGCTCCCTCCTGGCTGCATCGCAGAAGGCAGCACTCCCGGGTGCCCTCCGGGAAATGCGGAGCCCAGGGCTTGTGTGCATCATGCAGGAAATTAGTCAGCTCTTCCCTCCCTGCAGCCTCTGGAACTGACAAACCCTGAGCCTTGTCACAAGCTGGTGTCTAATATTAAAGGGGATTTCTTGTCTGGCAGGGGTATATGGGGCTGCTGCTCTGAGAGACGGTGCTGCCTGTCCCTGTGGCATGGCAGGCTGTCAGGCGGTGAGCCAGGCCTCCTGGGGAGCTACTCCCTGCTCTCCCCCCTCCCCCGACTCACTGGGTGACCCCAGGCAGGTCGCGGCCACATGTGCCTCAGTTTCCCCATAAACTGTAAGACGGGGAGAAGCATAACTAGAGGAAACCAGAAGGGCCCATTTTGATCGTCCAGCCTGACCCCCCGCAGACTGCCTCCCCTAGCGAGTCCTGCATCCAGCCCAGACGCTCAGGCTTTCAGTGGGAACATCGGACTGGACGGGACCTCCTGGGTCACTGAGTCCCATCCCCTGCTATCACAGGCCCCCCCTTCAGAAACTGACCAGGGTCCATCCCCCTGCTCCATTCGCGGGGCTACTCCAGAACCCACTTGACTCAAAGACGGCAGGTGATGGCGAATCCAGGGCCTCCACCGGTTAAAGACCCTCACTGCTAAACAAGAGCCCATTTCTAGTCTCCGCTTGTCTGGCTCCAGCTCCCAGCCGCTGGCTCTCCCTGGCCTTTGCCTGCTAGACCAAGGAGCTCTCAGAAATGACTTCCCACTCGCAGACCGCTTACCCTTCTCTGGCCCAGGGGACCTGCTGCAAATTGAATGCCCAGGAGCTCCTCCATTAAAGGGTCACAGGAGGGCCCCAAATGCACCCTGAAAAGTGGCCTGCAGCCCCTCTAGCAGGGACCTCCAACTAGCTCCACACCCCTTACCAGGGAAGACACAGATGGCAGCAAGACACCGGGTGCATGGGAACTTTTACTGGATGGGAGGGGTGGGGGGGTTAATGTAAACGTCCCTCCAAGTCAGCTGTGGCCCTGGGTGTCACACTTTCGGGGCCTCTTGTGCCACAGGCTGGCCCCTGCCTGGCCGGCCCAGAGCGGGCAAAGGGACTGGAGAAGTCCGAGGTTCGTCCTTTGCTCTCCCCAGCAGGAGGGGAGTGCCTGGTACGTGCTGTGTGTACCGGGCACATGCTGCGCGGAACCTGCACACGTCCAAGGCAGGAAGGCTACAGCACGGCTTCCTGGTTGGCTGCTCCACTCTCACAGATGAAGAGCCGTTAGGGCTGGATCCTCCGTCAGGTCCTGATCTCTCCCTGCCGCTGCCATCATTGTTCCCCGGCCGTTCAGGGCCCCTCTGACTGCCAGCCCCTCCCGGAGCCCCTGCGGAGAGCAGGCTCCTGCGAGCAGGCTGGCCAGAAATCAGCTGCGATGTGGCGAGCGCAGGCCATGCCCAGTTAGACCTCTGCTGCTTCCCCATCCGCGTTAGCATCTCGCACCCGCTGGGAGGCGCGGCTGCGGTTCGCCCGGTGTGCCACCTCCTGCCGAAGCCTCTCCAGAAGGCACTGAGCCGTCTGCTTCAGGCTGTGCTGTGTGGGAGGAGAAGGGAGAGAAGCAGTGAGCTGGTGAGCAGGACGGGCCCAGAGCGGTTACGGCACGGCTACCGACAACCCCCCCTTCATTTCAGGAGCCGGCTCAGATCGCCCACCGGCCAGAACTCGCTTCAGCCGACCGACAGGCCTGGTCTCCCGCCGCTCGACTGGCTTAGCGCTCGCTTCTGCTAACCCTGCACACGCATCCGCGCAAGGATCTTCTCCTCTGCAGCTCCTGCCTGCCTGTCTCTCTCCATCTCATGAGCCCGCTAGGGACAATGGGTTCCTAGGTGCTAGCAGGATGATAATCAATCACCGCTGAACGGATCTGCTCTTTCTTTCTCTGCTAGTTGTTCCGTGTCCTGGCAGGCGGCCTGGGGTGCGTCATGCACAGAACACACGTTGCAAAGTCGTCTGGCATTTCTGACTGTACCCCGATGTCAAACTGCGGGACTCAGGCCTGGCACCTTTCCCTTGTGACAGCTGGGTTTACAAGCAGCGTTTGGGGCTGTACTTAAGGCCGACTATGGAGAACCGGACTAGGGCAACTCAGACGTTTGCCTTTTCTCTGCCCTAGAGACAGTCTCCCTCTTCCTTCCTACAGTCGGCAAGGGCAGAAAGTCCTGCCTCTGTTGACGAGCCTGCGGCTCTCCGGGAAGATTCTCCGAGAGGACAAAACCTGCAGTCCAGGGACAACGGGGCTAGGGCGGCCCTCCCGATCCTGGGCTGCTCCTCTTGGATATAAGCGCCCCGTTGCTGCATGCAACGTTCTGGCTGTGCTCTGTAGCACCTGTGCTGGGGACATGTGCCACCACTTGGAAATGGGGTTTTTACCCCCCTGTTTGCTGCCCTTCTCTGTTCCCCGGCACGCAGGGGCGGGCCCGGGGCCCACGCTTCTATTGTAACCGACTCGTTAATAGGCAAAGAGCAGAGTGGAGGAGCGACTCGACGGAGCTATGAACTCTGAGCTCCTGGTTACCCTCGGCCCATCCAAGCGCTGGTGGATCCCCAGCAAGGTAAGGCCCAGGGAATCTAGACACGATACAAGGAAATACTCCTTCGTGTGGTGGGCAGGCACAGGCGGTGGTGTTCACAGCGCAACAGATCAGAGGGTCAGTTATTGCGATGCTTCTATCACCAATAACTTTTGCAGCTAAGACAGGAAGAGCCAAATCTAGTGCATGAGCAGATCACAGCAAGGAATCCCCCCGTCCTCCCATATCATTGGCCTGTGACACTATCAGAAGTGGGGAAAGGTTTTTTTTTTAAATCATCTTCTGTACCGGCACTGGGCACTGCTGAAGGCTGCACCACCCGACTGGATGGACCAGTGACCAGAGCCAGTACAGGAAGAGGCAGCAACACCCGACCAGATGGCCCGACAGTCTGCAGCAGTGAAACAAAACCAGCTTCCTACATCCCTCCTCCCCAGCCACGTTTGGCAGCCCCAGAGTGCTGCAGTATGGGTCTTATCAGCTCTGGGAATTCTGGGAGACTCTCGATTGGACAGTGAGAGGGGAAGACTCCCTCAGGGTGGAACGTCTCACGATCGCAAGGAGGGGGGGACCTGATCCCCAGAAATAGGAACCACACGGATACATCAGAAATCTAACTTTAAAATATTCCTCTCGCATTTCTTGCAGCATATTTCATCCCCAAAGATTGCAAAGGATTTAAGACACATATGCAAGGATCAATTCACCTGCCACAGGCATGGAGCCACCTCCAGGCTGGGATGCGGCAGCTGTTTGTACAGGGACTGCTCACCTACCACTGACATGCAGCCACCTCCAGGCTGGGATGCGGCAGCTGTTTAACATCCACATAGCAACCCCACGCACCAGTTTAGGACAGGAAGTGAAGCAGAACAGGAGAGTTTTCAGCCAGAGAGAAGGTCGTTATTGTTGGCCAGGACACTGGGA
Source organism: Emys orbicularis (assembly GCF_028017835.1). Taxonomy (NCBI): domain Eukaryota; kingdom Metazoa; phylum Chordata; order Testudines; family Emydidae; genus Emys; species Emys orbicularis. Next base: position 2,000,642 of record NC_088703.1, on the reverse strand, counting down.
CAGCTAAAGTCGGAGGGCTACTGAGATCTGCTTGGCCTTCTCAGAAGGGCCAACTCACCTGCAGGACATGCAGCCCCTTCAGACACACCACGGCCAGCTCGCACAGCCCGTCGCAGGTTAGGTCTGCGTACTCCATGGACAGCAGGGGGCTGGGGAAACTCCGCTTCCAGAGCAGATGGAACTCCCCAGCGGGCTGCGACGAGGCTTCGGCCTCGGCTGCACCAGCACCGGTAGCTCCCGAGCTCCAGTACTTGTAACAGAGCAGCTCCTGCAACCGGCGGAAGAGAGAAACGTGCTGGGAAGTAGGCAGGCGAGTGTGCAGGCGGACAGATGGGCCGTGCTAATGATGGCCAGGCTGTGCTGGCAGGGGAGGGTGTAACCCAGCGGGATGCAGGCGCAGCACGAAATGACCAACATTTGCAAAAGAGCCAGGAAGCTCCTAATCAGCCCCCACCTCTGGACAGCCGTCCTTCCTCCAGCAGGCCTGGCATTTACTGGCCCATTTCAGCAGAAGGCGCGCACAGGAAACAAAACAAACACACACACACACACACACACACACACACTTTAAACCTTGTTAGCCAGTAGAACTCCCTGCCACATGATTTCACTGAAGCCAAGAGCTTAGCGGGATTCAACGAGGGATGTTTGTGGGATTAACAAGAAAATCCAGCGTTAGAACAGTGAGGATTTGGCAGGGCTAGAGATTCTCCTGCTTCAGGGCACGAGCTGAGCTCTAGCCACTAGGGCGCGTGACAGGGTCTCACCTTATCTGGTGCTCAACAGGGCGCTGCCTCAGTTTCCCCAACTCTGCAGCCAAACAAAATCACCACAACCTGGGGCTTTGCACTTTTTATCCTAAAACGGTTCAGCTTAAAACCAGGCACGCCCAACTTCTGTCTGCAGGCTCGCTAGCTCAGGAGACCCCTCCCGAGGGCTCCCATCCTCCACACAGACCAGCTGTCACAGCTCCCTCGCTCCTTTGAATCTCGCCCTCTCGCCCTTTATACCTGGCTAGGGGGTCGGACGGCTGGAACGGAGCCAGGAGTTAGAGGGGATCACAAATCAAGTGTGTGTCAATCATGTGATGCAGTTGTGAAAAGGGTGACTAGCACTGCGGGGTGTGTTAACAGGTGTGTCGTGACTAAGACCCGGGAGGGAACTGTCCCGCTCCGCTCAGCGCTGGGGAACACACTTTACAAAAGATGGGGACAAACTGGAGACAGCCCAGAGGAGAGCAACAAAACTGAGAAAAGGTTTAAAACACCTGACCTAGGAGGAGAGGTTAAAACAACGGGGCACGTGTAGTCTGGAGAACAGATGAGTGAGGGGGAACCTGAACAGTCTTTAAGGCTGGTACAAAGAGGATGGTGATCAACTGTCCACTGCTGGTAGGACAAGGAGGAACAGGCTTAATCCGCAGCAAGGGAGCTCTAGGTTGGATATTAGGACAAACTTTCTAACTCTAAGGCCGGTTAAGCTCTGGGACCGGTGACCAGGGAGGTTGTGGCGTCCCCGTCACTGGCGGATTTAAGAACAGGTTGGGCAAACCCCTGTCTGGGTTGGTCTAGGTTCACTTGGCCCTGGCTCAGCGCAGGGGGCTGGACGCGATGCCCTCTCGAGGGCCCTTCCAGCCCAACATTTCGATGATGCTACAGTTCGATTCTGTGATCTCCCAGCAGCGCTGAACTTGAGTCACATGCTCCTGTCACATGATCCGGGGACAGCAGAACCAGGAGGTGGGAGCTCCACCCCAGCGTAAACCCGGCATGGGGGTGGGGGACGATGGATGTGAGAGTGGGACCCAGGGAAGTATCACAGGCCGGGGAGCAGGTAGGAACCCCCGGGACCCCCATTCCCTGCCTGGAGCCAGCTGCCCCCCTCTCTCCCACCTGGCAGAGTCTCAGTATCTCCCCTCACTCCCTCTATTACCCCTCTGCCCCCCATTTGCAGGGAGCTTCTGCCCCCTTGACTCAGCCTAGTAAAAGGCCAGGTCACCCTGTGGCAGAGCAGCTCCCCTTTCACTTCAGAGTTTGTTGCACCTTCCTCTGAAGCAGCTGGGACTGGCCAATCCCTCGGTGCCCCATCACAGATTCACACAGCAAATCCCACCTGACACATGCTCTCGCTCACTGCCTGGGGTCGGCCCTAGACCAGCCCGTTTCAGTGGGTTTCACCATGCAGGCAGGGAAGCAGCAGCCCTCCCCCAGCACCCCACCATGCCCCTCCGCCTACCTGTCCATATGTGCCGAGGAGTATCTCAGGCGCTCCGTCGAAATCGACGTCGGTCACCAGGGCACAGAGCACGCTGTCATGCTGGTCGCTGGCTGGCAGGGTCAGCTGGTCTGCCAGCCCGTGGGTCAGGACATTCCTGGGGGGCACGGTGAGGGAAGTTACCAAACACAGCAGAGATCTCCTGAGTGCCAGCCCAGCCCCTGCGCTGGGCCATGCTGCGTCTCACACACACCCCCACCCCCGGAAGCCTGGGTCAGGGTCAGGACTGAGGAGGGCTCCTTGGGGAGGACCCTGGCTCCGGGAAAGGCTGCGTGTTGCTGGGCTAGGCAGGCCGTTCTCCTTCTGGTCACAGCCCTGTCTCCAACGGACCGGAGGGGAGACAAGGCCGCGCGTTCCGCTCGTGGGCACCTGCCGATCCAAGTGCAGATGAGCTGGGCGGGAGGAGACCGCAGCGGCTCTCCGATGGTAGCATCCGCGCCCTCGACCCCACGCTCAATCTGCCCTCGTGATCCCGTCATCCCCAGTCAGGGCCCGGAAAGGGCCCCATGGGGAGAGCGCCGGGAAAGTGCGTCTTGGCGTGTCCCAGCCCCCGCCTGGCCCCAGCACTGACCTGTACACCACGGACAGCTCGATAGTGCTAGTGACGAGAACGCTGTAGCCCTGGTTGCCAGCATTACCTGGGGGAACAGACACAGTGGGTCGTGACGGGGAAAACACACCAGCCAGCGGGCTAACGCTTGGCTCCCAGCCATTGCAGGGCTCCGGGCAACCTGGCAGCTTCCCTCTCCCCATCTGCCAGGCAAGCTCGTCTGGGCCCTCCTCGACCCCCACTCCACCTGCTGCCTCGCTTCAGCCTGACTCCATTGCAGGGGTCAAGCGAAGCGGAAGCAGGACTCTTGTGGCCTGTACCTCCCCGAAATGTGCCCCCCAAGACTTAGGGCACAGAACAAGTGCCTGTTCGCTAACCCACCTGAACCCCAGGCAGCCCCAAAGGACACACGAGTGGGTGGAAACCGGAGCGAGGGAGGGGGCTGGGGCTGTTTGCGGGGGAAGGCAAAGAACAAGCTCATTTGTACTCTGCGCTGCAAGGGTTAACGTGCATCAGACCCCACAGAGCACCCCGCGAGTTACAAATGAACCCCCTCCAATGTCTGCTTGGTGAAATCTAAGCCACGCTGCCCACCCCCAGCTCCCTTCGTGCTTACCATTCTGGGCAGGGTCGCTCTCGGAGGGCGGCAGCCTGAACACCAGGACCTTGGAGATGGGGCCGTCCTGCTGCATGCTCCAGCTCTGTAGCACCTCTGCAACGGAGAGCAGAGACAGGATGCTGAGGGCAAGGCGGACGACCCGGCCTGGAAGGAACGTAGGCCCTGCCCACGCTACAGCTGGGTGGGACTTTCTGGACAAAATGTTCTCCCGCCAAGTCCCCAAAACCGTGAGCGGGAAATGAGCCGTTTTGATGAATTTCCCGACTGAAACAAAAAAAGTTTTAATGTTTCAGAAAAGTTGGGAGGGCGGGTTGAAATTTAATCTAGTTTACACTAAACAAAGGGTAAAAAAAAGGTTGCAATTGAAACGTTTGGAAATTAACTAAACGCTTCCATTGACCTGAACCCGGACTGTTTTGGGTCTCTCGGGCTGTGAAATTTGGGGGAATTTCGACCTTTTTGTCCCAATTTGGAGGGAAACGGCTTCGAAATCTCCAACGTTCCTGCGGGATGGGAAAAGTGTTTTGTGCCCGGTGCTAGTCCACACTGGTGCAGACGGCTTGTGTGGACACGATTCGCAGCAGGCCTACGCTAGCCGTTTAGACCAGTGCTGGCGCACTAGCGGTTGAAACTCCCACCCAGCGTAGACACGGCCTTACTCGACGCACGCCCTGCTGCAGGGAGGACAGAGTTAAATGTGGGTCAGTGCCTCACAGGACCCGTGGGTGGAGAGGCCAGATCTACCCTGAGATCTAGAGATGGAAAAGCCCCATAAGCGGCCATCTGGTCCATCTCCTCTCTAGAGACTAGGGCAGGATCATCCCCAGCAGAGATGAAAACGCCCATCAGATCCCATCTGGCCAAGCCCCTGTCCCGAGGGGTGTAGTAGGAAGCTCCCGCAGTCCACTCCCCTGGGCCGTGCAGAGCCTCGGCTCAGATGAGTTCCCCTCCTTCTTGAACGTCCGTCTTAGAGAGGGGAGCCCTCTGTGCTCGCAAGAGGGGATTCAGCGGCCGAGGGAGGAGCAGTTTATGGGAGATCTAAACCGCTGTTCCTCAGCCCGCTCCCAGCCGGTGTAAACCGGCAGCTCCCCATTGGTGCCAATGGGGCCAGATGTCAAGGGAAGGCGCTCCGCTGACGCTAGACTGATCCATTCCAGCTGGGGGTCAGGCCCCCGTCTGCAACAATGGCCATGGCACCTCCTGCCCAAGGACTGGACTGAGACTCGGCAGATCCCTGCCCCGTTCCCGGTGTGACGCTGCCCCCCATATTCTTCAGAGGTCTAGGATGATGATGATGACATCATTGTGATGCATTTTGTACAAAACAGGTCACGTAAGGGGTCACTGGAAAAGGGATGATTTGCTGAATAGGATTATCCTATTTGCATGCGTGTATCATTTCTGTATCAGAAGTTATAAATACTGTGTATCTGTACGTCATTGTAGTTACACCTGGGTAACGCCCACTAGCTGTCAGTCTAGATGGCCGGTTGGGAAGGGCCTATTGAGGGCAATGAGCCACTGGGAAAAGCCACAGGCCTCAGGAGAAGCTCATTCCCCATCTGGCGAGCCTTTCTGAGAACACGCCAGACAGCCTGTGCGTGATGGCTGCTGTGACGCTACAAGAGCATGTGACCAGGCCACATGATGTTGGACTCTATCTTGGGATGTCAGTGTTTTCCCACAAACCAGGCTGGGAACCAAGCTTTGAAACAAAGGGTCCCCGCTATATGCTAACGCTATAGAAGGCGGGGAGTGATGTCCTCTGTGGTTCTTCACTCCCCACACAAGAGGGCTCCTGGAAACACCCGAGGAACAAAGACTGAACGGGGTGAAGTGCTGGACCCAGGCTAAAGGGATTGCTAGCCGGTGTATGAAACGCCTGGGGATTCCAAGTTGCAAAGCAAGTGTAGCTTGTACCTTAAGAATCTGCAGCCTGCTTGTACCTTCTCTCAGGGGGAGAAACTTCTAACTCATATTCAGTCTAACTAGTGTGTTAGACAGTTTGTGTTTCTGTTTAGTTACTACGTAATCTGCTTTAATCTGTTTGCTATCACTTAAAATCTATCTTTTGTAGTTAATACATTTGTTTTTGCTTTATCTAAACCAGTGAGTTTGAGGGAAATGCATGGGAAAACGTAGTTCAAGGGACAAAGGCTGTTGCATAATCCTCTCCACATTGAGGGGGAAGTGAACTGGACAATAAATTCATACTGGTTGGGGTTTGGACCAGGTCAGGACGGTACAGCCCTGGGGTCCTAGGTTGGGAAGCTGGTGGTTATTTTGGCTGTAGCCTTTCTACTGTTGGTTCGTGCAGTGGCTAGCCAGAAAGCCTGCATGTAACTGCAGCTGGGTGTGTGAATGCTGGAGGAAGTGTAGGATCAGGAGCGGGTCTGCAGCTTGTCACAGCAGCTCAGTGAGAGAGGGAGCCCAGGCTGGTGGGTCAGAGGGCTCAGCGGTACCCGAGTTCCAGGTGGCACCGCGGGGGGAACCCGTCACACCTGGCTCACCCACCAATACCCTGTGTGCCCGTGGAAGGGCAGCCCCAGCTCACCTCTGCTGGCCTGCTCCACCTGGGCCACCCGGACGTAGCCGCTCTGGCACCCGAAGGCTGTGAGACGCCGGCCTGAGCCAGGGATGTTGCAGACGTCCAGCCACAGCACGCTGGGGGGGGAACACAACACGTGGGGTTGTGCGCCACCGGGGGGAGGGGACGCTGCCCCGAGGAGGAGGGGGGAGAGGAAAGGAAAAGGTGGTAGGAGAGACTCAGGCGGGGAAGGAGGAGGACATGTCAGGGGGACCAGGAGCTGCAGAGCTGAGAGTAGCAGCAGGAAGCCCTTGCACATGAGAACCAGACAGAGCAGAGATCGCAACCTGCAGGCTGGAGTCACGACCACATTGCCCACTTGCTAAGGAGGGGAAGAGGTCCGGGTAGGTGGGGTGGGCGACCTAGCGTGGGAAAGGCGGGGAACCACTGGGGTTAGCTGGGTATAAACCATGGGTTAGAGCCACAGCTGGTGTCAAATGGATGCCTTGACTCCAATGGAGTGACGCCAATCTGGGGATCTGGTCCCGGTTTGCGCTAACGAGTCGTGTCCCCCCCCCGGCCCCGCACACGCTAACACAGACACCTCCTCCCCAGCACTGCCGCTCAGCCACACGGGGGACGCGTCTCTAACAAACCATTTCTCCTACTTGCTGGGCAGCTCCTGGAGCTCCGGGAAGAGGTTCTGCACGGGCTGCTCCTCGAATTGGTGCAAGCCTTTGTTCTGCAAGGGGGAAGCGGTCGCGTCACTGCCCCGGAGATGGCTGGAAACCCTCCAGGCCAGACACCGTGCTCAAATACACTGGGGGCCAATCCCAGTTACTCGCATTCAACTTGCCCCAGTGTGCCTTTGAGGCAGCGTGGCCGGATCACCACACAGACTCCGGAGACCCGGGATCTATTCCCGGCTCTGCCATTGGCCTGCTGGGCGACCTTGGGCAACATCACTTCTCTTTCCCTGTGCCTCAATTTCCCCATCCCCAAAGGGATGATGAGACCAACCTCCTCTGTAAAGTGCTTTAGGATCTACTGACGAAGAGTGCTAGGTAACACTTTGCTATTACCACATTCCTCCCCCCACGCCGATACCAGCAGCACTGCATCTCTGAGAAGGAAGTGAACCTGCGCCTGGTGACACACAACAAGCTCCCAGCCTTGCGATGCCCAGGGGAGGGGCAGAGAGCCACACAGTGCGATGCAAGTGCTACAGGGCGGGGCTCTTCGTGTTAGAGAAGCAATGAAGAGCTGTGGGGGATTCTCAGCACTTGGAGACTCTCTCGAGACAGGACATCTCTTCCTAAGAGCTCTGCTCTAGCGCAACCACAGAAAGAACAGGGGGAAATTCTTCAGCCTGTGTTGTGCAGTTCATCACAGCATCTCCCATTTCCGGTCCTAAAGCGCTATACGGATGACTGGGGAAGAAGCTGCCACACCTCACGCCTTCAGGGGCCACTTTTGGCACTGGGTGAGCGATTCCTGCCCCACCTGTATCAGGGTGGACACCTGCTCCTGCCTGGAAGGGCCTGAGAGAGCCCAGGGAGCAGGCAGCGTGAAGGCTGAACTGATTGGGGGGAAGTGGCTGCAGCTGGGGCCATGCCCCAAACAGACTCAGCAGGCCCTATAAAGGCAGGGAGCCAGGAGCTCAGGCCAGAGTCTCTCTCTGCCTTCAGAGAGAGAAGGGCCTGGCTGCAGGGAGCTAGAGACAGAGTACCTGGGTGGAGCAGGGCTGGGGAAAGGCTGGGGAGCTCCAGCCTGGAAAGCCCCAGGCTGCGGCCTAGGAGAAGGCTAAGGGGTACTGGGGGTTGCAGAGGGCAGCCCAGGGCTAGGCCAAGGCAGCAGGTCCAAACCCAGCCTTGTCGATGATGAGTGGCCTATACTGCAGTCTGCCCCAGGGAGCGGGGGCTAGTTGGTGACTGGCAGTGGCCTAGTACTGAGGCAAGGTGGGGGTAGTGGATGGGGGTTCCCCAGGGAGGGGAGACCCAGATCTGTGGGGTACTGCCAGGGGGCAGCATCCCAGTAATAGGGGCACCGGGTCCTGGGAGGGACACGGGGGCCAGAAGAGGACAGGCGGATCACTGGCCTGTAGAGGGCGCTCCAGACGCTGGATGAGCTGATTCCCCAAAGCAACCTGTAGGGGGCGCCGCAGGGGTGAGTCCACACCCCACTCCAGAGGCAGCTGCATGTCAGCCCTGCGTGAGGGATCCCCATGTTAACAGCTGCCCCACCCCACTCCAGAGGTGGCTGCATTTTAGTGAAGGTAAGTAATCCTGGTGTTGGAGAAGAAAGGTGCCACGCCACACAGGACTCGACTGTTCTCCGAGTGAGCTCTGGAGCACATGGGTCCGTACCAGGGCAGAACCCAGCTGTGCGTGGCTCCTCGTGTGCACTGATCTCACCTCTTTGTACAGGTGGATGCAGGGGTCGTTCCCGCTCAGCAGAAAGACAGTCTCTGGCTGGTCTCCAACGTGGACTCTAGAAGAGCAGAAAAGGAAAATGATTTCACGCATCTGAGGACCCAGCTGCGGGAAAGGTGCCGCTGGAGGAAAGACTTTGCTGCCGACGGATCCCAAAGCGCTTCGCACGGGCCTGGTTGGGAATGGTGCTGGGCACCCTGATTCTCAGGGACTTCAGCAGGACTTGAGCGTGTTCAGCACTTCGGGATCCAGCACACACAGTCCACCCGCCTGGATACCGCCCAGGGCTGACACGCCTAACTCTCGAGAAAAGTGCTACCGGATCTTTAAGGAGCATGAACAATCCTAGGCCTGGTCAACACCTAAAAACGGAGGCTGATGTAAGTTGCCAGCATCATCCTATTTGCGCATGTGTCTACACTTCCATTTGTCTCCGGCCGACGTAAACGCCCCTTTATGGCGACGCAGTCAAACCACCTCCCCAGGCAGTCTGGCACGATGGCCAACCTACCAAGATCGACATAGGGCAAGCGTAGACACTGTGTGACCTGCATTGATCCTAACAGTCCTCCAGCCGCTGTCCCACAATGCCCCATTCCCTGCATCAGTGACCACTCTGGTCACAATTGTAAACTCCACTGCCCAAGGGTCACGGAGACTGGAAGCCACCCCCGCATGTTTCTGAAATGCCTTTCCCGGATCACCCGCCTTGTTGTGCACAACTGCCCAGCCGACCATGCCCGTTCCATGTACTAGACACACCCAGGCCTCCGAAAGACAGAATGGCAAATCCTAAGGTCTTCAATGTCTCTTTTCTGGCTGATGTTTAAAGCAGGGAGGGGCTGGGGGGACGGACGGTTATTGTTAGCGTGAGCTCGCAGGCTCGTGTATGGGAAGAGAAGAGAATGGCGGAGCAGTAGACGTACTCTGCATGGTACAGCTGAAATGGGGTGAACTGCAGCTCCAGGTTCAAGCAGCTTTCTGGAGGGGAAGAACAGAGATGAGTAAGAAGGGAAATCGGCCACAGAATTACCCGCCGGTTCTCTAACAAAACACCACCACAAATCGCACCACACGCTTTCTGAGAGTCAGAGGCTGCGGCCCAGAGGAGCTGCTTTGGCGTTTAGCATTCCTGCAATCAACGCTTTAACCCCCACATCAAAGGGAAGCCGTAGATGCCCACGTGGCCAGGGATCTAAGAGATCGGCGTTCAAGTCCCAGCACGGCCACAGGCTCGCTGTGTGACCCTGGCACATCACCGCACCTCTCCGGGCCTCACGCCCTCACTGGAGATGAGTGCCGGGTCAGCTAGAGTTAAGGTTACAGCCAGCTTTCTGTTCCACGCTCGACTCGTCTAAGTCCTCTAAAATCTGCAGGGGAACTTAGATGGCACAGGAATGTGGTGTGCCTCATGGGGGCGCTGGATAGGCTAGTGATCCATATAGGGGACCATCCGACAAAGGGATTTCTGAGATACAGATGCCTCCCCACCCCGCAAAACCACTTTTCTTATGGTTCACAGATTTTTTTCCAATCTTTTTGCACAGTGACAGGGTTCAAAGCAGGGCTGTGAAAGGATAAAATAAGGTTGACAATCCTTCCTTCAGCTTACTGTTTGGTTACCCTGGCTGTTTAGCCTGTACACTCTTTGGGGCAGGGGCAGCGCCTGGCGCGACGGGGCCCTGATCTCAGTTGGGGTCTCTAGGCAGTACCGTAATAACCATAATTTAAATTAGGCTGGGGAACAGACTGACAGAATGACTATCTTGCACTCCCCCCCAGCTATGGGCGAAACGGGACCTAGCAGGAATTAGAGGGGAGACCGACCTACCTAGGATTCTAGGAAGGCTGAAGGGCCTAAAATTTAACAAGAGCCTCCTGGTACTATTTCCTTTTGAATGTGTCCCCATAGTAAGAAGACAGGGGGACCAGAATAAATCCATAAGTGTCTTCAAGATGAGGATTGGAACAGTGTTAAAATCCCAGCCACCCAGCTCAGTTCTGCAGGCGGTACATTTAATCTGATTGAAGGATGGGTGCACCAGCAGAAGTTACATTAGGCAGCCAGTTCTAGCAAGAATTCTCTGTAGTAACTTAAAGATCTTCATCTCTGGAACAAAACCTTCCATTTCCTCAGCACCTTTCAGCCTACAGGATCCCCAAGGGTGACTCACCTACCACTAAAATGCAGCCACCTCTTGGGTGGGCTACAGCAGCTGTTCAACAGCACACAGAACTGCCATAGCATTGCAACTGTTATTTGCTGTTTATTATTTGGATTACAGCCGTGCCCAGAAGCCCATCGTGCCAGAGGCCGTACAGACACACAGGAAGGGACAGTCCCTGCTCAGCAGGGCAGAAAGTCCCGCAACTGGAACAAACGTGGGAACTTTAGGAAGACAACACCATTACTCACATTGGCCAGGACACCAGGGATGACAACCAGAGCTTTAGGGAAAGCGCCTGGGGACCTTTTGCAACCGGTAACTGGCCAGATTTCAGTTAGGTCTTCTCTGAAAGAGGGTGCCTCAGAGGGGAGAGTGCCCACTCTTCAGAGCACTCCCAGTGGGGTCACCAACACCACTCCCTGCAGCACCTGTGTTTCCCTTAGAGGTCCCACAGCTAAGTACTGAGCCTGGCTGATGCGGCTTAGCTTGTAAGATGTGACGAGATCGCAGCCCTTGGGTTCACTGCAGGAGGCCAATTATGTTTACTCTTTGCTGCCCTGCTCCCACCAGACAACAGCACAGGGGTCAGAGGTCAGACGTTAGCTTGGTTACTTACGTGCGATGGAGTCCAGGTTATATTCCGATCCAGGCTCATAGTCACAATAAATGTTCAGAAATGGACTCGCTTTATCTCCAGAGTCCTAGAGAGAGACAGGGAAAAAGAGGAATCCGTCTGAGGAGCATCAGAGACGTTAGCTTATGGAGTAACAGAACCTGTGGGGTTCATTTCAAAGCACAACTTTTAAAAAGGAAACATTACCATACCATTTTCGTAAGGGAACAGACAGTTCTGGGGACCAACAATGGAGTCTAAATCCTACACCTCTACTATTATCTAAGAGCCCGTGTCATGGACCAGCATCCCACGGCACTAGGCAGAAACACAGAACAAAACCACACTCCCTGCCCCACGAAGCTTACGGTCTAATTATCTCACGAGAGACGACAGACGGACCCAGACCGAGGAGTACAAGGGAAAAATACTGGCCTGTACAATAGGCAGTTAATCAGGGACTCAAAGTTGTCACTGTCATGGGAATAACAGCTGGTTCAGTGGCCTACATAACATCTAGCACTTTCCATCAGTAGAGCTCAAAGCACTTTACAAAGGAGGTTGGTATAATTATCTCCATTTTACAGATGGGAAAACTGAGGCACAGAGCAGGTCTCAGCCCTCCTTCATGCTAGCTGTCTCAGCAAAGAAGCCAAAAATTTGGGCTGAGATTTTTCATAGGAGCCTAAGGGGCTTAGGCACCCAAATCCCATTGAAACTCAGTGGCAATTGGGCGTCTAAGTCATTTAGCCACTCTGGGTCTCCACTGCCTATCTGTACACTGAGGATAATAGCATGGATCTACCTCATAGGAGAGTTGTAAGAATTAAAGATAGTGAGGTGCTACAGTAATGAGGATCATGTTAGGTCGCTAGTTTAGACAGATTAGGGCTGCGTATGCAGTGCAGAAGTTTGCCCTGCTGATGACTGGGACGTAGCAGTTTTGTTGCTAGCTACATCCTCAGGGATTTCACTCTAGCACCTTCCACAGAGCTACATGCATTTTAAAATGCAACAAACTCCATCTGTTGAAGAAAGTGGAGGGCAGGAAAGGAAAAGCAGGTACCTTAATGAAAGTTATTCCCACCACGAGACCCCTCTTCGGCGGCGACTTGCTGAAAGTGTCAATCGAGACAATCTCAGCATCAACTGCCAAGAAACAATAAATCATTTACACAACTGGTTACTATTATTTGTACCAGGGAACAGGTCCCCATGGTGCTAGTGTTGTACAAGCACAGACTAAAATAACAGTCCCTGCCTTGCAGAGTTTACGATCTTAGATTAACAGTTTAGATTTTTGCCAAAGGTCACAAAGTTTAATGCAATAATAATAAACTTTGCACCATACTTGACTCCTGTTTGCAGGCCTTATACAAACAAAGAGTGTTTTTCCATAACCTCCCACATGCCTTTAAAAACAATGGCTACATTGCACCAGAGGGAGGATCTCAAGGCACTTTAAAAAGATCAGTCCCATTATCCTCATTCCAGAGAGAGAGAGCGAAACTGAGACACAGGCCAAAGGCCACACAAAGAATCAGCCGGACGGTTGGGAATAGAACCCAGGAGTCCCAGTTCCCTGTTCTAACCTCAAGACCCCAGTCCTCTCCCCAAACCCAGGAGTCCTTATTCCCAGCCCCCTGCCCTAACCATGACTCCCAGTTCCTCCCCCCGCCCCCAATCTGACCTCTCTCACCAAGGAAATGAAGTGAAAACGTCCTTGTCCCCCACCCTGGTTGGACTCCCCCCAACCTGAGTGTGCTCCCTAACCCCTCTCCCCAGGAACGGAGGTGAACTGAAACGCCCCCAACCCCAGAATGACCCCCTGACCCCTCTCACCAGGGATGTAGGTGCATTCTAATTCCCTTGAGCACCCACCCCTGTGTGACCCCTGACCCCTCTCACCAAGGATGTAGGAGCACTGCGATTCCCTGGGCCACTCACCCCGTGTGACCCCTGACCCCAGAATGACCCCTGACCCCTCTCACCAGGGATGTAGGAGCACTGCGATTCCCTGGGCCACTCACCCCGTGTGACCCCTGACCCCAGAATGACCCCTGACCCCTCTCACCAGGGATGTAGGAGCACTGCGATTCCCTGGGCCACTCACCCCGTGTGACCCCTGACCCCAGAATGACCCCTGACCCCTCTCACCAGGGATGTAGGTGAATTGGAGCTCCCTGGCCACCGGCCGCAATTTCTGCCGCAGATCCTGGTAGCGGAAGTAAATCACCTTCCCCTTCAGGGTGGCCACCAGGAGCCCCCGGGGGCCCTCGCCGCAGGCTCGCCCCGGCCCCCCCGCTCCCTCTGGCCCAGCCCCTCCCTCTGGGGCCCCCTCCCCTTCTGGGCCCCCCTCCGCCCCCCTGCCAGCCCCCCCCTCGGGGTCCCCCCGGCCCGGGCCGCCCCCGGCCAGCGCCGCCAGCCCGTAGACGTTGCTCTGGGAGGCCAGGCGGGTGAAGCTGTCCTCCAGCAACGGGCAGCCCCGGCGCCCCCCCGGGGGCTGAGGCGGCTCCATGACGGGCGGCCGCGCGGCCTCTCCCTCGGGTATGGACCAGGCGCCGTTACGGCGAGGTCACGTCACGTGACGAACCCCCCCGACCGAACCCGGCAGCCCCAAGCTCCCTTCGCCACCCTCACTCCCGGGTCAGGCAGCTCAGCGGACACCTCGCGGCGGGGTCCTCGCCAGCCGGCCGGCCGGGCAGGCGCTCGCGGGGGCACCTCCGCCGGGGGCGGTCCTCGCGCAGCAGCCGGCGCCAGCGTCGCGGCGGGTGACGTCACAAGGCCGGGCAGGGCAACTTGCCCTGATCCAAAATGGCGCCCACGGGGAGGCGCCATGTCCCCTCTCGCAGTGGAGGGGGCGTCTGTGAGCAACAGCTCCAAAGGAGGCGGGGTCTGGGCCAGCCCCCTGCATGGGGCAGGGGATGGAAGGAGTCACCTGGGGCAGCGGGGAGGGTAGCCACGCCCCCTCTCTGGGGCAGGAGGGGCACCTAGGGCAGCCCCCCCCCATAGGGCAGGGGATGGACGGGTCAGCTGGTACAGCCCCTCCATGGGGCAGGGAGGACTCAGGGCAGTCTCAGTCTCTCTCTCTCTCTCACACACACACACACGCCCCACACATAGGGGGAAGGGCTACTCACAGTAATCCCCATCCTGTATGCAGACAGAGTAGTAACCCTTTCCATGGGGCAGGGGCTGCCACCCACAGTCCTTAGGGCAGGGCACAGCTCCATACTCATGAGGGGGGAAAAGGACATGAAGGGCATTGCCCCCACACAAGAGGCAGGGCTAGGGGCACTCAGGGCAACCCTTCCTCCCCCCAAAGAGGATCAGGGCAGCCTCCCTCTCTGGGGCACGACCTTGGGAGGGGCACTCAAAACAGTCCCCAAACACACCTCCAAGGCAAGGTCAAGGGTAGTCACTCCCCCCTTTCCCCCCCCAGACAAGGGAGTGCTCAGGACAGACACCCCCAGCCCCCCTTCCCCAGGACAGGAAGAGTGGGGAGCATTCAGGACAAACTCTCAACCTACATAAAGGGAACAGGTCCACCCTCTTGCTTCAGTTTCCATGCTGGTGCTATGCCATCGCACTGCAGCAGGCGGGAAGTGATGTGCAGCCTTTGCAAGAACAGACATTCTCCACTTGGAATAAACTCAAAAGGGTCTAAACTTCTACGTGACAAAGCGCAAGCACTAGAGTAGCTCACTTTTTCCTCAGCAGTAGGGACGGGTTGAAGGGCAAGGGATGGCCCGGCCTGGCTGAAGGTTCAACACAGCTGTTACATAAGCAGAGATTTCTATGCTCAAGTCTTGCCCTTGTATCTGCTCATATATTCTGCCTGGGAACGTTTCATAAGAATTAGGAGTAGCTTTTTCCATGTTTTAGCAGCAGAGCTGGATTTTGTCATCACTAAGCCTCGTTTGAAGATAGGGACCCTCCACCCTTGCAGCACATTTACCCACCTCCACAGAACAGAAAGAGGCAGAAATAGCTGCTGTTTGATCACTGTAACTGGGGCTTGAGGAGGAGGAGGAGTCCCATTCTACACCCAGGATTTCTTGGGCCTGTTAAACGTGGCTTCAGCATGGCCAGTTCTCAGGCAGCGACCCTGGAGCCATACCAGTTTACTCCAGCTGACAGCTTGGGCTTGTTTATGTCCAGACTTGACCAATCGTTGCAGCTGCTTCCACATAGTAATGAACCAAACCGACAAGTGAGGGACCATGGCTCTAGCTTCTGAAGAGACAGGCTTGTTAATGAACAGCTGGAACTCTTTAATAGGTTAAAACAATGTGGTCCAAGGACAGAAAATATAAACACAAGGAGAGCAGCATGGAGTCATTGGATCAACAAAAGCATTAGCTTAGAAAAAAGGTAAATCTCAGAGCTGTTCATTGATTCGTATCTACCATATGTGCCGATGGATGAATGGACAGACAGCTCGACTGCTAACCGGGTGATTTTGCAAGGATGCCATGCCCAAGGTGAAAAATAATATCCTCTTAAAAAAAAAAAAACAAAAAAACCATGAGAACTATTCTACAGTGAGTCAATGTTTGTAACACTGGATTTGACAGGGAAATAAGTGGTTTTGCTGATTTCCAGCCTTACCCACTGAACCTGAACTCTCTCAAACATTTTCTTGATGAGTCGAATGAAATATTCTGCAGTTAGAATTTAATTAATTCAGTTGATACATTGAGAGCTGGGGTAGATTCCAGGTCCGTCTGCGCTCTGTGGGGCTAGCAGGACTGAACTGAGCAGACACCTGAATACACAGGGGGCAGATTTGGCAAATGAAGGGGGGGTGTTTTTGTTAGCTCCATCGTCAGCATTCAGAATAGAATCACAATTTAAAGGGATTGCAAGGTAATGGGAGAATTCAGTTCCAAGGAGGGAGAGGAAGTGGTGCAGGGAGGATGGGAGACCTCCACCATGCAAGCCCACAGATGCGCTTAGTGAAGCAGCATGAATTTAGCTGCAGGGTTACAGTTAGAAAAGTCTGCTTCTGCTCATGCAAAGTTTTTATTTTTCTTGTGCAATTATTCACTACACTCAGCAAGAGTCGCTTTCTGTTGACATTAAAACATGCAGCAAGACTTCCTGTTTCTTTCAACAAACAATACAGAAGTAGGGATTACTGCAGGGTAAACCCTGAGCTGCCCTGGCCCCACCCCTCTTGGGCTAGGTTTCAAAACCAACAGAGAATAACCCAGAAATAAAAACCTTTATGGCAACACAGACTGTACGCACACAATACTGAATGAGAGTAACATTCCCTTCCAACTGGCTGCCATGCCCACCACAGCAAGTGGCCTGCTGCATACAGAATTCACCCACGCTGTAGAGTCTTCTACTGCCTAATCTGAGACGGGATTAAATTAAACAGTCACCACAGAAGGGTTTGCTAAGGTTACTAATATACCAAAGCACAAAACTAATATTTTTGGCTACCCACGCGGCGTGGGAATGACGGTCCAGTCCAGCTCTCGCCTCTTTGGGCTGCACGCGAATGACAGAGTGTCTGACGCCCCTTAATAGCGGGTCGTAGAGCAGCACTACAGCCCGGTGGGCGGGGGAAAGGAATGGGGTGTATTTCTCAAGCTAGCATGTGCAGTTGACAATGAGAAACGGGAAAGGAGGAGATAATTGTGATACAGAGCGAAGTGACGCTTCCGGTCAGCTCCTTGCAGAGCTCCGGGGATTGAGGGGGGGCCCTGGGAAGTCTTTGCTGCCAAGAGGTTAGACACAAGGGTCGTACAGTTCTTCACTGAAATAAGCAGGAGATAGGAAGTGCCAGCGTGTGCTTGCCACATTTCCCAGCTCTCTGGGGCTAGGAGAGGGTGGCGAGTAGCAGAACCTGTTCTCACAGCTCAGGCCATGGGGGAAGTCACTGCACCTGTGATCTCCCAGCCTAAAGCAGGGCTCTGGGCTTGCTGGAGATACTCAAAACTCAGGCTTCTGAACCCCTATAGGGATTTGATCACAGGCTAGGGAGGGGAAGAAGTTAAGGGCTGAGGGAGAGGCTCTCCCCACCCCCACTCCTGCTGGTACTGAGTCTGAAATCCCTGCCTGGGATGGGCAAGACCTGCTCCCATCAAATAGTGTGGGGCAGGAGAGGGGGCAGTGAGAAAGGATCTGTTCTAAACAGCAGGAATTAGGAGGCAAACTGATTTTGTGCTGTCTTCTGAAACCAGCGTGAAGCGAGTCAGGGCTAAAGCAGGTTTAAGATCTAGTAATTTTTATACAATTAAATATCTGAAGAGGGAGCAAGAGGGATGGGGAAGGGTGTTAACCATCACACCTGGGCAGGAGCCCGCAGGCAGGTTGGGAAGCTCCGCGAACCAGGAACTCATCTGTTTGGCCCAGGAGGAACAAGATAGTGTCACTCCAATACATCATCTCTAGAGTAGCTGAGTCAGGCGGTTACAGCCGCACGCCCTGTCTTTGCTAAACAAAGTTATGCTCTTTGGGTTGTGGGGCAAAAGGGTTAGGAGACAAGGGATAATACGTCACTGAAGTCTGAATCCTTCTCCTCCAGGCCCCACCCTCCCCACCCCAAAGATATCCATGCAGACTTCTGCAGAGGAAAGAGTTGACAGTGACAGGGAAGGAGGGGATGGGGTTTAACGCAGGTCCTCCTCTTCGCCCTGGATGGTTTTCTTGATACGGAGGAGCATGGTGGTGAGCCACTGGTCCAGCCGTGAGATGGAATCATACTCCTTTACCTGGAAGGTCAGGGAGAGAATGATCAGAATGAGTGACACACACACACAGCTGTATTCACCTGGAGGCTAGTTAGCACTATGCAGCAGGAAACAGGCCATTACAGTAGATACACTTTGGAGCCTGGGATTTCCTACAAGAAACAAATCCACTCAAGGTAAAACCCAGCTTCTCTTCCCCATGTTCTCCTTAGTCCTTAACTTCAAGGAGCTCTACTTAATGTTTCTAGGTTCCATGTTTTTAACCCAATTGGTGTTTTGAAAATTTAAACTTCCCCTTCTCCCCTCTTGCAAAGTAAACCCACATGTAGCTTGTTGTGGGCTGATCTGCAGAAGTGCCACGCTCCCAAGACTCCTGATAGAGCCAATAGGAGCTGCAACCTGTGCTGACACAACAGGAGCCTGGACAAGGAAGAGAGTGAGTATTAGTAACAGCCCTACAGAGAAATTAGGCAGAATATCTGCCTGATCCATTAGTCTGTATCAAGGAAGGGGAAGGAGCTCTGCAGCCTGGTAATTTACAGCGAGATGGGATTAAGTCCTTCAGAACACACTGTAGTGAGCAATCCACTACCAACCCTGGGACTGGCTAGCACAGCGATCACACCGGGCACGCTGAGCCTGCTTGTTTCTGACAAGGACTCCTGACACCCACATTTGCAGCTGCTACACTGGCACCCCAAGCAGCCACTTCACACCAGTCCCTCCCCGCTGCACTTACAGAGTCGGTGTAGCTGTCAATGTTCTGTTCTTCATGAGCTTCCAGCAGCTTCTGTGAGGGGGAGAAAGGAATAAGGATCAGCACAGATCTGGACTAATTTCCACAAATGGCAGGAACTCCCAGTAACCTGCTGCACCTCTGATGCTTATGCAGGTCACAGGTGCAAGCAGAGACCCTGTAGCTAAAGCCAGCCTTATTATCGGGAAAATCCGCCTGACTGACAGGCGGCTCCAACTGAACAGTTGCCCTGCGTATCAGGATTGGATCTGGCATTTTATTGTAAGCACAATAGTTTATTAAAGCAACACTGTCCACAGGAGGGTAGGAGCTGGCCTAGCCGTTCACACCAGTCCAGCACTCTCTCTGCAAAAGTCCCAGTTCCGGAGAAGCCAGCCCACAGGGGAAGAGAACGAGTCCAGGGACCTTTCACAATCCACCTGGGGGATGGGTACCCTCCTACTTCCTTGTTGCTTAGCAACACTGCAGTTCAACAGGCTTCCTGCACACTGGCTTCTCACAGGGGTCACAGATAAGAGCAGGATGGCACCTCATCTTGCTAAAGGGCAGGAATGGATTTTGGTCTGGAACAGCTGGAATAGAGCGCTAGGGATTCTGAACAACTGGACCAATAGAAGAGCACTTCATGCTCTTCAGACCAACAGCTCTCAACCAGGGGTCCAGGGCCCCCTGGGGGGCCATGAACAGGTTTCAGACAGTCCGCCAAGCAGGGCTAGCATTAAACTCACTGGGGCCCAGGGCAGAAAGCCAAAGCTCCACCATGCAGGGCTGAAGCCGAAGCCTGAGCAACTTAGCTTTGCAGGGCCCTGGGCATGCCCTGCTTGCTACCCCCTAACACTGGCCCTGGCTTTTATACACAGAAAAACAGTTGTGGCCCAGGTGGGCTGTGGAGTTTTTACAGAATGCTGGGGGGGCCTCAAAGAAAAAAGGTCAAGGACCCCTGCCGTAGACCGTTAGAAGAGCCCTGTGAATGTTAGTGGTGGAGTCATTTCACTCTAGATTTGCAGAGAGTTTGATTTTAAACTTCCCCATCCGGCCACTTCTCACATGGGTCCTCCCAGGGCACAATACTCCGCTTCTGTATTGGGGAGGAGGGGGGAGACCCACGCGATTCTAATGTCTGAGCCACCAGGCAGCGCAGGGCCAATACGGAAGAGTCACTCACTTTAACCAGTTTGCACTCCCTGGAGTCCGAGAAGGCTGGGAACATCTCTTCGTATTTCTGTATGGCCAGCTGCAAAGACAGAGGAGTGAGAGCCTGCCTGCGGCTCGAGTGACTGCTCACAAAGGGAGCAGGGGAACTAGCTGCTTAGCCCGGAGGCTCCTTGGGACAGGGCTTGGAGGGGTTTTTACAGAAGGTCACTCCAGTAGCAACAGAGCTTCCCCACCCCAGCTTCATTGCGGGCCCCTCTATGGGCTACCCTTGCTTGAGGCGTTTAAATGGACCAATGAGGTGCTGGTGAGAGGGGTGTTTTCCCATTTTTGGGAGCAGGCCCTTGGGCCCCCAGCCTCACGCCCCGCTCGGTAGCACAGCGGCGGCTCTGTAGCGCCAGACCAACCTTTGCGTTGAGCATGTCAATGCAGAAGTGGCAGAGGGCCGCCTTGAAGAAATACTCCTTAGCGCTGTACTTCAGCAGGGGACTGTCCATCGCATTCGTGCCCACCTGCAACACACCAAAGTGATCAGATTCCTACTGAGGGACGAATATTTGGGTGCCTGTCCAGGATGTACATGGAGCAGGGGGGACACCCCATCTGAATCCTTGTCCTCTACACTAGCACAGGAGCAGCTAGCTTCCCATACACACCCGCTGCCTCCAACACTCCCAGCCCTGCCACGGCAGTCTGCAGACACACCCAATAGGGCAACACTTAAAGATGGTGTCGTGAGCTTAGAATGGACCATTCCTCACCTTAACGTAGTGAGGCATTTCCATAGCTATTCCCATCCACCCTACAAGAACCCCCCCAATGCTTTGCAGGCAGGCCAAGCCAGCCGGGATCCAAAGGCTGGCCTGCAATTAGATCTCCGCAGACCCGGCCTCATGGATTTTGGATCTCCCCAGGAAAAGGGAAGGAAGGGAGACACACTACGAGGTGAGCAAAGACACCTGCCCTTTAAACGCAATTAAGAGTCCCAGACCTGCTCGTAGATCTCGACGGCTTTCTGGTACTGCTCCAGCTGGGCTGCGTAAGTGGCCACTTTCAGTAAACATTTGTTGGCAGAGCTGCAAAGAAACAAAAATGGCAAGCAACAGGCTGACGGCGGCGTCCCGAAGGCTGTGCTCCCCGCTGGCCATTTGCGAGGATCGTGAAGTGCGCTCCCTTTCCGAGGGAAGGGCGCTTAGCGTGAAGTGAAAGACAGCACTGCCTCAGAAACACTCAACCAACCATACAAATGCAGTTTGCTTTTTTGCCCCCCAGCAGCAGGAGCCCCCAGGGTCCCTGCTCTAGCACAGGCCTCGTTACTGTTACGAAGGAGAGCTTTCTACACCAGTGAACTGGTGCAGGGTCCAGCCCACAGGATCAAGCAGCCCCTGTAGGCGCATTCTGTTGATCTGCCACTGGGCCCAGGTGCATAAGGGTTTGCTCAGTATCATCATGCCACTAAAGAGTGGCGGGGGAAAACGTCATACCCTTTATAGCAACAATCCCCACAGTCAAGTCCTTTCTAAGGGCTCAGCCCCAAACCCAGCTGTGCCCCAGAGAGGGGAAGCAAGGAGGCATAAGGAACCCACTTTTACTCCCACGTGCGCGACCTGTAATGCAAGGGCCTGTGCAGCGGGACAGCAGCTCGTCAGGCTGCTACTCACCCCCCCGCCCCCCCACGTGAGCTAGAAAGCTGCACCAGTGACTCCTGGGCTGGCATAGCTACATGCTACCCCTAATTTGGGCTGGATTGTATGGTTACAATACCACCTTAAGGGAGCGGTGCTGGCTTGGCCACCCATATGCCTGCAGAGCACAGGCGTTAATGCATGGCTGTTACGCGGCTCCGCCGCGTTCTACAGCAAGAGGGGGCAAAGCAGCAGTTGATTTACCTGTTGGATTCTTCCCCTTTGTAGTAATCAGCAGCTTGCTCATAATGGGCGATCGCCTAGAAAGAACGCAACACACCATGAGAGCGCCCCAGGCAGGTCGCTGGCAGCACTAGCAGAATCGAGAGAGCACAACACCCCCTCCCGAGGACAGCACCGCACGCCCGAACTGCCGAGAGAACCCTACACACCAAACCCACCCACACCCTCAGCCAGCTGCGGGGCAAACGCCAAGAACCCAGGGCCTGAGCGGAGAGGTGTCGATCATCAACCAGCAACAGAGAGAGCCTGTGGCCGGAGCCTCACTGGAGCCTAGAACTTCCATCCCCATCAGGCACTCCTGCAGTAGCGGCCCCAACCAAGACAGGCACTGCATGAACACAGAGTCCCTGCCTGAGAGAGATTACACAATCACCCCCCCCCCACACACACACACACACACAAAAATGGGGACCAGAGGCCCAAAGATTAACAGACTCTGGGCATGGCACGCAGGAAGATTTTGGTGGAGGCAGGAACTGATCCCAGGTGTCTCCAGTCCCCGTTCGGTGCCTTAACCACAAGGCCATCCTTCCTCCTTTTGTCGGACCTAGATCCCTTAGACACATTAAGATGGTTTATACCTTTCTCGGGTCAGTACTGTGAGATTGCCATGGGACCACAGCCCACCGCCCCCGTGACAGCCCCAGCACTATGGATTTTCCTCCCATCAGCTCCCAAGTAGAATTTTACAAGACACTCCCTCCCCCGCAACCTGGTTGTGATGTTGCAATCCATATGCTTTATGGAAATATGCTTATGAATATGACATAACTGGAATATGCTTTAAACTAAATACCCCTTGTATGGTATCATTAGAAAGCTTGTAATCTACTGAGCGTGTTCATCCTATTTGTTTGCACGTATTATTTCTATATCTGGAGTTAGAAAAATAAGAAACTTGTATTACTGATGTAAACATATTCAGTGGAAGCCATTAAGGGTGCGTCAGAATCAATGAACTGTGAATGGGTTTATTTACCTGCAAGCCTTCCTGTGTATGTGCGGGCTGGGGGTAATGAAGAATGAGGTCTCACAGGGACATGTGACCATGTCACCCGAAACTGAAATCCATCTTAAATCTTGTACTTTTCCATTTAGAAGGAGGGGTGGGGGCCAAGCACAGACAAAAGATCCCCACCTTGTGCCAAAGCTATAAAAGGGGGTGGAGCAGGGGGCTCCAGTCATGAGAAAACCCCTGCTTACCACCTGAGATGGAATTTTGGTTTCGCTTACGTCAAAGTGAAACAGGTTTAAGCTAAACTGAAAAAAGCCAAAGTAGCTGTTCACAAGGGTTTAATATACGCAGCGCCAGTTTGTGTGTGGGCAGCCCTACAGAACCCCTGAGGCAGCAGCAGACGTTCTCCCTCACGAGGAAGAAAGTTATTTCTCCTGAAGAGTATTTGGTGAATCATTTTGTCTTATAAAACAGGAGTGATCCTAGGGGCATACAGCTGGAGTTGACTGCCCCTCTGGCTCTCAGACACCCACGTGAGCCAAATGCGTTAACCTTTAATCAATTGCAACACAAGCCATGCCAAGTGTCTGCACAGATTTTTTGCTAGTTCTTTGCAGCGTCCGCCTTCCAAATGCCTGCAATTCGTTCCAGCTGGTGAATTTTTAGTTTTGCTTCTGTTTATAAACATGGTGTCCTGCCCAAGGGGAGGCTTACGGGACCCAATTCTCCACTGCCCTGCAACTTGCTCAGTCATTTACACAGGCACGGAGTGCTACCATTCTGATGGGCTAGTGTTTTCCACCCCTGTTGCACTGGTGAGAGTGACCACAAGGTGCAGGGCAATAGAGAACCTGGTCCTGAACCAGATCCAGCTTTAAGGCCAGCTGGGACCAACTAATATGACCTCAAAATGCATCACCAGTTGCCAGGGTTCCATCTAGGTTTAACCTCAGGACCTATGGACACCCAAGGCAAGACCCGTACCCCTAGGCTACCAAGCCATTGGCATCCACCCCCCAATCTCTCGCTTCTGACATTGACTGGTACCAGCAGCTTCAGAGGAAGGTGCAAAAAACATAATGAACAATTATGACAACCTGCTACAAAGGTATCTTCCAACCCTTCCCCTTTCTCCCCCATCAGTTAGCAATTGGCTTCAGCCCTGCTGCAGGATTTATATCCCTAATTACCAAGAAGTTACTCTAACAGTGGGTGTTCTAATTAGCCATGAGTGTGTCTAACGGGATTCAAACGCAGGATTAAACTCAAGTCCTCGCAAGGCTGCACATCCCAGACACAGCAACAACGTCAGGCCAATCACAGGAGACTGTTTGCATTTAACCTATTTCTAGATAAGAGAGCTACAAGGCAGACCGATTCCCTCCCTTCCCCCCGCGTCCTCAGGACTTACCTTTTCTATATCCACCAGCTCTGTCTCATAGATCTCCGCTATCGATATGTGATGCTTGGCGGCGATGGTGAATCGGCCCTGGAAGAGGAGAGGGAAATTAACGCATGTTCACCGACTCAACAACTTCAGCTCCTGCGTCTTCTCGCTTGCGCTACCCTTGCAGCAGGGAGGATACACTGGCAAACCTCAGGGAATTCCCCACTGGAATTCTCTGAATTGTATAAATAAGTCTGCCATGGCAGCCGATTCTGAAGTTGCTACAAACCCTTCTTTTAAGTCCAATACTGGCTTCATTCAGCTGGCAAAACTGCAGCAGGCCACCCTGCTCAGTTCAATCCACACACTGGTTAGGACACCGGCTGAATTATATCTAGGGTACCCATTCACTGCTGTACCCAAGTGCTAGGCTGTTAGCCAGAGGCACCCTGCCTCAACTTGGCCAAGAACACGGTGGCTGAATCACCGACTCTTCCAAGCAGTTTCATGGTACCTTTAGGGATCACAAGTAGTCAGGGTCTTGATCTGACGTCTGATCCGGCTGACAGCACTTCCAGCAGCACAGCGCTACAGGGCTGGGAGCCCAGGAAAGAGCGCCAGCTACTGGATCACCCTCCCTTCTGCGGCAGCCCAGAAGCAAAGAGAAAGTTTTGGTCCGCAGACATGGCGGGACAGACTTACCATGTCTGTGTAGATCTCGATAGCTCTGATCAAACAGTTAATGGCCTCTGTTTAAAAAAAACAAAAACAAAACTTTTTTTAAGCACAGGAGCGTAGAGAAGTGAAGCCATTCAGAAACTCTTCTGACCTGCCTGAAAATGACGACAACCAGGTGTTGTTTCTAGCACAACCCCTCCACAGAGATCAATAGCCACTTAAGGAAAGCTGCTGAGACCGCAAACCTCCAGGGAACTGAGAGCAGGCGAGAGGTGGTACCATAGCTAGAAGGGGCCTGCAGAGGAGCGAATGAATCCATGAAGATTTTATCTGTAGTGGTGTTATTTCACACCCTGCGCCCCAGTGTCTCATGCAGCTGTTGTCCAGACCACTCCAGCAAAAGAAAGCCTCAGGGACCAGAGCACGAGGCTGGAGTGAGGTGACCAGGAAACTGCCACTGACTTGGCTAGGACGGTAGATATTACTAAGCACACAAGAATCCTGCGGTATTGTGGTCACCCACCAGACGCTGCCTGCGAGGAAGCCAACAGCTTAAGCTTTAGGAGCTTTTGTGCATTGTACCCGTAACATTTACAACACTAGCACTTCCAGGCCCCTTGGGCTCAGACACTTCATGAGAGACAGTCCCTGCCCTGAAGGGCTCAGTCTAAAGGGACAAGACACAACGAAAGGGCAGGTGGGAGGGGGAAGTGACTGGCCAAAAGATCCCACAGCAGGTCAGCGGCAGAGCCAGGAGCAGAGCTGACATGGCTGGACATTCAGCGCGGGTCCCTCTCCTCCATACCATGCTGCCCCTCTACAACCATGAAAAGACTGAGCTGAAAGATGTGCGCAAGCTACTAGTTTATTCGCCCCAAACAACGAGCTTTGTTCAGGGTTAAGGACAGTCACATGCAAAGCTCACCAGCACAATCGCTAAAAGAAAGAAAACCAGGTGCCTCCATAACACTTTATGGCCCTGATCCTTCACCTGTCTCCATGTAAGCAAACCCTGGCATTTCCACAAGGCCTCACCAATTTCAGCTAAAATCAGCTGTGGCCCCTGCGAGACTAGGGGCTAAAGTTCAGAGTCCGCTTGAAATAAAGCGGAGAAAATTCCCTGCTCTTCAGACAGGATCTTCCAGCCAAAAAGATCTGCTAGGAGCTCATATGAACTCGGCTTCCAAAGACAAGGCCACCAGCCTGCTCTGGGTAAATACCTCGCAGCGCTGTGAGCAACCCAAGATGGCTCCCTTCACTACTACATTTTGCTCTATTGCAAGTGGAGTTTCTCTCACCAGCATTCTCCAGAAAGATGTGGGAGGGTGTTTTTCGGCACATAAATGTCAAGCTCTGACAGGCAAATTTTTCTTACTGTTCCCAAATGTCACTCGCATTGCTCCCTAGCAGGAAGCGGAATGGCCAAAAATCAGCCCTAGGATAAGCAGGTGCAGTTGCCTCTAAACCAATAGGTGATGCATCTGCTGAATCTTAGACTGCCTTTAGTCCAAGGGGCCTGGAAAGCTAATGCGTTACTCCTAGTCTCTGTTCCTTTCCCCCCAGCCTGCGAGACAGGGATGGGGGTATTTACCAATAAATCAGGTCAGATTCCATCTGCAAGCTTTTAAAAGGGAGAACTAAAAGTCCCACTTGGGCTGGACATAGGAATCACTGGGTGAGCCTCTCTGGCCTGGGTTAGTCTGGGCATGTCATAATGGTCCCTTCTGGCCTTCAAGTTATGAAAATATTTCCTCAGTGCTGTGAGCTCTGGTACCTGGCGTCAGTGCCCAAGGCCATTGAAGCCTGCCAGACACATTTCGGTCCTGTACATTGATGAAAGGGCTCTCTTCCCCTCTCCATAACTTGGAAAGCGTATCACTAGGAAGAAATAGCAGCTGCCCTTGTTTCTTCCCCGAGCTACGTCCAGCCAGGCCCCCAGTGCTGTCTCACAGAGCCAGGGATTAAGAGGAGAACTTGGGCTGGTAGATTTGGGGATTTTTTCCCTTTCATTGGGGTTGCCTGCATGTCCAGTTATTGACACCTCTAACGCCCAGGGTTTACAGCCAGGTTCTTTGGAAAGAGAACATAACTGCACCAGAGCCACATAACCAGGATCTCTCCCTCCTAAAGGCAGGCCAGACTTGCTCTGCCTGTCCCGTCGGCTCACAGCAAAAATGCCATGATGCTAACCTCGATGTCCTGCTACAGGGTGGGGATGTTGATGCTCTGAGCATCAGAGTAGAGGGCATGCTCCTGCTCTTGTGTTCCCACTGGTGGACAAGGAACTGCCGTCCCAGGAATTGGTACACTAGTTACATGCACAAAATTGTCCTTTTGCCTGGTGTAGGATATCCTTAGACAGACAGAGCTCTTGTCTTCTTAAGGGAGCTCTGCCTGAGTAATGGGATTTAGCAGAGAGAGGCAAAAAATAATCCACTGATGAGAGGAAAAATACCACGAGCCCCACTGGGACTGGCTCAAATCCCTCCGCCCACCATGCCCAGATACCATCTCCCCGCCTCACAAAACTTACTCCGGAGAACAAACACTGGCTACTCCGCGGAGAGCAATGTGGCTGGATAATCAGAACATAAATCTCTGAAAGATTAGGCAAATCCCCTAGAGGATTAAATTTGTTGTCTCCTCAGGTTACTTCATTATCTTTTCTCCAGAATCACCACCCAAGCAGATCTAACTGCATGTGCAAAACCCCAGCTCAGATAAGCATGGCGTAAGTTATCACCCTCAAAGCATGCAACGCCAAGTAGAATCCCTCTTGTGCAGGGACACCGGCAGCACACACTGCAAACTGCTCTGGAGAGGCCTGCAGAGAGCCCCACTGGTGTCATGAGGAGTCCACAGGGGTCTGCTCCCACAGAACTGCCTGCAGGATATATGCCCTTCGACAGCAGAAAGATTTAAAGAGTAGTTAGTTCTAAGAACGCCTTCAGTTCTCTGCTGCACAGGAAGCATTTGTACAGAGCAGTCTCTTAGAAGCTTAATTAGGAGACTTTACTCTTTTCTGCATGGCCACACACAGCGCATCTCTATAGGCTGCCCAAGCTACCTCATTTTCAGCTGCACTCCTTGCTATTCGCTCTTCTGAGAAGGTTAACCAGCCACAAGCAGTTCCACGCAGAATTGAGTCCTAAGCTTCCTGTCTTTTTGCGGGTTAGAGTCACAACCAGTGCGACTTTGCCACCTGTGAAAGGAGGAACGCTCCCAGATGGTAGGTCAGATTTTATCGAGGTCCCTTCCTAAGCAGGGTGGCATGCCTGCTGCATCCTAACCAGCTAATCCACACCAGAGAGAGTGGAAATTGCAGCAGTCAGCCCTGCAGAACATTCACTCCAGCACAAAGTTCCAGCTGACCAGTTAACAGTCACATCTGCAGCTTCAGAGAAAGCCCCCCCAAGCACTCAGTCAGGGCAGCGGGAGTAGTATACCTGGAAGCTGTTGCAATATTCTAGTAATAGGTTTATCCCACCGTGATGCAATATATTCTCACACACACACACACACACACCCCGGGGTGGTTCTCTTAGAACAGCAGCACAACACGGCAGACAGGCTCTTCAGGTTGCACAAGGATTTCCACTGAACTAGGAATCTCAACGTGTAACTTGACGGGCACGCTGGCCAGTGGGGTTTACTCCCTCAGGCTGCAAGCCACATAAGAACATCCATGCTGGGTCAGAGCAAAGGTCCATCTAGCCCAGTATCCTGTCTTCCGACAGTGGCCAATGCCAGGTGCCCCAGAGGGAATGAACAGAACAGGGAACCAAGTGATCCATCCCGTTGCCTATTCCCAGCTTCTGGCAAACAGAGGCTAGGGACACCATCCCTGCCCATCCTGGTTAATAGCCATGGATGGACCTATCCTCCATGAATTTATCTAGTTCTTTTTTGAACCCTGTTATAGTCTTGGCCTTCACAACATCCTTTGGCAAGGAGTTCCACAGGTTGACTGTGTGCTGGGTGAAGAAATGCTTCCTTCTGCTTGTTTTAAACCTGCTGCCTATTAATCTCACTGGGTAACCCCTAGTTCTTGTGTTATGAGAAGGAGTAAATAACACTTCCTTATTTACTTTCACCCAGGCAAGTGCATTGATCAACTTTTGGTGGTTAAGGTTGCAAATCAGAAAAAGAACATTTCCACAAGGGGTCTGAAGTCTTTCTTTACCCCTCTTCATAGGGATCGATTGACCATGACATACCTACGGCTGGAAGATGGTGTGCAAGTACAGTACGTGAATCCAGCTAAACATGCATTTTATATAGTCCCAGTTGATCGGTGCATTTTATGGGGTTAGTGAATCCTCACCATTGTACAAAACCAGACACAGGTGGAGTTACTCAGAACCAGCAGACTCACAGCCTGCCAGTCTGTAGCAGAGCTTCAAAAAGAACCCAGGAGGAGTCCTGATTCCCAGCCCCCCTGCCTCTCATCCCTCTCCCCGAGCCAGGAATAGAACCCAGGTGTCCCGACGCCCAGCTCTTCCACCGGAACCACAGCAGAACCTATTCCTCAGCACCTGGAAAGCAGAAAAGGCAAGCAGCAGTGCTGGCGCCTTACCTTGCGGGTCAGCTTTCTTGAAGGCGTTGCCGGCGTCCACAAAGTTGGTGGCCGCATCGTGCTTGCTCTGCAGCTGCAGGTGGAGCTGTGCTGCCTGGCAGAAGGCGTTCCCCGCAGCTGGAGGAGAAACCGGGAGGGTGAGGAGCAGAACCCCAGCCAGTCCCAAGATGCCCATGAGGGTCATGTCACAGGCACAGCTTCCTTTGTTTGAAGCGTGCCAGATAGCGAGCTAAGGAAGCCAACATGAAGGTGGCATTGCACCATGGTCTTTGCCCGCACAGAGGGGCCGTGCTGCAGGGCTTAGCCACTTCATACTCGAGCTCCGGGGAATCAGTTTAGTAGCAGCAGCTGCCTCTTACTGCACGTTTCCTAGCCCGGACCCAGTTCACAGGGAAAACCGGAGGGGAGGCAATCAGCAAGGTGCTGCTTAGAGAGCTCCTCCCCACGGAAGAAGCCATGGAGCTCATTCTCATGCCGTGTGAACACCTAGCAAGCCATGGGCCTGATTTTCAGAGTTGCGGATTCCTTGCAGAACCCACTGACTTTAGCAGCATTGAGTACCCAGATCTCCCAGAGATCAAGCCACTGGTGCAGCACGGTCCCCCCCCGGCACCATATCCAAATTATGGACTCTGCTGCCCATGCTGCCACAGGCTAGCAAGTGGCACAAACTCAGAGCCAGAGTTACTGCTCTGTCCTGCAAGGGGACCCTACCCCTCCCCAAGCCCACCCAGCATGGCATGGTTAACAGAGACAGCAGCGTCAGAGCAGGCATACGTACCACTCCAGTTCTTGGCCATTTTGAACATGTTTGCTGCTCGGGCATAGATATCGCATGCTTCTTCTATCCTGGAGGAGCCCCTGCAAACAAACAAACCAGGCATCACATAAACTCACCGCGCTGGAAAGCCCCAGTCCTCCGCTCACATCACTGGAATCTCTGGTCCCGGGAACGTTTTCCCCTCTTGGTAGCAGAAGATCCCTTGCCCTACAAAGAACGGCTTCTCCATGGACACTGGCTAGAATGTTGGCTAAAGGAGCCCCTACCTCTCCAGGGTGCCAATTCAGGAGAGTTACCCCTCAAGCCTTCCTGCCGCCATACTCCACCAACTCATTCCTAAAGCCATGAATGCTAGACTCCTGCCAAGGACAGGAAGGCTTCTCAAGGACCAGTCACTAAAAGCCCAAAAAACTCCAGAACCCTCTAGCTAGAGGGTCAATGAGAAACACAAGCCCTGGAGCCACTCCAGAGCCCACCTGAAAGCTTTGCCGAGTACCACATGTGTTCAATGGGCCACCTTGCCAACTCCTACTCACTTTCAGTCTGTTCTCCAAAGACCATAAGAGCGGAGAGTAAGTGAGGCTGATACCCCATGGAAGCAGTGTCGTTTTGACCCCATTTTACTTGGTGTAAGATTCAGAGGGCTCAACCAGTGGGGGAGGAAAGGAAAAACCATGTGTCCTGAATGAAGCCATCAGCTAAGCCCTCCTCCCATATCTGTTCTCTGCTGCTAATCGAGCAAAACAGATGTTAGTGTGGGACAGCCATAAAAGCCACTGATGAACAACCATAGATCTTAAACCAGCTGCATGGATCCTAGAAATAGCACATTCCCAAGTGCGGAGGGGTTCAGCTGCCAACTGCCGAGGCAGCCATGATGCCAGCCAAGCTCAAGAAGCGTCTTTCAGTCTGCCCGTTAACCTCAGAGGGGAAGTTACGAAGCTGGGGCAGAGTTAGTCTGCTAAGATAAGATAAATCGTTCCAAATTCAGGCATTGCGGCAAGCAGGCACAGTCCCCCGAGCTGCCGTTAGTTTTGCTAATGAACACGTCCACCTATTGAAGTTATTGATTCTGATTAAACACCCTGGACATGAGGCAACTGACAATCCAAGCTGCATCATGTCAGTGAGTTTTTTTTTTTTTTTAAATTGGAAGATCAAAGTTTATGCTGCATTTTTTCCTTCTGTTCATAGCTCTGCAAAATTAGAGGTAGCAAGAGACCACGATGCTGGTAGCAGGGAGCTGTTTGCTGGTGCATCTAGCAAACAAAGAGAAATAAAGGCATGTTTCTATTGTCCTTCTCATTAGAGTCTCATGCACTCAGAATTCCTGTATGCTACACAAGTGTCACCCATTTTAAAGGTGGCGGAAACAGAGGTAAAGTTTGGTCTAACATCACAGTGAGACGGGGCTGAGCCAGGAATAGGACCTAGCTACCCCATACCCCAGCTCCTCTCTACCCAAATGTGTGGCTAGAACAAGTATTCTGCAGAAGTATTTCAACTTTATCTTACAATTTATATCCTGGGATGCAGATCGTCAGCTGGTTTTGACCAGCCTGCTTTTGTTTGCAATAAACACTCTGCTTTTACATTACAAGCAAGCATTCCCATGTCTCCCCCAAAGACCGGAGTTTCATTCCATTTGAAAATTGCTTGCATATGGCAGACAGAGACCTTGCCAAACTGCTGGTCAGAGCCAGCAAGAGTTCCCAGTAGTTTGGATCAGCTTGAGGGACAAAGTTATCCCTCAATCCCGAGTCCGTTTCCAAAAAGGGGCCAAAGCTAAAGGCTATATGGTTACCATTGAATTCATTAATTCCCCATTGCCCTGTGTGGTCATTTACACCAAAGAAACGGTGAGTGTACTACACTGGTATTACACCAGAACGGGAGTGAATTACACTCGCTTAACACTGGTGTTAAGTGGCAGGGTGCAGGACAGTGGAGAATCTGGCCCACAGTTCCTAGCAAAAGCAACTAACTAGCTAATTACCAACTTAGCTAACGCTACTAACCTGGAAATGAGGTTTTCCACAATATCTGAGTTCACTACTTGGAAAACACCAAGGCAGTCCACTACCACTGCAAAGGTGTGCAGTGAGCCTAGCTCACGTTTGCTCTCCTGAAATCAAGCGTTTCAATCCCAGCAGGCAGTTGGGCCCTCTATGCTGAGAGGGTCTATGCAATTTGTCCAGTTCTTTAAGTGGGCCCTTAAGAACTCAGGCCACCTGGTGCAGTGTGGATGGTGGCAACGGTGCATTGTGTGTCCTGGTCTCCTTCGTCAAGTTACTCACCGATGCTGTGCACAGGTGTCTGCCTTGCCGCAGTGCTGCACGTACCGTTTGTAAGGCGCTTTGGGATCCTTGGAGCTGAAAAGCAGCTATGGAAGTCAGTGCAAGGCTGCGGAAGGTTTCAGCCATATCAAATGTACCCCAAGGAATTCCAATGTTTTAGATCAGTGCTAGACACCGAATATTCCCATTAAATATTTCAATGCACAAGGTTTTACCCTCCATCCCCTCTTTTATGTTGGAGCCTCCAACTAGTACCAGAGCGTGAAGACCTTGACAGAGAAATCGATCCAGTTTAGAGAGGAAGGGTGGCCTTGTGGTTAAGGCACTGGACTTTAACTCTGGAGACCTGGGTTCCATTCCACGTGAAACAGAATTATTGGGTGATCGTCTACCTGGGCCTCTGCTTCACACCTGTCAAACAGGGATAACAATCTTTCCCTATTTCACAGAGTCCCCGTAAGGAGAATAACGAAGTCATTAAAGAAGCACTGACAGATAGAACGGACATTGAAGATAGCAATGTCCAGCATCCAATAAGGAAATTAGCATTGCTAGTTATGTCATTAAAGGAGACTGCTACAATGCTCTACAAAGAAAAGCAAAATTTAGACTGAGGTTTCAAACCAACAGCACGAGTGAGTCTGGATCAGCTTCCATGTTTTATTTACAGATGCGAGTTTTAAGCATTTGACTAATGGCAAGCAGAGAAGTTAAATATGAGCAATATGTATTTTATAAGTAGTGATTTTTTGGGAAGTATACCTTGTTCGCAGACAAGCTACTGTAGCCACCGAATGCCAATTAGCATTTAGCACAATGGCATCTGATGTTATGTACCAATGACTTGTTTAACATGAGTTGAAAGCATCTAATTTATGATGTGCACTAAAAACCATCACTAGGGAATTTTAGTTGCTAAAAATGTCCTGAAGGGTTTTCAGGGGATAGATTTTTAAAGTCACCTAAGATTCAGAAACACAAATCTCAATGACTTAACAGGGCTTGCCCGCCTAGATTCCTTGGGGGGGGGGGGGGGTGTTAAGTCCCACTTCAACTGTCTCTCTTAAAAATAAAAGTTTTGTATAGGTACGTGTGTACACACACTCCGCAAAAAAACATTTATCTTGTCTCTCTCAGTGTCTCTTCCCTGTTCTGCTATTTCTCTAAACTGTTTTTTGAGGATACATTTTGTAAGAGAAGAGCTGCACACAACAGTATTACTGTGTCACATGCCAGTATGAAACCCAGGTTCCTAGAACCAGAACATATTGTCTTTGAACGTTAGATTTAGCTGGCACAATGTGCTGCATTCTCACTTGTTACAGGCAAAGAATTTTAGGAGGCATAATTTAACAGCCTCTTCTGGAGTTTTCAGTTTCCTATTTTATTACACCTCTACCTCGAGGTAACGCTGTCCTCGGGAGCCAAAAAAAAAATCTTACCGTGTTATAGGTGAAACCGCGTTATATCGAACTTGCTTCGATCCACCGGAGCACACAGACCCCCCCGGAGCACGCAGACCCCCCCGGAGCACTGCTTTACTGTGTTATATCCGAATTCGTGTTATATCGGGTCGCGTTATATCCGGGTAGAGGTGTATTAAGGATCATATTCTTGACATCAGCCACCTCCTCTCTCCTATGGATAGCCAGCCTGCCAGCTTCTCTTCTCCCCCCCCACCCCTTATTTGTGCTGATTAAGAAATCGTTATCTATTGCAGCTCCCTGCTCTGGAGACCTTGGGAATCTAGTGGCCCAGAGGAGAGAAAACAATGTGCTTTGAGTCACAAGAACCTTGTCATTTGCTCTTGTATGCCCTCCCCCTCTCCTCTGGCAGCTGCTGCTTCAGTTGAGAACCCAGCCTGCAGCACAATTGGATGCACAGCTAGGACAAGCTGCAGAGGCAAACAGAGCTCCCCCATGGAGCACAGGATTAAAGCCACTAGCTGTGCTAGCTTCCAGCTAACCCCATCTCCTCCAGATGGGACTGCATTTTAACCCCCCCTCCGCACCAACGCACACATGATTTAGCCACGTGCAGCATCTGGCCACTCCACAGTCTCGAACACACACAGCTCACAGCCATTCCTATCTGCCCGGGGAAAACAATGCAGGATTGTTCCCTATAGAACATCTCTAGCATCCAGTCCAGTTTCTAGAATCCCAAGCAGAGCCATTTCTGCAGTAACGGGTCTCATTGCCAGCGAGTTTCCCCTGCAATTTATCATTTCCCCCTTCTTTTTATCAGTCCTACCCATTGCCTGTGTATCACGTTAAATTCCCCTCACTATTTAATGCGTACACCTGCCCATTATTTATGGATGTGACACCCCTTAGTTAGTGGTTGCTTTGCCAAACTACACGGACCCGATCTTTCCCTCCAAATCCAGTTCCCCCGGACCATTTGATTATCGCCCTTCTCCTCAGACCCCCACTTCCAGTCAGTCACCTATGTCCCAGAACTGAACATAACATCCCAGCTACAGAGTCACATGGGGGGGGAACTATCACATACCTTTCTCTAGTGACTTGCTGGCTCTGCAGTACAGTCTCAAAATTCGCATTGGCTTTTCTTTGGCAGCCCTAGCACATTTCAAGCTCATATCTAATTTGATGCTCACTGTCACCCCTAAATCTGTCAGCCATTACATCTTCCTCAAGTCGTGGTAAGCCACTGAGTACTCTCCTAATAACATGCACTTCACTTACAGAGGATCTTAAGGCCTGTCAGAGAGTACGTCTACACTACAAGCACTACACCAGCAGAGTTGCAGCAACACTAGTGTAGACACTTCCTACAGCAACAGGAGGGGTTCTTCCGTTAGGGCAGCAAATCTACCCCCTCAGAAGAATTCTTCTGTCCACCTAGTGGCATCTATACCAGAGCTTAGGTTGGCTTAATTACATCTCTCGAGGTGTGAATTTTTCACATCCCTGATTGACGCACATAGGTCAACCTAAGTTTTAGGTATACACTAGGCCTAAGTGACAACCACCATCTTGGCAGACACACAGGGGACTGACCAAAGAACCTCCAGAGCTAAAAGTGTGAGCTGTGACAGCTGGAGCTGTAACAGACTCCTATCCTCCACAGATTGGGATCTATAACCAGGCTAGGAAAGATCACAGATGATGCAAACTGATAAAAAAAATATTTCCGTCAATAATTGAAATTTGCAGATAGGCAAAGAAGGAAAAGTGCTGCTTGAGAATATATTAGAGTTTGATTTAAGGATATTTATTTTGTACAGTTTGACATGGGATGTTGACAATTTATGGTTTAAGGTTTACAAAGCTTGAGTTTTTTGAATATACAGTCGTTAGATGATTAGTCTGACCCCCCCCCCCACACACAATTTCCTGCAACTGTGAAATTAAATTGAAAAAAATACTTAAGAAACACTGATAGTCATCAACATAAAACAACAAACTTCAAGTTCTGCCAAGCCTACCTATACTGCACACACCCCACTGTGTTACATCTATACATGCACATTGCAGCTATTTAACACAAATCAGTTAAAAGACAGTACTTTAAAGCATCCATGCAGGGGTTATTAGTTTAGAACTAGTACAGCCAGTCTAAACTCATGATGACATTCACCAATGCAAGCTAAACCAATGCAATCCAGGCATAAACCACTTGAGGAGCATCCACATACAAAGTTGCATCGGTTCAACATCGCATCACTTTATTTCAGTGGAGCCTCAGTCATGGACCAGGACCTCCCGGTGCTGTACAAACACAGAACAAAAGGACTGTCCCTGCACCAAACAGCTTCTAGTCCAAGTAGTAAAACTGGTGCAACTTTGTGTTCAGCCCAGGCCTTGCTGTCTTTTCTGCCCATGTTCTCAACTTCTGCAGCCACACAACACACCCCATCCCACCCGCAATGCGCTGCTGTGCTAGCCTTCCTTACATATCCTCCAAGTTTAACAACATTTGATTGTTCTGAGTCACTCCCCTAGGGGCTTGTCTACACTAGGGAAAACACCCAGATACCAAGTACAGGTCACCACCAGAGGTAGCCACAACAGAAGCCACTGTGTAGATGGGGCTCATGCCTGCACCCTCGAACTCCTCCTGCCCACCCCCACCCCCCGCACACCTTGATACATTACTGGTCCCCGTTTCACGAGAACGGGCTCAGCCCTCCTAGGAGTAGAGGGGAGCTGTGGGGATAAATCCAGGCTGGGAACTCTAACCCGGCCCCCATCTCAACAGGTCAGGGCGGGCTAGCACTAAAGCACTGCAAGCTTAGGGGGTGGGGGGAACTTGGCTAAGGGGTGGGTGGGGAGAAAGAACCCCTCCCCCCCACCGCTCTCCCTTTAGAGAGCAACCCCATCCCACCCACCCCAGCAGAGGCAACCTGCCCTAGGAGGAAGGGAGTTGCCCTTGCAGGGCTCATGGAGGGGGAGGCTCCTAGTTCTGGGGTCACGGAGGCTGTGACCTTCCCTGCAGCCCAGTTCCCCCCCTTACACTACCCGACCCCCCATTCCCAGCAGCACCCCCCCACCTCACAGGGCCCCCCTTCCAGGCCCCGCCCCCCCCCTCACAGGGCCCCCCACTTCCAGGCCCCACCGCCCCACCTCAAAGGGCCCCCCACTTCCAGCCCCCCCTCACAAGGCCCCCCCCTCCAGGCCCCACCCCCCCACCTCACAGGGCCCCCCACTTCCAGCCCCCCCTCCCAGGCCCCGCCCCCCACCTCACAGGCCCCCCACTTCCAGCCCCCCCTCACAGGGCCCCCCCTCCAGGCCCCGCCCCCCCACCTCACAGGGCCCCCCCTCCAGGCCCCGCCCCCCCACCTCACAGGGCCCCCCCGGGGACCCGGCCCCCCCCGGCCGGCGGACTCACCCGAAGAGCCCCGCGAAGAAGGACTGGGAGCCGCGGACCTTCCTGTCGGCCTCGGCCAGGAGCTGCAGCGCTTCCTTCTCCTTCCCGGCCGGGTCCATGGCGCGGGGCGGGGGGGTGGCAGAAGCCGCCTCAGCTATCGCGAGCGCCGCGCCCCGTCACGTGATCGCGGAAAGCCTGGCGCCCGCCCTCTTATCACGTGACAGGGGGAAAAGCCCCGCCCTCTGCCCTTCCAGCCCCGGCTCGAGGCTCCCGCGCCACGTGACCAGCGAGCGTTCTCCAGATCACGTGACA
This sequence comes from Emys orbicularis, assembly GCF_028017835.1. NCBI lineage: Eukaryota > Metazoa > Chordata > Testudines > Emydidae > Emys > Emys orbicularis. Next base: position 1,963,096 of record NC_088703.1, on the reverse strand, counting down.
CGGGCGGCTGTAGGCCCTATGGGAAGTCCCCTATAGAATCCCCCCCACCCCCATTGGCAGACGTCCCGACGAGAGATCCTGGACAGAGGTGCCCTATAGCGGTGCCTGTACCAGGCTCACTCCTGGGGTTAAGCCCCTCCACCTCCTGGAACCAGTGGAAAAAGAAGGAAAAAACAAGGAAATCCCCCACTTCGTCACACGCCCCATAGAGATCCCTGTATAGCGTCAGGTAACCCCAGGTTCCTATAGTGAGAAGCTGCTAGAGAAGCCCTATACAGAGTGGGGTAACTTTAGGCTCCTATGGAGAGAATCTCCTGTAAAGGTTCCTACACAGTGATAGACCCATAGGCTGTTATGGGGAGACGCTCCTATGGCTATAACAGTCCCCATGGAGGGCAAAATAACCTTTGGCATCTATGCAGAGATACTTGCGTAATAGTCCCTGTATAGAGCAAGACAGAACATAAGAACGGCCGTACTGGGTCAGACCAAAGGTCCATCTAGCCCAGTGTCCTGTCTTTCGACCGTGGGCAATGCCAGGTGCCCCAGAGGGAATTAACAGAACAGGGAATCATCAAGTGATCCATCCTCGGTCGCCCATTCCCAGCTTCTGGCAAACATTGGCTTGGGACACCATCCTTGGCCATCTCTTTCTTGAGTGGTAACAGCTAATTTAGATCCATCATTTTATATGTATAGTTGGGATTATGTTTTCCAATGTGCATTACTTTGCATTTATCAACACTGAATTTCATCTGCCATTTTGTTGCCCAATCACCCAGTTTTGACAGGTCCTTTTGTAGCTGTTTGCAGTCTGCCTGGGACTTAACTATCTTGAGTAGTTTTGTATCATCTGCAAATTTTGCCACCTCACTGTTTACTCCTTTTTCCAGACCATTTATGAATATGTTAAATAGATAACCTTAGGCTTCCATGAAGAGAAGGTCTTATAACAGTCCACATATAGATTCAGATATCCTTAGGTTTCTATGCAGAGAAACCCCTATAGAGGTCGCTCTAAAGAACCTTAGATTCTCATGCAGAGGGAGGGACCCTTAAAGAGAGAAATACACACACATGCCCCCATATAGGCATACACACATCTAAATACCTTTATTCCCTAGATAGATACATATAATTTGTATTTATGTGCAGGGGCATATATGGTTATGCAGATAACCTATATGCAACATATCTATATAGTGTGTGTGTGTGTGTGTGTGTGAGGGAATGTAGGTACTAAACTGAGTGCCAGAAAGTGCCGAAGAGAGCAGGGAAGTGGGAGGGTTGGGACAAAAGGACTTCAGTGAATGGATTGTGCTGCCTGATCACTTGTCAGTTTGTTGGATGTTTCCCCCTTTTTAAAATCTCCTTCTTACAATTTTTTTCAGGTCGGTAACCATGAAAATCTGGGGCCGATGCTTTGCAAATGGATAGGGTAGGACAGGATAGATTCTATTCAAGTTCCATGCTAGGGTTGCTCCTTTCCAAATACTTGGATAAATTAGACCAAATAATATTCTGGGGTTACTCCTTTGCAAATGGAGACCTAAATATTTTTTTGCTTGAATTTATTCCAATGCCACCACTTCTATTACAAATATGTTAGGAAATTGAGAGAACTGTGCATCTCAATCCTCTGGTATGGCAAAGCTTTACGAGGCCAGACACACTCCATGCCCACAGAGTTGCAAGTCACATGCTCACGTGAACTGCACTCCCCTGGGTCTAAAGCACTGGACAGATTTATTTGCAGACCAGAAGAGCTCAGGGAAGCTCAAAAGTTTGTCTCTTTCATGAATAGAGGGTGAGCCGATAAAAGATTACCTCACCTATATGTCTCTCTCCTATCCTGGGATCAATAACACTGCAAACAACTGATTTATTTGCAAAGATTCATGTTAATGTTTCCAGTGTGTCAGGTGTTGTTTTGGTTTTGGTTTTGCTTATTTTAATGTCCTCTGCCATTCTTCAGCTGTACAGATTTCTCTGTGGCAGTGAAGACCCCATTTGCATGACTGAGTGCAGACATTCAGTCCCTCTGTTTAGCACTGTAGAGGTCAGAGAAACCTTGCCTTGGGAATACTGTAGTTAGGTAGGTCATCGTTTCTGACAAGGGGAAGAGTATAAAAGAAAAACAGTTATTAAAAAAATGTACTGACAGAAATCTACAATGAATATATGTTACTGTACAATGTCTGTGTGAATCTATTATGTAAAAATGAATGCCGAATGAATCATTTAAGAATACATACTATTCAGAAGCACTGTACAGCTGCAGAAAACAGAAACGGAGGATTCCTTTAATTCTTCACTTTCAGTCCTCAGCTGTTGTACTAAGTGTTGCTGACCAGCATTCCAGCCCAGAGGTGGCTGCATTCCAGTGATAAGTACTAATGATCATTATGATTTATTATTTGTATTAGGGTAGCACCGAAAGGTTTCAAAGGAGATCAGGGCCCCATGGTGCTAAGTGTTGTACAGACACAAAGTAAGAATCAGTCCCTGCCCCCAAAAGTTTATAATCCAAAGGCAGCTCTTATCTAGCACGCTTCTTCAGTAGATCTCAATGCGCTTTACAAAGGAGTTTGGTATCGTTATCCCCATTTTACAGATGGGGACCCTGAGGCTCAGAGAGGTGAAGTGACTTGCCCAAGGCCACCCAGCAACCAGCGGCAGAGCCATGAACAGACTCCCAGTCTCCTGAGTGAAGAGCCCATACTCTAACCATTAGGCCACACTGGTTACCCCATTACTATAAGAAAGTCTTACAGACTTATTTTACAGATGGGCAACTGAGGTCTAGAGAAATTAAGTGCAAAGTCACACAGTAAGTGTGTAGCAGAACCAGCCACTGAACCTAGATCTGAGTCCTAAGCCAGTGCCTTTCCCACAAGACCATCCATCTTCTTTGGGCTACAGGCAGATTGTATGTTGCTAGGCTGAACTCGTAAAGTAATTCAAAATCCTTTGGCCACTGGAGCTGTATGCAGAAAACGCATATTCTGATATTATGAGACCATATCTCCATCAACAACAATGCTGACTTCTGCTTAAAAACCATCATTCTTGATGTATATCATATACAATGCACACTTTGCTCTGGTAGTAACCCTTCTGATGAGATTGTAGCCTTTTTTTATGCACAGCTACAGGAAAGATTATCCCTAAATATCCTGCAGAGAGCTCGGCACTATCAATTCTCCCTGTCACTGTGAGTTGAGTTCACGTGGCAATTCCCAGGATTGGGCCTTCATTCGATATACTCTTTGATTGACATAATAGGTTGGACCCCGTGCCTGCAACTGGATTGACGGCATGAGAGCCTAAGGAATCATTGCACTTGAGGAGACTCGCCATGGATTTTGATGAGGCTTTGCGTGGTTTCAATGATCCTGCCTCCCAGTCCTGAGCCTTGCACAGTGGACCACAGCTATCGCTTTTACTAGATAAAGGGGGGAAGGGATAGCTCAGTGATTTGAGCATTGGCCTGCTTAACCCAGGGTTGTGAGTTCAATCCTTGAGGGGGCCATCTGGGGCAAAATCAGTACTTAGTCCTGCTAGTGAAGGCAGAGGGTTGGACTCAATGACCTTTCAGAGTCCCTTCCAGTTCTATGAGATAAGTATATCTCCATATATTAAGGGATATTTAATTAAAGCAACATGTCCTGTATTAATTAGTTAAAGCCAAATTCTGGGTTTCACAAACTCACAGATTTTTAAGGTAAGAAGGGACCTCTAGATCATCTAATCAGACCTCCCAAATAATACAGGCCATAGAATTTTATCCAGTTACTCCTGGATTGAGCCCCAAAATAAGTATTTGGCTAAAGCATCTCTTCCAGAAAGTCATCCAGTCTTGATGGGAAGACTTTACGAGATGGAGAAGATGGAGGTTACTTATCTGTAACAAGAGATTCTTTGAGATGTGTGGTCTCTATCTATAGTCCACATGAGGGTATGCATGCACTCCATGAGACAGATTTCTAATAATTAGTGTCCATTGGTCTGCGCCTGCACAGTTGTCCTCCTCATGCTCCAAACCGAAGGCATAAATGGTAGTGCGGACCGACACCTCTCCAACAAGGATGCAGTTGGAATAGACGTCTGTAATACTGCTGTACCAACAGCTGAATCTGCAGAGGAGGCCTGGACTAATGCATAATGTTTCGTGAATGTATGGATGGAGCTCCAGGTAGCTGCCCTATAAACGTTTAGTATGGGTACCTCTTGAAGGGATGCTCTTGAGGATGGTTGTGCTTTAGTGGAGTGGGCTCCCATCCGGGGGAGGAATTGGAATATGTGCCAACTGATAACAAAGAATGATGCAGCCAGAAATCTACTTAGAGAGTTACTGAGCAGATAATGGTTGTCCTCGCAATTGCTTCACTATAGAGACAAATCACCTTGGTGATTTTCTAATCAGTTTTGTTCTTTGCAGGTAAAATGCCAAAGCCCATCTGATATCAAGAAAGTGAAGTCTCCTCTCCTCTTTGGAATATGAGGTTTTGGAAAGAATACTGGTAAGTGAATAAGTTGATTCATATAAAACTCAGAAATTACCTTGGGGGTGAATTTCGGATGTAGCTGAAGGGAAACCTTCTCCTTATGAAAAATCGTATATGGCAGGTCAGCCATGAGGGCTCCTAGTTCACTCACCCATCTGGCTGATGTGATGGCAACTAGGGAAGGCGATCTTCATGGAGAGGCGGGACACTGAATACATGGCCAACGGTTAAAGACTGGTCTGGTAAGTATTAATAGTACTAAGATGAGGTTCCATTTTGATGTAGGTTTCAGCATCACTGGGAAGGTCCTAACGAGACCTTTCAGGAATCCAGTGGTTGTTGGGTTAGTAAAAATGGAGTAGTCTTCTACCAGATTTCTGCTAGACGGACCCACAGTGAACGAACAGAAAGCCCTGATGTCTTCAGGGACAAGAGATAGTCTAAAATAGCAGGGATTCCTGTTGATTCCTTGACCTTAGTAGCTCTGGCCTTGGCTCCTGAGTTCATGCTCCAAGGGGCTCTGCTCATCGGCTGAGGCTGCTGTATGGGGAGAGGTGGGGGTGGGGGTGCTTGTCTCCCTGGCTGGGATCCAACTGAGGTCTCATGGCCTTTTCCATAAGGTATTTCTGCAGTCGGAGCTCTTGTCCCTTGCAGGTTTGGGGGGGGGGGGGGAGTGTCAGATGCTGTACTTAGCAGAGATGTGACCTCTCCAAGGCAACAGAGGCAGTGCTGATGTCCATCTCTCCTGGAGAAGAAGGAGGGGCAGGAGATACAGTTCTTATACCCCAGGACTCGGGCATAGTCTTTGTCAGTGGGCAAAACTAAGCTATACTAACCATGCTATAATGCTAAAACTCTAACAACACTAAGAATATTAAAAACTATGTACAATTATATTTTCAGGTTCGGAAGAAGAAGACGCAGAGGTAGTTACAGGCACAGGATTCCAACTCAGACCATGTGGCGGTGAGAAGGAACTGTAGAGGCGCTGATCCCCTAGTGACCTTAGTTCAGAGCACAAGGAGGGCAACTGCACAGGTGTGCACCAATGGACACTACTTGCTAGAAATCTCCGGTTTCAGGGGCATGGTGTGCATGTGTACCCACATGTCGAATATACATAGGGACCAGCATTTGAAGAAGAATCACCACTCCCTTTGGGATTTTTTTCCAATGGCTAATTATCCACACTTAAAATTTGTTTCTTATTAATTGGGTATCCAAGGGCAGAATTCATCCCTTGATGTTGAAATAGTTAATGATTAATTGGATTATTTTGCACAGTCCTTTGAAGATGCAGAGGTATTATTATAAATGTGAACCGTAAGTCCCCCCTGCCTCCCCCATTTGTACACAAGCATAAGTTTGTATGCAGCATCTGTGCTCTGACGTGCCTGCGGCTTCGTTGGCATCCAAGAATACATCCATTTAAGTTCAGATCACTTTTCATCCCAGTGTGAACTTTTGAGAGGAGCCCTAAATGAATTACTTCCAGATGAAAGGTTAGCTATCCCATTTCACTGCACAGAGCTCAGAGACTGCAAACAACCCACCAGCCTGTATTATGCCCATGGTAACAAAGCAGTGAGTATACACTGTCATATGCCTGCTTGTTTCTTCATTTGTCTAAGCCTTGCTTCAGTCTATGCACGAGGTATATTTTTCTGTGCTGGACATAATATCTGTTTTAAACCAGGGGAGGTAAAAATCGAGATTCTTATAGCAAATTAACCTTGAAATTATTTTCCAGGCAGAGCTTCTTTGACTACAGCCTCTGCATACGACCAGCTGGAGGTTTTTAAATGTGACGTCACCACTTCGGTTATTTCCACTGTCATCTTTAACAATACAACGCAACTCTCGATGGCGTTGTGCAGCACCTTTCATGCAAACGGCATGTCCTCCCCTCCTCGGAAGGCTTTGCAGGGTTAAATGATGCAGTTGCAGTAATAAATAGCAACAGAGGGCAGGAAGAAATGAGGAGGCATTAGCAAATGAGATAAGCCTGGGTTGGACTTTAAAAAGACAGGCTGAAACAGGTGCAAACCATGCCGAGACTGCAATTTTGGCTTGAAAATAGGTCTTGCTCTCTTTTCTTCTTGCTGTCAAAGATGACCTAGCTTAGGTTTTTATATAGCATCTATCACCATGGTATCTAATGATGTCATGAGATCTCGTGATTGTAAAATAACAAATAGGTATTCCTAGCCACCCATGAAATGCTACATAATTTGACATGCAGCTTTCCTCTAAAATCTTCTGCACTATATGGAGCGCATATGGGCAAGTGTTTTATAGGTGACACAACAGATTCCTGATTGCAAAGCTCTCCGTCCAAATGATATTTACATTGATGATTTATGATGCCTTCAAGGCTTGTTGGTCTTTGCAGGTTGTTGCCAAATGGCCCCTCCTCCTTGCATGGAGTGCTGCAGTGCAGTTGTAGATATCAGCTGCTTAAAAGATCACCTGTTTAAATAAATGGCTGCTGTAAGCATCCCTTCTGATATTGACATAGATAGAATGCTGGTTTTTAGCTTTTTAATATGACTGAAGGTGGGAGGTAAGGGGGAATTTAGAAGTCAGTATTTCCTCAGTGCTAGGAAATCAGAACAGATATCCTTTGCCATTCAAGGAAACCCCACCCATCGGATCTCTTACAGAGGTTTTCCTTTGACTGACCTATGGCTAGCCCTGCTATGCACCTGTTTATACTACTGTTCTATTTGCTTGGGTTCTTATATGGCTGCCCATCACGGCAATATCTGAGCATCTAGACAGAACAGACTGCAGTCTTGTCTTCACAGGGAAGATCAGTTCCCTCCACTGCAGGAATTACTGGGTGAAATTCCACGCCCTGTGTTATATAGTAGCTCCAACTAGATGATTGCAGTGATCTTAAAATCTACAAATACAGTGGCACAAATGTGTGGGAGTAACAATACTGACTCGCTTTGCAAAGTGCTGTGAAATTCACGGATGACAGGCATTATGTTATTGCTAGTCATTACCTGGAGGTAATATCCATAGTAGAGGAGAACCATGGCCACATTCTGATCTTGCTTACACCACTGTAAATCCCATGGAGCCAAGAACAGAATCTGGCCCCTATCCAGCTGTCCACTGTTTAATCACCTAAGTCAGAAGTGCAGGACCCCGCTCCTCGTCGTTGTTCTAATGATCATTGTCTTTCCACCCTTAAGAGCGAAATGGCAGATGTAAACCCCAAGAGGGCATCTCAGTTCTTGCAAAAATGTATTAAGCCAGAGGACAACGGAGGGGACGCACAGCCCAAAGAGGAGGTTCTAGAAGAGCCGTCTCTGCCTGTTATCACTCAATCCTACCCTCAGACAGTGCAAGGTAGGTGCATTTCTCTGGCCTCTTTTTAATAATGCATTTTGCAACAATGCCATTATACCATTGTTGTGTTATCATCTGCCTCATGTATGGCTGTAAAGAGCCAGGCCCCTGTATGGTGCTGTATAAATAATGGTCACACTTCACATGAAGGGAACATTTATAAGTAGTTTACAAATAGATGAATAGATGTTATAACAATTGATTAACCATTTGTTAGAGTCCCACAAGTCAACAGGTTGCTCATAATCACCTATAATGCCTTCTACTGATATGCTTATAACCATCTTTAGTACATGCCACTCATGTCTGTAGATGCTTATAACATCTATTAAACGTGTATCAACTACTTATAAATGTATCCTCTTTATATAAAGTGTGACCTAAACGATAATATTTAGACCTTCCCAACTAAAACTAAAAGTTTATACTTAATTTTTCATGCTGCTTTGTAGTATGATGAGTGGACCTGAGAAAGAGGGTCAGATTTCAGGAGGGACGTAGTTCAGTGTGGCACCAAGGAGCTCAGGAATGCTGGCTGAACCAGACTGCTTTCACACCAACTCTAGAACTTCCGCACATAATACTGGTCTCCCAGCATGTTCAATAGAGATCTCTTTCCTACAACTCTACCATCCATGTCCCTTATTCATGTTCCTCTGCAGCCTGAGGCATGGTTTGCCTGGTGGGATCATCTGGGCATATCTCACCTAATCAATCCCCTGCCATTGCAGGGGCCTCTGGCATTAGTGGCACCTTGGTCTCTCCTGTTCTCTGCCTGAGGCACACAGTTTAGTCTCCTGAGGACTGAAATGCTTTGGACTAACTAAAGTAATTGGGCTCAACACAGGGGTATTTGGGTGAAATGTATAGCCTGTGATATAAAGGAGATCAGACTAGATGATCTAATGGTGCCTTCAGGCCTGAAACTTTATGAAAATCTATAAAATAATGAAACTACTGTACTTTGCGGGGGCTGGGAGGGAACTAATGCAATTTTTTTGCGTGATATTAATAGCGAATTTCTCCTCCTCACAGAGGAAATATCGATGGTGTTCAACACCTACAACATGGCAGCCAACCTCGGTCCAGCCTCCAGGAGGAAGAGGGAGAAAGGTGCGAATCACGATGGCACAAGCACCTCCCTCTATGTTGACCGCCGCAAGTCCAAGGTGTGGAACTATTACACCAAGCTGGGAGATGCCTATGTCGAGTGCAACGTGTGCAAGAAGCAGCTCTCCTTTCACAACAGCACCACCACCATGCGGGAGCACCTGGTGAGGAAGCACAGCATTCGCGACACTTTGCTCTCGCAGCTGAAGGATGACCAGGCTTCCGAGTCTGACTGCATGGCTCAGGAGAACATGATAAAGAGGTCCCGGCAGATGACACCGGAAAACTACCTGTACCATGCCGCGTCCTGCTCGGAACCAAGGACTGATGTGATTCTGGAACTGGTGCTTGAGATGATATTTCGTGACCTCCATCCTCTTTCCGTGGTGAAAGACAAGGGTTTTGGCCTCCTCATTGGGTATCTAGAGCCCAATTTTACCCTCCCATCTCCTATTCAGCTCTCCAGCATGCTGTGGCATAGATACAATGTGGTGAAGCAGCACCTGGAGCGCTATTTGCAAACAGCCCAGTCCATAGTCATCTGCGTGGAGTTCTGGGTGTCCCAGCCCAACCAGACATACTTGACAATCACGGCCAACTTCATCGACGGGGAGTGGCGCCGGGCAAGATGTATCCTGGAAACCCAGCCAGTGCATGAGACTAAAGGGGAGGGCGATTTAGGGGAGAAGCTCTTCAGCATCCTGACAGAGTTTGGGTTGTCGAACAAGTCCATTTTCTGCGTGATGCACGACAGCCTGCAGAACACAGTGATGAATTCGCAGCCGCTCAAGAGGGCTTATGGCTGGACCAGCCTGTGCTGTGCTGCCCACACTCTGCACCTGTGTATCAAGGCAGGGCTGGAGGTCGAGCAGGTGCAAGAGGCTCTGACTGCTGCCCGGGGCATCGTGAGCTACTTCCAACAGGATGCGAAAGCCACCTGCTCACTGAACAGCAAGCTGGAAGCGATCAACAAGACCAAGTTGAAGCTGGTGATGGATGTGGGTTCTCGCTGGATAACTACCATTGAGATGTGCGAGAGCCTCCTGGACCTCAAATGGGCGATCATGTCCCTGCTGGAGGAACATCCCAAAGGGACGTTGGCTGTGCAGAACTTAGCTGACCACCAGTGGAAGCTCTTGCAGGACCTGGTGCCGGTCATGAGGACAATTAAGATCGCCACATCATTCTTGCGTGAGGAGCAGAACATCTCCATCTCTTCTCTGATGCCTTGCATCCACGGTATCGTCGCTGCCATTGGGCAGCAGTTAGAAGAGTCCAGCGATGTCATCAAGATGGTGGTAGGCAATATAAGGTCAGAGCTGATGCAGCGCTGGAGTATATCAGAGGATGAGAAGGTGCTGGAAAGCCCTGCGATTATTGCCTCCTTTCTAGACCCTCGTTTCAAGGAGATGAGGTTCCTGAGTCCCAACCTGAGGAGTGAGCTGCATAAGAGAGTCAAAAATATGCTGTCGGAGGTCTTCAACCACCAGTCCCTGCCTTCTACCCAGTTCTGGGTGCCGAACTCAGATTACAAAGCAGAGGTAGGAGAAGCAGGGGGCCAGCTGTCTGCTCATAAAGACAGAGGCCCAAATGGCCAGTCCCAGAGCATGTATGACATCCTTTTGGGAAAAGATCCAACGGAGAGCATGCCTGAAATCCATCAGCAACTGGAGAACTACATCGTGGAACCTCTCTGCAAACGCAGCACCAACCCACTGGACTGGTGGAAAACCAATGAGCACCGCTTCCCCGCTGTGGCGAGATTAGGCAGGCAGTACCTTGCCATACCAGCCACTGTTGTCCTGCCAGACCAGGCCTTTGCTGCCAACGAGAGCACCCTGGAGCATCGGAGAGCAGTCCTCACTCCTGAAAATCTGGACCAAATTCTGTTCTTGCACCAAAATTTTGATTTTTTAGAATCAATGAGAAACAGTAATGAGATGCGGGGCAGAAATCTGCATGCCCAGTATTAAAATGCAGTGGGGGTGGGGCTGAGTACAGAGGTGATGTGTAACAGTGTTTAACGCTTCCCTACCTTCTCGGTGGGATTTTGGAAAGGTGTCTGCCTAACTTCATTCCCATTGAAATTATCCTTTGATGTCAATAGAAGCAGAGTTAAGCCAATGCTGAGTGTTTTCAAAATCCTCCCTACATGTACAACACTGGTTTTGTAACCACTTTGTGATAGTTTCATCCAACTCAAATACAATACAATTCCAGAGCGGAAAGAAAATGTTAAGTTCTACCAATTTGGACTTCTTAGCATCACCTCTGAATTTGGCCCTAGGGCGTGCTAGTAAAATCCTAAAGGATATACAAATTCTCATTGTAGCAACCTTTTTACAAAACAAAGGTCAAATATATTAATATATGTAAATGTTAAGACTGTTCACTGCTGCATGGATCCTACTACTACATAGTCAAAAGCTGTGAGTTTTTATGAAACAGGCCACTGTCTACTATTTTGAGATGTTATTTAAGTTGCACTGATGTTAAAAGTTTCAGTCCTCAGAGCTACTCTCCTCTTCACCAACAGGTTGGTCCTGGTAACAGAGAGAAGCAGATGGAATTTGTTCACTTAGGGCAGCCCTTAACACATCATCCATTGGGTCACTAGACTGGAGGACAGATCCTGTCTGTTGCCAGTTTTCAGAGGGTGCATGGCTTGGTTGAGAGGAGAGAGAGCAGAAAACCCCCCAGAAGTTCCACATAAAGGCCAGAGCCTCAGCTGGTACAACACATCAATGGAGCTTTGCCAATTTACATCAGCTGATGACCTGGCCCATAAACTTGATTCTTCACTCACACACCAGTTTTAAAGCCATGTAACTCTATCTTCAATGGAGATACTCCTGACTTACACTGGTCTAAGCGGCTGAAGAATTGGATCATAGTAATTTTGCATCAGTTTAATTAAAGTCAGGTTTAAACTGCTTCAAGCCCCTGCGTGGACACTCTTAACTTAGTTTAAACTGGTTTATATCAATTTATCTTGCGTTGGTAAATTTACAGGCACAAGCTAAATCAATACGACCAGTTGTAAATCAGTACAAGGGTATCCACAGGGTTTGCACCTGTTTAACTAAACCGGTTTTTAACCTTTTTTTAGTTAAACCAGTGAAACTTCTGTGTGTAGACAAGGCTTGGGTGAGTGACAGGGCTTCAAAGTGAAGAGCACCTTGAGATGAATGGAGGCAAGTCATGCCGATGCACTGTTCGAGGCCTTCTGTTTGCACGCTCAGAAGACAGTTGGTCATATTTTAAGGGTTTCCTTTGCAGTTGTAAGGCTAGAAAGCTTTCTTTCATTGTAGCGGGGTGGTCACCCTGCTCCCGACCTGAAGGGCTTAAAACAGCCCATGGAGAGGGCTGTAGCGGGGGGAAAAGCTAGGCTGATTGGGGGAAGCAGCCGCAGCTGGGGCCATGCCCCAATCAGGCCACAGCTGGCCCTATAAGAGGGCTGAGGGCCAGCGAGTGAGACACAAACACTCTCTCAAGGACCTGGCTGCCTGGGAAGCTGAGGCGGGTACTTAGGGTGCAGCAGTGCTGAGGAAGGGAAGACGGAGCTGGGGAGCTCCAGCCTAGCAAAGCCCCAGGCTGCAGGCCGAGTTAAGGGCCCACAAGGGTACTAGGGCTGCAGAGGGGCGGCCCAGGAATAGGCAGAGGCAGCTGGTCCAACCCCCCTTTGCCGATGATGGTTTACAGACTGCAATCCACCCCAGTGAGCGGGGGCTAGATGGTGACTGGCAGTAGCCACTGAGGCAAGGCAGGGGTTGGGGGTCCCCCTAGGCAGATTGTGGGTTGCTGCGGTGGGCAGAACCCCAACAAAGAGCACTGGGGTCCGGGAGGGACACAGGGGCCAGCGGCAGGTGAGACATCAGCCGGCAGAGGGCGCTCTGGAGCTGGAAAAGAGCTAATTTCCTGGACAACCAGCAGGAGGCGCTGCGCTGGTGAGTCTTTGCCCCGCCACATTCATCTTTAACCTTTTTTAAAAAAATAACACCTTAAATTCTGCAGAAGCTAATGGACAAACTTCCAGGGAAACTGTCCTACTTGCCATGGGTATGTTTGTCAAGCCCTTGACCTGAACATTGCTGCTTTAGTAAGAGGCTCTAACAAGAGCATTTTGACTAGTGTGAGGAAGGATTTCATCATCCAGCCTCGCAAAACAGCCACCAACCCAACAACAAAATCTGTTTTCCAGTTCTCACATAATGATGGGGGGAAACCCAAGTTATATTTGACTTGCTGTCCAAGCAAAAGAAATCCAATAACAATTCAACTTTGCAGTTTTGCAAGACTGTATTGCTTCTGCAAACAAAGGGATAGACAAAACCGGTGCAATAATTTACGACCCGCTATGGTGCTTTAAAATATTCTGGGATATTAACAGTGTGACTGCTAGACAGCTGATAAGATTTATGACAGATCAAACAGACCGTTAGTTCCGTTGCCGGATCTTTTGCTGCTCTCATCACTGTAGTATCTGAGTGTCTTCCAGTGATAAAATAAACAAGGGACTGACATGTCATGATGTGTGGCTCTCATTCCATTACTCTCCCCTGGGGGAAAACTGCATGTGACTAAAAATAAAAGGAAGAAAGGCTGATGTGCTATATGTTATTATTTGTGATGGCCGGGTTGAAGAAGTGAGGTTTGCATTTGAATCTGAAAGTGGTGAGGTCTGAAGTAGCTCTGAATTCCTGTGGAGGCAAATTCCACAGCTTTGGATGAGCCCTGAGAATGTTCTGTCTCCTGCACAAATTAGCTTTCTCGTTCCAATAGACAATTCCAGGGTTCCAAAGGAGCAGAGTGGTCAGCTGTATTGACCTTTTCTTCCATTTTAATAGTCTAAGCTGATAAAAAAAATTCCTTGGTACCACAGCCAATATGAAGATAACTAGTAAAAAACAAAATTCTGCTACGATTGGCTCTGTGTGCAATTAAGAAAAACCCTGCTCCATAACTTGCAGTTTCCAATTAACTAATATGTTCAGTTTACCCATGGGAATGTAAGACCTACAAATTTGTTATTCCCACAGAGGCTATTGGGTGCATGAAGCCCTTTTGTTTTAATTTAGCATTCGCTCTGCCTGAGAGAAGCCAGGCTTTTTATTAAACTCCAAACAGTGTTAGTTTGTCCTTTACCCAGCCTCAGCTAACTGGGCCTGTGACAAGTCTGTAAGGCACTTTAAGATCCAAGCAGCTATAGTAATGATAATGATTTCCCTGTATATTTCACCCACCAATGACTGTATGAAGCTGGCACAGCATATATTTAGGTACACAGATTCATAGACTCCAAGGCCAGAAAGGACCATTGTGACCATTGGCCTCCTGCATAACACAGGCCATAGAACTTCCCCAAAATAATTCCCAGAGCAGATCTTTTATAAAAACATCCCATCTTGATTTAAAAATCATCAGTGATGGAGAATCCACCATGACCCCTTGGTAAGTTGTTCCACTGGTTAATTACTCTGACTGTTAAAAATTTACACCTTATTTCCAGTCTGAGTTGTCTAGCTTTAACTTGCAGCCTCTGGATCATGTTACACCTTTCTCTGCTAGATTGAAGAGCCCATTATTAATTATTTGTTCCTCACCTAGGTACTCATAGATTGTAATCAAGTCATCCCTTAACATTCTCTTTGTTAAGTTAAATAAGACTGATTCTTTCAAGTCTAATGTCCGTGTAGCATGCCCTGTTCTGCTCCACCAACATGGTATAACTAGTTTTGAAATAACCATTAAAAGCAGTATAACTTTTACAACTCGAGCTCAAGAGCTCAATTTAATAAGCTATGCAGAGAGCACATACAAAATAACAATGCACAGATCATCGCAGGACTACATATTAAATCTGAAATGCAGGGCATGACCATCACGTTTTGGCAAAAAAGATATAAATACAATGGCAATTTCTCATTGATTTTCCTATTTTGACCTTTTCTAACAACAGCAACTCAACCCATAAACTGATGGTAAGAAACAAGGGCTATCCACATCCAACTTTTATTTTTAAATGGAGGCAAGAGGGCTTTTTTTTTTTTAATTAAACTAAAGCAGAGGTACAGAGCCTCTCATATTTGTACAACAGCTATTTTACAGTCATTAACAACTATATATTTTTTTCAACCATGCATAATTGTAATTTAATGCCAGGCATGCATACTTAATTGAACACACACGTCCTTTCTCTGTTAATGTAAGTAAAGAGCATTTAATGCCTTAATGTTTCTTTATAGTTAAACTTGACGCCAACAATGTTATATTGGTGCTAAACACTAAAAACATCCAAATAGGCTTTGGCATCCTACCGTATACAAACAGTTACAACTCTCCTTTCAGTACCTTCAAGTGGAGGTTTCTTTTCAGCCTCACCAGGTGCTTCTGCACTAGGAAAAACAGTGAGTGTTTTTCTGCAGTGCCAACAATGGTATAAGCTGAAGTGTGGGCTGGGCACACTGTCATGTCAGCTAACCCTGCACAGAGCTGATCAGCAACTGATCAGATGCTAACAAACATTTACATATTTTCCAAGCTTAGACAAGACTACCACCACTGATACCCTGCGTGGTTTCCCAGTTACCATTGGAGAAGGTCAACGTCTGAGTTAGTTTCTTTCATCTTTGGCTCATTTTTTAATGTTTTATGGGCCACTTAATATTTATCAGCGGCTCCATCTGCTCCTGCACGCGGTGGCATTTCATATGAGCATTCCGACTTTTTATCCTGTCGAACACCCTACAAGTTGACAGAAAACAAGGGCCAGTTATTAGTTTTCTTAACAAGGCTAAATAAAATGGGACTCGCACACAAAAGCTTTCCCCAGATAATGAGCAGAACAGACTCTTTATTTTTCCTCTTAATTTTTAGGTGTGCGGTGCACATGGACTTGAGCGACCAGCATATGGTGAAGTAAAGGTTAGTACTATGGAAGCTTCCCCAGGCAGCTTTGCAATTGCACCTCACTCCTGACCAAAAGCACGGCTTGCTATTCTCCTCCCACAACCAGTTCTGCCAATACATCTCAGTCCCTCGCTGTAATACTGTCTCTTCCTTTTCAGTCCCATTCCCACATCTCCTGAACAGGACCTACAAGCAGTGTTGCATTGTGGTAAAAGATGCATTTGTTTTGTAGTGAAAACAGATAGGGAAATAGACCTACAAGGAAAGGGGGATGATCACGGATGGGTTGGCAACAGCCAAAGGACCTATTTCCTTTTAGTTATATGATTCTCCCACAATATCAATGGCAGCCATGGAGCTAAACTCCCTACATCTCTTTAAAAATGTAAAAAGAACAGGAGTACTTGTGGCACCTTAGAGACTAACAAATATATGTACTCCTGTTCTTTTTACGGATACAGACTAACACGGCTGCTACTCTGAAACCTTTAAAAATGTAGGGGTTAGCCTACAGATGAAATCGGATATGAATCTACAGCTTCAGGGTTCGTTAATTTAAAGGGACATAAGTAACTTTTGTAAAAAAAAAAATCACTCATAGACTCATAGACTTTAAGGTCAGAAGGGACCATTATGGTCATCTAGTCTGACCTCCCGCATGATGCAGGCCACAAAAGCTGACCCACCCACTTTCCCTTAACTCAGCTGTTGAAGTCTCCAGATCGTGATTTAAAGACTTCAAGTCGCAGAGAATCCTCCAGCTTGCGACCCCTGCCCCATGCTGCGGAGGAAGGCGAAAAACCTCCAGGGCCTCTGCCAATCTACCCTGGAGGAAAATTCCTTCCCGACCCCAAATATGGCGATCAGTAGAACCCCGAGCAATTTATCACATTTTTATCTGAAATCATTTTGCCTTTTACAGTTAGAAATAACCCCTAACATTACAACATGAAAGAGATTAGGGGGAAAAAAACATTTTCCTCTATTTTTTTCTCATTTTTTTACTTTGTGCACAGTCAGTTTTGTAGTTTCACCTTTGCCAATTTCCCGTTTGTGTGGGTCTTTCATGATGAAATGGGGGAGAAAAAACTATTTTTTAAAAAGTTATACATGGTCATAAAATCACACAAATTGGCTAGGTGGCTCAGGGAGAAATGCACCATGCATTTAACTCATTTAAAAAAAATCATTAGATTTTGAAGTAAATGGTGCTCCTTTAATTAAGAATGCTTTATTTATAAATACAAACTGAATTAAGCAGACATGTAGAAATCACTGAACAATGCAAGATTAATAATAAAGCCATACCTTTCACACTCTTTACATGGAAATGCACCCTGATAGTCTGTGCCCCCAGGCTGGTCTGGAGTTCCCCTCTGACTGCAGGCTGGACTGTATGTCTTGTGTGATGCTTTTTTGTAATTCTTTGACTTTATCTTCATGTCTTGTCTAGGCAGATAACCATGCATTTTCTTTGGGCTGCATGCAATCTGCAAATTATGGAATATTTGTTAAAATAGCAATCTTTCCCCCTCAGAAAGGTTTGCATTGTTGTGGTTGGATAGTTAAAAGGAACTGAAGTCAAAGAAAATTAACTCTAAACTTTTTAAAAGCTGCATGCGTGTGCTTATACACATGCGCACACACACATACATACTATGATACAGTGCCACCTCTTTCAGATCCTGATTCAGGAAAGCACTTAAGTGCATATTAAGACCCACTGAAGTGAACAGGAAAATATATCTATGCTTACCTGAAAATTTCCTTTCACTGAATAATCTGTTCATTCTAACAGATCCATTACAATGGGTGCTTCAACCTGCTTGCAGGTGGGAGGCAGAACCAGACCTGTCAGTCCCTGGCAGCTGGGAAATGCCCCACATCCAGCTGAAATAGCTTTCACAGCCAGGATAATGCAAATCTAGTTTCTTAAATTACAGACTATATTAAATATACTTGGAGGAAAAAGCACAACAATTTCTCCTACTGCAAAGGATAGTAAATTCCATCTATTGACAACAAACCCAAATCACTGGACATCCATTTCCATCTCTATTCCGGACCATCTGTTGTCTCCAGCGTGGCCAGATCTGCAGACCTTATCATTTGAAGAAAGGAAATTTTCAGGTAACCATGGATAAATTTTCCGATTCTTCTTCATGCTAAGGTCCACAGATCTGTTACAATGGATTTTCATAACAGTGTGCCTCCAAGATAGGAAGCAGGATCATTCTTGAAATGTGGACATCTACTACTAAGTACATTATATATAAATATCTCCTCCATCATCCCCTGGCACTGAGGTGTGGAGAAGACTTCTCCCAAAAGAAAGGAAATGGCACTGAGTAAGACTGGATGACCAATATGCAGAACTTGACGAATTAATGGTTGTCCAGTAGATCTTAGAACAGGAGATATGATTACTCTGTCCTGAGACTGTCCATGTCCCTAAGGATTTGACTCTAATGCTTGACTGAAGGTGGCATATTTCTTGAATTTACTTAGAGAATGAAAGTTCTAACAGTTCTGAGGACTACTGGTCTGAATGAAAGGTATGATACTAGGTCTGGTTAGAGTAAGCTTCCAACTTCAAATGAAAAACTCAATCTCATTGGAGAAAGTGGCCATCATGAGGCTTACACTAATGGATAGGAAGAATAATGACACCTGCAAAAGGGTGATTCCATCTAGGTAGTGCTGTAAGGCACAGAATGAGGTTCAAAGGTTGAGCGATATCACCTTGCAGCATTGGAATAAAGTTGATGCCCTAAGGAAGCATTTAATGTTGGTATTTGTACATAACTTCCTTTTCTTCAACGTGCTGAAAACATTATACTACAGAGATTTGACCTTTTTCTTGGGCACTCTTGCGCATCTACAAGAAAGCCCTCCTGGGGTAGGGCTACCCAAGGCTGTGTTTCACTGGTTTAACATGGTAGTTAAACTGTGGACTTTCCAACAATCAGTAGACTAAGTTCAATTTGTTGACTTCTCTTTTGGAGTCCATGAGCACAAAAATCACTTCATCCAGCTATTCATTTTAAACCATGCCTAGAGGGATCAATCCACGCCTACGGCCAGGTCATTTCCGTATTGATCTGCCCTGTGGGACTCCGCGAAGGTGACAGAAGGAAACAGTGCTGATTTCATTATTAATTTATTTCCCCTTGAGAATTTGTCCCCAGGATCCTGCTTCAGAGGAGGAAGCCAAATTGGGCTTAGAGACTGCTTTGAAAATATTTCCAGTGGCTAGCGATTTCTCTGTCCTCAAAGAGGCCGAGTCTATTTGTCTCTCCTTCCCCACATGGCTTCTCAGGAAGGCACTGGCCTGCAGCTCAAGGATGGACTCCCCAGCAGCCTCTCTCTGTTGCTTGGGATCCACATGGGCAAGATAGGTCTGTGTTTCTCCTGCAGGCCTCAGCCTGGGATATGAGATTGGATCCTCGGGGGACAGGAGGGAGGAAGCATTAAAGAGAAGGGCAGAAGGAGGAGGGAGCTGGGCCCAAAGGTCCCATACAGAACTCTCTGGTGTTAGTAGCTTCTGTGCTGTGTCTGGTGCCCTCCATCTGTGACCCATGGGGAAGCGAGGGTACAGCTGAGCTCGCCAGTCAGAGGCTTGGCTGCTGGTTCGGGCTATAGGAATTCAGAGGAACTCAGAGGTGATCTTCACTTGGGACCGCACGAGCTCTCCAGAGAGATGCTCCAGAGAGATGCTTGATAAGTGGAGAAGCAAGAGACATGGACCCTTCCTCTGGCTTTTCTGGGCCTAACTCCCTCCCTGAAGCCTCCAGGGAACCAATGCCCCAGTGGGGGAAGTAGAGCTGAGACGGACAGTTTCTCCCCAAAATCCAATGCAGCCCTGGGACATGGCTGGGAATTACATAGACACATTATTAAGCCCAATTGTTGGTCTTAAAAATTTGAACTGAAGTTTGGAATTTCCCTCAGCAAAGCTGCAGCAGGGAGGCCAGGGGAGCCGCAGGCCAGTGGCGGGGGACAGAAAAAACTGGAGAGAACTTGAGGAGGTGAGCCATTGCCCTGCTGCCAGGGACTGGCAGGCTTGGTTCTGCCACCCAGCTGCAAGCAGGCTGAAGTGCTCATTGTAATGGATCTGTGGTCTTTAGCACCAAGAAGAATGGGCCTGGTTCTTGTTTACATCAAAGGCTCTTTACACTGCTCTGGAACTTTAAAGGGGCCATAGTGTGAATGAGAATCAGGCTCAATGGGACTTAGGCATGTTTAAAGTTAAGCTTATGCTTAAGTGCCTTCCTGAACATCGACGGACGCAGACATGTACTTAAGGGTTTTCCTGACCTGGGGCCTAAAGTCTTGTCTACACTCATTTTTTTTGCCACCACTGCCTGTGACAGCCCAGCTCCACCAATGGTAACAATGGCTGGAGTGCTCGTGTATTCAAGGCACTGCCAGCCACCGACATTTTACGCATCATGTCATGTAAACCTGCTTTGAGCAGGGTCAGACAACAATGCCATACATGGAGCCCTGTCTATACTAGTGCTCCCACTGTTGCTAACGCCAGTAGAGCTGACCCTGGGATAGCAGCTGAGAAACTGACGTCAAAAAACCCTAGTTCAGGCACCTCTAAAATGCCCAGGCTGCCAGAGTACATCAAACCCAGAACAATACGACCCTCCTCCTGACCTACAACTTACAGGCCTGGTCCTGCAAGGCTCTGAGTGTCTTCTGCAAGGTTTAAAGAACACAATTCTCACTGAAGTCCATAGGAGGTGAAGGGGGCTCAGCATGGTGTAGGATTGGACCCTATAGCATTAAAATTTCCCACCATTCAGTATGTCAGTGAAACCCTGTTTATCCAATGTGTCTCAGAGAGATCAAAAACACTGATAAAAAAGGGGAGTGTGCAAGAGGAGCGCAACCGTGATTTGGATATGGGAATTTTTCATTAGTTTGGTATGATTCTCACACACACACACACACACACACTCTCTCTCTCTCTCTCTCTCTCTCTCTGAGCCAAAAGGCACTGATGTCAAAGTGGGTCTTTGCATTAACTTCAAATGGCTCTGGATTAGGCCCACCATCCTGACCAGCTATCATGGTGATAGGTTAAGGTTAAGGTGGGCACAATTCTCTGCTGGTGCAAACTGGCAGAGCTCCACTGAGTTCAAAGGAACTGTGCTAATCTACACCGACAAAGAATATGACGCCAAGTCTTCTGTTGCCTGCTTCAACAGGATAAAGGAACCATTTCTGTATTTAATATTTAGAGTTTTAGGATTCCATAGGCTACATATGACCCTTCAGAGTATCATTTGCTTGGTGTGAAGATACTATAGTTTAATCATTCCCACAGACTCTCGTTTTCTGCTGCTATCTTGCTTCTAGGGCTGGTATTCATAAAGGATTGATACCAGTGCTGAAAGCATAAATTCCGTCTTACTTCCTTACTAAAGGCACAGGAACTAACTTAAAAGGAACTCTTGTTAAACAAATAGTCCTATTAAAGACTACATTTTCCATGCACCAAGCTAACATACACACTCACACTGATGTGAATATATTTATAGCAAACATGAATTTGCCCAGTGAACTCTTTTGAACAGTGAATACCGAATAAAAAATAACTCCTGTAAATGAACTGGAAAAAAAAAAAAAGCACAGATCTAGTAAATGATTACAAGTTATGTGTGCTATCATATTAGGTGAAATTGTGTAGCCCAACTGTGTACGCACCATCGCGTAATCGGGCCTGCCAGGAGTGAGGCTGGTCCTTCACCTCCTATTACCGGGTCCTCAAGGAAGGGTGTGAGTATGTTAGGTTAAGGTACTTATAATAGAAATGTTGCCACCAGAAGTTTTGGAATTCTTTTACTGTTTTGCAGTTATAAGTTTCATTGCATTTCTTATTTTTATGTTAATGTCAATAAAGATTTTATCAATTTGGTATTGTCCTCAGTGTACATGTTCTTGCCAAGCACCCCGAGAGTCCTCTCCCGATCTAGAACTCTCTGAGTTCTTGAACTCTGTAGTGTGAATTGGATAAGAACCTATAAATCTTCTGGTCGGATGCAATCAGTGGCGAGCCATAACAACTAACCCATCAAATTCAGGTCAACAACTGCAAAGTCCTCAAATGAAAAACCTGTTAAATGGCCATAGAGCTATAAAAATAACAAACATTTGGGATCAGATTTTTAAGGATATTTAGGTACTTATTTGAATTTTCAAAAGCATCTAGGGATCTACTACCCATTGATATTAATGGGTCCAGGTGCTTTTGAAAATTCAAATAGGCACTTAAATACCTTTTAAAATCTGGCCCCTGGTGCACTGAAGCTATGTGCTCATCAAGTTTCTGCTGCAAAAATCTTTCTGGTAAATCTTATTCCCCACTTGCTGCTGTGAAACAGTTCAGCGGTGCAAGGGCCCTGTGTCATGTACTTAGCAGTTGTTGGTGGCTTTTTTTGCAGAATATTGGCACGTCAAAGATGGCACTGCCACATCAGCAACAACAAGTTTAATGCTGACAGCATTACTAACAAGGAGCTAGGGATTATTTTAGATGGTTAATTAGGAGCTAAGAGTTATCTTAATTTTCTTGTTTTAATTAGCAATGGTGTCATGTCAAGAGCAAATATTGTTACATAACTTCCCTGCGAGAGTAATGGGAAACGTTAGGCATGGTATAACATGCCAACTATTGAACAGGGTTTGTTTGAGATTTTTTTGCAATATTATTTGGTAGGTCTCTGCAAGTTAAACAAGGTAGCAACAGAATATTAAATAGGAAGGTGTTTCCTGGAGGGAGCTTGCTGCACACATGAACTCCACATCTCCTAAGGCAATGGAAGATCTTTAAATTAAAGACTTGAATCTCAGACAGATTCGCCAAGCAGTCTTTTTCTACCCTTTCTTCTGTCTTTTCTACCTCATCCTTCTCTCTTCCTTGAACTTTTTTCTATCACTTACTTTTGGTCGACTGAAGTCAAATTTTATTATTTTTTTCCAGATATAGTAATATTCAACACACTGGGACACATTCTTAGTCTGAATCTATTGGGAAAAAACAGAAGTAATCCACCATTAATATATCAGAAGTAATATAGTTATTTCTGCAAAACACAATACAAAAACTGTGTCTGTGGGGGATTTTTTTCATTCCCACCAACAATGGGTGTTCAGAAATTAGGGGGAGAGGGACAGTTCAGTGGTTTGAGCATTGACCTGCTAAACCCAGGATATGTTTGTAAAGTGCTCTGAGAGCCTTTAATACAATCCCACACTGCTACAGCTGCGATAAGCAGTGGTGCCTGAGCCGGATTCCTCTCATTATAAAAGAGAGGAGTCTGCTGACAAAGCATTCCCCTGGAAGGACTCTGGGAGCAGTTTCCCACCTGGGTTGATTTGGTGACTTCCCTGGCAGGCTGAAAAAGGTGTTTGATAGGGGTTTTGGAGAAGGCTCAGAGTAAGCTTCCCAGAATGATGAATAGATGGAATGGATATTTGGTAAGTGGCTGGCTAAGTTCCTGTTTGAATAATTATTTTAATGCTGCTGGAATTTTCTTGTAATACTACTTATGCATTAGAGCAACCTGTGCCTTCTATAGGCATCATTTTATTAGAAAGAAAGAAAGAAAGAATTAGTGTTTGAATTCTAATGCACAGAGGATTTGAAATATAAGAGACACTGTAAATTGGTTAAGCACAAAATTTGATTGTCCCTGATAAGGAATGCTTTTTAAAAATACAATAGTTAAACTCTTTATAGAAATCATATAAATCACAGAAATGTAGGATGGGACGGGACCTCGCTAGGTCATCTAGTCCAGTCCAATGCACTGAGGTAGGAGTAAGTATTATCTGGACCATCCCTGACTGATGTTTGTGTAACCTGTTCTTAAAAACTTCAAATGACAGAGATTCCACAACCTCTCCAAGTAATTTGTTCCAGTGCTTAACTACCCTAACAGTAGGAATTTTTTCCTAATGTCTAACCTAAATCTCCTTTGCTGCCATTTAAGCCCATTACATCTTGTCATGTCCTCAGTGGATAAGGAAAACAATTGATCACCTGCCTCATTACTACTTTAAGATAGTTATCAAGTCCCGCACAGTCTTCTCTTCTGCAGACTAAACAAACCCAGTTTTTTCAATCTTTCCTTGTAGGTCATGTTTTCTAGACCTTTAATCATTTTTGTTGCTCTCCTCTGAACTTTCTCTAATTTGTCCACATCATTCCTGATATGTGCTGTTCAGAACTGGACAGAGTACTCCAGTTGAGGCCTTATCAGCATGGAGTAGAGCAGAATAATTACTTCTTGAGTCTTGTTTACAACACTCCTGCTAATACATTCCAGAATGTTGTTTGCTTTTTTTGCAACAGTATTACATTGTTGACTCTATTTAGTTTGTGATCCACTATAACCCGCAGATACTTTCCTGCAGTACTCCTTCCTAGGCAGTCATTTCCTATTTTGTATTTGTGCAATTGATTAATCCTTCCTAACTGTAGTACTTTGCATTTGTCTTTATTGAATTTCATCCTATTTATTTCAGACCATTTCTCCAGTTTGTCAAGATCTTTTTGAATTCTACTCCTATCCTCCAAAGGGCTTGCAACCCCTCCCGGCTTGGTATCATCTGCACATTTTATAAGTGTACTCCCTATGCCATTATCCAAATCATTTATGAAAATACTGAATAGAACCAGACCCAGGACAAATCCACAGGTGCCAACTTTCCCCCTGCCCCGCCCCCATTCCAACCCCTTCCCCAAAGTCCCCGCCCCGGCCCCACCTCTTCCCCGAGTGCGCCGCGTTCCCCCTCCTCCCTCCCAGCGCTTGCCACGCGAAACAGCTGTTTCGTGGCACAAGTGCTGGGAGCTAGGTGGGAAAAGCGGGCACGTGGCGCGCTCAGGGGAGGAGGCGGAGCACAGGCGGAAGTGAGCTGGGGCAGCAGGGCGGGGAGCTGCACCCACCAATTTTTCCCCCATGGCTGCTCCAGCCCCGGCGCCTATGGACAGATCCCTGTGCATCATGTAACGTGCAGTATGCAAGTCACGGTAACAGCATGCACATGGGAGAAGGGTGCCCTATTTCAAAGCACATCACTGCAAACACTACAGTGGTTTGCTGCAAACTGAGGGTGTAGCATTCTTGGAAGGTATCCCATGTTCCTTTGTTTTGCTGTCGAGCAGTGTGCATTCTGGGATTTTTCTCGCTGTGCATTGTGGGATGCATAGTGGAAACCAGATGAGTTCAAATTTTTACAAAATCCCATGATTCATCTGTCTCTGCCCTGTGCTTCCTTTGTGGGTGAGCTACCATCAGTTCTGAATTGCTGTTAGCCAGAATGGACACATCAATGCTCCGTGCTGCTATTCTGGCAACCTCAAATAGGCAGAGGCTGCTTGTGTGCTCAGCACACAAAACTGGATGAACTGGCTTTGGACTTTGTTTGCCTCAACACTGAGCAGATGATGTGGCAGCTGCAGCAGCTTCTCCAGCAGCAGGCGGGTCTTCAGTGGTGGGGAACTGGGACGTGGATGAGAAAGAAAAGGAAGACACCTGGCAAGTGACAGAAAAGGACTGGTTCTTGGAGCAGTTTCATACCATCTAGCGCCGTTTCTGGGCTCAGGAAACAAGCACAGATTGGTGGGAAAGGATTGTTCTGCACACCTGGGATGACCAACAGTGACGAGAGAATTTCAGGTTCGGGAAGGCAGCCTTTTTGGAGATATGTGCTGAACTAACGATAGAGCTGCAGCGGCAGTTTACCAACATGTGATGCCCCATACTTGCAGATAAGCAGGTCACCAAGGCCATCTGGAAGCTGACCACCCCCAAATGCTACTGGTCCGCAGCTAATCAATTCAGTGTGGAGAGATCCACCATCAGGCTCATTATCATGAAGGTGTGTGATGCCATGGAAGAGGTACTATTGCACCGAGTAATAAAGCTTGGTAATGCTCAGGAGGTTATCGATGGCTTTGTACATATGGGATCCCCAAACTGTAGTGGGGCAATTGATGGGACCTATGTGCCTATTGTTTGCCCCTTACACCAGGGCTTGGTGCTGACAAACAGAAGGAGACAGTGTCATGGAGAAATACCCCTAAGGGCTTGTTAACCACTCTGGCAGGTTTACAAACCTAAATGCCAGGTGGTTTGGAAGGGCCCACGATTCCAGGATCTTTCGGAACTCAGCTCTATTTAACTCAATGGAAAAAGGACTGTTTGCCCACGGAAACACTATGGACATTAATGGTGTGGATGTTACTCCAGTTATCTTGGGAGACTCAGCTAATCCTCTGCTTCCCTGGTTAATGAAGCCATTCACAGGCTGCTTGAACAGAAGGAAGGAACTATTTAACTACCACCACAGTAGTTACAGAATGACAGTGGAGTGTGCATTCGGCCGTCTGAAAGGGAGATGGCACTGTTTGTTGAATAGGTTGGAAGCAACAGAAAAAAGCATCCTAAAGATTACAGCAGCAAGTTGTATTTTGCACTATATTTGTGAGAGTAAGGGAGAAAGCCTTAGTGATGGGTGGGAGGTTTAGGTGCAAAGACTTACTCAGCAGTTTGAGCAGTCAGTGAGGTATCCACTAGAAAACACAAATAGCCAGGCAATATTGTTTGGGATGCCTTTTGTTCTTATTTTAAGTCTCAGGCCTGAAATTGTGCAGCTGTACATCCAGCTGTTAACCCACGGGGGGCGGGAAAGTGTTGGAAGTTTTTCGTGCGTAAAGTGTTGTTTATGGGCAGCGGAAGTGCAACCCTGTGGCAATCCCTATTTAAACGGGTCTCTTTGCCTACATGTGTATGTAAAAACCTAAGAATAAGTGCAATTAATGATTTTCTATGTGAAATGAGCTGTCAACTCCTTATGAATGAAGTTTTCAAGGTTTTTATTATTTCACCTACTATGTAATAAACAGAAAATACATCTTGAAGTGAAATGGTAATGAAAAATGTTTTTAATTATGAAACAATATATTAAAACACATTCTATTACCTAACTACAAAGAACCCTTTCTTTTAAATAGCAGCAAAACAAAACAGCACAGCACAACCGGACAGGGCAAGACACAACACATGCAGCGGAGGGGCTTAAAGTCACAGGCAAGTATTTGCCTTTGCTCTAGCTCTTCTTCTTGTTCCTAGGACTTCTGGTATTGAGTGGCAAGGCTTGAAGTTACTGGGGCGATAGAGAGCTCAAAAGGGCTGGTGTCCCAGCTGGCACTGTTCTCAGTTCCGTGAGCTTGCGTCTGTGAAGAGAATGGCCTATGGGAGCCCTGCTGTAGGAGTTAATGTGGTTCCCAGCAGGGGCTGCATAACATGGCTGGGTGTTGGTTTGCAGTACTGCACTGCCAGCTGCCCTAAGAGTGACATGTGCTGCAGCAGGGCATTTCGGCTTTGTGTTGCCTCCAGGAGTTGCTTCTCCATCTCCCTGTCTTTTTCCATACTGGTTTTGTCCATGCCAATGAGATCCCTGGCAACTGCAATGCTGCCTTTGGCCACTGCAACAATCTCCCTGTAGAGCAGCTTGTCTGATTCTCTCTCCAGCCTCAAATGCTGCCTCCACCTCTCCGCTATTTTAAATGGTGTGTGCGAATATTTCATCTTGAGTTTTCCGTTTTCTCTCCCACAGGTTAGCCAACTGCTCAGCCGCTGGTAAAAGCCCTTCTCCTTGAGGGTCTGCCCAGTGCACATGCAATGGTTGTGGGAGTTAACAAATTCACAAGCAATTACTGTTCATATTCCAGTGAGGCTGTGATAGCATTTTTCTTATTTATGCACATCTGGCTTTCCCTCCCTGAAATTCTCCCCATTCTCAGGAGAACCTCAGCCATGGTAAGTGGTGTGTGTAATGGCATTTTTGTCTGTGCAATATATGCTGTTTGACTGTGCCTTGGACGCCGGCCAGCAGGAGAGAGGGAGCTGAGGTTAGGAATGATGTTCCCAGTCTGGCTTTGGAGTTCTGCTGTGCCTTGGTGTTGCTTATATAGTGCTGTAAGGGAGAGTGGGTCGAATCTGGAGGTGAGCTGGATAGTAATATCCTCTCCCTCCCCTTTAGGCTGTCCTGACTCTGGATGACCCGAGGCAGGTGACGAGGAGGCAGAGAATGGACTTACTCAAAAAGACAAAGGGCACACCAGTGAGATGCGCAGTCAAGTTATTCACCAAGATGGTCCCCCAGAAGTGCTGCAGGAGCGAAAGGGGATCACAAACTATACCAGGAATAGTGCAGCTTTTCCTCATAATCTACAAACAACAACTGAGCAATTTCTCACTCTTACATTTTGCTTTATCTCCCCTGTATGGGGAGACATGGTGAAAGTGCAGAGAAAAACTGATAGGGTTCTGCAATGATTGCCTGAAGCATTTGCTTTTACCAATCTAGCTCTATGTAAGCCTGTGAAAAGCTGTTAAGAGTTTTGCTATCCTCACAGCAAAGCTTTTTTACTGTAAGAAGGTGTGTTACAAGGCATTTATACCTCAGCAGGGAATTGTACTCTTTGTAGCTTTATGGGCATGCAATGTGCATGTCTACCCCATACAAAGTGAAAACGCTAACCAACTGCTTTTCCTGTAACCACTGTCTCAATTCACTTTTGCAATTTGGACAAAAGAATGTTTTCATTATTTGAATCTTCCGTGGGAGGTGGGTGGCGTGGAGGCTGAAGCTGCACCATGCTGTCAATCACCATTTTGAGCTGGAGAATGGGGTTGGGGGGGGGGGTCGCTGGTATGGACAGCTGAGGGATGGGCATGTGCCTTCCACAGCGTGGGCCTGAAAATGGTTGGTAGTCGGGGTTTCAGCATGAGATAAGAGATGAACTGCCCAGCCGAAGTCACCGCCATTTTGGGAAGGCATATGGGGGAGGGCAGATAGCATGGGCCGATGGAGGGAGGCAGGGATCTGGGACTTACATCCACCTACAATGGCTGCAGCCATGAGGCACCCAGAACAGAAGCTGGCACAGCAGTATAGCTTAACAATAATACATTAAAATGTATATATAAAATTATTAGTAATTTTTAAAAACCATGCATGCAAGCTTCCCTCCATAGGATCAACCTCCTCAGTCCCGTCTGGGTTGCTGTCTGGGAAGCATGGTTGGTTGCAGCAAGGCATGATTCAGGCTTGCTTTCTATCTGGCTGGCATCAGGGCGTGAGTCTTGAAGGGACCCTGGCTTTCCAGGGAGATCTCTTCACTGGCGTCCTCATGCTCCTTTTCCGATGACTCTTGTTGATCTTGCCAGTCATCCTCGGAGAGGGGTGGGAGGGAGAAAGCAGGCAGCAGGATCCACAGACTGCATGAGTTGGGTGGTCATGTAGTTGTGTAAAATCCTGTCCAGCTCTTCAAAAACTGGACAAGTTACATGTCCCTTGCCAGACTTTTTCCTTTATTGGGCCAACTTTTGTTGGTGAGAGAGAAGCTTTCGAGCTGACACAAAGCTCTTCTAAGCTTGTCTCTCTCACCAACAGAAGTTGTTCAATAAAAGATATTACCTCACTCACCTTGTCTTTCTAATATCCTGGGATTAACATGGCTATAACACTGCATATAACAGATATCTTCCTGTCAACTCTCGTTTTAGCATAGGTCCTCCTGACCTGTTTGCTCTTTATCTGGTACTTTTTGTCATCACGGTCATGGCCCCTCGAGGACATCTGCCTAGCAATGTCGACAAGATCTTTATTCTGGTGGCTGGCCATATGAGCTTCCTGCATTGATGCTTCTCCCCAGATGGCGATGAAGTGAGGACTCAGCTCAGCTCCAAGCAACTGCTCGAGGCATGTTGTAAGGATTCTGGAGTATTATTGCAGCTACTGTGATACAGTGGAGTCGCATCATAGGCACATTTAACTTACGCAATTTTAACTATACACGCTCGGCAAAACAAAAAGAGAAAAATAACAATTTAAATACTATACCTGTAGTGCGGGCGATTCCGCCCGCCATTCCACTCAATGAGCGTTTGACTATACGCGATTTTCGCCTTACGCGCTGACTTCAGAACCTAACCCCTGCGTAAGATATACTCAAATCTAGGTGCAAAAGGACAAAATCTGGCACCTTTCCAGTTTATAAACGGGAGGGAACATCTGACCAAACTGACCCCAGAGCTGGGGAGAGCACACAGGTAAACTGATAGTTCAATAATGGCCGCTTGTGTGGGATATCTGTTGGAAGACTGCCAAAGTAGTCAATATATCAGACGAACTCGAATTGCAGCAAAGTTATTTCACTTTGAAAAAGGACTTCAGAGTTCACGATAAAGGCATCAGTGTGCTACGTTGTGTGTACACAAGGATTTTCAAACCAGATTAATTTGACTTAATCCAGTTTAAATTACCTGTGTAGACAAGTCCTTAGCCTAGTCTTTTTGAACCCCTCAGACAAACAAATTTAATCTATAACTCTTTTTTTTTCATTTGCTTCTGATTCTTTTTAGGAAACATCAAAAACACTTCAGAAACATTTTAGCTTTGAGAAAGAGACTACAAATAACTCCTTTAATTAATTCTCGAAGGAGCTTTAGCAATCTGAAAAAACCCTCTGCCTAGAGGTCTTACCTTCTTCTGTATCAGGTAAAAATCTTTCTTATGTAGGCAAAAAGCCTTTTTAAACAACTGCTTCTCAATAGGTGTCCAAACATCTGAACCTAATGGTAATAAGATGCAAATTATTAGATCACATAGCATGCTTAATGGACCATCACACTTACAAAATTAAAACACTTGATTATTCATGTATACATTTTTCTCTCTCAGGGAAACTTAATTCCAATCTACCAAAAACAGTAATCAGTACCTATGTTAGAAAAGTCTGAAAAACTCAAATTACTACTGGCACAGGAAATACCACATACTATAAAACATATGCACCATTGAAAAGAATACCACACAATAGCAAGCATCTGTCATTGCCATGTTTCAGCATACTTCTCCCATTGGGTGTCACTGCAGGGCAGTGCATGCTAGAGAGTCATGCTGTCACAAGGGAACCATGGAGCTGAACATAAAAAAACAGTGTAAACAATATTAAAATTGACACGGTGATCGCATTTTCTAGCACCACAGGGCAAGAATCTCTTGTTTATAGTTTTTAAAGTGCCTGTATTTTTTTAAGCAGAAAATTAAAGGCAAATCACAGTGTTATCCAATTATTGCATGTCTCTTAGCATCCCAGTTCACTGGTCCCGAACTACAGGTTTTGTTTTTAATTTACCTGCATAACGATAGTCAGCAAGCGGGTGGGATGGAGCTTTCTGAGGTCCTCTAAACAGCAGCATCTCTAGGGCCTCCTGCAACAATTTAATCCACAAAGTAATCAGAGCCCTCAAAAGAGAAGCAGGGAGGTAAATTCTGCTCTCAGCTATGCTGATGTAAATCCACTGATTTTAGTGATTCATGTCAGCATCCCTGAGAGAAGAATTTGCTCGTGTTGGCAATGCTAATGTAATATAATGCTCTCGAAGGGTCTGATCCAAATCCCACTGAAGTCCATGGGAGTCTTTCCACAGATTTCAATGGCTTTAGATCAGGCCTCAAGTGTTTTAAGGAAAAATACATCTTGTGCAAACAACTTGTGCAGAAAAGAAGCAGCGTCCTGCCACATTAGGGTGGTTATTTGTCCTGTGCTTCAATCTTTTTGTGCCACCTATGCCAGCGCATAGCAGTTACACTGCAACCATAAGACCACCCCCAGCCAGGGACACCCCAGGCTTATGAGCCTTCTCTGCCTGGCACTAAGACAAGACTACTCCCCCGCAGCAATCCCCGGCATAGAAAAAATATCTTGGGGCATCTGGGGCACACTGCAGGAAGGAGGATGTGGCCAGAGTGTTCCATAATAGCCACTGTACCTGGGCCACAAATTAGTGCAAGCCCCAAGGCTGCTCTAACCTGTGCGTTAGGTGAACCAGTAAGCCCCTGGGGGACGCACTGCCTCCCTTCTCAGTCCTTGCACTAGGCTCAGCACTGGCTCAGAGATGACTTGGCCCTAAGCCAGGAGACCTTGGAGAGGTTTGCCATTGACTTCAATGGCAGCAGGACCGGATCCTAAGTGTGTTGGTTACCACAAGAGGGGGGACATGATAACATGGCTCTTAACATATGTAAAAGGCTGTTATAAAGAAGACAGAGATCAAAGATTCTCCATGTCCACGGAGGGCAGGACAAGAAGTAATTGGCTTAGTTTACAGCTAAACAGATTTAGGTTAGATATTAGGAAAAACTTTAACTATAAGGATAGTTAAGCATCGGAACAGGTTACCAAGGGAGGTTGTTAAATTCCTGTCCTTGCAAGTTTTTAAGAACAGGTTAGATAAATACCTGCCAGGGATGGTCTAGGTATACTTAATCCTGCTTCAGCACAGGTAGATGGACTAGGTAGGTGACCTCTTGAGGTCTCTTCCAGCCCTACATTGCTATAAATTTATGTAATCATAAACAAACAAGAGAAAATATATTGCTGCAGATCAAACAAATAATCCAGCGCTCTTCATATGGCTTCCCTCACAGATGGCATTGAGGCACTGACCAAAAAAAAGGCTTTGACGATTTAACTTACACTGTCATACAAAGAGAGATTGTAAAGACTGGGACTGTTTACCTTGGAAAGGAGATGAATAAGAGGGGACATGATAAAAGTCTATAAAATAATAAATGGCATACAGTAATGGCATTCAGACAGTAACAATAGGATTTGGTAGGCTGCATTTAAGTTTAGAGACACTGGGTCAAATTCTACTCTTAGTTACAAGTGGTGTAAGCCTGGACAAAATGGAATTACTTCAAAATCACACCAGTTGTAACGAAGAACAGAACTTGTCCAGTTATTACCTATGACTAAATAACTAGCTCTTACCAGAATATTGCCTTGTGCTTCATGCAGACAATGCAGGGCTAGTTCTAGATTGGTCCCTCCCCCTGGCATCGCACTGGAGCAGGCCACATCTAATAGTCCTGTTACTGCAACCACAATCAGAAAGCAGAGACAAGTTCCGTGATGGAGGTAGGAAAAGTGCATGAGAAGATTACTTTAAGGAAAAAAGAACAATTGCGATACTCAAAGGGGCCGCCAGTAAAACACAGAAGGAATGGCGAAATGTCTTGTCTCTGTTTCAAACATGGCTGTCTCACTGATAAACCAGTGTACTTAAGCAAAACCTCTCCTCTTTCAAAGTCACTGTAGATGGATGGAGACTAATGGAGATGTTCGTGACTATTTGTGACGAGGAGATGCCACTGGGAGCATAACGGCTGTCTAATTTGTTTACTGCTTTAGCTCTCCCAAAACTAAGCAAACCACTTCCCTGTAATGCAACTGTGTTGAGAAGGAGGTCAAGAAAATTAACATTTTCCACAGCACAATGCAATTAATAAAGGAGAGGATTAAAAAAGAACACAAGGTTGCAATGACAGCAAAACAATTTCTAATCATAAAATCTTGGGATAGTCTTGGGATAACATTTTTAAGACACCTCTGTCCTGTGTATCCTGGTTGGTTGCGATGTCTCCCCAGGGTTTCCACACTAACGATGCTGCATGTTCATCATTTTCTAAAAATGCTCTGTCCTGGAGGTTTGGTATCTCTGCCTGAAACCGGTTTCCAATGTTAATGTGTCTAAAATAATAAAAAGTGGGGGATGAGGGAAAATGAATTGGGAACAAATATAACTCAATAAGTAAGCAGATACACACAAACACACATAGAGCAATACAGCATTTCAGAGGATAAAGATGAGCAAGATGCAGTGTAATAAATATGTCATTTATGCTGCGCACAAATGCCTCTGCAAACCATAGCTAGTGCACCTTATCCGTCCCCAAGTAAACAGCAAGAGACAATGGATATGTCTACAATACCGGCAGGAGTGAGCTTCCCAGCCCAGGTCGACAGACTTGGGCTAGCAGCGTTTGTGGTAGCAGTATAAAAATTGCTGTGTAGACTGTGCTTTAAATTTGCAGCTCAAGCTGGAGGGGGTTGGCTTCAGAGTCCCCTGTTCCAGCCCATTCCACAACTTCAAAGTGTTATCTACACACCTATTTTTAGAGCGCTAGCGTGAGCCCTGCTAGCCTGATGCTGTTGACCCGGACCAGGAAGCTGTCTATACCCAATAAAGGCCTGATGTACTGCTGCATTACTCCAGTTTCATGTCAATGTAACATCATCTAAAGCAATGGCATTACACCGGTATAAAATTGGAGTAACCCAGCAGTGCATCAGGCCCTGAGCAACTACAAAATTAAAAGTAGGTCACTAACCGTGAATTTCAGCTCTTCAGTGGCTTGTATGAAACGTAATTGATTACAACTAGGCTGGTACCCACATCACAAAAGCTACTATCAGAACAGGTGTCCTTGTTGGAAAACTCAGCATTGAGGCCAAGGAGTGAATGAGCCAAGGAGACTGAACACCTTATACCTACGGGGAGTACCTCTGCAGGCAAAGGTAAGTTGAAGCATATTGGCAGGACAGGGAAGGAAAGCCTGAACTGAGGTGCCAGCACTATCAGTTGTCTGGGAAAGCCACAACTTCAGTTCTCCTGCTGCCAGTCTTGAAATTCTGAGCTGGTATTTTATATATAAGAACAAAACAGTTCAGAGCTGTAGATCATTCCCAGTGAGAGACACAGCGATGGGCTTAATATCTTACCCTGGCCTGGATCAAAGAAGGCTTAGAACATATGTGTAGTCTCAACTGATGGCCCCACAATGAGCATTCAGTGTAACGTGTATGGTTCAAGTATTCTGTGTGCCTAAACTGCGTGTAAAACGCTTAGGACATCTAGATCTTTTTCACCAGTATTACTTTTATCCTCCTTAATTCTCAATCAGCTCTGCTGACTTGTGGTTTTCACAGTTTCCCCTTATGCACTGTTCTACGGTTTGCCTTTACGTACAGTTCTTGCTCTTGTAAATGGCATGAAACTCTTCAATGGGTTGTCTTATTGCAGGATAATCCTGTTATAGATTATCTTATTACTACGTATATTTAACCCACATGGTGCAATCTTGTTAACAATGCCCCCTTCTGGATATGTTATCCAGATCTTAGCTTTTCATTAGATGCCAAGCTACACAACACGGCTATATTCACTGCAAACAGAATTAGTCGTCTTTGATAAATCTTACTTCATAATTCCACAACTACTGTAGCACTGTCACTCTGTCTGTCCATGTTACGCATCCAATCACAATCAGAGAAGACTCTAGCCTTCCTTAGATAATCAGAGCCCAAACAAAAGGAATGTAATACCTATATAGTCCCTGTTCACCTTTTTTATTTAACAAGAACCACAATATCACTCACACTATTAAATTCACTCCATACTAGTAAAATATTTAAAATTGCTAGCCAAGTATTTTAAGTATCACCATCTGTCACCGCTGTTGACAAAAATACAGTTCACAGAATTACAGCTGTTAAGGATGGACATTTATGTGGGTAATAAGAATACTCAGAGTTATAATAGTAAGGATTTTTTAAAAAGACAAGGGTTTCAGAAGTGCTGTAAGCTCTCCTGCTTCAGGACATAAGCCAATCTCTAACTAATGGGGAATCAGGAAAAATCTTTCCCTGGTGTCAGGTTATGCCATAACTGCATGGTTCTTACACCTTCCTCTGAAGCATCTGGAATTGGCCATTGTCAAAGACATACTAATAGACATGTAAAGTGAGAGGCAGTGGGTGAAATTAACAATGGATAACAAGAAAGGTGGCTATGACAGATGACAGAGCAGGATATCTAAACAGCCTAAGAAAAAATTAAAAGACAGAGCAATCTTTATTTATTATGCTAGCCTCACGCATAATCCAGTCAACGTTTAATGGGGATAGCACTGGATATTTTGTTGCAACTTCATTTTGGCCAGCGTCTGACATTATCTGGCCAAAAATGCTATTAATCCGGCCAATGATGCAAGAACGTGAGAGAACCAGCCAAATGACGGATTTGTGTGCGGGTGAAGGAGGAGGGAGGTGGATAATGTTATTTTAAAAGGCCTTTAAAACATTGTAGTTGCAACAGCCAAGATTCTCAGTCTCCTAAAATTGTATTTTTCCCCACTATTAACATTTTCCAAGTTCCTTTCTTAATGGGGAGTGTAGAAAAAAAGGGATGCATCAGATAGAATGACTTGACCAAACATTAGGAATAACACTGTTTAAATCGATGCAGTAACACTCAGTATTTATACAGTTCCTTTGCTCCAAACATTGAGTGCTTTACAACCATTTAATTAAGGATCACAACACAAATGTGAAGCAGGTTTGTGTTACTATTCCTATTCGAGGATCAATAAACTGAAGCACAGAAAGAGGAAGTGACATTTAAGCATGGTAAGAACAGCATGGTATAGTGATTAAAGCACAAGAGCATACTTCCAAATGAGAATATTCTCTTTATTAGAATACTAATACTAACATAACTCATATGGCTGTTGTGAAGCTTTATTCATTCATGTTTGTAAAGCACTTTTAGATCCTCAGATGGAATGGTCTAGTGAAGTGCAAAGTAGGGCCCAATTCAGCACAGTACTTAAGAATGTGCGTAACACTAAGCACATGAGTAGTTCCACTGAAGTCAATGGGTCTGCTCATGTGCTTGAAGTTAGGCATGTGCTGAAGTGGTGCCTGAACTTGACAGCAACTTAGTGTCTGAGTCAAGAACTGAACCCAGCAAACTACTCCTAGATCCTTCTTTAACCCCTGAACAACACTCCATGCATTTAAAAGCACTGCTTTCCATTTCATATGTTCATGAATTCCATTCTCTCTTGCCCCTGGGATTGTGCTGCCCGCTGACAATTCAGAGTCGAAATAATAACTTTGGGGCTATGGAATTACAGAAAACCCACAGCCTCATATGCAAATATTTTGCCTATGACTAGCTTGTACGGTGGGATCTGTCTTGCATTCAAACTTTCTCACTCCTTGCCTCAGACCAATGGGCCAGCTAGTCCAGTTATCCCATCTTCTGCAGTAGCCAATGAAGGATACTGTAGAAGGAGGGAAATAGCTCTATTCTCATAATGATGTGTCCAGTCACTTGTTTAATGCTACAATACTGACTAATGGAGAAGTGTGACATTTTTTATTATTATTATTATGCTCCACTTACGGCTTTATGCTGATTTTGGTGTTATCTTTCACAAGAGAGAATCCAAAGTCTCCATCCATTCTGCCTAAAAAAATATAAATACATTGAAGATAAATGTACTCAGAGGACCCTTCCCCTTGGCTTACTTGCCATGCTCATCTAAAATGTCTTGGCAACTACTTTTGCAGCTATTTAATTCTTGGAATTCCCACTGACTTCAGTGGAACTATTCACATGACTATGTCTTCCAAGAACAGGCCCTCAATATGGAACATCCTCACACAATTTTTCAGTTTTTTTTTTTTTTTTTTTGATCACTCATCACAAGCTGTCATCCCACAGACATAACAGGTCTTTATTTTGAAATCATAAACAAAATCTAAATACCATACAATATTAAATATAATATCTGGAGCCAAATTGTGGCAGATATATTCCTCCTTTCAGAAACCAGCAGCCAATACAGGAAGGACAAGCTGGAAGATGTCTGCTCCTATTCTCCCTGGCTGTCTGTGACAGGAGTTGCAAACTCTTGGGCAGCGCTATGTACGCCCCTAACTCAGCAATGGCCCCTAAATATAACCCAACCACAGATGATACATGCTTTTACAAGGAATAATCAGACCTTGGAGGAGGGAGAGATGTGCACTGGGCTGCAGAGTTGGAAAATACAGGTGTACACTAAGGCATATTTTACACTGTTTCGGAGTGAAGGTGTGTGTACCACTGTTATAGGATTGGTAGAATTTGGCACCAGGAATGGAAACATATATAATGACTGAATTTTGATGCCTCTATACTAGTATTTGTACATTTTGGTGTAACTGTCAAATGCTTTTAATGCATAGACCAACACAACAGAAAAGTAGTGCAAGAAAGTTAGTTGAGCAGTTTTCATTCTTAACTTACATTGCTGGACATATAGGTCCAGATTTTCCATTGATCTTTACATTGTGTCACAGACACCAGTGCATAAGTGTGGGCCTTTCTAATTTAGTACCAATTACACCCATTTTGCATTGTAGTAAATGTCTGCACAAAGGTCAGGGCAACAGACAATCTGGGCCCATACAGCTAATGATAGCAAACTGGATTTCTTTCTATTATTATTATTAGCTGAATGTGAACACTGTGGTTTTTATTACCTAGAATGGTACTGTACAGCTTGTTGGGACCAGCATTAGTAGAGGAAGAACAAAGAGTGCTGAAATAAAGCCCTGATCCCTCCCGTATTGGGCTGAGCATAGGAGGCGGGGTATATGGAGAGTTTTGGAATAAGTCTCTCAGGAGGTGGTCAACCATGT
This sequence comes from Emys orbicularis, assembly GCF_028017835.1. Classification (NCBI taxonomy): domain Eukaryota; kingdom Metazoa; phylum Chordata; order Testudines; family Emydidae; genus Emys; species Emys orbicularis. The sequence continues at coordinate 1,924,801 of NC_088703.1, read as the reverse complement.
AGACAGGTGATCGAAGATTACTCTCATGGCATCCTCCCATCATGGCTGGCTGCATCTCAGCACACAAGGAAGGTGGAGGTGGGATAAAGAGCGATTTGGGACGAGTCTGCCTCTTCCTCTTTTTTGGGGGCAAACTTTTCCTGAGGTCCTTCTCATCCTGGCTTTCCTTTTCATTAACCTGAGGAGACATTTCATTTGGAATTTTAATTGCCACAGGAACAAGGATAACAAGTGTGAGTCTCCGGCATTTAAGATGTGTGGCTTATGACCAACATGAGGCACTTAAAATCATTTAACAGAAGAGAAAGCTTGAGATTACATGGGACTCATGTCGTTTGCATGTTTGGGGGTTTTCTAGAATCTCACTTTTGTGATTCATCATTTATGGGACTAATAATTAACAGCAAACATCAAGATTTATGAGCAGAATTAAAGAAAGGACCCTCTTCTGCAGCCCTTACTCATGCAAGTAGTCCCATTTAAGTCAACGGGCACGTGAGCAAGGAATGTAAATTAGAGCCCTATGTAAGAGTCCTTGTAATCGTGTAGTGTTGAGAGAGTTATCATTGTGAATCCTTCCTAAAGAGTTCAGATATATTCTAATTTGCTTTAAACCAAATAATTATCCTACACAATAATCAAATTCACCAACTAGTGCTGGTAGCAAAGTAAGTCTGTGAAATGCTTTCCTAATAATTTTTCTAGGAAAGCCTATTTGCTAACTTCTTAGTTAAAATATTCACTTGCTACTGGTGACAAAGAATTACCAGAGAAGGCAATTACTAGCAAGATGCATAGAACAAATTACTTTTTTTCAAATCTAACAAATTAAATAAACTCAGTTCAACGTTGCCTTAACTGTGTAATTCCAAATATTTATTTTTTTCACAAAACCAAAAGCCGAAAACAAGGCTTACATCATAATTCAGACATTTCTCACAATTTTCAAATGTTATGCAACTCAAAGTGGTTTACTGGATTAACATATTTATATATTTCCAATTGATTAATTTCATAAGTCCAGATGAACCCCTTACGTTGAAGTGAAATCCACTGCTGTATAGAAAACCACCAGGGAAGTGCCACTTAAGTTCTATTTTAGGGGTTTAAGTAAGACCTAAGTGGTGCATAGGCTTTTTGCTAACCCTCTGAGCACGGATGGATTTCACATACTGGTGAACAATTGCTCACAGAAGTTGTCCCATTAAAGTCAATGTATACCATATAAAAGAACACAAATCACAACCCACTTTGTTCCTGGTCTGTTGGTTCATAGCTGTCACAGGTACAGAGACTGGGATCACAAGAGGTGCCACTGTTACTTCTTCTAAAGGTTTCTTAATTTCTGATGGCATGTTTCCATCTCCTATTGGCTTGAGTGACAATTTCTGAGGGTTTAAGTTTTCTGCATTGTACACCTTAACACAAAAAATTCTAATAAATAATAATAATAATAATAATAGGCATATCTCATAGCATCTTTCATCTGAGGATCTCAAAGTGCTTTGCAAACAACTAATTCTCACAATATCCTTCTGCGTTAGATCACTATTATTATCACTATTTTATATATGGAAAAAACTAAGACCCAATGATTTGAATGACTTTCTCCAAAGTAACATAAGTTAGTGACAGAGCCAGGAATAGAACCCAAAAGTAGCATTCCCTTATTCTAACCATTATGCTCCACTCCAAACTTAGCTCTCAAACCCTAAGACTGTGCTGCCACAGTAGACGCACTTTAAAAATTCTATCTTATAAAAAGAAAGTGACCATTTTCAGTGATATTCCGTGTCGATATAGTAGAAACAGCACTCTTCTGAAACATTACAATTGTTTAAGGATGCCTACTGAACAATAACCACTTGAAGGGTGTCTGATAGCTCCAGAATTCTAGATTCTATCCTATTATTCTTAATTTTCAATACAAAGGTTAAGTTGCTTCAAGACATTTTTATTCCCATAGGCCAGGAACAGGTTTTAAGAATCCTTGTGACTTTAATTCAAACTCCCATTAACTAACAAGCACTGAGGGATTCAATTTCCCTTTACCTGCTGTTCCATTTTCCCTGGTGGTGAATGCCATTGTTCACTTTGGAAACACATATGGCTGTTTAAACCTTTCTCAGTATAGAACAGCTGACCGCAGGTCTTGCACACGAAACCACTTGCATATCTGTTCCCATCTGCAGGAACACCACTGGTGTTATTACTAAGCGTGGAAAGCAAGGTAAAAGGATGGAAAATTAACATTATTAAGCTGAACTACTGTTTGCAATTTAGTCTCTACCAATATTAGGTGCATGCTTGCATTCCCTTCTTTAGATCTCATTTTATGTCTAGCTGGAAAAGAAGTCTCTACAGTTCATTTATCAGCAAACTATGTTAACCAGAGAAAAATCCCCACTGGGACATAAATCATCCATGTTAGAAAGATAGTTTTAAACAGGAGATGTAATGAAATGCCCTCTTGAGCATTTACATGAAATTGTACCTCTGTTACCAACTATGCAGAAATGCCTTTTCCAAAAACAGAAACACAAGGTGGGGGAGGTAATATCTTTTACTGGAGGTGACAGAGACAAGCTTTCGAGCTTACACAGAGCTCCACACCACTTCCTCTAAAAATGATGGCCTGCACTCAAAATCCTGCAGAGCATTTTCTTAAACCATGCATTAAACATACCATGTGGAATTTCTGTAATTTTGATGTTGCCATTGGAAAACATGTGTTACATGTGTGCTGTTTTTCCTTTTGTTTTTTTCCCCTAGTGCTGATGAATGGTGGCAGATTGACAGCTCTGAAGACTCGAGTCCTCTATCCACAATACTAACAAAGCAAAGGCAGTTCATGCTTTCCAACACCGACACACCTACCACCCTAACGTGGAGGGACCACCTTAGGGGTGAGAATGAGAGATGAGTTCAGACCCTATGGTCCATTCAGTCCTTGGCTCCTCTCCTGGGGCTAGAAATGGAGGATGGGGCGAGAGAGGAGACTACCTTGATGTATGGATGATTTTTTTTTTTTTATGTGGACACTTGCTCTCTATAAACTGTGACTTTCAGTCTTTACGGACCAGGAATGGATTCCTCAGATTAATTTCTTAATGATGGAAAAATTATTGGCATATCTATCATGGTTAGTGGCACTGTAGGAAAGGCAGCTGTTTGTGTAGTTTAAATGAAGAATCATATTAAATTAATCTATGCAATCTCTACAGAAGAATTAAATCAGTGGGCCATATTCTGCTCTCAAGCTACACCTGTGCAACTTCATTGAATTCAACTGAATTTCACTAGATTGGACTGTAAGGCTGTGACCCAGGAACCTCCTGGTGCCAACTGGCAGAGAACCCCCAGGCTGCATAGGGATGTATAGGAATCCCCTGGGTCTGATGGTATGTGATACCAAAGAGTGGTATGTGAAGTCTCTATCAACAACCACTGATTATTAGTCACTCTGTAATGTATGTATGAGTAATATTTAGGAAGTTAAGTATCTATACTGGAAATTATGTTCTTAAAGCCTTGAAGTTAAAAGCAGGTCACCAGGAGGTAACCAGCCTTGGATAGATTCTGTTTGGTCAGGGGACAGGAGATGCTTCTCTCTCTTTGTTTGGTCAAATGTGTATTGTGCACCGTGTGTCTCACAAGGTAAGCCTATGTGCATGTGGAGCCAGATGCTAATTAAAAGATTGCAAGGTCAACAAGAGAGGGAGGCCACAGGGAAGAACAATAAGCAGGAGGGTGTCCTGTTTATGAATAAAGATCAAAGGACTGTTTGGATGTATCTGGGATTGCAAAGAGACACAGGGGATTTATCCACTGAGGAAGCAAGAGGACAACATGACTTGTCTCATGAACAGAAGATTACAGCCAAGACTGGCTATAATACACTGGAAGGATTTTGAGTGAGCTTTTCCTGTATATGACATGATGTCTTGTTCGTTAAGTTTAGGCTCCACAAAGCATGTTATGATTTTATTTTATATGTAGCCATTCTGATCTCTGTTCTTTGTTAAATAAACTACTTCTAGTTTTTACTATAAACATATCTAAGTGCTGTGTGTTGATCAGAGTGGCGATCCTGAGCTGTAACTGGTACACCGGGGTGTCCTCTTCCTTGGGGAGTAGAGGATCTATGAATTCTGTGAGTGTTCAATGGAACAGGTGCTGGATACTCCAGGAGGATGCTCAGAGAGTTTGGGATTGAATTGTGCCTATCATTAACCTGTAAAGAGAGGATGGGGCCTGTGGAAGCCTGAAGGAGGTACTTGTGTCGCCTGAGGCTTGTGGTGTCAGGGAGCTGAGCCCTGGCAGGCACAGACAAGGCTTCCTAATGCTAAGGGCTGGTGGTAGCAAGGTTCCTCACAGCCCTGGGTACCACAGGAAGTGTCACAAAGGCTCAGACTTAAGCACGGGGCAGCACATAGCTGCATCACCCACGGAGGAACCCCAGGAATGAACTGTGACCCAAAGTCACAGTTCCTCCCCTCCTTCCCCAGGGAGAAGTAGGCTCTGACACCCCCTTTCGGGGAACAGCTAACTTCCTCATGTAATAACTGATCAGCTCCACTGGCTGGCATATGGGAAGACAGACCATGGCTTACTTGAGGAGGGAATATCAGGAGTGCAGTCCCTGCTCTCTACACCAGCACCCAAGCAGTGATGCAGGTAGGTTTCTAAGCAGCTGAACAGAGGGAGGGAGAAGGGTGTTTACTTCCCTATGCAACCACTGAGGACCAGGGCATAAACTTGCCCTAAATAAATTACTGGTTATAAAATTATCCATCTACTTTTAAAAATCCAGCTTTGGTATTTGACTCTCTGCCCCTACAATAAATTTCAAAGGCTGACTACTCATTGTGGATGAAACTCAGCACAAGACCTGTCCTCAACTTAAGACCCAGTGAAGCCCTTCTTGCCCAGAGGTGAATCTCTTTTAATTTTATTCTAAATTTGCCTTTCATTGTGAACCCTCATTCATTATGGTAATGTGTGAAAAGAAAAGGACTGGTCAGTTTTTATCATCTTAATAACCTTAAATACCGCACTCAAATATCCCTCTGTCATACTTAAGTTAAGTTGCTATATGGCTTTCATGCTTGTGGGTTAGAAAGTAGTTTTATGAAAGCCTTGTGGCTCTAATTCAAACACCTATTAATTAGCATAATCTCAGAGCTAGCCAAAAAAAAAAGGGATATGTAAAAATCCAACCCTAAGGGAACAGACAAATACATCATTCGGACTCTTACTGCTAACATACACACTTGAAGCCAAACCTAAAAGTACAAATAAAAATCTGTGTCGCATTATTTTATTTGAAGCTCTGTCAAGACTACAGTGTACCCTGCTTACCATCCAGCTGACAAGTTTTCTTCCCTCACTGCATTAGTAAGGCTGTAGATATTTCCACCCTGAGTTAAAAAAAAAATCAAAAACAGATGTTATACTGTCCATGATTGAAACTTACAATATAGTTATTCCATCCTGAAACAAGACATGGAACTTCTGAGTTGTTTCATTTGTAAAAATAACACTTTGCGGTTATATGGTTTAGAAACTTTCTTTACAGGATCCCAAAGCCCTTTACAAACATTAATGAATTTATCCTCATAACCCTTGTGTGCATATACAAATAACACACGAGTTCCAATCAACACCACTCTTATATCGTAAGTTGCATATTTCCCATTACAGGACCCTCTAAAAGAGAGAGCAATCATCAGCACAGAGAAAGTAACCTCCTGCAGAAGAATGCCAGAGAGGGAGGATCCTCTCCTCCTACGTTCCAATCTCTTAGACTCCTAATGCTTGGTGGCCACATGCAGGGATTTGGGGAGGGAAGCAAGATGCCCCATATAGACTTCAAGGAGTTAAGAGAGTTCCTATAGCTTCTGAGCCCCATGCAGGTTTCCTAGTGCTGGGATTCCTCTGGCCCAGCCAGCATCTCACCCCTCCCGCAGCAATGGCAGGCCCCAGAATACAGAGAGCCTTCTGCAAGGTTCCAGGGGGAAGGTGGGGAACAGTACCACAGAGGTGGTTCAGCACCTGCCTCCACAGTATGGAATAGGGGGGGATTCCTTGCACAAAGGGTCACCTCAGTGCATAGATGACAAGTGACCAAATGGCCTGCAGAAACAACAGCAGCTCATGCAGAACCTGGACAAAAGCATGCATATGAACTTTCCATCAGAGTAGTGCATGAGGGTGAGATGTTATCAGACTGCATAGGGCAGGAAGTGCAACTAATAATCAACACAACAAAAATGACTCTCCACAAAACCTTGGAGACTCAGAACTCCTATTTATCCACAGAACACGTACAGCATGGGCAGCACTATTGCAAGCAGCTTCCCTACTCCATTCCATCAATGTGCCTCATCTCTGACCTGAAAGGACTATCTTTAAGGCTGAGAAGTTCATTATGTATAACTATTTAGCCCCTGATTTCTCTGCTGATGCAAGCAGTTAGGCACTAATTACTCCCAACTGAGAAAGTGATTTGTGCTATATGGACATCTGTCCATTATTGTAATGTCTCATTTCATACAGCTCCCTGAACAATCTGATGCTAGCAATGTTTTATTACTGACCAGAGCCCAAGTTGAACCAAGAACCTAGGTGAAAGGCTTTACTAAGCATCCCGCGAGACTTCATCTTGTTAAATCATTTTTACACCTCTGACACTGGATTAATTAGTTAATGTTTTTAATGCACTCTGAAATATGTAAAGGGCCATGTAAATGCTAAAGATTATTTTTGGTGAGTCTAAAGCTGTCAACACTAACAAAAAAACACTTAAAAGAACACAGGGAAACAATTAAGTCCAATAGCTAAGGCTCAATACCTAAAGTTAGGAACCCTAGGTTCTACTCCAGACTGGAAATTAACTTAATACAGTATATAACATCTCTGTGCCCCAGTTTTCCAAACTATAAAACAGAGGTAATGTTAACCCCCTTCATGAACCGGTATAAAGTATTTTCAGATCTCAGGTTAAAAGCACAGCTAACTGCCCCATACTTTTATTCCTAATAAAAGAAAAAACGTAATTGATGTGCTGTTGAAAAGAATGTTGGTCCCACTTTACCACACCTTTCAAGATGAAGTTTAATACAGCAACACTGGCAAATAAAGCATAAGAAATAAGGATCCTGTCAGACTACCAAGTGTGAAGGATGTCAGACTAAGCTTTACTGTTTTTGATTTATGAAAAGCAAAGAAATATTTCAGTGCAACCCAAGGGAGCATTGAAAGATATCTTCACTGATTAGTGACTAAGCCTAATACATAATTCACTAGAAGAACTGAATGAATTATGAGCATTTCTCCCACATGTTAAAATAATGTAGTAATATGATCCTGACAAAGACATCAAGATCAACAGTAACTGTGAAACTATTTATTTATCCTGTGGAATACTAAATATTTTCAATGCTGGGGATTTTTTTTTTTTTAGTCTGAAACAAAGTTTTATTCTTCAACTACATTAACACTTGCTTTCGGATGAGCTGATTAAAATCCCATCACAATCCAGAATCAGATTCCAACTCGATTCCTCTTGGCAACAAGTTATTAGCATAGTCTACTAGCACAGCCCTGTTAAAATGTGTGAGTAGTTCCACTACAAACTGCAGCCTTCTGTACAAATTTGGTACACGAGGTCTTCGTTTTAAAATAATTTCCCCTATATATTTACATTACACCCTAATTTTCATAAAGACTAGCTTACATGGTGATTTTGTTTTGTTTTGAACCACAAGGGTTATAATAGTGGTTTCACTTCTCAGCTAAAAAATGACGCCTTGTGTCACTGCTCCAATAATGTGTCAGGACTTCTCAAAGGTTGGTAAATATCATTATCCTCGTTTTAAAGATGGAGAATCTGAGACACAGAGGGCCAAATTTACAAAGTTATTTAGATACTTAAAGATGCAAAAGCACCCATATGAGTTACACACATAGCTCCCAGTGACTTTCAATAGGAAAAGCCAGGATTTCTGACTCCTAATTCCCTGCTCTAAGCATTAAAATGCCATCTCTGTTTTCTATTTATTTATTTAAAAATGAAAAGGTTTTATTTTATTCGTTAAAAAATAAAAGAAGATTTGAACATACCTGAATCCTATTAAAAATGGTTAGTTTGTGTTTCTTTTCAGTCACATGACTGGGTGAAGTACCAGGTAACGAAAAGGAAGCCATGGCCACTTGACTTGGAGAAGCTGTGCAAGATAGGTCAAACTTTAGCTTCTCTTTTCGGACACTGGGCAAGCGGCGAGGTCTACCACTGCTGGAATGTAGTTTGCCACCTGTTCCTTTGCAATATCCTTCATTCTTCTCTTTGTCACTATATAGAGAAGCGTTATTTTCCCGCTGACGTGATTTCCCATAAGTAGAGTTTCCCAGGGCTTTATCACAAACTGCAGTCTGGGGTTGGGTTGGGTTATCAATATCTTTGAATCCCACACAGCCTTTCAAGGGTATAGTCTGCTTGGTAGAGTAAACAGAGTCTGAATTTATGAGAGGGTCAGACAGGGACTGAGAAGACTGCAAAGCAACTGCTGCTTGCTGCCTTTCTATTTGGCCTTGTTCCTCACTAACAGATGACACATCCTTCTGATACTGGGTCAAAGTCTTTTGCATATACATGGGAGACCCTTCATGTTCTGTGTGCTCTAGAAGAGAGTGAATCACGTCAGCCTGCTGCTGCTGTTGCAATACATTTTGGAGTGGTTTTTCTACAGTCTGTTTCACCTCAGAAGTTGCTTTCTGTGATGGAGCCACCACCTGGGTGTGGGACAAAATGTGTTGAGATTTGGTGAACATTTGGAGCAGGTGCTGCTGCACTTGCATATGCTCCTGGTTCACTGAGGATTCCATGAAAAGCTGCCTGAAGTGTGGGTTAGCGTCATTCTGTAACACACTATGCTTCTGAATGTTCTGCCAGTGACAGGAATCAATGTCACATTCTTGTCTTTTTGTTGGCCTAAAGGTTTCCTCAAAACTGCTGAGCTTTGTTTCACCTGAGATTTCCCCTTGGGTCTTCAAAAGTGCGAATGAGACAGCATCTGGACACTCATACATCTGTGCAAACGAGTCGAACGCGTGAGAAGGTCCAGGAAACCCACCTGAAATATTCTGAGCTGCACCAGATGGATTGTGATTAATATAAACACTATTCCCTTTGCTTTTAGTACAAACTGGCATGTTTCTGATCCACTGAAAATTACTGCTTGACTGATGGGAGGAGTTTGCAGAAATCTTCTGACCTCTGAATAATGGAAAACAAGGTAAAGTGCTGTTTGGCCAATACTCCAAACCTGTAGTCTCTAAAGGAAACTGTGATTCTGAAAGCAGGGATGTATCAGTCAAACTGGTAACTGTGTTTTCTCCTGGTGTGATCACAGATAAATTACCAGGATTTATTATGGCATACACACTGGAAGAGGTGGCATTCTTTTGGCAAGGATAATGCTCCTTCACCATCTTGTCACCTGTAGCTTCAAATAGTGCAGTCATGGTAGATGGGATGCAAGAAACCTGATCAGCTGCAGAGGAGCAAGACTGCAGTGAACCTTTCAAGTCCCTTGCAGACGATGCTGGAGTTGATGGAAGCTTCTGATTTACAATGCTGCTAACAATACATTTCAGTAGGTCTCTGTTGGGCAGGACAGGATTTGGAGATTTGGATTCAGAGTGAACAGCCAGCCTCTCCATTCTCAAACTACCTCGTCCTCTTTGGACAAATGCATCATGAGAAGGTGATGAGACCTTACAGGCATCGTCATCACAGGTGCCCTCCTTCAAGATAGACAAGCCGTGTTGCATTTCATAATGTCGAAGCAACGACCGATGGTCACAGTAACTCTTATTGCAACCCTGTTCTATACATATAAATGGTTTTGTTTTCTGGTGTGTTAGCATGTGTCCACTCCTGAGGTAAAAAGACAAAAGACAGAAGAGAAGACTCGTATTAAAATGACTAGCAGAAATTAAATCATTTCTTTTCTGAGCTATTTCAGTTCTCACTTCTACGGTTTTATTAAATCCTGAAGGTCAAATTCTGCACTGACGTATCCAGTGCAACTCCTACAGAACTCAAAGGAGTTTGACTGCTTTGTTTTACACTCTGTCAAACCCCTTTGAGTTAAAGCAGGAGGGGTCCACACAGCTGCAGACTGACTGCTTTTTTTTTTCACTCTAGGAAGAAGGATTACATCACTCCCACCCTTCATCACCTGCAGTGGTTGCCTATCGCTGAATCCAATTCAAAACTGACCTCCTAGTTCTCAAAACTCTCAAGAAAGATGTTTTTTAACTGCCAGCACTGAGAAATTCATCCTGTCCCCTGTGAGTCAAACTAGGTTCTTTTGCATTCTCACAAGTTACAGAAGTACAGCAGACAAAATAATGTCCTTAAATAACACCATTGAAACCCCATTCTCTTCCGATTATGCCCTGAATTACACCTGTGCAAACCCACCAAAGGATAAGAGGGTTGCACAGGTTTCATTGAAGGCATAACCTAAAGACAATGAAGACAGATCAAAATGAGGATCTAATTTGGCCAGCAGAGCTTTCATTAAATGCATGAAATGGAAAAAATCCTGGTTGTCTGTCAATCTCACTGAGCTTGGGGGGGGAGCTTGCAATCAGAAAAATCATCTTGTAAGCAAAGCAAATTTGATACAGAAACCAGTGGGAAACAATGAATATGGAACACCACAATGCCCTTTCTATGGAGACACTTTTAGGGCAGAACAACACTTTCAAAGGACACATACTAATCCAAAATATGTATGTATAGTAATATGGACTGAAACCTCCAGCCTGTTCCCTGGGACTGGCATTTGCACCAGTCCGATGTCCAGCACTGCTACATCAAGAAACCAGAATAGACCACTGAAGGTCCAATACTTCAAGAACCACTGGAGATCAGAACAAATGCTATATATACCATTTGAAACATGGAATCCCAGTTATTAATGGTGTGAAAAATTAATCTTTAACTGCAGTTCACAACATATTGGCTGCTAAAACCAGACAAGAATTGGCTGTCCAGTACAAGTACTTCCAACACCAGTAAGCTTTTCCCTGGACCACTGATCAGAAAGAAAAATGAAAGGTTCTTAGTTGTTATTCGCAATACAAGCTTACCAAGTCTTCTGTAGCTGAACTATGTCTTATATGACCATGTGAGGCCCTTTCTGCACCAATATACTCCGGAAATTCTAGAACTAACTTGCTTCTGCTACTGATATAGTTTTGCAATGTAATTTGCTGGCCCGACAAATGCCCACACCAAAGTACCAAGTAGTGTAACTGTGCATCTAAACCAAACTGAAACAGGAAAATGAAGTACTACTGAAGTGGATTCTATCTACATTGTTTTAAACATAAACTGAAGATAGTTTTATGCCTTTATATTAGTAAATGCCTACATACAGGTGGTCCTGCCGTTTAAAAGCCTTGCTGCAGATTTTACAGATGTATTTCCGTTCCTGGCTGTGAGTCAGGTTATGTTTGCTAAGAGAGCTGGCACTGCTGAACACCTTCCCACAGAGACTGCAATCCAGGACAGGGTTTTGAGGAGAGCTGTGCTGATGCTTCCCTTTCCTGGCACTACCATAACTGGACTTGCCTTCTTGTTCAACTTCTTTAGGTGCTGCTGGGACAGGAAGTCCCAATTCTAAATAAAGGGTGAAAGTAATACTCATTAGGTAACAAACAGTGTCTTTTAAATTACCCCAATAATGTAAGGGTTCATAGATTTCTCTTTTTAATTCCCCTACATTTTTTGGTCAGAGCCTAGTTACAGGGTAGGGTAACTAGTGCAAGCATGATGCACCACGGTTTTGTGTCTTATAACGTAGCCTGTGATCTGCAACACCACTGATATTCCGGGCCTCTGTCCTCACACAGCTCTGACAATGCACCTCAGTTCTGGCTTGCTATTTCAGTCCTGAATCTCTTGAGCAGTGTCAACTGAGCTGAATTCTGCCATAATGCTTTCCCTCTTTTGGACAAAAATGGACAAAGGAGACTCCTCCGAATTATTTTGCACTTGTGACCTAATCAATATTTAAACCAAGGTCACCAGAGATGACTGACTAGTTAATAAATCCATTGAGCCACTAAGCTTACATTGTCTTCATAAATCTAAGATTCATTACCTATGAACCAGAATGAGAAAGGAGAGAGGTAGATATACTACAAATTTTATCAGTTGGCCTAATCAATTAAATAAAAGATGCACCAAATTTTATCAAAAAAATTCTATCATTCTCTTATTTGAGCGCTCCCAGTTGTGTCTTTTTGTTTTTTCTGTCTTCATAGTTCCTTGAACTTTTGCATGATCACTGATCTGCATTAGTAGTGATGGTACCCTGTTCTTTCAAGAACAGTATTTTACTAAGGACATTCTCCTTATAACTTCTAATTGCAAATTTTGGAGAAAGCCCATTCTGCTAAATCCATTTCCCAGAGAATCTGAAATGCAAGAATTAAACAGAATGTCTCTTCTATGCTTCAGGGGAAGCTAGTAATGTAGATGTTAGCAGCATATTTAACAAATCTGTTATTTTAATGTTTTTAAATTTTCCATTTGCAGATTGAGATCAAGTTGCAAAGACTTTGAACAGAGAGTGTATTCCTAGCCACGGTACAATTTTAAGGAAACAGAGTCGTAGGGGAAATATTCCTATCCTATTTAATATTACAATAATTATTAGTAACTATTTTCTATAGAGCTATAAATGCGCATGACAATTTACAAGACAAATAAAGACGACTGGCAAAATTTTCAAAAACACCTAAGTGACTTAGAAGCCTAAGTCTCTGCCCCAAAGAGATTATCACTAGGTCTACTGTAGCTTCTAAATTAACTACTGAAAAATTCTGGCTACACTGAACTGTAAAATTATAACCAAAGGAGATTCCAATGTACTCACCACACAAAGAAGGCTGTGAGCCAAAGTCAGACTCATCAAGGAGTTTAACAAAATCACAGTCCTTCACAGAATACAAAGACAGTGCATCTAAATTGTCCTCCAAAGTGTCATTAGCCATATCTGCAGCTGAAAGGCTAGGATCCATATCTAGGCTGCTTAGGCCAGTATAAATTATGTCTCTTGTATCTGGACACAGCTTAAGGTTGAGAGTGTCACTACAGTTCAGCCCTTGACTCTCTGAAAATCCAGGAATATGCATCTCTGATTGGATGAAGTTTTCATCACTGAGGTGGTACTGGTCCATGTTTACCCACCTTTAATGTTTGGTCAGGGAATATGCTTTGGTTTCTGATAAACTAGGGCAAGACTCAGAGCTTGAAAACTGCATTAGTGTATAGCAAGATTCCTAAACAAAAGGTAACAGGAAAAAGTTAGATAACAGAGATGAACAGATAATACATTTTAAAATGAAAGCAATACCAGTATTGACACATTAGCCCATATATAAACCAATCCTTATTAGACAGGACTCAAGATAAATACTTCTGGTTTATATTTTACATGAAAATATGTGTTCAAATTAAAAGTGCTTTCAAACAACTGGAACTTTGTATGTGTGGTTAAATCCATTTTGCTGTTTAAGCTACATTGATCATCATGAACAGATTGGGCAGAATTCATATTTTTAAAATATAATTTTGAGGGATAATATTGATGTTTATTTTTAAGCATTTTTAAAATTTTTATCAATTTTAATTTTCACAGTTGCACAAAATTATGGGTTTTAAGCATTGTTTTCTATTTTTATCTATTTAATTTTTCATAGTTGCAGGAAAATATGGAGGGTTAAGACAATAACTATTTAATGACAGTGTATGTTGTGATTCAAAAAGTTACAGTTTTACACCTGTTAAAACACAAACTGTCAATATCACATATCAAAACATATAAAATAAATATCCTTAAATCAAACTCTAATATGCTCTCAAGCAGCAATTTTATTACTTTTTCTATGCATAAATTTCAATGATTATCAATGGCAATATTTTTCATAGGTTTGTATATGTATGGTGAAATCGACATTTGCCAATAAAAATCTAATCCTTCCAAGCCTAGTCATGAACAACTCAATTAATTTAAGCCTGGTTTGCCTTAAACTTGATTGATGAGAAATTTGATCTTGATATTATTATTTTAGGAAATGCAACCTGCAGAGAAGATATTCAAACCAAGTATGCACACTGCATATGAAAAAAATTCATACACAATTGCACACAGCTAAACGCCAATCAGTGTATGTACCGGAACTAGTCCATAATTAAAATATGCCTGAATTATCTGTGAAACCTGAAGTTCCTTACAACCATCCAGTGCTGCTGCAAACATGAAAAATGTTCCCATTTATTCACTACATCATTCCAAAAAAATCACTGAATCTCATGTATTTCAATGGGGTCAAAAGATGTCCCACAAAAACGTCCCTGTTTATAAGTTTGTAACTTATGGTGCTATATGCCTAGAAAAAAGTAGGTTCAGGTTACAGGACCTGCAGAGAGGTGAATTTCATCCAGTCTGCACCATCTCTCTCTCGAACAGGACATATACATCTCAGAAGCACCACAAAAAGAATACTTTAGTGTTGTATATCTGAGAATAAAGAATTTCCTCATACTCCTACCAAGGGCAATAATATTTTCAAGGAACAGGTTCAAATTTTACAGGAGACGGAATAGTAAAAATGACACTTGAATGTTCTGTTATAAATTCTTTTTAGCTGTATGTACAGCATTGTATATGTTGGGTATCCTTCCTTTGTTCCCCACTCTCATGTCTTGAATAACAGGAAAATATTTAAATCATGTCCCACACCCAATTTTTAAGAACTATTTTCCTTTTAAAGTCAAATGCATTAAATTTCTTTTTCTTAAAAATAAGTTCTTCACCCTCTAAATAGACGCTTCAAGTGCTTTTCTTTCTTTGTTTTAAGAGACAAAGAAGGCTGGAAAACTGATTTTAATTTTTTTGTAATAATTTAATAAAGCTGCTAAAATTACATCTAACACTTCCATAGTGGGTCTGCTGCTCAAGCAAAGCTCTCATTTAAATCATTGGGAAATTTTGCCAAAGTAAGGATGGCAAGAACAGGGCCAAAGAGTTAAGAAACAAATAAAGACAATTCTTAATTTTGTTGAACCAGGGGCACTCAAATTTGCAGAACTGGGGGTAAAATGAACTTCTATTTCTATTTGTAGAGTGCTCCTCATCATAGCATTTAATGCCCAGTCCTGCAAACTTTGTGCTTCACTTTATGCATATTGGTCCCATTGATTTCAATGAGACTACTCACATGCATAAAGTTAAGCATATGCATAAGCCTTTACAAGATCAGGGGCTAAATTTGCCAGGAGCAAAAGCACTATAGCTAATTTACAGATAAAGGGCCCAGACATGAACACATTTATATCAGCAAAGCTACTCATGTGAATTTGGGCTCAATCACATCAGTTTTTTAAACTACCAATAAACACACATAGCTCTAATAATCTGCTGACACTTGAATCTATTTTGTTAGATTAAAAGCCTGTTGCTTGCATTAACCAGCAATCAAAACCTGAAGCTGATTGATTTTGTCTTCACGCTGCTACAGATAGAAGGCAGCTGTGGACTGCATTTTAGAACTCTTCGGTCCACAGGTCGCATTTTTAGGATTGTGAGCTCCTGGGTCAAAAGAATTGAGAGAATTTCAGTTATACATAGTATTTTTTAAATTCATCCTTTTAAAAAAAATTGGGGTGGTAAGGAAAAAAATCCAGAACGTCATTTATAATGGGTGGGGGGGAGAATAAATACTTTTTAACATGTTGTCTCTGAGGGCTGAAGACTAATAAATACATTATAATTGCAGAGCTGTTTGGAATTTTTGTTGTGGGGGTCTGAATTGCATAGTAAGGAGGCAGAGCATATTATAACCAGGGGGTTGTAACTAGGCAATCGAAGCAGCATGATAATGGGAGAACAGGGTATTAGGGACAGAGAAATATGACAGAGAAGCTGAGGTAACTATGTTTATGCTGTCAAGAAGGAAGATCCTGAGTTATCCTAGGGCATGTCCTCCTCATTCTCATATGAAGAATAAGAGGGATGGTGGCAGCTGCCTTAG
Source organism: Emys orbicularis (assembly GCF_028017835.1). NCBI lineage: Eukaryota > Metazoa > Chordata > Testudines > Emydidae > Emys > Emys orbicularis. The sequence goes on along the minus strand of NC_088703.1, from coordinate 1,908,685 downwards.
TCTGAACTGAGGTGAGGGAAGCTAAGTATTAACTAGCCATTGAACTGAACTAGTTGAATAAACTCAACTGAAGAAAATATTCTCTCTGCACCTGAAAAGGCTACTGCAGTTAAAAGCTGGTTTAGCATGTCAGCAAATTCTGGTTCTAGGTGCTTAGTCAGTAATTTCCACCAGTTCAGTGGTTTGACTTTAAACTTCAACAGCAAATATGTACTGCTTGAATTTTTTAAAATTTAGTTTAAATTATTTTAATAGATTATAGTATATTTATGCCTTAATCCAGGCTGACAATTTCAAATTTAATTTTCAATAGGTTTATTTTAAAAAGAAAAATGCATTTAATTTAAATAAAAAAATCTGATTTAAATTTCAAAAGAATCAAAACATTTTAAATCAATTTTTATCCACTCTGACCCCTGGGCCTATGCCAATAGAGGGTAGAACTCTGGCACTGTTGGGGATGAAGGGGGGGTGATCCACCCCCTGGCAGGGATGAGGGGCTGCTTTCTGCCTCTGGGCCAAGGTGGAGGGGGGAGAATGCTCTTGCCCCTGGTGGGAATGGGGAAGACTGCTGTCCATGGTAGCAGAGGGGGGAAGTTCCTGCTTGGGTAGGGATGGAGGGGCTGCTCTTGCCCTGGTGGAGACTGGTAGTACTCCTGGGGAGACTGCTCCTGGCTCTGGGGGTAGGACTCTGGAGATTCCTTCCCCTGGTGGGGACATGGCTGCTGCTCAAATTGGGAAGGGGGGGGCTCCTAGCTCTGATGGGGATGCTGCTCCTGCCCCTCGTGGGCTGGGTACCCACCCATGATAGAGGGGTATCCCTGCACCTGGAGGGGATGGGTGGGGAGCTCCCTGCCCATGATAGGGGGAGGAAGGGCAGGACATCCCTGCACCTAGGAAGAATGGGCAGGGCATCCCTGGACCCTAGCCGTGATGGGCCTAGCCTGTGGTGGGGATGAGGGGGCATGGTGGTCCCTGCCCCCTGGATGGGAGGGTCACTGCCTCTGGTGGGGGTGGCCAGGGGGCTCCCTGTCTGTAATGGGAGTGGGGTGTCCTTGCCCCTGGAGGGATGGGCATGGGGTCCTTGCCCATGATGGGGAAGGGGGGTCCCTGCTCCTGGGGGTGAGGGGACAATGCGTTCCCTCCCCTGGAGTGGATGAGTAGGGTTGGGTGGGGGGGTCCCTGCCCCTGGGGGGATGGGCAGGGGTCACTGTCAGAGAGGGGGGTCCCGGCGGGTTGGGCGGGGGGGTCGCTGCCCCTGGGGGGGTGGGCGGGGGTCACTGTCAGAGAGGGGGGGTCCCTGCTCCCGGCGGGTTCGGCGGGGGGGTCGCTGCCCCTGGGGGGATGGGCGGGGGTCGCTGTCAGTGATGGGGGGTCGCTGCCCCTGCGGGGATGGGCGGGGGTCGCTGTCAGAGAGGGGGGGTCCCTGCTCCCGGCGGGTGGGGGGTCGCTGCCCCTGGGGGGATGGGCGGGGGTCGCTCTCAGTGATGGGGGGTCGCTGCCCCTGCGGGGATGGGCGGGGGTCGCTGTCAGAGAGGGGGGGTCCCTGCTCCCGGCGGGTGGGGGGTCGCTGCCCCTGGGGGGATGGGTGGGGGTCACTGTCAGTGATGGGGGGTCGCTGCCCCTGGGGGGATGGGTGGGGGTCTCTGTCAGAGAGGGGGGGTCTCTGCTCCCGGCGGGTTCGGCGGGGGGGTCCCTGCCCCTGGGGGGATGGGCGGGGGTCGCTGTCAGTGATGGGGGGTCCCTGCTCCCGGCGGGGGGGTCCCTGCTCCCGGCGGGTTGGGCGGGGGGGTCGCTGGCCCTGGGGGGATGGGCGGGGGTCGCTGTCAGTGATGGGGGTCCCTGCTCCCGGCGGGGGGGTCCCTGCTCCCGGCGGGTTGGGCGGGGGGGTCGCTGGCCCTGGGGGGATGGGCGGGGGTCGCTGTCAGTGATGGGGGGTCCCTGCTCCCGGCGGGGGGGTCCCTGCTCCCGGCGGGTTGGGCGGGGGGGTCGCTGGCCCTGGGGGGATGGGCGGGGGTCGCTGTCAGTGATGGGGGGGTCCCTGCTCCCGGCGGGGGGGTCCCTGCTCCCGGCGGGTTGGGCGGGGGGGTCCCTGCCCCCGGGGGGATGGGCGGGGGTCGCAGTCCCTGGGTCCAGCCGTGTCTCCAAATCAGGGGCCGCCGGCTGAGGGGGGAGCGGGCACCCCCCCACAGGAGGCAGCAACTTTACCCGTCGCCTCGCGCCCCTTCCCGCGCGCCCTGCCTCCGTCCCGGCACGCGGCGCCTCGCCCCCCGCAGCCCCGCGCCGAGAGGGGAGGGGGTGTGAGGGGGAGCGGCTCCGCCTCGGTCACGTGGTGCTGGGACCGCCTGGGCGGGAAAAGGGGCCTAAGGGCGGCGCCATTTTGTGAGAGGGAGAAAGGAGGGGAGGTGTGAGGGGACCAGGAGGGGGTCTATGGGGATTGGGAGGGGGGGTTGAGAGGAGTGCAGGGATAGGGAAGTGTATATGAGAAAAGGGAGGGGAGGGGAAGGGCTTGAGGGGAGGGAGGATAGGAAGGGGTACATGGGGGAGGGGTTGGGGAAAGGGCATATGGGAAAAGGGTGGGGAGAGGAGTTGTGATGGGATAGGGAAGGGAGAGAAGTCAGGAGGGGAGGTGTGAGGGGCTAGGGAGAAGTGAAGTGGGAGATATGGAGGGGGAGGGGATAGGGAAGATTGAGGAGGGTGATGGGGAGAGGGGGGAGGGGATAGGGAGAAGTGGAGTGGGGGTAATGGAGGGGAGGGATGGGGGAGGGATAGGGAGCAGAGGAGGGATGGAGGATGTATGGAAAGGTGGGAGGATATGAGGGGACGGGCATACAGGTACAGGATGTGTGAGGGGAGGTGTGAGGGGAATATGGAGAGAGGAAGAGGTTAAAGGGAAGGTGTGTGATGAATATAGGGTGAAGGAGTTGTGAAGGGGAGCTTAGGGGGAGACGTAATGGAAGGTGGAGGTGGAGGAGTGAGAGGAAGTGTTTGGGGAGTGAGAAGTGTGAGGGAGGAGTATGGACTTGTTGGGGGAAGGGGTTTGCTATATAATGAGACCATGGGAAAAGAAGTGTGAAGAAGGAAGGGATTGGTTAGAGGAGGGGATGGAAGTATGAGAGGGCTGTAGGGAAAAGTGTAAGGAGAGAGAATAGGTTTATGAGGAGGAGGGAGGGGGAAAGTGTAACAGTGCAATTGGGAGAAGGTGTGAGAGAGGAGAGAGTTGTGGAGAAAAAGCCGATGAGACGGTGCTGTGACTGTTTCCCCCACTCCATCCCCCCCCTCCCCCAAAAGGTGGCTGAACTTCTTGCTAAGGCAACAGCACATCACGAACCAGAAAAAAAGAAAACTGTGATGAACTTACCCCTGCTTGAAATCGGGGTAAAGTGCACCAATTCTAATATTGGTTTATGGAGGTTTACTCTGTCTATGGTAGGAGTTTGCTCTGGTGCAACTACGCTGGTGGCTGAAAAGGAGGCAAATCACTAGTGTAGACAAGGCTATAGAGGAGAAGCCTCCTCTTTTGTCAGCATGGATGCCAATATCCCATTGTGGTGTTATAGGGTGATATGTTGCAGGAGGTGACAAGAGAGAATTGTACCATGCCTCACATGATTGCCAACAATCGTGGTTAACTGACACAGTAATGAAACTGGGCCTGATTCAGGACTACCCTGCTCCTTGTGTAGTTATGAACAGTAGTGCAACATGTAAGTAAAATACCATAAGATCAAAATGGTAGTGTTTTACTCCCCCTTTCAATAGGTGTACATAGCTACACAGAGTGCAAGGGAGTGAGGAACCAAGCCTAATGTCTTTATTCATGATCATGGTTATTAGTCTTGGTGTGCTAACAAAATTCAAATTTGGGTGCTACAATTCTATCTAGTAAAACCCTTTTTGACAGTTTAATTTGAAAAAACAGCTGGTGTGTTCCATCCCAAAGGGGCTGCATTTCAGTGGTGGGTGAGGTGAAATCTGTGTGCATACTGTTCAGTGAGCTAAAACTGATATTAAGTTGATACTCGGTATTACATGTTTGACAAGTGGTCAAAACTTTGGTTTTATATTTCAACAGCTTCACACTGTAAATTTCTCTAATGTACTTTGGTTTTCAACTTAAAACAACAACATCACCAAGAGAGATGTGAACTTCCACCATTTACCTTAATACAGTATCATGTTCAATTTATTTAAATTCAAATTTAAATGCTAATTGTCAAATAAAGAACAATGTTAACTGTTTCAGCACTTGACCAGCACATCTAGTTAATGCACTTAATATAACAGGACCTATTCTACTATTTCCATAGATATGAAAACACATTCCATGTCAATAAAGCTGCAAGATTAGAACAAGGAAATAATCAAATATTCTTTTGATTATATAATTGTGACATTTGATACTATCCATCGCAATTAAATAAAGTATTCTCATCTTAATAGTTTTGGGACTGCCATGATGAGGTTGGCAGGACTATGTGGCATTTTTATATAAAGCCCATTTTGCACTGATGTAAATGACTACACGGGGTGCAGGGTTGTCCTGAATTAGGCTCAGTTTCATTACTGTGTCAGTTAACCACAATTGTTGGCAATCATATTCAGACATGGTCCAATTCTGTCAAGTAGGTTTGGCTGAGAGTGACTCCCTGAACTTGAGAATGCATGGGGAGGCCCCAGGCTTCCTATCTCCACCTCAGGTAATCAAGCTCAAAGCCTTAAAAAGTTGCTAGACACATTTCAGAAGAAAACAGATGGCAACTTACTCTAGAAGCTGGACATGGAGTTTTGGAAATATAAAACATGCCCTGTGTATGTTTTAGTGTTTTTAATTGTTTGATTTGGAGTTTAAAGCTTATTAATCTGAACAAAGGGAATGTGTCCAGAGATTTTGTTAACCTGTTTTTTTACTGTTTGTACCAGAAAACCTGCAAATAAACCTGCAACCCAAAAAAACTCCAATTTCTTTTGAGCCATGTGGACCATACGAAACCACATACGTTAATCTCAATAGTTAAATTTTATATGTTCAGGATGGAGAATATCTAACTTTTTTAAATTACCGTTTAAATGTTTTTACTGTCAAGTTAGAAATCATAGGCCAAATTTATTCCTAGTGCGACTCCAAATCAGGCATGAATTCGGACCTATATATATTTAAAATGTTCTTTTTTTTCTGATATCACCACTGAGATGATTAAAACTGAAGAGATTTTAAATGGCTTGTTTACTTGTCATTATTATGTTGTTGGTTTTCTTTCCGCACTTCATTTGGATTGGAACAAAGTAAACTAAATCAGTTACATTCTAGTGGCTGGTTCTCATTTGTTAGCAAAATGCTGTCATATTTGATTTGCATATTTTACAGAAAAATGTTTCCAAAAGAAAGACATTTTAATGTACATTTTTGTGTATGTGTGTGTATATATATTTCTACCTAATAAGTAGAAATGTCTTCATCTATATTCACATGTGTATATGAAAACGTCTACTAATTAGCTTTTGTAAAACTTTTAAAAGCAAAATTTAAACTTTGTGTTTAAACTATTAGGAGGAAGAGTGAGTACTGGCTATATAAACAAAATGAGTCAGGGTCCTGTGTTTTCCTGGCAACTCTGCCACTGACTCACTGGGTGGCCTTGGATGAGTTACTTAATTGTTCTTTGCCTCAGTTTGTCCTTTCGTAAAATGACTGTTCTACTGACCTACCTCATCGGGGAGTTGCGAGGCTTAATGAACTAATGTTTGTATAATGATTAGAAATCCTCAGGTCTAGCAAAGGGAAAATATTATTATTTATAAGTATTCTTTAATTAATACCATTCAATTCCTTCCCAAATTTACTTATTTTTACTATTATTCTAAAGAACTGATGCAATTTTAATTCTGATGGAATAGCTTTCTGTCCCAGAATGTCTTCTAAGGCCATTATTGCTCCCTCTCTATATTATAGTCCAGGTCATGCTGAGAGAAGAGTCATCTGGAGTCACCTGAATCTCAGTAAAATAACTCAGAAGAGAAGGGGGGAGGGATAGCTCAGTGGTTTGAGCGTTGGCCTGTTAAACCCAGCGTTGTGAGTTCAATCCTTGAGGGGGGCCACTTGGGGATCTAGGGCAAAATCAGTACTTGGTCCTGCTAGTGAAGGCAGGGGGCTGGACTTGATGACCTTTCAAGGTCCCTTCCAGTTCTAGGAGATGGGATATCTCCATTAATTATTTTTATTATTATTAATTAAAAGAAAGGGAAAAAGATCACAGAATTGAAAGTATGTCACCTACAATGCTTTTAAAACTGCAGTGACCCAGTACCCACCTACTGTTATTGCAGTCTATTGGTTAAAGCAGGAACAATTTATGATTAGATAATTTGTATTTATAATTAAATGCTCAATCTTCATGTGAGATCCTCTCGTATGTGAGTAGCCCTATTAAAATAGGACTGAAGATGTATTAGAGGTGTCCAGCAGTGTCAATTGTCATTTTAAACTTTGTTATTTTAAAAAAGCACAAACAAAAATGCTCTTCTGGGACATTAATCCACATGTTGTATGAAAAGTCTCACTTTGGAGTAAATGTTCATGTCCCTCTTATAAATTATAAAGCTCTGAAGATGCAAGGTTTATAAAACTCCTGGCTGATTTTTTACTGTTTTATTAGCAGTACTAATGATGCTAATATATATATAAAATTTAACCCATTTTACAGAAAGTTAAACTGAGGTATAGATGACCTGTTTCATCATTACACTGCACCTTGTATAGTCATTTACACCAATGGAAAGTGGGTATAAAATGCTTCTGTAGCATTTTTGACTCACTTTGCACTGGTGTAAATGGCTGCCCAAAGTACACATGAATGGCGAGTTGGGCCCAGAAAGATGTACTGATTTGCGTGCTCTACAGTGGGACAGTGACATTTTAATGTATTGTTTAAAAGGCCAGATCTTCAGGTGTGAAATTGGTGCAACTCCATTAATAACAGTGGGGCTATGAGCATTTGCTTTATTTGAGGATCTGGCTTGAGGTTTAAAAAGCTGTTTGAGATTTTTATTTGATGGGAGGTGGTATGGCCTAGTGATTAGAGCACTAGACTGTGACCCTGGAGACATAGGTTCTATTTCTGGCTCTGCCATGGGTCTGCTTTGTGAACAAGGGCATGTGACTTCATCTCCCTATGCTACAGTTTCTCCACATGTAAAAAATGGGCATAATGATGCTGAGCTGAAAAAGAGCTCCTTATAGGGTTGCCAACTTTCTGATTGCAGAAAACCAAACACCCTGTCATGTCCCTTCCCCAAGACCCCACCCCTTCTCCGAGGCCATGCCCCCACTCACTCCATCCCCCTTCCTTCCCTCGCTTGCTCTCCCCCACCCTCGCTCACTCACTCATTTTCACTGGGCTGGAGCAGGGTGTTGGGGTGCGGGCTCTGGGGTGGGTCTGGGGATGAGGGGTTTGGGGTGCAGGAGGGGGCTCTGGGCGGAGGGATGGGACTGTGGGCTTCGGAGTGTGGGAGGGGGCTCCTGGCTGGGGCAGGGGGTTGGGGTGTGGGAGGGAGTATGGTCTCTGGGCTGGGGGTGCGGGCTCTGGGGTGGGGCCATAAATGAGGGGTTCGTGGTGCGGGAGGGGGCTCCGGGCTGGGGCAAGGGGTTGGGGCACGGGAGGGAGTTTGGGATGCGGGCTTCGGGCAGTGCTTACCTCAGGTGGCTCCCGGGAAGTGGCCGGCATGTCTCTCCGGCTCCTAGGCACAGGAGTCCAGCCAGTGGAAGCTGCGGAGCTAGCATTTGGGGCGGCGCCTGCGCCACGAACATGGGTAGTGCGCGGAGCCCCCATTACTGCCCTTGCACCTAAGAGCCAGAGGGACATGTAGACTGCTTCCAGGAGCCGCGCAGAGTCGGCCGCTGCGGCCCACTGGGCATTCCAGTTGAAAACCGGATGCCTGGCAACCCTAGCTCCATGTGGCTCGAAAGCCTGTCTCTCTCACCAACAGAAATTGATCCAATAAAAGATATTACCTCACCCACCTTGTCTCTCTTTTTTAAAGCACTTTGAGATCTAATGATGAAAAGCATTAGGTATTATTTTCACTGAAAGGTGCTGCAGAATTACAAAATATTATTTTAACTTGTCCCCTTCTCTAGTTTTGAACAGTGGATTTGTTGGCCAAATTCTCTGCTGGTGTGAGTGCGTGACACTGCCCTGAAGTCAGTGGAGCTGCTCTAGTTATTCAGAATGGCAGGACCTAGCTGTGGGGAAGCCTCCTGTCACTCTAGTAATTTTTTTGTTTTGTTTTGGGGTTTTTGTGTTTGTTTTTTAAGTGTATTGAAAAGAGAAGGGGAAATGACTGTAAAGTTAGGGAAATGTAATACAATTTAAAAATCTGTCTTTCTTTCAAAAAATCAGTATCACCTTCTTCTTCACATTTGGAAATGTGCCCTGTGCATGAAGAGCTTGGTTGATGGTAACATCCTTTCAAGAAGGAAGTTGGTTTGAGCCATCTTGCCCCATGCCTAAGCCTAATTAGCAATTATTGTGGCTTCTTGCCAGGATTTCTGGACAAGATAGACTTAATTATACCTATTAAACTTTTCAGGTTGGGGTGGAAAAGCTCAAGGGAAAAATATTGTTCATGTGTGAATAAGGATTCATTTAATTACTTAAAATTTACTCTATAACAGTTCTGATTATGCAGAATGGAATGTAGGTATGAAGAGGGAACAACAACATCCTTCATCTTCATTTCCTTTCACACACATTTTATTCAAACTATTTTGTGTTCAAAATTCCTGTACAAATTTGACAATAGAAACCATATTATGGCCCTGTGTGCTTCATTAAAAGTTACATTCCTGATTAGGTTAACTTTCAGCAGTTTGGCAGGCTGATCGCAAGGCCATTTACAGCCAGGAAATAGAGATGATGCTGAGGCTGCAGGCGGCTACTTCTCTACAAACCCCCTTCTCTCTCCTCCCTCTGTTAAACTGTCACTGCACTCAGTTTGCACTGCACTTTTATAGTGTAATGCACCAAAATAAACCCTTCCATAGTCCCACCCAGGTATAAACAGAATGTATATCTAATTCAAATTCAGCCAATCAAAGGGTATAAACAAAGCAGAAAGCCCTGCCTCTTGATTATTAATTACTCACACTGGTCAATCACATTTAACCTGTCTAATCAGGATTCAGGGTGATGCATGTAGCCCTTCCCATTCCTTTCTGAGCTGCTCCACTTTTGACCAATCAGGAAAGGTCTTTCTCTCTCTGGCAGAACCAGTTTTTAATTGGTATGCTGAGGACCCTTGCTTGAGCTGTACTTTGTGCTGCCTGAACACAGAGCCAGTTTGAGATTGTGTTTGAATTTACAGTAGTACTGGTAGCATTCAGTATATAAACTCAAAGTATGTAGATTGCTTAAATGTGTGTGCTCTCAATGTATGTAGCTATGCCTAATATCAGTCATAAGATTTTGCTGGCTACTTTGGCTTTCATGGCCAGTTATAAAAAACCCAAAATATTGGGGAACATGTAATATAATGAAACAAAAGACATTTTATTTTTTGTCTCAGCATTAATTAAGGACCTGATCCTGCAAACATTTACTACCTAGTACAGTGCTTACTCTTAGTGGGAAGTCTTTGCAGAATTTGGCCCTAAAACTGTAAGTAATTGAGCCAGTGTTGTTGTTGTTGTTAAATATAACTTCTTGTTTTATATCAAACTCGGTATGTTCACTTGGTATTAAAATGTTAAAGAGGACATACATTTCAAAAAAAAATCCTTCCTTTCCCTAGTGAAACTATGCTTGTAATTTCTTTTCACAGTAATTGACTCCCCTCAGGAAGACTGGTGATATTACAGTGCTTCCTCAGTTTAACCTTTTAGCCTGTGAGACCATTACTAGAAAGGGATGGGGAAGGATTATTTTCAGTACCTAATTTTCCCATTAGCCTGCTGAATGTAACTGGTCCTTTCTCAATATGTGAGAACCTAAGAGTATGTTGTTAGTTTACCCCTAATTTCTCAAAAAGAACAGGAGTACTTGTGGCACCTTAGAGACTAACAAATTTATTAGAGCATAAGCTTTCGTGGGCTACAACCCACTTCTTCGGAATACTAAAAATCATGTTTTCAATAATTTTGATTATGAAGTACAATTATAACAAAAATTGTCATTTAAAACAACAGACTTCTGTGGCAACTACAAATGACTATGAGAAGTAGTTTTATATAAGCTTTTTTTGAAATCAACTGCTATGAACTGCTGGGCAATCTAAGATCACAGTAGCTAGTGCTGCTTGCCTCCAAGGAAACCTTTCTCTATAGTTAGAAAGAAGTACATCCCTTTGTAACCACCTGTGAAGTAACAAAGGCTGTAATCTCACAAACACTTATGCACTAATTTTAAACACGAGTTAAGGAAATGAATGTTTCTGGAGCTGATGTGATATACCAGGAAGACACAGTATGGATATAATTAATAATTGGTAATTAGTACATACCGTGGGTAAAATCCTGGCCCCATTGAAACTTCTACTGACTTCAGTGGGGCCATGATTTCACTCCCGATCTCTTCTAAATCAAGATTTTGTTCAGTGGGAATTAGCTGATGAAATTTAACTTATAAAAGTATGATTAATAATTACCCAAGTCCAGAAAACCTATTTTAGGGGAGGAAAGCAGCAGTCATTAAATATTAATGGTGTAAATAAATTAAACTTGTATTTACTTGCATGATATTTTTCTTTGCTTTCACAGAGCAGTGGTGTGTTTGTGTTGTCTGTTGTGAACAGGTTAGTTTTAATAAGTTTATTGTTTTTATGATTAGTAATAGCATTACTACTTTGCACTTGTTCATGTGCATCCATTAAAATGATTAAATACATTTTTATTGGTTTATTTATCTGAGTCACTTTATTGCTGCTACAGAAAGCTGAAGTGATTATGATTTAGAGACTGAATTACATCAAAAGTTTCTATAGCTACTAACCATTCCAGTTTTCATTGAAGTCATATTTTCCTCTTAAGTTGAGTGAGATGAATCCAACTGCATTGATGTAGTTGGGTGAAAACATTGGTGCTTAATAAGTAACTGTAGCAGCAACATTTTAAACTCAGTAATAATATTGATTTTACGGTCCCTTACAAACTATGCAAACTACAGATATGTTTTAAAAATTAAAATAATGTTTAGCATGTATATTTTTTATAAAGCACTATACAAGCCTTAATAAGGCCTTGCTCCTGTAAACACTTACATAAATGTTAAAGTTTAAGCACGTGTGTAGTCCTGTTGACTTCAGTGGGACTATTCAGATACTTGAAGTTAAGAATGTGTATAAGTTTTTCCAGGATCAGGCCTTAAACCCTGATTCTGCAGTGAGCTCTACATGGATGCATTCCAGGATTGGGGCCTAAGAGCTAATTAAACAATAAAAATAAGACAATAATAACTAGCAAGTTGAAAACCCTCAAACAGGGATTGAACCTGCTACTATTGAAGTCAGTGAAAAATGCCTATTGATGTTAATGGGATCAGGATCAAGCCATTAAAATACATCTATCTTTCCACACACTCCCATTCAAATGATGAATGACCCCGTAACCTAGAGAGAGAGTAAACTTGCTAAATTTTATTTGAGGCCCAAATTCGAGAGGTGCTGGTCCCTCTCCAATCCCGCTGTGGATGGAATCCTTTAGGCCTTGTCTATTTTAAGGAAGATTTTGAAACATGGTGGGAGCCCTAGTGTAGAGATTCTGCCGTCAGTGACATAATTTTCAGAACCATGTTGAATAGACTTGTTTCCAGAAAAGTTGGATGACAGTGGGCCCCAATCCTGCAATGAGTTGTGCCCTGGATTGGGGCCTATATCATTTGATCCTCTGGGAAGCAAGTCTGTTTCACACTGTTGAAATTGTGGAAGTAACCAGCAGGCTGTCTACCTTGAGTTGCTAACATGAGTGTTTGCAATGATTAAAAAAAAAATTTTGTTGTTGACTATAGATGGGGCCTGAGAGAGAGACTTTCATTTTGAGCTTCGTTTCAAAGACCGTTTTAAAATGATCTGTTTGATGAAGGGATTTTGAAGTGTGTTTCATCATTGAGATCTTCAATGGGGCAGCATGGTATAAGACATTTTATTATAGGTGTCATTGAAAACATCTTTACATAAATAAATGTTTTAATCTCTAGTTAGGCTTTTTAAAAATATAAAAAATTGGGTTTTAAGTGCTCTTGAAATAAACACTCATATGTATCCAGATGCTGCAAAATGTTTCCTCATATGAGGGAGATGCATTATAAACTGCCTTAAAATTATATTTGAAAAATGAACGAGATTTGGCACGTCTGCCTCTTTAAATCTTACTCATTCCCCCTTGACAGCCCTATGGTGTTTCTCTGCCGTTCTCACTTGTGTGTGTGGCTATTTTGAAAGAGGGGGGTGGGGCATCACAAATGTAAATCCTTTGAAAGGGGTGGGGGCAACTTATACCTGATTTTCTTTTTTTTTTTAGTAGAGGTAAGTGAAGTTTTTTTTTAAAAATGAAATAGAATTACAGTCGTTATTCTCTCTCCCTTCCTCCCTCCCGTGCTTTGCATTTTAGGAAGCTCTGTTGAAATGTAATCAGGCAGTGAGCTGAACCTCTATGTGTCTGTGCCTGCCGGGGTCCTGCCTCCGGAGCCCGTGCGGGGATGTCTCGGAGACCCCGCGCTGACTGCTGCTCAAACATCACGGTGAGTTTGTTACAATGTAGCAATTTCTCTTTAAATCTCTTAACTCTCTCTACCTGCAACTCAGGGCTGTGACAGGGCGAAAAAAACTGGGGAGGAGGGGGGGAAAGGGAGCCTTGCACCCCTCTTAGGGTAGCATCCCTGTTCCCTTTCCATTGCTCCCCCAATCCAGTTCCCCCCCAAACAGCCTCCTGTTACTGCGTCTGCAGGTCACGTCTACAGAATACAATGTAGCTTTATAAAACGATACATAATGTTCTATCGTTCCCTGCACAGACACAGCAGTGGAAAGAGGGGTGCTGGGTGCCCCTTTCTCAGATCCCCACAACCTTCTGGAATCACCCTTCTCCCCCTCCCCCAGTAAAGGGGTGGGGGCTTTGGGGAGGAAGAAAATGAGCTGTTAGTTTGCAGCGTTGGATGGTTATGACTTGGTTTTGATTTCTCGGTGAGGTTGTAAAGCCATCGTCTGTCTCTGTTACCCCACCCCCCACTCCTCCCAAGTAAAAACCAAGAAGGATGCCCACAGATGGGTCTTATCTTTTGCTCGATTTTAAAATAAATGTTTTAATGGAGAGGTGAAGCAAAACAGATTTGCAATGTCAAAATAAAAAAGCCTCATCTTTATGGTTGCTGCTCTGCAAAGTATTACAAACGGTACATTGGTATTTGACATAGTATGGTAAAATCAAGCCTGGAGCTCCACTGAGGAGAGAAGACCTGCCAGTTAAGGGTTATCCTTCACTTGCTCCTCCCTTATGAAATTTCAGACTTGTGTTTTTGGCATTGTTTTGCAAACCAGTGTGTGTCTGCTCAGCACTGATTTATTTTTTAAAAAAATGCAGCGCAACATGGTTACGGTGTCTGGTAAAGAAAACTAAATGAACATTATTAATCTTTTTTGCAAATGGGTGTCTCACTACTTTTTTGTGGTCCTGAAGTTTGGCTGCATACATTTTAAAAATACATTTGGTAAATAAACCTGCAATTGATTATATTCACGCTCTCCACGTTTTCCATTTGTGTGCCTATTATGGCTTGACTTAAATTTTAGGTGGCAAAAATATTTTTGAGAGAGCGTTGCCCCTATTTTGGGAGGTGGAGGGACATTTTATTATAACACACAATATGTTCTGCTCATTTTTTTCCTGTGGTTTTGCATATCCTCCTTATTGTCAAATCTGGTAGATTTCTGCTAGAGTTTATCCAGATATCTGTATACTTAAAGTATTATTGGTAAACAACACACATGCTTCACTGAAAAGTAATTGAACTTTGGTGAGGTATATAAACTTATTTTAACCCAAAGTATAACTGAGCTTTTCCAAACCAGTTCAGATTGACTGGGACTGAGTGTGTTGTATTGATTGATTTTTTTCTCTGTGATTGACTCAAAGGGTTCTGGTCAAACTCATGTTGTCTGTATTGCTCTGCTGTGGTATTTCTGTGAGTACAGGTGCTACTTATCAAAATTGTCTGTTTACCACCAAGTACACAAGGAAAGGTGTTTGGAAATATCTTGATATGGGGCTGAGATGCACTGATCCTGTTGTGCTCAGGTTAGGTTTTTAAATGGCATTTTAAAAATAAGATCACAGTATTGTGCTCCATCATCCACTGAAGTGTGTCTAGGGTTTTATTGCTTTTCAACACTAACTAAAAATATTTTCAGTTTTGCAATCAGTATTTTATTATTAAAATAATTGCACTAAACGTCCATGATCTTTCTAGAACAAGAAGTCAAAGTGACATGGGTGGCTTTATTTCATTTGTTATTTAGCCTCATTTATTGTTGAGCTTCAGAATAATAGACATGTGGATGTTTCCTTTTTAAGTGCTTGAGCAGTCAAGTATTTCGCTATAATGAATCTACTTGTGAATTTTTACAGATTACATCATTTAGTGTCAAAATCCTACAGTAGTCTCTGCATTCTGTTCTTTGTTTTGTGTTCTTGCTAAGCAGAGCATTCAGTTATAACTGTAAGACTAATGCAACTTTTAAAATTGATGAAATGCAGCAGCTTTGAATTTTTCTTTCTTCCTTAAAGAGTTCTGATTCCAAAAATGAAGAGTGTAATTGATTGTTCAGGGCTGCTATTTTCATGGCTGTAGTTTAGGCACATGTGGCATTTGCATGAATGCTCCTTAGCAGCGCCAAAGTTCCTGTCTTTTGCCAAATATTATTTGCTTCTTTGCCATTTGATGCCGATCCACAGTACTGTGCCAAGTGGGAGCTGAAAGTTCATAATTTTTTTTTTTTGTTCTGCTCCAGGAGTAAATGTATTTCTCATACTACAGCTAAGAATGGTTTGGGAGAATCAACGTTAATTGAAAACATTAAAATATGGTGTGCTTCTATTTTATTTGGAACAGAATTACCATAGCATCCCTTTTCTTAAAACCAAACACTGCTCTCTGTTTCAGAGCCTTAATATGTGAACTATAAAACAATACACTTTTTTAGGTTCCCCTACCCCACTCCCTTTTGTAGTTTCACCCTGAGTATGGAGGCTAAAAGCAAAAAAAGCCTTTACAGATATTATTTACAAAGCATAAAGGAAATATTCAGTGCCTAGAGAAGGTAGCCTTGGTACATCCCTCAAAGTTCATAACCCCACCTCTGTTTTATACATGTACTAAGGTTTAGGAACTACGGACAGACCAAGTAATTTGAAAGTGCACACTGCCTTCTCTACTTTTAATAACCTGCTTGCTTTTGACCCGGAATTTTCATTCCATGATTTTTGTAAAAAGTCATCCAAGGTCTCCATTGTGTGCAGAAAAAGCAGGAAAATCATTTATACAGCATCCAAAGTGCATCCTAGGTGCTTTACAGACAAATACAATAAATACAACTCCCTGCCCTAAAGAGCTTACTATCTAACCCCCCCAGTCCTGTGGTGTGATGTGGCTGGAAAGACCCCTGTGCTCTTATAGAGACTCAGCAGGTTCACTAGGATTCTGCATGGGTGTGGGAATCTGTTTTCACTGTTCACTTCCCATCAAGTTCCAGCATTGGGGCCTAAGGCCTTGATCGTGGAAACATTTAGGCATGACTTCACTCATGTTTATCACCATTAATTCAGTGTGACTACTCACTGAGTAAAGTTATACACGTGCTTAAGTGTTTACAGGATCAAGTCCTAGTTATAGACATAACTCCACAAGTGGAAGTGATAAATTATATGAGAGAAATAGGATGAAGGAAGGACAAGGATTATTGTTTGAACTTCTTGGTCACATACATTTTATATACTCATACAAAAATATACCTTTTTATATTGTGATAAACATCAATATTTTTAAACTGTAGTATATTCATTTTAATGTAATCTTGGAGAGTAAGTTAATGGCTAGGATGAAGCTTTTTGGCAAGGGAATTTATATGTATAAAAGGAGACAGTTGCCTTTTTTTAAGACTGAGGGAAATTATAGATAATGCAGCATGCTGTTTAGATTTCACCCCTTACAATTTATTTTAAAATATATGAACATGTTACACCCCAAGTCTTTAAAGGATTGGTACTAAGTAAAGAATAGTTCTCAAGTCCAGTGGGAAAAAAAATATAGATGGGGATAGATTTGGAGCGGTTAGAAAAGATAAAGATACCACATTTAGTGTTAGTTTTCCCAACTCTGGCTTTTTCCTTTGTCATGCATTTTCCCTTACAGTGTATGTCCACGGACATGGTTTGTTTTTCAAACAGCTATCTTCCTCCTTTATTTTCCCTGAATAAAACTACTGCTTCTGCTTAGAACTATTTATAATTAGTCACTTGCCCTCAATTGATATGTTTGCATGTATGGTAAATCCAATTAATATTAATCTGCATCCATTGGCTAGGGTTGTCAATTTTCTAATTGTGCAAAACTGAACACCCCTGTCCTGCCCCGAGCCTCCGCCCCTTCTCCGAGGCCCCGTCCCCACTCACTCCATCCCCCTTCTCCCCCCCCCCCGTCGCTCACTCTCCCCCATCCTTACTCACTTTCACCGGGCTGGGGCAGGGAGTTGGGGTGTGGGAGGGGGGTGAAGGCTCCAGCTGGGAGTGCGGGCTCTGGGGTGGGGCCTGAGATGAGGGGCTTGGGGTGCAGGAGAGGACTACTGGGGCAGGGGGTTGGGCTGCAGGGGGGATTGGGCTCTGGTCTGGGGGTGCAGGCCCCAGGTGGGGCCAGAAATGAGGGGTTCAGGGTGCAGGAGAAGGCTTTGGGGCAGGGGGTTGGGATGTGGGGGGTGAGGACTCCACCTGGGGGTGCAGACTCTGGGGTGGGGTTGGGGATGAGAGGTTTGGGGTGCAGGACAGGGCTCTGGACTAAGGCCAAGGGGTTCAGAGTATGGGAGGGGGTGTGGGCTCTGGGGTGGGGCCAGGGATGAGGGGTTTGGGGGCAGGAGGGGGCTCAGGCCTGGTGCAGAGTGTTGGGAGGGGTGGGGGCTCTGGGAGGGAGTTTGGGTGTGGAAGGGGACTCCGGGCTGGGAGAGGGGGTTGGGGTGCGGGATCCCAGCGGTGCTTACCGTGGTTCCAGGAAACAGCCGGCAGGTCACTGCAGCCTCTAGGTGCAGGGCGGCCAGCCAATGGGTTCCCAGCCAATGGGATCTGCAGAGCTGGCACTAGGGGCGGCGGGCAGCATGCGGAGCCTCCCTGGCAGCCCATGTTCCTAGGGACCACAAGGACCTGGCAACTGCTTCCGGGAGCCCCGCGGAGCTAGGGCAGGCAGGGAGCCTGTATTAGCCCCGGGCCTCTGTTGCACCGCCGACTGGACTTTTAACGGCCAGCCGGCAGAGTCCCTTTTTGACCGGGCGTTCTGGTTGAAAACTGGATGCCTGGCAACCCTACCATTGGCAGGAGACTAGACCCTTTAAACTAGGCTCAGCTTTCACTTGGGTTCTCTCAACCCTGCAAAAGGTTGACACCAAATAGAGAAGTCCCTTCAGGAAAGAAGAATATGCAGAATATATGTGTACAAATGTCACACAAATACTGTAGAATCTCCTTATAGTGAATTTGAATCTAGTTACATTCTGTTGTGCAGTAGAGTGAAAATCCTGAATTATTTCATATGTGCAAACTGCAGTGCCAGTTATAAACTACTTCATTGTTGTTGTGCTGTGAATTTTTACTAGTATTTCACTGTGCAGTTAATATTTTTCTATGTACTGGTCAGGCCATATGTGCATATTCCGCAATTCACAATACTTTGTTTAAAAGAAACATCACAACCAATTCCCAGTGCGTAATGCCTCATCTGCACTAGACAATTCTACTGTGTGCTGTTAAAATGTTAATATTGGCCTGTGTGTGACTGGCACATTTCAGAGCCTGAACTGTATGTCCCATTTCAATTGCATTTATCCCCTTGTCCACACATCTTTACAGTATAGTAAAACAGTGCAAGCACATTGCCTCCTGGAAACCTATCCCATCGTTCTTGACACAGCCATAATGCGTAGTAGCTTGTGGGAATACAGAAAACAGACCAAAAGTTTCCAAATGAGCGACCAGCGTACTATGCGACTGTGGAGGACTAACTGTAGTGTGCTAGCGAGTTTACCAGCGCTTCTTGCCTTTGTTAGCACTGTAACATCACAAGTTAGTACAGGCTAAGGGTACGTCTATACTACCCGCCGGATTGGCGGGTAGTGTTCGATGTATCGGGGATTGATTTATCGCGTCTCATCTGGACGCGATAAATCGATCCGCAAATCGATGCCCGTACTCCACCTCGGCAGGAGGAGTAAGTGGAGTCGACGGGGGAGCCGCGGCAATCGACTTGCCGCCGTGAGGACAGCCAGGTAAGTCGAACTAAGATACTTTGACTTCAGCTACGCAAATAGTGTAGCTGAAGTTGCATATCTTAGTTTGAACCCCCCTCCTAGTGTAGCCCAGGCCTAAGAACAGACATTATTTAGACTTGTAGAAGGGCTGACATAAACAGTATAAATAAAATATGCCTTTAGAAAGTTTGTATGTATGCCAAACATACATGGGCTAATCTTATGTAATATGCCAAAATTCTCCAGTGTAGACAAGACCTTAATCTTCATGTTACGAGAACCGCTCCCATGCATTGGCAACCATATTGGTAGTCTCAGTAGAGAACCTGAATTTTGATGTGGAGACTGAGCTATTTTCTTATCTCCTGATGTGTTCCTTCCAGGTGAGGGTCAAGCCAATTGGTGAGGCAGTGGAGAGGAAGTCTCTGAGGAAGGTTGAGGTAGGCTAGATAGGTTGAGGACTTCAGTCTTCAGTGTTGTCAAGCTACAATCCTTTGCAGTTCCAAATGCAGTTACACACCACTCATAAAAAGCACCGTTACTAATATATTTTTGTTCACCGCCACCAATGCTCTGTTACTTTATATACTCATAATTTCTGTATTATTTTTTTGTATTGAGGGATCCAGAGTGATTTACTGGCAGGCATTAGAATGATCAGGAAGGTAAACATGTTCTGTAACACAATCTAGAGGGGTAACTTCATAAATCACATTAGGGACTGTCTCTTTCCATGTTGAGTCTCGAGGGAAGGAGGAAATTGTGCCTTCATCTGTGTGCACGACTCCCATTAAAATAAATAGAAACCTTGCTAATATGCATTTTTGAAGGTAGCATTTGTCCCTCAAAGAACCACTGTTTCAGAGGCAGTTCTGGTGCTGAGGCAAACATACCAGCAGTGGTACAATACTGGCTGTTATTCATTAGTAATTTTCAGTTATCAATAATCTCTGCAGGGTTGTTTTGTCTTTTCCTTCCTTTCTTTGAGTAACATTTGATTTCACCTGCTTTAGCTGTTAACCATCAGGGGTATCAGTTCAGCCCCAGAGCAGTGTTGCCTTCTCATAATTTCTGGTTGGAAGCCATCCACTATTGCATTCTGGCTTTCTCAAAGCTGGGGACTCACACATCTATTCAGTGTCTTCTGTATGAAACAGTCAAACAGGTTGATGGCACATCATAGACTCCTTTAAACATGACAACTCAGAATACACCTGCAGAGATTCCCTCCTGCCCCCAAAGGCTTTGGAACATCAGATATAATTGTCATCCTTTCCATATCTGTCTCATAGCAAAGAAGTTTGCACAAGACTAACCTTTTCATGCAATAAACAGATATACAGTCAGCCTTCTCACACTCCCCCCAACTAGAATAAGAACAGCCTGTTTTTGTAAATCATCCTGGTCACCACTAAGATGCATAATCATATAATTTTCATCAAAAGTACAAATCAATCACAGATTTGTGATATTCAGTGTCCACTTTTATCCCTTTAAAAAAAATAATAAAATGACTCAAGCCGCCTTTATCATCAATGGATTTTATGTGTTGTATAGAGATGTTGGAAGATGTTTGAGGTCTTGTCAACACTGGGGATTTGTCCTGATCTCATCCACTGGTGACCAACCACTGAGTAACTACACTGGTATAAATCCCTAGTGTAGACAGGAAAACCCCCTCCTTGATACTAGGGTATGTTTCACTGATGCAAATAGCAGACTTCCCTGTCTACACTAGGGGTTTGCACCATTGTAGCTATGCTGGTTGCTGTCCGCCAATGGCTGAAATCCCCAGTGGACTTCAAGGACTTTAACAAGGCTTAAAATTTTTACCTGACACCTGCTTACCTTAGGACTAATTTTATTAATCAAGATGAAAAATACCTGTGCTATCTCCTGCCCTCCCCAAAGCCACATTCCCCCTGCAGTATAAAGGACTAAAAAAGTTGTGTACTGTATTTAACTGTAACATATTGTTAATCAGCCTCCTGTTTAACAAGTCTTTTCAAATATAACTTGCTACCGGAACTGATTGAATAGCAGAAAAAATGGAATATATTTGCTGAGTTATACCAGTATTAATGTAGCATTATATTTGCCAAACAGGATTTTTCCAGCTATAGAGATGGTCTCAGTACCACAAAAACTCTAGTTTTGCCAATATTCATTTTAACCCAAACTAAGACAATCAAATAATATATTTACCACATCTCATTCGAACACTCCTACTTGCTATTGTTTCGTTTCTTTCCTTTCCTGTCTCCACTTTCTCTTTTCTATAATAGATCATGGTATATCTTTTCCTGAGTTGTCTTTGGCGTGTTTCCTTTTTCTTTCTCTCTCTTCCATTCCCTTTCCAATCGTTGTGTTGTCCATTTCCTCTGATATATTTTCTTCTCCCTCCAACTCTTTCTTTACTTCTCTTTTTTTTTAACATATTCCGTCAACCTCTTCCTCTTTCCCAGCCTCATCCATGCATGAAGAGGGCTTGAAAATTTTACCAGACCACTAACAGCAAGATGATTGCCGCTACAGATGGATATGAAAGAACGTGCGTGGGGGATGGGGGGTGGGTGGAAGGGTAACTCCACTGTTCAGGGCAACTTTACCCCTCCATGAACTTTCTGGCTGCTGCAAGGAGCTGTTTTTGTCACCCCATTTCCCCAGCCTTCATGTTTTAGTCCCAGACTCCACTGTCTGTCTCTGCTTTTACTCTTTGCTTTGTCAAGCATCAGCAGAATGAAATTGACGTGGTTCTTGTCATTTTCATTGCTGCCTAGAGAGAACTGAAAACCAGCCATGAAAACTAACAAGATTCTACTCAGTTTTCACTCTGGTGCAGTTAGTGGAAGCTCTAAGCAGCAGCAGAGGCAGGAAGACAAAAATTGGTTTACATTCAGGTTAAAGTTTTCTTTGTTACCATAAGCAGTTGAAATACCTGAAAGGTGATGCATGCACCAGACAAAGTTCCCTACTCATCCAGGACAAATGGATTTTTCAAGCCTGGGTTAGAAAAGTAACATGAAAATGGTGAATAGCTTAAAAAAACTGTTGAAATCAGTTTAAAGTCAGTGGTGGTCAAAAGTAATTGCTATCTGGTCATCCTTCAACTATCTTCTGTGTAAGTAAACTATTGGTTTCAGCCCATTTCCTAGTAGGGTGGGTGTCTGTCTGTGTCTCTCTCTCTCTCACCCTCACCCACCGTAATTGGCCTACTTGGCTGCATCTACATTAGTAAATAATGTGCTCCATAATTCATCTTTGCTGCAGCTGTAGACAAAGGTGCTAAAAGGTGATCCATCCAGGTTCTGGATGTAAGGCACACTGTCAGGAAAACCCACCCTCCTACTGCATCTCCTTTACCTAATCTATGGATCAAGGACATTCGTCTCCAAGGACTAACATTCTGGCACCTTTCACCATCATAAAATTCACTTAAAATATTTTTGACAACCAAAATGATGAACAATCTCTGCAAATGTATTTGAACTAAGACTTTCTTAAGAGATGGGTCAGAAAACAGCCCAGTGTTACTCATTGTTTAGGCAAATCATGACGAGGGTTTTCAGACTCAAGGAAGATTTCTGCCCTGCACACAGCAAGTGCAGAGGAAGGCATCCCTCTCTCTCTCTTCTCTCCCTCCCTTTCTCTGAAAAGAGAACACTTTGCTTTCTATTGTACTCCTCCTCCTGCTGTGGTTGAGGGAATGTGAGTCTGGAAGTGATTTCAAGCAAAATGTTACAAGTAAATACAGCATGTTGGGGGAGGGGGAAGGAAGGGAAAGGAGAGACAGAGGGCAGTCAGGCTCGGAGTTCCATTGTTAAAAGGAAGGTCCCCTGACCTAGAAATGAGACATTTCAATCACCACCTAGGGACATGGCAGCATCAACCAGACAAGAACTGGAAATTCTTTCAAACAGCATTGTTGCACCTTTAAAAAAAAATTGTGGTATCTTCCTATATATGGTAGAGAGATAATTCATACTTGAAAATATTTCTTCTCATGTATCCTAATTCTTCCCATCAACCTTGGTTATAATCATTAAGGGCATTTCCGTACAGAGAACCAGTCGTGCCTCCTGGAAGTTCCCCACCTGAAGTCATCCTTTTTCTGGTTTTGCTGTAGGGGAGGGAGTGTATTTTACTATTTGCAGAACTAGGACAGGTGGGTCTAGGCCTGCTCAAAACTAAAGACCCATTCCCTCAACTAAGGGGGAGGAACCACTAAGCCCAGACTGCAGTTGAGTAGGTGGGACAAGAAAGGAGAAAACGGGAATGAGAGTGAGGTCAAAGGTTAAAAGTGAGGGAGACAGAGAGAGAAACTGAGCAGAGAATCCTGGATAGCGCCCACCACTCATCTAAGGAGTCAGTGGACACTGCCCACAGGGCATAGGCGCCAACTTCCTCTCTATCTGGGGGGTGCTTGACTCCTCCCTCCGCCCCAGACCAGCCCTCACTCCACCTAGGGTTCCCCGGTGTCCAATTTTTGACCGGAACACCCAGTCGAAAAGAGACTCTGGAGCCTGCAGTCAGCACTGCTGACCAGGTTGTTAAAAGTCCAGTTGGCGTGGGGCTGGCAGACTCCCTACCTGATTCCACACGGCTCCCAGGAAGCGGCGACATGTCCCTCAGCTCCTAGGCAGAGGGATGACCAGGGGCCTCTGCACATGTTGCCGCCACCCTGAGCGCCATCCCTGTAGCTCCCATTGGCCAAGAACCGTGGCCAATGGGAGCTGCAGGGGCGGCACCTGCAGGTGGGGGCGGCGCACAGAGCCGCCTGGTTGCGCCTCTGCCTAGGAACCGGAGGGACATGTTGCTGCTTCCGGGGAGCCGCCTGCATCCCAACCCCCTGCCTCAGCCCTGAGCCCTCTCCCACACCCAAACTCCCTCCCAGATCCCACACCCCCTCCTGCACCCCAACCCCCTGTCCCAGCCCTGAAACCCCTCCCACTCCCCAAGCCCAATCCGCTCCCCAATCCCCCGCCCCAGCCCGGTGAAAATGAACAAGTGAGTGAGGGTGGGTGAGAGCGAGCGACAAAGGGAGGGGGGACGGAGTGAGTGGGGGCGAGGCTTGGGAGCAGCGGCGGGGCCTCAAGGAAGGGACGGGGCGAGGCTGTTCAGTTTTGTGTGATTAGAAAGTTGGCAATCCCAACCCCTTCCTCCAATCCTCCACCCTTGCCTCTTCCCATCCCTGTTCTGCCCCAGGCCCTGCCTCCACTCTACCCCTTCCTCCAAGCTTCTGCCCCCACCCTGCCTTTTCCCGCTCCTGCTATGCCCCTGGCCCTGCCCCCAATCCACCCCTTCTCCCAAGGCCCCTTCCCACCCCCTCCCCCAAGCATGCCCCATCCCTGCTCCTCCCCCTCCCTTCTAGCGCCTCCTGCACGCCGCGGAACAGCTGTTCCACAGTGTGCAGGAGGTGCTGGGAGGGAGGGGAAGGAGTTGATCAGCGGGGCCACCAGCAGGCAGGAGGCCGTGGGCGGGAAGAGAGGAGCTTGGCTGCTGGGCGCTAAGCACCCACTAATATTTTTCTGTGGGTGCTTCAGCCCTGGAGCACCCATGGAGTCGGCGCCTATGCCAGAGGGAGTCTATTCTAGTGCTAGGGCGGGGGACTGAAATTATAATACATAGGTTCTATTCCTTTTTCTGCCATTAACTACTAGGTGACCTTGGTCAAGACACTGGTCTTCTCTATGCCAGTTTCTCCTGTAAAATAGAGATAATACTCACCTTTAGAAAGTGCTCTAAACTCCTCAGATAACATACACTGTATAAGTGCAAAGTGTTACTGTGAGCAATGATTGACATCATAAACACTGGATCATGTAATCTCTTTACCTTCCCAAATTTAACACCTTTGCAGCCCACATAGAGGCAACCTCTGTATGGCTGGACATGGACTTCATTTAAGAGTTAGTGCTACACCTTAATTGGTGGAGGGTCTGCTCTTGAGCATTGCATGGCATTCTTTCCTACTCCATAAGACTGAGCATACTGCCTACATAGTGCTTCTGTTGCCTACCAACGTGAGGAGGGACTAGGACCAGAACTGAACCTTCCTCTCCCACCTGGATAGTTCAGCACCTGTAGTTTCTTTATTGTACACACCAAAAATAATCCACATGTAAAAAGAATGTTCTCTAAAACCACCCAAAGCATAGCAATTCAGAGACCAGTCTGACATTATGTGCGTCAAGATATGTATCATCAGTTTGTTGCAGCCAATATGGTATCAAATGCTGGTCTGAGACCTCTGCAAATAACTGGAGAAAAAAGGGATGTGCGCTGAGGACAGATTAACTTGGAATGTCCTTTGGTTGAATTACTACATCTTCGCTGTTGCTCATATGTTTTGGTATATTTTAATTCCTTCATATTTATTTTGGCCAATAGTTTTCCTATATAAGTGTGTTTACAGGCTTTAAGAACGTTATGCATATATATATAGACTTCTGGGAAGGTGAATTATTGCTAAATATCATATACTGAGTCGGACTCCTTCATCCCCTGCTTTAGCCTCAAGTTTTGGTGTATAAATCCTGCCAATATGCAAAAATCCTTAAGTGTGTGGTAGCTTCTCTCAACTGTCTCAAATTAAACATCTGTTGTTAAAAATGAAATGAACCCCAAAATTTTCCACCCAATTGGAAAAAACAAACAAACATTCCAGTGTAAAATGGCATCTTTAAAACCCATATGGCCCAGGCTACAAAGGGCTCAGAACTGAATACTCTAGACATACTTCCTTCTGTGTGTTTCTTTGACTGACAGTGTGGAAAACTCCATCAATCTGAGGCACAGTGTACACTACAGATAAAATTCTATTTGGGACCCCCTCTTCCAACATCTTTGCCCACTAATGAAATAGCTTGAGAACTCCTGCCTTAGTCCTCTGCCAACTTGCCCATAGTCCTGTTTTGTAGCACTGTTCTCAGGAAAAAAACCCACAACTCTCTGTCCATGCAGGTTAGGGAAATTATGCCAGAACCTTATTAGCAACAGCTGCATGTATGTGTCTATATTTGTGTGTGTGTGTGGCTTTAAAAATCCGTTTAATGTAATCTGGGGCCATAAACCCTAAAATACCTTAATCCAAATTGTATGATTGTTGCATGGTGTCCCTACAGGGAAGAGTTAAGGTTGTTTTGAATGCCTTAAGTATGCCTTTCTTACCTTAGTAGGTTTAGATTTCTTTTAAGTGTAACCTTGACTCTAAATTTCCTGAGTTTGTAATGCTTGTTTTTGGGATAATTGTAGCATCTTTGTAATGTTCTTTTACTCTTAAATTGCTCTAAAATGTTGCCCATTTTAATGTAGTTTCTTGTCTAATAATTTTATTTATTTATATATATAAAAATGGGTGTGTTTTTGTGTTAAACATGTGTATGTACATATTGTTGAACCTTTTTTTATAATTTGTACATTACTAAAATTTGCCTCCAAGTGGTTGTGGGAGTGCCAGGTTTGAACATTCTGAAGATTTTTACTATTGTATTTCAAACCTGTCTTAAAATTTGGGGTTGACAATGGCAATGTTGACAGTGGCATAAGTGCAGTGCAACTAGTTATTGTCATTAATGTAATTAGGAGAGAGAATACAGTATTCTTATCATCTTCAGTTTTATTGTAATAAACTCTGCATGCATTAAGTCATTGTGCCCTGATTGATTTTTATTATTATTATTATTTATTTTTTTAGGTGGGAGGGGAAAGGGAGGAAAGTGTTTGAAGGCTAATTGTATTGTAGAAATCAACATAGGGGGATTTTTTTAAAAAATACTAAAGTACAGGAAAATGTTTATATACAATATAATTTTACATTGTTTTAGGTTAAATATATTTATGTAACCCTAGTAGTTTTTTTGCAAAGTATTATCCTCCATAGTGCCAACTTCAGGGCAGCTGTATTTTCTAGGGGTTCTGGGAACCAGGCTTCTAGGTTCTATTGGCCGCTCTATAATCATGTATAGGTCACTCTCTCCCCGCCGCTGCCGCTCCCCCACCCCCATTTTTAAAGGACCCCGATGAAGTTAGACACCTAGTGAATTTCATTGGCAGTTGGGCACCTGACTCCCTTAGGATACTTCTAAAATCCCAGCCCCAGTCTATAATATTGGTATAATGATACTACGGTACTTCACATTGTTTGAAGGGTTTGAGGCTAACTAATTAATCGAAAAGCACTTCAAGATCTTTAGATGAAAGGCACTGTGGAAATGTAAATCATTATCACGGTGACTTTTTGCAGCTGTTATGGATTATAGGAAAAGAAATGGCGGAGGCAGTTAATTTTTTTTCTTCGTTATATTCCTGGACTTGCATTGCTAGATAGATATTTTAGTCTGAATATAAGCAGAATTGTGTTGACAATTTTAGTGTTTTGTTAGCATGTTTGGCAGCTAATAGTTAAATTGTAGGTTTTTGATGCATTGTTTATAAACAAAACATCATATTCCAGCTGACCAAGTCCCAGTTTCCAAAACAGATTAACTGTTTTTTTGTTTTTTATTATTTGAACAGCAGAAGAAATGTTTTGTGGCAAAAAGTATATATACATTTTTATTAAGGATGTTATTTGGGGAACTAATTTTCACCCCTCTCCTATCCCATCATGGTTTAAGGGAATGTAAATCATCCTTCCTATTCCCCTCTACACCCAATATGATTCTGCAGTGAAGTCGTCATAATGTTGATAATCTGATACATTCATTTCCATGGCAGCAGACTCATGTTACAAACATAATGAAAATTTCCCTGCAAAATCTGTCTGTTTTATGTTCAGTGTTCTTATGGCACCCATTGCTATACTATTTGAGCATCATGCACGAGAAGCCGGCCTCTGTGACACTGGACCACTATTCAAACCATAGAACTGGAAAATTAAGTTTATTTAAAACGTAGTTTCCTTTACCTTAATAAAATCATTTGCCGTTCTTCTAGAGCACCTTTCATTTGAGGATCTCTGTGCTTTACAAAGTAGTTAAAGTGTTGGTATCTCCATTTTGCAGATGGTAGAAATTAAGGCACAGAGAAATTAATCCTCTTGTCCAAATTCATATAGGGAATCCTTCTCTGGCCACTGGATATTTTGTTCTCTGTTCTGGTCTGGGAACTGCAGATGCATGGCATCACTGAAAATTGGATCACAGAAGTCCTGACTCCCATGACCCTGTTTTAATCATTACGTTACCCTGCCTTCCTTTAAACTACTGGTAATAGAAATTGCATTTAAAAGGAAAAAATACAAATGTCAAGCAATACAACATAGATCTGGACAAGGCAGGAAGTTTGCACATGTAGTTTCATGTTCGAAATGTTCTCCTTTTACCTAGTTTAAGCCTAATATGAGAACTACTTTTCATCTCTAGGATGATATGCATTATAAAGGACAGATCAGTCCAACGAATTTTAGAATGCAAGGGTTTTGAATTTTGAGAAGTAATTCAAAACTTTGGGTCCCATTGTGGGAGGTGCTGAGTATCCTCACCTGCCCTTTGCACTTTATAGGATTAGACCCTTAGTGTGTTGGAACTATGCCAACATGCTGCTTTTTTCATCTCCTGTCTTTGCTAATACATACATGCAACAAGATTTTTGCAGACCCTTAGTGTGTTGGAACTATGCCAACATGCTGCTTTTTTCATCTCCTGTCTTTGCTAATACATACATGCAACAAGATTTTTGCAGAGCATGTCAATCTGTCCATGTCCCTAAAGTTAAAACTAAATAAATTTCCAATCCCTACTATCCCTTTCCTAAGAGATAAAATTATAGTTCAAAGAAGGCCCACAAATAGTTTATAGTACTACAAGTTTCTTTTGGTGAAAACTAGCTGATGTCACCCAAAGTAATCAGTGAAATAGGATGGCGAGGCCAGCACATTCTACAAAGAAATGTTGCTATAGAAAATCAGCAAGGATGATAGTGCCTGGTAAACGCTGTAAAAACTTAACCACTGCTCTCTCCCTGGGTGATTTACATTCCTTTCAAACTTACTGGTAAACATAAATGAAAACAAATGAAAGCAAAAGCTAGACCTGGACAAGACAGAAAATTTTTAAGTTAGAACCATCATGTGTAGGTTCTGGTTTGGCTCTCAAAGCTAGAACACTGCACTGAGCTGTTAAGGTTTGTTATGCACACCATATGGAAAAGATGATCTCTAAAGTGATATGGCGCACATTAAGGCTACTGTCGCCACCAAGTAGTTAGTTTATTTTTCATTGACTCTGACTCTTTCTTCAACATCAGGCGGTCAGAGCTGGCCACAGCAATGTCCATCTCTTTATCATTTAGTCCATAACACCCCAGTCTAAAAGTGCTCAAATCTAATCAGGTTCAGGCATGCTCCAAAGTCCATTTATTTATCCAGGGCTTGAGGGAGGGAGAGGTAAGGTGAAGGCTGGCTATAGCCGAGTGGAGTAAGATACCATTTGGAGGTGAGGAGTGGTTGTATGTCGTATGTGTTTCAACATATGTTAAAAAAACCAATCAAACACTTGGATCCACTAACTTGCTTTTTCTTTCTTCTTTTCATTATGCAGTGAAAGAAAATGTTTAAAAATCATCTTGCCTGTTTTTAATGGAAAGGCCCTACTATTGAGAGCTACAGTGTTAGAGGTGTGGATGTTTGGGGGAGGGAGATTTGACTTCTTTCCTGGGGGTCAGTGTTACATCTCACAATCCTTGTATCCATGACAGCATAGTGCATCCTCAGCGTTCGTACTCATTGCCTAAATCAGGGGTTGGCAGCCTTTCAGAAGTGCTGTGCCGAGTCTTCATTTATTCATGCTAATTTAAGGTTTCACGTGCCAGTAATACATTTTAACGTTTTTAGAAGGTCTCTTTCTATAAATCTTTAATATATAACTAAACTATTGTTGTATGTAAAGTCAATAAGGTTTTTAAAATGTTTAAGAAGCTTCATTTAAAATTAAATTAAAATGCAGAGCCCCCCGGACTGGTGGCCAGGACCCAGGCAGTGTGAGTGCCACTGAAAATCATCTCGTGTGCCTCCTTCAGCACGCGTGCCATAGGTTGCCTACCCCTGGCCTAAATAGTTTACTCACATCCCTTATGAATAAAAATTAATGTCAGAAGGAAATATTCTATTGTACAACCTCAGAGTTCAGATTTTTAAAGAATTCCAAAACCCAGATAGGCACCAAGTGTCAGCATTTATGCTCTTTATTGAAAGGTCTGTGCAGATACAATGACGGGGCTGGATAATACAGGCATTCATTTCTGATTTATAAACAGATTTTATATTGGTTTTTGGGACTGAGAACTTACTATATTTAGGAATGGGTCAGAGGATAGTTTTTATAATATTGTCCTTTTTATTTCCCTTTTACAATATGACTTCACACTACAACTTTATTTTGTGTCTCATCTTTCATACAAAGCCTCTCTAAACACTGAGTTAAATAGAAGAGTTACAGCAGTAGTGAGATTGTGTGGAAGAGCAGAGAGGAGACCAGTGATAAATGAGCTGTAGAAGTGGTGAGGGGAATACAGCGCAAGATCTCATTCACACTCAAATAACTATCCTGTTGGGGGGAACAATGGTGTCTCCTCTTCTCATACTTCCCTCCCGGAACATAGTTAAAACATGACTTGACCTTGCAAGGTATATGGGATTGAACTGAATCCTGTTCCTGAATCAGGGTTCATCCCTGTTTAAGGCTATAGAGACTGTGTGGGAACACAGTTCAAACATGGTTGGTTTTGTCTACATTGTGAGTCCAAACCATGTTTTAATTGTGACTTGGGAGGGTGAGGACTGTGGTCTATCAGTATGGTGGTGGAAAGGATATAAACAGAACCTCACTCAGTATTCCTCTCACCATTCCCATAGATCATTTAGTGTTGGTCTTCAAAATGGTTTTCAGTATTTTCATTCTGTGTTTCAGGCGACTGCCATGTGGATACTGGATCCTCCGGTATAGTCATAGAATCATAGAACTGAAAGGGACCTCGAGAGGTCATCTAGTCCAGTCCCCTGCACTCATGGCAAGACTATTTATCTAGACCATTCCTGACAGGTGTTTGTCTAACCTGCTCTTAAAAATCTCCAATGATGGAAATTCCACAACCTCCCTAGGCAATTTATTCCAGTGCTTAATCACCCTGACAGTTATGAAGTTTTTCCTAATGTGCAACCTAAACCTCCCTTGCTGCAATTTTAGCCCATTGCTTCTTGTCCTATCCTCAGAGGTTAAGAAAAACAAATTTTTCTTCCGCCTCCTTGTAACAAATTTTTACATACTTGAAAACTGTTATCGTGTCCCCTCTCAGCCTTCTCTTTTCCAGACTAAACAAACCCATTTTTTTCAATCTTCCCTCATAGGTCATGTTTTCTAGACCTTTAATAATTTTTGTTGCTCTTCTCTGGACTTTTTCCAACTTGTCCACATTCTTCCTGAAATGTTGTCCCCAGAACTGGACACGGTACTCCAGTTGAGGCCTAATCAGAGTGGAGTAGAGCGGAAGAATTACTTCTCGTGTCTTGCTTACAACACTCCTACTAATACATCCCAGAATGATGTTTGCTTTTTTTTTTTGCAAGTGTTACACTGTTGACTCATATTTAGCTTGTGGTCCACTATGACCCCCCAGGTCCCTTTCCGCAGTACTCCTTCCTAGGCAATCATTTCCCATTTTGTAACTGATTGTTCCTTCCTAAATGGAGTACTTTGCATTTGTCCTTATTGATTTTCATCTTATTTACTTCAGACCATTTCTCCAGTTTGTCCAGATCATTTTGAATTTTAATCCTATCCTCCAAAGCACTTGCAAACCCTCCCAGCTTGGTATCGTCCCCAAACTTTATAAGTGTACTCTGTATGCCATTATCTGTAGTGGTAGTTGCTGTATAGATGGGACCAGAGAAATAAGGTTTATGATATTGGTTAGATCAAGTCCATGGAAGGTTTTAAAAATGAGAGCAGTTTTTAACTGAATCCCCCCCCAAAATGGGTAGGTGATGGAATTATTTGAGGTTGGGAGTGATATGGGCATGCTCATTTGAACTCTATCCATTAAAAAAAAAAATCTCTTGGAAATCTGAACAGAACTACATTTTTAAAGAAATCAGTCCAAACACGGAGCCTACTAACTATGTGTGATAGCCATTTGTAGCATAAAAATAAAATGTGTACGTTGACTTTGTTTGGCGGCGGGAGGGGGGAGTGTTTCGAAATCTGATTCTGCAGAAATCACCTGTAAGTTGGCTTTTTACAAAATCCTGTCCACCTCAAAAATGTAGTGAAGGCAGCTGGGAAAGGTGGAGCATTCCTACAGATCCTTCAGCGGAGTATGCATTGAAATGGAGATTTCCTTGATTCCCTGCAGGATTCTTGCAGATTCTGCAAATCCCTCACTGCAGGCCCTACAGGGAAATTGTAATTTTCAGCTTTCTGCACTGTAGGATGCTTTGTTGTTGTTGTGGGGTTATCACACTACCACCCCCCTGTTCTTCGTGCATAATAGAAAAACTGTTTATTGTGACGTTGGTAGAGGTGGTTGACACAAGGGTGAAAGGGGGTTATTTCCTTTTTCATGCGCATGTGTGTAACTCCTATTGTTGCTAATGGGATTTACGCATGTGCACTGAGGTGAGAAGAGACCCGCTAGATTTTTTTTTTTTCCTCACAGAGAATTGCTATGATACATCTTGGACCTTTCTTAGCTTTCAGATCATACTGACATCCCACAGATTGTGACATAAAGAGGAGACAAGCAGGGCTCTTAAAGGGAAGGAAACTATCTCAAAAGAGTCCTCAATAATAATATAATTGAGAACAGTTAAATATTAGCCTACCTTGAAATTTTAAAGTACAAATACACCAGTTATGGCAGTAGTTATAAATCTGGTATTGCATCATATCTCCACTTTGGGACCGTACCCTCATATAAATTCAAATTTCCTTATCTCATTAGAGCTCTGAGGTGATCAGGCCTCAGCAGAAGGAGCTTCTAAAATTGATGGTACTTATCTTAGAGGTTTTTCAGTGGTCATGGGGATAATTTGGCCATTGAAATCGGAGGCAAACAAAACCTTACAAAGTGAGACAAAATCTGGGAGTGAAAAATGTAGGCAGGCTCACTTAGTTTGAAAGGATTATTTTCCTTGTTGCTTTCATTTGCTCCTGTCTCAGTAGGCTAGTGACAAAAATAACTATAGATGCCTTAAGACAGAGCACTAAAACTATATTTTGTACATTTTTGTTTTATGTAAATCTGCATCTGAGTGTTTTTAGGTGTCATCCATTTCTTACTGATCCCTGATACTTTGCAATTTAACTTTATTTTTATTTTCAAAAAGGAAAAATGATCATTAAACGCCTTATCCTATATTCCTTGCAGACCCAAAACTTCAAGAACTTATTTAATCTTTTTAACATTAAGTAAGGTGAATGG
This sequence comes from Emys orbicularis, assembly GCF_028017835.1. Classification (NCBI taxonomy): domain Eukaryota; kingdom Metazoa; phylum Chordata; order Testudines; family Emydidae; genus Emys; species Emys orbicularis. Next base: position 1,875,772 of record NC_088703.1, on the reverse strand, counting down.
AAGCCAGAGAAAATTGTGGAGATAAAAGTAAGAAATTAAACTTTAAAAAAGATTAATTAATGGGGAGGATATAAACCCAGAGGCACTGTGTGTAATATGATCCCATTCAAATCCCTCTGTAGTAGGAGTGTTAAACATAGACTGGATAGAATGAAAGATTCTGTCTAGAGAACAATTTATTTGGACATATTAGGTAAAAATTTGAAAAGTGCCCGTGTAACTTAGGAGCCTAAAGACACTGGTATTTAGGCCCCTAAGTCACTTGGGCACTTGAAAACTTTGCCCATCTTGCCTTAAGATAAGGGATGAACAAAACACCAGCTAATACAGTGACTATGTTTTAGGTGGAATGTCAGGGAGGAGAGCAAGTATATGCTAACAGTAAGGTCTGTTAGATGGTGTAATAGTCTCCCAAGGAAAACATTAGGAACATGTACAACTTGACAAAGCCCTGGGGAATAGATTGGAGCAGGAGCAATCCTGCAGTGGTCAAGAGGATGGATGGTCCAAATGTCCAGCTGTGATTTCAGTGACATTATGGTCTTTCCATAGTTAAGGTTACTATTCGTTTCCCAGTATAAATCAGGTTTGGTTTTAGTGACAGAGGAAGTGTGTATAAATCAATTTACTTAAAATGTCACTTGCTGTATCTTATCCCAGGGTGTAATATTTTCTGAAAACTTTGGGAGAAATAACCCAAGGCATCTTGGAGAAAGATTTTTTTCTAACATCCTTGCCATATTTTTAAAACTTCTTCACCTACAAACTTAAAACTTAATTTCTCCTGCTGGGCTAAGGCCAATCTTTCAGGATTCTGAGTATATCCTGCTTGGTGCTAAGTACTCTGTGGGAATTGTTGATGCCCAGCACTTTGGCTGACCAAGCCCTGTATGAGAAGTAACTTTTTGCTCTTTTGAGAAGAGTTTGCTACTATTACGTAGTGATAAAACGTTTTCATGTAAGCACATGAGTACAGATGCCACATCCAAGGGATAAACAGGGTATATCCTGAATAAACAAATAGTAAATTGCATTGCCTTGAGTAGCTGTGGGCTTCCCAAGGCGTTTCATGTAGGCTTTAATACAGGCAGAGAGAAAAATTCACATGCACCTTAGAGCATATGGTCAAAGAATGTGTGCATCTCAAGGCCTCAGACACTGCAATCCTTCCTTCCCCCTAACTTCACCAGAACCAAACCAATCCACCTGAAATTTCACATATCTGACCTTTCTCAGGGTTGATTTTTTTTCTGGGATGTTTGGAGCAATAAGACATTTAGAATACAGTGGGGTTCAAAACTGAGTTGTCTTTAGTTTCTTGAAGATTTTTCCTAACTTTATGGTTTTTGGACTTGTCTTATCTCCAAAATGACTTGGCTTAGAAACTTTTTTCCTGTTCTGTTGCTCCTGCTGAGGGGAAATGCTTTTCATATGTATTTGGGCGATTGTATTTGGTATTATTTATTCACATCGCTATTGCATGTATTATTATATTAAATATGCTTCCAGAGTGCTTTTAATAGAAAGCCAAATCTTGGGAAACGTATGCACTATTAGTAATTATTACTCATAGAACCAGGATAATGTGGCCAGGAAGTTATTGTATTGTGTAAACAATGTGTTTATAGTGGTTAGAGCAGGGATTGGAAGTCAAGCCTTTTGGATTGTATTTTTAATTCTGCCAATAACTGTGACCTTAGGCCCACATTTTCAAGTGTCCAATAACTCTATTTTTTGAATACTCAGCTTGAGAGACCTAGGACTGGGCAACAAAATGGCAAATGAAATTTAATGTGGATAAATGTAAAGTAATGCACGTTGGAAAAAATAACCCCAACTATACATACAATATGATGGGGGCTAATTGGCCTGCTTAAACCCAAGGTTGTGAGTTCAATCCTTGAGGGGGCCACTTAGGGATCTGGGGCAAAATCAGTACTTGGTCCTGCTAGTGACGGCAGGGGGCTGGACTCAATGACCTTTCGGGGTCCCTTCCAGTTCTATGAGATAGGTATATCTCCATACATTCTTATGTTATGTTCTAGTACCTGATTTTTCAAAGCCGCAGTGGCCCATTGATTTCAGTAGGAGTTGTGGGTTCACAACACATCTGAAAATCAGACCCCAGGTGTCTTCATGTAGAAGAAACTTTGTTCTTAACCTCTCTGTGACTCTCTGTTTGTCCATCTATATTTCCCTCATAGCAGTGTTGGGAGGCTTATTTGTTGAGTTTTTTCAGAGCCCTGGATGAGAGGTGCTATACAAGAGCCAAATATTTTTATCCTCTTTCCTCCATGGTTTGTTCATAACCAGCAATCTAGTCATAGCCATATAGTGTCTTGTTACAACTCTCAGCATGACATTTAATTCTGACAATTCTTTGTGGATTTGGAGTCAGAAATCTTAAATACACGCTTCCCAGTTAAAAAAAAAAAATATATATATATATATATATATATATATAATACTGAGAATGAAGGTGCTTGAAACCAGCTGTCGCAGATGAATTGTCTTACTATGTAGTGTAATAGATAGAGATATCACTACAGATCGAGTCTCACTTGAAAGGTCTACTACAACAAGATAACGGGGCCCACGTGCTTGGCTAGAAAATTAAACAATCTAGAAGATGTTCTGAAATAACACTGAGTCATCAGAGGCTTTTTATTAATTATCTTTGTCTGTTTCACCAGACTCTGTTCAGTGCTTTTTACAGAAAACGTGGTTGACCCCCTGATACTTCTGTTGACCCCGGTTCCTTTTCTTTGTGTAGATACAGCCCTAGAGGGTTGTTATACAAGTACGCACCTGTTCTTTCCAGTGCTTTGAATAATTGCATCATCTAGCAATTGCCAGACATGAAAGTTCCACTAGGATACGTTTTGTAACTGTGTGGGTAGGTCAAACTGTCAGAACCTATAAGCACTTGAGACTTGTGTTATGACTCTATGATGAACACATAATAAAAACAATCAGTGAAAATTTAAAAGACTGCTGTATTCAGTGTTAGAAGTCCTGCTATGTTGGCGGCTATTTTAATTGGGGGACAGACTGTAAGTTACTAATGAAAGCTCCAACTGGTTGAGATATGAATCACACTATGGAAATAACAAATGTCTTCTAGACACCTCCATTCCTATTTGTGCTCCTGTGGCCCACCTCCTCTTCTGTTCACAACTCAGCAACATCCCTGTGGTCCGTTTACAGCCAGACAGACTGTTGTTTGCAGTGATGTAGATGTCTCTAGAAGCAAAAGGAAGTTGGAAACAGCAACTTATGATCTGCCACCTTTCTTGACTGCCATTGGACTACAACAGGGGTCGGCAACCTTTCAGAAGTGCTGTGCCGAGTCTTCATTTATTCACTCTAATTTAAGGTTTCACGTGCCAGTAATACATTTTAACGTTTTTAGAAGGTCTCTTTCTATAAGTCTGTAATACATAACTAAACTATTGTTGTATGTAAAGTAAATAAGGTTTTTAAAATGTTTAAGAAGCTTCATTTAAAATTAAATTAAAATGCAGAGCTCCCCGGACCGGTGGCCAGGACCCGGGCAGTGTGAGTACCACTGAAAATCAGCTTGTGTGCCGCAGGTTGCCTACCCCTGGATTACAACATTTTGAGAATTGCTGCAGTATTAGAAAATATTGGCTCTCTGGGCATTTGAAAATCTGGTGCTCTTCTTGGACAAGAGTGGCTGCCAGGGGTAACTTCATAGAAATAGTTGCTCTTCTGACATCTTGGTGTGATGCATTATTTCAAATCACAGTGAGATTTGTTCTCCATTGGCCTTCATTTTGTGCAGTCATTTATGCCAGTTCAAAGTGGATGTAAAATGCTACCAATCTGATTTAATAGCATTTTTACATGTGCTTTGCACTGGTGCAAATGACTGCACAAGGTTCAGGACGATGGAGAATTGGAGCTACTGTGTTTTTACCCTTGTTCTATGCAATCCTTCTCACCCTGCAAGGGTAAATGGCAACAAGTTTCACAGTAGAACTTAATAATCTGTTCATTTCAGAATACTTGAGAAACAAGTATGCTCTTGCTTCTTAAACTTGGATTCTCATCTCCAGTGAAACTGGTTGAAAACATTTTACTCGCATGGTTCTTCAGCTCTAAAAAGCTGTATTTAAGAGGATTTCAAGTGAAGAGTTATGTTATGTATTACCTTTCCACAAGCCCTTTGTCTCTAAATGTGCTGCTTCTAAAACTTCTTTCCCCTCTCCATTGATTTAAAAATGTATTAACTCAAGGTTTTCCATATTTTTATCATTATATCCTGATTGTATCAACAGATTTATTTTGGAGGCAAATAAAGGTGAAATTGAAAAGCCCCAATTTTATAGACATTTCTATCCTGATTTTTGATACTGGACTGCTGAAGCGGTGTGTCATCTTTTACATTAAATGTTAAAACCAGGGTTTTGACCACTTGTGATCATTAAAGATCCCATGGCACTTTTTCAAAAGAACAGGGATATTAGCCTCTGTCTTGGCCAAATTCCCACATATGTCCATTATTTTCTACCTTTCTATATTCTCAATTAGATGAGGGATTCTTCTTTGCTTCTTGTACTAACCTGTTCTAAAGTATTGTTCAGTATCTTAAAGTTGCCATGTTTTATCTCTGAGGTATCTGTCTTTAAGTTGGGGGTGAGGTAATTCCTTTTGTATATTTTGAAAATGCCCTTTAAGATTCTTCAGGATGAAATGGGTATAGAAATGTAAAATAGTTTGTTATTGGATACTAATATCTGTAGCTATAACTGTCAGTGTCTCATCACTCTCCAGCATGACTCTTGCAGAAAATGGTGAACAGGATATGAGCACTATTCTATGGACAGTTTTCAGGGAGCTTTCATACAAACCAAGGTTTTATTAGAAAATTATCCCTCCACACCTCCTCCTCCCCCTGCCCCCCCCCCCCCGCCAGGTCTTTACCAATAAATATTGATTTAAACTTTAAAAGTTTTGCACGTGCTTTCTGACTAGATTTGCTTGAATCTGTACTTGTTGCATTGTGTATAGAGATCTGCTGCTGCTATTTTTAAAAAAAAGGCATTAACAAACAGAAAACCAGAAGCTCCAGTGTTATTCTGTTTCAGCTTTCAAAGATGGTATCATCTATCAAGAGCTTTGGGTAAGCAACATAAAACTAGCTTCAGCTAAGGACCTATATTTTTTAAGCACTTTTCAACATCTATCGTATTATCCAAGTGTCAGTAATATCAGGTTATTTATTGCCTCAAAACAGACATATAAAGTGGTAAAGCTACATTTTCTAAACATAAAAGCTAATTCTGCTTTCGTATTTGTAACAGGATTAGAAAATCTAGTTTTCAAAATCAAATGAGACAGACACTTGGATTCCACAGTAATGTAGCCTGGCATTTCAGGTGTAACTTTGTTTTCGTATTTTTGTCCCAATGCTGCATGCAGTTACATAACTGAGGCTATCAGGAGTGGAAAGGGACCTACCTTCTGCAAAGTTTGTTTCAGTTAAATGGAAGAGTGCAAAGGAAGGGAAAACTAGGGGGGGGGGGGGAATTATGCTACATAGTGTGTCAAATTTTGGCTCAGGAGAAGAGGAAAACTGTTTTCCAATCATTTAGTACACAGTTTTCAACCTCAGCTATAAACTTATTTGTGCAAAGTGATACCATGCCCTGATTTTGAAGAATCTTGTCTGAATGCCACTGAAACAGACATAGAGTTGGTCATGAAATACTGAGTTAACAATATAAAATGTACTGTTTTCCTTCATGATATTGGCTGTTACTAGAGATAATGCCAGGGCCAGGAAATAAAGTCAAAAAAGTGGTAGGATGTATGACAGTATATTGCTATAAAACTTGATCACTGTGTATGTTGAATTTCTTCCCGTTACTAATCATCTGCCTGCGTAGCCTTTTCTAGCTGTGGTTTTCTGCCAGTAGGATGGAAATGGCATTAAGTGTGACCCTAAATAAGGTTGTTGCTGCCCTGCAATATCAAAGAGGTTTTGCTAATGACATGTTCATGATCATAGATCGGCCATGGATATAGGTGTCCGTTCTCCTATGACTGTGTAGGGAATTCACATGGGTAATTGCTGTTAATGCTATTAAAATTCACACTTATAAAAATTGCTGCTTTTCAGTAGTATTAAACACTTCTCTACATAACCCTGTGAACTGAATTGCTCATAGCCTTAGAAACACGTTTCCCTTTGCCTTGCAAAATTCATTTGTGGCTAGAAGCCAGTAACAGCTCATCGTTCTGGTGGGAACCACCAGTGGCATTTATCTATGTATTGAAACAGCTAAAATGTTATAGCAGGCAGCTAGCTTCAAGAGTTGATAGTCTTAGTCTCCATGTACCATGCTCATGTAAAAACATGTCGGAGGTAACGTCAGCTGCATGGGTTCCCAAAGAATTGGTTTAAAGGCAAATTCCAGGGTAATATAAAATATATTCTCATCTCTACCTCTAATTACAGAGACAGGTACATGACTGAGGAATAACTTTTATATTGTATTAAATATAATAAGAATAATTAACAATTAAACAGCAAGCTGCTGAATAGGACTCAAAGGGCCTGATTCTCAGTTGCCAGCTTCCGGTTTTGTGCTTTTAACCAGTAGATTGCACTGCCTTCCACAAAATAGGGTGTGGTCGAATTTTGAATGCAATTTTTCACTAATATAAATGATAGTGCAGGACAAGTCAGTCAGACCCAAAGATTTTCACATTTGCAATATAGATTTTTATTTAAACTAACAAAGGTGTTAGAAATAATCACAGCCATCTTCCTATAAGTAGGATTAGGATAAAATGGCATGAGCTAAGTACTGCTAAAGAAGAAAAGTCTGTCAAGGGGATCTCGCTTTGTTGATCTGATTGTATGACAGGATGTTGTGGCTATTGCTCAGAAATAAACATAGGCCTGGTTCTCCTCTCACACTGGTTGTGTAATGGTGTAACTCCACTCACTTCGTTGTTGTTTTGAGAAGACAGTCACATCCAGTGACTCCACAAAGGGAGTAAAATAACTATATTGTGAACAGAAACATGGAGAGATGGAGATGTAATATTTTAAATGATGCTGTTTATACCTATTCTAACCTTTCTTTGGTTGGACACAATTGCCTGGCTATAGTCTGGTGACACATACCTACTGTACATTACCCTGCCAGCCTGCTACGTTTGATTATGTAGAGTAGGAGGGAGAGAGGTTGTTTATAAATCCTGAATGTGATAAAGCAAAGGTTACTATGACTGGCAGGTTAAGTGAAATATAATATCTTGGCTTTCTCCCTGTAACAATATTGGAACCTATGTCCACACTACTTGGGGCTGTGAGCATGAGTCCCAGTTATATTATAGGTGCATTTATGCTTTGCACAAAATTCAATAGATTAACCTACTCCAATACGTCTACTCCGTTTTATTTTATAATAGAGAGGCAGTGTAGTCTAGCAGTTAAACTATAAAACTGAGAGCTAGAACTCCTTGGGTTCTAGTCCCAACTCTGTTAGTGTTTTGCTGTATGGGTTTCAGCAATGCATTAAATCTTTCTGGGCCTCAGTTTGCCTACCTGTAAAATAAGTATAATAATAGTACTTCACTGGGAGGGGTCTTTTGGTTAATGTGTGTAAAGCACTTTAACCCTCGACTAGATGGAGCTAGGGAACTTAAAATAATGATAGTTAGATAGTAGTATTACTTATTATCTCATTTTGGAATCCAGTGTTTAAATGAGATGCAGGGATTTTGCTGCTCACAAACCTTTTTTTAATAAGGTAATTTTTGTTGTGTTACTTTATTCTGTTTTCTGCCCTCCAAATTTAATCCTAAATGAATGAAACTCAGCAGGTACATACTGGCTTAGAATTTTTTCCTTTTTGAAAATGTTGGTGCCCATTGCATATAGTTCCTTTACATCCAGAAGGATTCAAATTGCCCTACAAACTTGTTTAGCTCCGCCACTGCTTTGAAGTGGCAGCATTTGTTTAACAGAATGCAATAGTTAGAACAGTAAGTATCCAGTAGAAACTGCAGGGACTGTTTTAAAAGGAGCAGCATTTAACTTCAGGATTAATATGGACATGCAGCCTGGAAGGCCACTATAATTAGTAGATCCCCCTCCAAAGCCATTTTGCCTTTTGTCATCTAGGAGTTTGTTGTCCTTGCTTGTCCTTTGGCAGAGGAAGAAAGCAAGGCACAGAGATTGTGAATTGTGAGGGCACAGTCCATATTGTTTGTTAGACTGAAAGTGAAACTCATGCTTTCACTTTCCTTTATGACATCAGAAATGATATTATGGCTGAAAGGCAAGGTTATAAGATTTCTACCACTGAACCCAAAGGATTTGCATATGTACTAAAAGGAAACTGTGCTTGAACAAAAACAAGGGCTCCTTTTCTCTACCCTTCCCGCAAACAACTAAGCAGAAACATTAACCTCTGTTCCCTTTTGGGTGATCTTGATTTTTACAGTGTCATCTTTTGTAGACTGTAGATTCATTAAGAGATGGTTACTTTTCAGCTTGTGAGGTTTCACTGGCAGGACCTCTTCAGGATTAATTAGATATTGGTGGTGTTGGCATATGCCTTAGGGAGGAAATATAACTATTTATATCTCTTCCACCCCAAGGTATTTTTTTAAAGAGCACTCTGAGACGTAGAGTTTGTTATTTTCCCTTCAGAATTGCATCCATGATGTTTCTGTTACCAGAAGACTTTTCCTTGCATCATGTTACCATTCCCAGCTTCGTGTGTGTGTGTAAGTTCTAAAAATAGATAACATCAAGTGTTATCCTACAATAAAATCAAGTCAGACCTACTGTTGGCAAGAAGCATCCCCTGCTTAGAACAGAATGAGAATCGCAAAAGAAATTGCAGCTCAGCTTCTAATATTGTTGCAGTCAGATCAGCATGCTGAACACAGCTGTTACTGAAACATTTAAACATCTCATTTGCCAAAAATATGTTCTTCTGTGTTCTAATAAACAAAATGGGGAGAAATAACATTGTATGTAGAAGGAAAATGTGGCTTCAGAACATTTTTCTTTATTAGGAACAGCATATACTTCTAAACACATTTTGCCATATTTATTGAAAGCTTTAGTTATTCCCCCCCCCCCCCCAAATTAGCAATCATTAGATGGAGAATAGGAACTATTCCATGCAACCTTTTTAAGGGAGACTTAGTTAATTTCTCAGACATAGGGTGACCAGATGTCCCGTTTTTATAGGGACAGTCCCATTTTTTGGGACTATTTCTTATATAGGCGCTTATTACCCCCCACCCCCTGTCCTGTTTTTTCACAGTTGCTATCTGGTCACCTTAGTCAGACATCACAATGTTTTAATATAAAGGGTTAATTTTAGCATGGGATGATACACTGAATGCAGCCTTTTTCCCCCTCTTACTGCACTTTATGAAGCTCTTGTTAATGGAAAGAAGGTGGTTTTTCTGAAGCCAATTTTTTGTGTATGCTTTAAGAGCTTGTAGGCTTTTGTGAAAGTGTCACTCTGCTTACCAGATGCCTATTTTTCAGATTATTTACAAAGTGTGAGTAAGCACAGTTGTACGTGGTTCCATGTGAGTAATACAGCAAATCCTCCAGGAGTGACATCAGATAAATTTGTGTGTGACAGTGAGACAGGTTCAAATGTTGTAAAAACTCAGGGGGGAGGAATTGCAGCAAGATTAATCTCTACACATGTTTAAAAAGAAACAATGGAAATAATATTAACTATATAAATAATAAAAAAAATGCTTCTTGAATTGTATACTCCAGTAGCAGTTTGTCTCAATTAAAAAGAGATGTAAACATTGCATAAGCTTTTATCCAAACAAAGTGTGCCTTTTGCCTAATTTTTTAAGCTTCCTTGAAATAGAACATAATTCCCCCCCCCCACACCTCCTTTCTTTTTAGTCTTAGTTGATTTACTGTGCGTATAAGCATAAGCCCTTATTTGCCTTCTTATTGTAATTCTTAGTTGGATCATAGCACTGCTAACTCTTCCATATTTAAGGGTATGTCAACATTCCAATTTGGAAACTCCCCTATTTTCCAGAGAAACTGTAGCTGTTCCCTGAAATTATTGAGTGTGTAATCTCTTGCAGGATGTTTAACATGGGGGCTTTTTTCTTTTACACCTATGTTATACATAAGTAAAACTATGTTGAGGTAATATTTCCTGGCTCATTCTGCAACTCCTATACAAATGTAAACACCATCTCAAGCTCCCTGAAAGAAGACTTGTGATTAGGTTAGTACAACGGTTCTCAAACTGTGGGTCATTAAAATGGGGTCACCAGGGTTGGCATTAGACTTGTTGGTGCCCGCGGCCGAAGCCAGAGCCCCACCACTCAGGGCCAAAGCCCGAGCTGGAGGGCTTCAGCCCTTCATGGCGGAGCTCAGGTTACAGGCCTCCCCTCCTGGGGCTGAAGCCCTTGGGCTTCACTTTGTCCCCCACTCCCCCAGGGTGGCAGGATTCGGGCAGGCTCAGACTTTGGTCCCCCTTCCTGGGGTCGTATAGTAATTTTTGTTGTCAGAAGGGGATTGCGGTGCAATGAAATTTGAGAACCCCTGGGTTAGTATAAGTGCAGGTTGGTTTACATGCCTAATTAATAGAGGTGTTTGAAACTTGTATGAGTGTGTTACCTAAACTTAATCATATACAGTGAAACTTGTGTTAAGTGACCGCTCAAAGGATCAGCAAAAGTCAATTGTCTAATATAGGTGTGTGTGGGGGGAGAGCTATTATTATTTTAAAGTAAAACACAAATTATATGGAAACAACACAGATACAAAGCAATAGGAAACACAAATGGATATTTTTTCTCTCTGTGGTAAATTGATGTGTTGTCACCAACAAAACAGTACTATTTTGTAGTATTCAAGACATACTAAAGAGGGTAATCGTGAAACTCTCTACTATGAGCTGTGAATAGTTGGTTTAAACCAGATTTAAACTTTGTTGCTGAACTCCGCTTCTTGCCTACAGTCTTTGAATGAGGTATAAGATGTGGGTTTGCCTGTTGCAGTGGGTCCTTGGTTACAGATTATTTATTTATTTATTTTAGGGCTGTCAAGCAATTATCACGATTAAAAGAGTAATCACAATTGTGTGATTAATTGCACGATTAAAAAAAAATCGCCTGAAAAAATTAATTGTGTGATGAATTGCGCTGTTAAACAATATATGACAAAGTTCCTCCTCTATCTTGGTGGGTCCTGCGCTTATTGGCGGATTTTCTTGCCTCAGAGATTCACCATGTGGGTTGGGGAACAGCCCAGAGTCCTTCCCCTCTGGAAGAACCCACAGTCCAGGTCAATTGGGAGGTTTGGGGGGAACCCGGGCCCGCCCTCTACTTCGGGTTCCAGCCCAGGGCCCTGTGGACTGCAGCTGTCTATAGTGCCTCCTGTAACAGCTGCATGACAGCTACAACTCCCTGGGCTACTTCCCCATGGCCTCCTCCAAACACCTTCCTTATTCTCACCACAGGACCTTCCTCCTGGTGTCTGATAACGCTTGTGCTCCTCAGTCCTCCAGCAGCACACCCTCTCACTCTCAGCTCCTTGCGCCTCTTGCTCCCAGCTCCTCACACTCGCACCACAAACTGAAGTGAGCTCCTTTTAAAACCCAGGTGCCCTGATTAGCCTGCCTTAATTGATTCTAGCAGCTTCTTCTTAATTGGCTCCAGGTGTCCTAATTAGCCTGCCTGCCTTAACTGGTTCTAGCAGGTTCCTGATTACTCTAGTGCAGCCCCTGCTCTGGTCACTCAGGGAACATAAAACTACTCATCCAGTGACCAGTATATTTGCCCTCTACCAGACTCCTGTACCCCACTGGTCTGGGTCTGTCACAAATAATAGAATACTATTTTAAATATTTTGGATGTTTTCTACATTTTCAAATATATTGATTTCAATTACAACACAGAATACAAAGTGTACAGTGCTCACTTTATTTTTTTATTACAAATATTTGCCTGTAAAAAACAAAAGAGATAATATTTTTCAATTTACCTAATACAAGTACTATAGTGCAATTTCTTTATCATGAAAGTTTAACTTACAAATGTAGAATTATGTAGGAAAAAAACCTGCATTCAAAAATAAAACAATGTAAAACTTTAGAGCCTACAAGTCCACTCAGTCCTACTTCTTGTTCAGCCAGTCGCTAAGAGAAACAAGTTTGTTTACATTTATGGGAGATAATGCTGCCCATTTCTTGTTTACAATGTCACCTGAAAGTGAGAACAGGTGTTCTGCCTGGCACTGCTGTAGCCAGTGTTGCAAGATATTTACATGCCAGATGCGCTAAAGATTCATCTGTCCCTTGATGCTTCAACCGCCATTCCAGAGACATGCGTCCATGCTGATGACGGGTTCTGCTCGATAACGATCCAAAGCAGTGGGGACCAGTGCATATTCATTTTCATCATCTGAGTCAGATGCCACCAGAAGAAGATAGATTTTCTTTTTTGGTGGTTCAGTTCTGTAGTTTCTGCATTGAAGTGTTGCTCTTTTAAGACTTTTGACAGCATGCTCCACACCTCATCCCTCTCAGATTTTGGAAGGCACTTCAGATTCTTAAATCTTGGTTTGAATGCTGTAGCTATCTTTAGAAATTTTACTTTGGTATCTTCTTTGCATTTTGTCATATTTGCAGTGACAGTGTTCTTAAAACGAACAACATGTGCTGGGTCAGGGATCGGCAACCTTTCAGAAGTGGGGTGCCGAGTCTTCATTTATTCACTCTAATTTAAGGTTTCACATGCCAGTAATACATTTTAACGTTTTTAGAAGTCTCTTTCTATAAGGCTATAATATATAACTAAACTATTATTGTATGTAAAGTCAATAAGGTTTTTAAAATGTTTAAGAAGCTTCATTTAAAATTTAATTAAAATGCAGAGCCCCCCGGACCGGTGGCCAGGACCCGGGCAGTGTGAGTGCCACTGAAAATCAGCTCGTGTGCCGCCTTTGGCACGCGTGCCATAGGTTGCCTACCCCTGTGCTGGGTCATCATCCGAGACTGCTATAACATGAAATATATGACAGAATGTGGGTAAAACAGAGCAGGAGACATACAATTCCCCCCCAAGGAGTTCAGTCACAAATTTAATTAATGCATTATTTTTTTTAACGAGCGTCATCAGCATGGAAGCATGTCCTCTGGAACGATGGCCGAAGCATGAAGAGGCATATGAATCTTTAGCGAATCTGGCACATAAATATCTTGCGATGCCAGCTATAACAGTGCCATGCGACTGCCTATTCTCACTTTCAGGTGATATTGTAATTAAGAAGTGAGCAGCATTATTTCCTGTAAATGTAAACAAACTTATTTCTCTTAGTGATTGGCTGAACAAGAAGTAAGACTGAATGGACTTGTAGGCTCTCAAGTTTTACATTGTTTTGTTTTTGAGTGCAGTTATGTAAAAAACAACAACCTACATTTGTAAGTTGAACTGAGATTGCACTACAATACTTGTATGAGGTGAGTTGACAAATACTATTTCTTTTGTTTATCATTTTTACAGTGCAAATATTTGTAATAAAAATAATATAAAGTGAGCACTGTACACTTTGTATTCTGTGTTGTAATTGAAATGGATACATTTGAAAAAAAATCCAAAAATATTTAATAAATTTCAGTTGGCATTCTATTGCTTAACAGAGCAATTAATCGTGATTAATTTTTTTAATCATGATTAATTTTTTGAGTTAATCGCATGAGTTAACTGCGATTAATCAACAGCCCAAATAAATAAATACTGTTGGCATCCTTTCATCTCCGAGAGATGGTGGGAATTGCAGCCTATGATATAGATGGTTTGCAATGTCTCATGTGACTGAATAGTCCAATCCGAGATTTGCATGATCTTTGGCAGTTATTGCAAATGTCTGTATCTTGGTTGGGAGCTGCTTGTTTCCTACAGGCTCTTTTCCCTTCAAACTGTAGGAGCCAGCTTTTGTCATGGACTTTGATACCCTGATGGAGATGATGGCGCCTACGATCACTTGCCAAGATTTCCCATTGGTCAGGATCAATTCAAATTTCTTCATATCTCGCTTGCATGTGTCTTTATAGCGAAGTTTGGGACGTCCTGTTGTTCTTCTTCCCTTTGATAGCTCCCCATATAGCATGTCCTTGGGTGTGCATCCGTCTTCCAACCAACTCAGATGGCCCAGCCAGCGCAGGCGTCTTTGCTTGAGCAGGGCTGTCACACGTGGTAAATTTGCCCTTCGAAGAACCTCTGTGTTGGTGACTTTATCCTGCCATTTGGTGTTGAGTTTGGGGCATAAACAATGTAGGTGGAAACTGATTAACCTTTTCTCCTGATGAGCTTAAGTTGTCCATGTTTCCCCACCATACATGAGTGCTGAGGGTGCAGGCTTGGTACACTAGCATTTTGGTCTTGATGGTAAGTTTTGAGTTGTTCCATGCTCTTTTAGTTAGTCTGCTAAAGGTAGTGGCCGCCTTTCCAATGCAAACATTTAGTTCTTCTTCCAGTGAGAGGTTGGTGGTCACTGTAGAACCTAAGTAGCTGAACTTTTGGACTACTTCTAGCTGGTTAGCATTTAAGGTGATTGAAGGATCTTGTGGAACCCCCTGTCCTAATACAACCGTTTCTTGATGCTAATGGTAAGAGCAAATGGCTGACAGGCACTTGAAAGGTGGTTCATGAGTTCTTGTAGTAGATCTTCATTGTGGGCTATGAGGGCAGCAGCATCAGTGAATAGAAGTTCCCTAATTAGCACCTTTTGACTTTGGTCTTTGACTTAAGTTGGGACAGGTTGAAGAGTTTCCCATCTGATTTTGTGTGGAGATACACTGCATCTTTCATGTCCTTAAACGCACAGTTCAAGAGTACTGAGAAGAAGATTCCAAAGAGTGTAGGGGCAAGAACACATCCTTGCTTCACGCCGTTTTTCATCTCAAAGCTATCCGAAGGGGATCCGTCAAATTGGACAGTTGTTCTCCTGTTGTTGTGGAATGATCGTATAAGACTTAACAGTGTTGGTGGGCATCCTACCTTTTCTAGTTTTGCAAATAGACCTGCTCTTCTGCTTGTGTCTAATGCTTTGGTTAGGTCCACAAAGGCGATGTACAATGGTCGATTTTGCTCTCTGCATTTTTCTTGGCATTGACGCAGAAAAAATATCATGTCTATAGTGGATCTTCCAGCTCTGAATCCACACTTGCGATTCAGGGTAGACATGATTTGCCAGCTGTTGTAGGCGCACTAAGATGACTTTTATGCTCCAATACGTCTATTAGTCTATAAGGCGCCACAGGACTCTTCGGCGCTTTTTACAGATCCAGACTAACACGGCTACCCCTCTGATACTTGACACTGAGTAGCAAGTTACCCCTATAGTTGCAGTCGCCCTTTTCGCCTTTATTTTTATACAACGTGGTGATGTTCGCGTCATGCATCTCTTGAGGTACCTCACTCTCTTTCCAGCATTTAAGTAGCAGCCGATGAAGATATGATAATAGGCTGTCTTTCCCGCACTTGAGGATTTCTGCTGGGATGCCATCTTTTCCAGGAGCCTTGCCACTTGATAGCAAATCAATGGCCTTGCTTAGCTCTTCTACAGTGGGCTCCACATCTAGCTCTGGCATGACCTGTAGAGTTTGTATTTGGTTCAGTGCTTCACTGGTGATGTTTCTTTCTTGTGCGTATAGCTCTGAATGGTTTGAACACTGTTCTCTGCGAGGAGATGCCCCCATTTATTTATTTAATTTATATATGTTCAAAATTCTTAATAATCCTCTTTTATGAGATGCCCACACACACACACACACACACACACACCCCAGAGTAAGTTGAGAATATGAATTTCAATCTTCACAGTGAATTTCCTGTTCTATATCATTGTAAGCCAGACCCTTACGGGAGCTGATGTATACTTTATGGTTAAGATCACAAGAATTTATGCTTGCATATGTCTCTCATTCTTCCCTCTTTTCAGTTTGAGACTTACAAAGTCCTGAGGAAGAGCTCTGTATGATTCTCTCTCTCTCTCTCTCTCTCTCTCTCTCTCTCTCACACGAATAGAAGTTGGTCCAATAAAAGATATTACCTCACCACCTTGTCTGTATAATAACCAAAGTCCTGACCACTTTTGGGAATTAATTGAAAGTAAATAGTCTGAAGGATCAGACATTCAAGATAGATCCGTTTTTAGGCCCACAAATTTTGACAGAGCTCCCTTTAACCTTATTTTTAACATATGGATGACTGTGTATGAGAGAGAGAATTTTTTCTGATATTTCTTTCCCTCCACAAAAAGAAAACTGGAATGAAAAACTCCCAATTAGGATAAATTATTTGCAAAAGTTAAAAAACAACAACCCCCTCCTTGTTTTACATTTGCAAGACAGGAATAACCTGAACCACAAACACTGTGCGTTCAAGAAAGAAATATCAATATTTTATTAAATGAATCTCCTCGATAGTCTAGAAAAAATAACAGGAGTACTTGTGGCACCTTAGAGACTAACAAATTTATTAGAGCATAAGCTTTCGTGGGCTACAACCCACTTGAGTGTTTTCATTGGTTTTGTTTGTTGTTTCAAGTCCTGTTACCATGAGGTATGTTTTAACTTGTCTGGAGAACTTTTGTTTCAGTTGCAGGAGACTGTTATGTCCATGGCAGACAGAGTCATAAAGCCACAGTTTATTTTTGGCTTTGCTCGACATACAATGTCAAATTGGTGATTTCCTGGCTTTGGAGAGTAGGGAATATTGGGAACCTACGCTGCAGTCTTGAAGCTACTTAATCTCAGCCATTATTTCCATAAGTACAGAAAACACATTAAAATCCATGCCATACTCTTAAATTAGCTAATCTCAGTTCATCATGAATGATACTGTGCCGCTATATAGGGCTGTTCATCATAGATCTCAAAGCACTTATAAAATACTGTAAATGTTATTATCATCCTGACTTTACTGATGAGGGAACCGAGGTGCATGGATTTTAAGTAACTTGCTGAAAGTCAGACTGTGTATTGGGAGTAGATCCAAGGTCTCCCTATCCCTCTTCCAGTGTCCTCTCCACTGGACCATGTTCCCTCTTCAGTACTCCTGCTGGCAATTCTTGATGCATCCATTTTGGGCAAATGGACATTATGCTATAGAAATCCAGTTCCCAACTTGACACCAGTGTGTGTTCATATTATTTAAAAAAAAATTAAAAATAACATAAGGAGAAGTCTGGAGAAAATTAGTTTTGTGTGTAATTATACAAAACGATCAACGGTGGTTATATACATTAATCAATTTCTTAAAAGAAAGCAGTCAGAAGAAGACAGTGACCAAGACAGGGTGACACCCCAGCATAATTACTTCAGTTTTATTGTTAATCCTGGTATTCTGATCAAGTTCCAGGCTGGATAACTGCATTCTATCTACCTAAAATTCTTCCTGCGGTTTCAATTGGTTAGGATACTATGCTTCATTTCCTTCACTAAGCTGCTGTGTAGCATTGCAGTGAGTGGTTAAACTGTTGCGTTCCAGCCAAAAGGTGGGTGCTGCTCAGTGTCAGGCAAAATGATTCCTCTGACTATGTGTATATAAACAGAAACTTGAAAAAGGACCAACTCTTCAACATGCAGCCCCCTGACTTATGTGACCACTGAATCCACAAGCTTTCTAGTACAGTAGAACCCCATTTATCTGAGCCTCCATTATCCGGTTCTCTGAATTAACCGAGCCACCCTGCACCCATCCTCCAATTTATCCGTATTTTTGATTATCCAATCTGGTCCTGGTCCCAATTACATTGGATAATCAGGGTTCCATTGTATAATGTTTGACCTTCCGTTAAAGATCCGCACCGTCTGATGACAGAGTCCTGTGGCACCTTCTAGACTAGCAGACGTATTGGAGCATAAGCTGTCGTGGGTGAATACCCACCGAGATGCATCTGACGAAGTGGGTGCTTCTTTGTCGCTTTTTACAGATCCAGACTAACACAGCTACCCCTCTGATACTTGGCACTCTCTGATGATTCTAAGGAACTGATTTTTGTTACTGTGGTGTCCATTTAAATCAGGTTTCACAGTAGTTTGTAAAGTGCTTTTGGAATCCTTTAGTGTGAATTGTAGGATGGTTTTGCTGATTTAAATGTGTGACATAGATATGGATGTCAGAATAAATTAAGCAGACCACTCTTTTGGGAGTGAAGGAAGTTTTAATTCATCTGTTTTTTTCCTTAATTCAGACTTTAAGGCGCATTTGGGTACTACGTTGATAAGTACTATAGGAATATCTCTACGTAAATAATAAATTAAAGAGGTGCTTTAGAAAAAGTATCCACTCTGATAATATAGTTTAAAATCCAAGCACTTATTGTATGAAACATTCAGTTAAAAAAACGAAGCAAATTGTAAAACAGCCCTATCAGCTTTTTTAAAAATTTTCATGCTTATAAAGGGATACTGTCAAGTAGTTTATACTTATTAGGGCCCAGTTTTGATCTTCCCTTAATTTCTTATAATCTGGTGGGAAATGTCTTGCTGATTTTTTTAAAAATGTATTATTTTAAGAAAATCTTGAGAAATGAACACTCTTAATGAAGGTGATGGTGTTTATAGTCTGCAGTATTTAATGCTAGCAAAAGTCTCTATGGTTAACTATCAAAGCATCTTCTTAGATCCACATCCATTGCAGCTGATGACCTTGGTGATCTTGTCATTCAAACAGGAGAGAGGGCAGAAGAGAGAAAGTCCGAGCATAAGATGGGATCCTGATTGCTTAATTTATCTATGCTCCAATTTTTTATCTGTAATAATTCCTCCCTTCACATGTGTTATGAGGATTAAAGTCTGAAAAACACTTTGAAGATTGAAAGTACTCTGTAAGTGATAAATATTATTTGGAGCTATGTTGACTTGAAATTCATAAAAACAGAGAGAGAGAGTGTGCATGCAAAAATTACTAAATGGAAAAGAAAAAAAGATTAGATGTCAACGTTTTAAAAGGCTACTATAATCAATGGGAGAGCATTTAAAAATGTGAAAGCAGTTTTTTAAAGTAGTGGTAGTCAGGTCCCTTTTTAAAGCAAAATAACAAAGGATGCCTTGTAAATCAACTGCTGATGCAGAGTGCTAGGAGTTGCTCAGTGTGAATCCTGATGACATGAAACAGGAAATACAGTAGCATGAGTCAGTTGTTTCTTGTGCTACTCCCCCCTCTGTGAGAATGGAAACCTTAATCCGGAATCTCCATGCTTCTAAAAACTGGCACTGCTAGCCAAGCTCGTAATTATAACACAGTATATTTAGGCATTCACCTCTTGGCAGCTCTGATTTTTGTTTGCAAAGATATCTCTGTCACAAAGGTGCATTGCAAACATCTGTGCAACTTTTTAAATTTTGAAGCTCAAATGTTCATCTTTTAAATTCTAGTCTTTTTCGTAGTTCTATGTATAAATTAGCAAACTGAGTTTGAAAGGATGTTCACTTATTTAATAATCATTCTCTGCACCTCTGCCGCAGCTTTCATCTGGGAATCTCAAACCATTTCATAAATGTTATTTAATTAAACATTGCTTTGTCGTTATGGAGTCGGTCAGTATTAGCCCAGCTTCACAGATGGGGAAACTGAGACACAAAATGTTTCAGTGGCAGAACTGGGAATAGAATCAAGGAATACTTATGTGACATTTCCATAATACAGTTCACTGAAACTCTTGAGGCCCCAATTTTGACTATCAAACTGCTCTAAACTGTGGTCTTCACTTTCAGTATTTCATTTTTCTTTCTCCCCTCCATTGTCTATAAATAATCCATTGGAAAGCTTTTCTAACGCTGTTAATTTTGTAGTTTCCCATTTGGGCAAGCACTGTTTATTCCAGGGATCTTAAACTCAAATCACCATGAGGGCCACATGAGGACTAGTACATTGGCCCGAGGGCCGCATCACTGAAACCTTTTCATACAACGATGCAAAAGTATAGTAAAAAATGAAGAGTAATATAGTATGCTATTAAAAATCGATGTATTAACATTTTAAAAACTGTAATGCGAAGAGGGGGTTTAATAAAATTATAAACACCTGTAACTATTCCTTATGTAGTCAGTAATACTGATGATGATCTACACTAACAGTCTATCAACATAGCTGTAATGGCAGGAACTTTTTAAAGTAACTACACCTCTACCCCGATATAACGCGGTCCTCCGGAGCCAAAAAATCTTACCGCGCTATAGGTGAGACCGCGTTATATCGAACTTGCTTTGGCCCCCCTGCTCCTTGTCCCCTGACCGCCCCCTCCAGAGACCCCCCGTCCCTAATCACCCCCTGGACCCCACCTCCTACACAACCCCCCTGTCCCCTGACTGCCCCGACCCCTATCCACACACCCCGCCCCCTGACAAGCACTCACTGGCAGCGGCGGGAAGCGGAGCAGCCCGGCCCCAGCCTGCTCCACTCCGCCAGCTCCCAGCCACAGCGCTCTGCTTCCCGCCGCCGGTGAGTGCGGTGAGGTTGGGGAAAGGACGCCCCCCGTACTCACCTGCGGTGGGAAGCGGAGCGCCGCGGCTGGGAGCTGGCGGAGTGGAGCGAGCTGGGGCCAGGCTGCTCCACGTCTGCCACTGCCGGTGAGTGCGGGGAGGTTGGGGAAAGGACGCCCCCTGTACTCCCCTGTGGAGGGAAGTGAAGCGCCACAGCCCCAGCCCACTCCACTTTCCTTGCCCCGGCCCCAGTCGTGTCGCTAGTGGGGGGGGGAGGGAGGGGGTTGGGGAAAGGTCCTGCACTCACCGGCAGCGGCGGAAGTGGAGCAGCCCAGCCCCAGCCCGCTCCACTCTGCCAGCTCCCAGACACGGCGCTCCGCTTCCCGCCGCAGGTAAGTCCTGGGGGTGTCCTTTCCCCAACCTTCCCACACTCACCGGCGGCGGGAAGCGGAGCGCCGCGGCTGGGAGCTGATGTGCTGATCCATCGGAGCGCTGCTTTATCGCGTTGTATGCGAACCTGTGTTATATCAGGTCGCATTATATTGGGCTAGAGGTGTATTCATACAAAATACGTTGCCACTTTTAACAAACATTCTTCCCAGCTACTCTCAGCAAAGAATCATATATGCTGAACTTCATACCTTAGACTGCTCGTCTACTACATGAGACCCTGCTCCTGCCCGGCCCCCTCCCACCTCTTCCCCGCCCCCATTCCAACCCCTTCCCCAAAGACCCACCCCAACCCCACCCCCACCCTGCCCCTATTCCAACCCCTTCCCCAAATCCCTACCCCAGCCCCACCTCTTCTCCACCTCTTCCCCTGAGCGTGCCGCATCCCCACTCCTCTCCCCTCCCTCCTGGAAAGTCCTAAGCGCCACCAAACAGCTGTTTGGCAGCGAGAAGTGCTGGGAGGTAGGCGGAGAA
Organism: Emys orbicularis; assembly: GCF_028017835.1. Lineage (NCBI taxonomy): Eukaryota > Metazoa > Chordata > Testudines > Emydidae > Emys > Emys orbicularis. The sequence continues at coordinate 1,854,371 of NC_088703.1, read as the reverse complement.
GCAGGGATGAGGCGTGCTCGGCGAGGGGAGCTTGGCTGCCAGTGGAGTCGGCGCTTATGGCGGGCCGCAGGAAATAACTCTGTGGGGGCCGCATGTTTGAGACCCCTGGTTTATTCTCTGCATTGCCCCCTTCACATCCAGCCCAGAATTTCCCTGTGTTTTGAATGGAGCTGAATTAGGATCGTGATCTTTGCTTAAGAACATATTTTAAAAATCGGTTATCCATTGATGTGAGCAAAGCTCTAGATAGATTGTTTATTGGCTGATGTTGTAGAGCTGTCTGACAGCTGGAAACGTTATTATACATGTTGTATTATCTAACTAGTATGTTGTGCTTTATTAATTTCTTAATGATGGACAATTTAGCAATAATAGGTATGAAGAATGCAAAGGATTTTCCTCATCGGATAACAATTCTAAAATGTTACAGTAGGTCAGATTTTAAGCTTGAAAATATTCGTGTTTCTTAAGGGTAAGACATTGAATCACATGATCTTCTACACTGAAGCATCTCTAGCCTATGCACATTCAACCCACTTTGGAATTTCATCCCCTTATCACTGCACTACCGCCACTTCAAAAGCTGCTTGGTGCCAGTCACTGAAGAGGCATTTATAGATGGATGAGCATCTCAAAAGCTCCTCCTGGACAAAAATGCTGCTGAAATTGATTATCCACTGATTCTGGGGGGCTTGAAAGGAGACTAGGGGAGGCTGGCGGCTTAGTTGGAGAGAATCCCATCTATACTTCAGGTTTCAGAGTAGCAGCTGTGTTAGTCTGTATCCACAAAAAGAACAGGAGTACTTGTGGCACCCTAGATACTAACACCTTAGGCTCTAAGGTGCAACAAGTACTCCTGTTCCATCTATACTTGTTATAACAGCCTCCTCTCCTATCTCCTATCTTAAGATTGTGTTATGTATAGAGTTCAAGTATTATTTGTGGATGATGTGCTTGAAGCTGGACAAGACACACTGGTATCCCCAAGGAGCTTAAACTCTAAGGCCCTGACCCTGCATTGAGCTGTGCATGCACAGACCACCATTGCAGCCAGTGGGCTCTGTGCTTATGTGCAAGGAGGTCCACTTGTACAGGCTCTTCACAGAGCTGAGGTCTAAAGTGCATCCACAGATAAAATGAGGTGCAATGGAAGATGAGAAGAGGGTGGTAATTTAGAAAGTTATCTTTTTCTCCCCCCTTTTCCTTTCCTGTATATTAATCTACCTCTGTATAATCTCTCTTCTGCAGAATCATAAAATGTGAGTCCAGAGTTGTTATAACAAACAATGGGGTGGAGGGAATGTTTCTGATAAACTATGAAAAATAACTTGGCAGTATGCTTTCTGCAAAACAAAGGAAACGTTTGGAAATTACAGTACTCAGAGGTTGAATAAAGAGGAGTTGTAACAGTAAGAACTCTTACTCTGGTAGATTATACTTTATTTCTGTTGAGCTCCTCATCTGATTTATGAGAGATGTGTGTGTTTTCCCCTCCTTAATACAGAGCTGTTCAGTATATATTTCCACTGCTCTGTAAATTAGATTATAAAATTTCCTTGTCTTCCTGTATGTATGTATACTGCCTAGCACAATGGAATCCAATCCTGATTTTGGGGCTGCTGGGCCCTACTGCAATATACAAATAATAATAAATCATGTTCTAATCACAAGGGATGTAACTAGAAGTATTATTCTTTGTATTATGGTAACTCCTGTAGGCCCCAGTTGCTATGGAGGTCCCGTTGTGGTAGGTGCTAGTTTGGTGGTGGGTGTGTTGTTTTGTTTTTACATCCCTCCCTTGCCAGTGTTGTTGTAAAGCAGCAAAACCCAGTCTCTCACTGCTACTTCCATGTGCTCTGTGGTGTTGAGATTGACTGTTCTGCCCTCCATGCTAAGGGTTCTTCTTAATGTTTCTCTTGGGCATCTTTGTTTCCTTATGCCAGTTGGTTTCCACTTGAGAGCTTTATATGGGAGTCAGGGTGGCACCTGGAGATCATGCCCCAAATATGTCCAGTACCTCTTTCTGATTTGGTAGAAACAAGCTGCTTGTTGGTGATTTCTCAGATCTCTTCGTTGGTGATGAAGTCTTTCCAACAAGTGCTTGAATCTGTCGGAGGCACTTATTTACAAAGGCTTCTAGTTTTCTGCCTGACATTTTAGTATCTCTCCAGCTCTTGCAGCCGTATGTTAGCACCGAGATTACATTTGTGTGGAAAATTCTTAGTTTTGTTCTGATGCTGTGTGTCTTTGATTTCCGTATGTTGTTGAGTTTAGTAACTTCTGTGGATGCCTTTCCTGTCTTTTATGTCACTTCCTTCTTGAGGTCTCCATTGGCTAATATGGTGCTGCCCAGCTCCACTTCCTTGATTTTTGATTATTTTTTTGTGTGTGCCTTCTAATGTGAAGAAGCTCAGGAACAAATCTACACTGACACACCCCTTGAGCCCCGACCAGGAGTATTCTACCTGCTATCCAAAATCCATAAATCTGGGAATCCTGGACACCCCATCATCTCAGGCATTGACACCCTGACAGCAGGATTATCTGGCTATGTAGACTGTCTCATCAGGCCCTGTGCTACTAGCACTCCCAGCTATCTTCAAGACACCACTGACTTCCTGAGGAAACTACAATCCTTTGGTGATCTTCCAGAAAACACCATCCTGGCCACTATGGATGTAGAAGCCCTGTACACCAACATTCCACACAAAGATGGACTACAAGCCATCAGGAATACCATCCACAATACCATCATGGCAAACCTGGTGGCTGAACTTTGTGACTGTCCTCACCCACAACTATTTCAGATTTGGAGACAATTTATACCTTCAAGTCAGCCGGACTGCTATGGGTACCCGCATGGTCCCTCGGTATGCCAACATTTTTATGGCTGACTTAGAACAGTGCTTCCTCAGCTCTCGTCCCCTTATGCCCCTACTCTACTTGCGCTACATTGATGATATCTTCATCATCTGCACCCATGGGAAGAGGCCCTTGAGGAATTCCACCAAGATTTCAATGATTTCCACCCTACCATCAGCCTCAGCCTGGACCAGTCCACACAAGAGGTCCACTTCCTAGACACTACAGTGCTAATAAGCAATGGTCACATAAACACCACCCTATACCGGAAACCTACTGACCACGATACTTACCTACACGCCTCCAGCTTTCATCCAGACCACATCACATGATTCATTGTCTACAGCCAAGCTCTAAGATACAACCACATTTGCTCCGATCCCTCAGACAGAGACAAACACCTACAGAATCTCTATCAAGCGTTCTTAAAACTGCATTACCTACCTGGTGAAGTGAAGAAACAGATTGACAGAGCCAGAAGGGTACCGAGAAGTCACCTACTACAAGACAGGCCCAACAAAGAAAGTAACAGAACGCCACTAGCCGTCACCTACAGCCCCCAACTAAAACCTCTCCAGCACATCATCAAGGATCTACAACCTATCCTGAAGGATGATCCCTCCCTCTCACAGACCTTGGGAGACAGGCCAGTCCTCGCCTACAGACAGCCCCTCAACCAGAAGCAAATACTCACCAGCAACTACACACCACACAACAGAAACACCAACCCAGGAACCAAACCCTGCTACAAACCCTGGTGCCAACTCTGTCCACATATCTGTTCAAGGGATACCATCATAGGACCTAACCACATCAGCCACACCATCCGGCGCTCGTTCACCTGCACATCTACCAATGTGATATATGCCATCATGTGCCAGCAATGCCCCTCTGCCATATACATTGGCCAAACCGGACAGTCTCTACGCAAAAGAATAAATGGACACAAATCTGACATCAGGAATCATAACATTCAAAAACCGGTAGGGGAACACTTCAATCTCTCTGGTCACTCAATAACAGACCTGAAAGTGGCAATTCTTCAACAACAAAACTTCAAAAACAGACTCCAACGTGAAGCTGCAGAACTGGAATTAATTTGAAAACTGGATACCATCAGATTAGGCCTGAATAAAGACTGGGAGTGGTTGGGTCATTACAAACCTAAACTTAATTTCCCCAATACTAATTTTTCCCTACTGTTACTCACACCTTCTTGTCAACTGTCTGTAATGGGCCACTCTCTTACCACTTCAAAAGTTATTTTTCCTCCCTTGGTATCCTGCTGTTAATTGATTTATCTCATTAGACTGACCTCACACTTGGTAAAGCAACCCCCATCCTTTCATGTTTTATACATGCTCCTGTATTTTTCACTTCATGCATCCAATAAAGTGGGTTCTAGCCCACGAAAGCTTATGCCCAAATAAATTCCTTAGTCTCTAAGGTGCCACAAGGACTCCTCCTTGTTTTTACTACAACCATGCTGTTAAATTGGTCAAGTGCTAATATTGGCAAATAGAGTCTCTTAACTGTTACAGATTAGCACCTTTCATAATCACATAAAACTCACTATTAAGAACAACGGGGACAAAAGTACTCTAAATAAGCGGTTGTTAAGTTTTCAGTTGTTTGTGCTCCTTCAGTGTTCTCCCATATCAGCGACCCTTTCATCTTTCTAATTTTAAAAAGTTTGTGTTTGGAGACTTCTTTTTCACATGGAAGACTTAGACACGTGTCAGGAGGTGACAGATTTTTGTGAAGAAATTTTTGGGTTAATGGAGACCATTGAATTATGATGTTTTATTTTAAGCTGAATTAAGTGGTGGTAGGGTTTTCTTTCGCTCTCCATAAACCTGAAGTGGCTGTAGGGTTTTCCCTCAAACTATCTCTGGAGATGATATCACTCTTGGGCTAATTTAAGGCAAGTTTCAGCCCCAACGGAGAATTCTTGAGAAAATTATGAAAATAGAAGGAAGGTTATAAAGTCTGAATATAACCTTTACCAAAGGTTCGACAAGAGGAAAAAGCAAACCTAGTATAGTACTTACTTACTTATCAGCAGGTTGTGAGGCTTTAATGTTTACAGAGTTCTTTGGGATCGTTGAATGAAAACTCTAAAGAAATGCAGAACATTATAGGGCTTTGAAAAGTCTCTTCACAGAGGACTTTCTTGTATTAATACAGAGTAAATGATCTCACAGATTTATTCTTATCTCTGGTCTTCATTTAAGTAGGCTTATTTGCTCTCCTTTTGTAAGTGTGACATCTTTCTGACTTTGCACACTACTGATTTTAGTGAATTATGAGTCTGACTGGCTTTCATGATTTGAAATGGTGCTGAGTTGAACAGAGCCATATTCTGTTCTTCTGTAGCAAATTTCCTGTCATGTATTTTAAATTGAATTATTTCACACTTTTAGTATCAGCAGTCAGAGGGGGGAAAGCTTTGGAGAGTTACCCTGAGTATTATCATATTAATTAACCCTGGGCATGAGACAAAATTGGGTCCTCATTTTGCTGATATCTGCATTCGCTGCACAAAAGCTACAAGTGTTAGCCATCTGAGAACAAGGGCAGCTGCTTCTGTTCCCTTGTGCAGTTAATCTTACTGATTCAGAATATGGTTTTGTAAGCAACTGTTATTTTATAACCTGACACTGAGATGGTTCTAGGAAGGTATTGTTATTGTACAGTACCACTTTTTGTGGATGTGAATTTCTTGTGCTTATTACAGAGTAGGACTAACAAGACTGGTTACAACAAATGCTGTGCAAGTTTCTCCAGCCCTTCTATGCTAACTTCTGGTTAGCAGCCTTTCTTGCTGACTTTAGTTCGGTCAGCTATGGCAGACTGGTGCTTTTGTGATGTGGAAGTTCCATTAACTCACTGTGCTATCCAAGGCCCAGGTTTACATTGTTAAAGTTAGCTAAAATAAGAAACCTGGGTGTTTGTAAAACAGTGCAAAATTGTTAGGCATTCTTATTATTATATATTAGATTTATAAGGGAGGAAGGATGAACCAGTGGACAAGATGCTGGTCAGGCACTATCAGTTCCCTGCTCTGCCACCGATTTATTTTGTGACCGTGGGCTAGTTGTTTATTATTTGTATTCCGGTAGTACCTAGGAGCCATATTCATGGACCAGGACTCCATTGTGCTAGGTGCTGTACAAAAACAGAACAAAAAGATGGTCCCTACAGCAAAGAGTTTACAGACTTAGGTGTAAAAGAAGAGACAACCTGGTGGATACAGACATGCAAATCGAGGACTACACGGAAACAATGAGGCAGTGCTGTTCAGCATGATAGGCAGTGGTCTCAACACAACCATGGCCTAATGGTAAAGTTTTTTGTAGGCATCCTGGGAAAGGGAGATTTATTTTGCTGCCTCAGTTCCCCAGCTGTAAAAGGGATGTTGTTACATTACATAACCATTACCTTAATATTTATGAGGTGCTCAGATACTACAGTGTTGGGTGATATAAGCATGTAGATAGATAAATACTAGTATATCTATTATACAATTGAAACGTCAGGGTTCCTAAAGCAGGTCTGCATTGTTAAGGATAGTTGCCTCTATCCCAAATGATGTCTAATTACTTAAAAAAACATGAATTGGTTATCAGGGCTTTGGAGCGGAGCCCGGAGCCGGAGCACGAACCATTTTCAGCCTGTCCAGTTGTTACGTTGCACTAGTTCTGAGACCTCTGATCTACTAAGTCAGGAGTGCCCAACCTGAGCCTGAGAAGGAGCCAGAATTTACCAATGTACATTGCCAAAAAGCCACAGTAATACGTCAGCATCCCCCTTCCGCTCCCAGAGCCTCCCACCCTCGCCGATTAGCTGTTTTGTGGCATGCAGGAGGCGGGGGGGGGGAGGAGTGAAGGCACAGCAGGCTCAGGGGAGGGGGCAGGAAGGGGTGGAGTGGGGGCAGGGCCTCTGGCAGAGCCAGTGGTTGAGCAGTGAGTACCCCCTGGCACACTGGAAAGTTGGCGCCTGTAGCCTCAGCCCCGGAGTCGGTGCCTAGACAAGGAGCCACATATTAACTTCTGAAGAGCCTCATGCAGCTCTGGAGCCCCAGGTTGGCCACCCCTATACTAAGTCATGCTGGCTCCTGAATCAAACAGGTGGTGTGTTTACTTTCCCCTGTTTTGGTACAATAATTCTAAGCATTAGAGCACGTTTGTTATCTGAAGGTTTGATATGCCTAAAAACAGGTCCCCGATGATGATATAACTTCCAGTATTTTTCATTTGTGTTTAAAAGTGACCATCATATCAATACCTGATTATCTTAGTCACCATTTGTACTTTTTTTTTTTTTTAATTTAAGTCCACCTGGATGATAAGAAAGACAGGTCTGTTTCATTATCTTCATGTCATGCACTATCAAAACATGCACATGACCACACAAAATATATGTATACAGGTTCAATTTGTCAGTTGTTCTTGTTTAAACAGTACGTTCTTGCTTTTCCCCCAGCATCTTCCTCAGTCCTGTGGTGAAGATGCAGTTCAGAGTTCATGACACGTTTATTTCTATGGCAACAGAGTGTTGCCTCAAAACACAGGGTTATGATAATATTTAACTCTTCTAAACCACTTTTCATTTGTCTAGAGCTTTGAGATCTAAAGGAAAGTAAGTACCATCATCCCTATTTTACAGATGGGCAATTGAGGCCAAGAGCCAACCTCTGTTACCACTGCCTAGCATGCTTTTCAATATTGTCTCTTTGTTTCTTTGTATTCCCATCTGTCTGTCTGTATCCATCCACTGTCTCTTGTCTTATACTTAGAATGGAAGTTCTCTGGGGCAGCATGTCTATTTGTTCTGTGTTTGTACAGCACCTAGCACAACGGGGTCCTGATTGCTATGATGCTAACATGATTAATAACAATAATAAAAGACTTTCCCAAGGTCCCACTGAAGTTCAGTGACAAAGGCTGGCAGAGGAAACTACGTCTCCAGACTCCTAGTCTGGTCCCTACCCAGGCTCCTTACTGTGGTCCCCTGAGGGTCTCTCACACCTCTGGAATGACAAATAGAGAATTAATTAACTCTTTAGTTCCTAGCTTGAGGAAATCCCTTCTGTGAAAAGATTTCTCTGAAGAAAAATTCTTCCTGAGACTAGAACAAAGATCTCTAGCTTCTAATATGATTACTTTGCCATTAAGACAAAGAAGAAAGTTTTTGCTAAAGATAAAGCCTCAGTTACACTGAACTAATTAATGGATTTTGCATATCAAATCTCTATCCCCCCCGCCTCTGTTCCATTATTGAAATATATTACCCCCTCCAAGATTGTTTGTTGAGTTTTTCTCCCATGAACACAAGGCTTACCCTTACCAAAAAAAAAAAAAAAAATCAGTAACCTAATAAGAGACAGACATCAAAATATTTTGTGCAGGGCTGGTATGGTATTACAACAGATTGTCTCCACATACAAACACCCTAGAAATCTTCTCTAGTAATCTTTTCCAAGAAGCTATTTGTACACCGTGCTTATTTCAAACATTTTTGAAATTACTGTTATATTTAAAGTTTTAGACTGAGGGTTGTCTCCTACAGAAAAGACTAATGCCCCACAAACTGGCTTTAAGCACAGTTTGCCAAACCAGTGTGCATGAGTCATAACTGCTTTACAGATTGAGCCTGATCCTCGTTTATACTGTGGCCCTTTGATGTAGCTAGAGTGGCATAAAGGGGCCTGATCATAAATGAGAGGGCTGTGGGTTTTTTCGCCTTTAAAAACAACAATTTTTTAGCTTAGGAACTAATGGAAAAATATGATAGTGACTAAAGCATAAGCCTGGAAGTTAGGAGATCTGGGTTCTAATCCCAGCTCTACCATTGATTTGCTATGTGACCTAGGGCAAATCGCTTAATTTCTCATCTCACTACTTCTTCCTCCATCCTTAGACCCATCTATACGGGGTCAGCTCTTCAAAACCTTCTCCATTCCAGTTTGTCTTGAAGAAGTTCCTTGGAAACTCTGGACCTAATCAGATCCTTCTATATGGCATCCATTCATTCGCCTTGTTTTGGATCTTCCAACCCTTCTCTTACCCTCCCCTTCTAAGTTTAACACTCTGTTTCCTATATATTCTTCCAATTTTCTTTTCATGTGACCAAAGCATCTAAGCCTGGAATCCCTCAGCTTTCCTATAATTGGTACCACCTTCACACTTCCCCGTTCCACAAATGGTCTCTCTCGCCTCACTTCTGACATCTGTTAAACTTGTGAAATCCTGGTGATCCTTGAATGGAAGTTACTATAGACGAGCAAAGTGTCATTTATTCACATTAGTATAACGTGAAATGCACCACGGTCATCTTCTGAACGTGGAGACTTAAAAGCAAGAACTAGTTTCAGAATTGGTTATTTGTAACTGTTAATCTTTCATTATTCCATTTGGCTTTTAGTCCAGCTGCACCCATTGCTCATGCCCATTGTCAGCAATGGATAATTTTTCTAGAGCAGACAAGGCTTAAATTAGCCTACAGGTTTTTTTACTCTAGTGTCCCAAATTGAGATTTCCTCAGATCACCAGTCCACATAAAAACCACCTCACAATTGGATGTGACTGCAGTCACTGCTCATTACAGCCCTACATACTGGACTAGCAGTGGGGGATTGCCAGTCAAGGATTGAGATGCCTTGGCAGAGCTGTAGATGGAGACAAAACTAAAACAGCAACAGCTACTGCAGGTTAGGAGTGAGATGCATTGGCAGAGTTGTTTAAGGGATATTTGCACAACACTTGGCCATGCTGTGTGACTCAAGGCAATCTTAAGTTTCACACTTGACTCTGTGCTGAATTTGCTCATATGAATGATGGGGCATTCCCTCCATAATAAGTGGTGTAAAATGCTTTGATTATCCTTGCAAAACCTTCAGCAGCCTGCAGTACCTTGTCTAACTGAGCCCCTGTGCAATTATCCTTTGTGGTTATAGTGGCATTTTTCTCCCTCCCTCCCCCCCCCCCCCCCCAGCTGTAACTCAGCAGGCAGCCTTACAGCTTTTGAAGGCTGTGTGATTCAAACCCACTGCCATTGGTCAGGATGTGAATCACAGCCAAGCTAAAGTGGGGGAGAAAACCATGTGCTAATATACAGTACCAGATGCTGGTCTCCATTGTAGGGAAGCCTTTTTTGCCGTAGGCTTCGTTCATTGTTCAGCGGCCTATAGAGAGGTTGGAATAAAGGGTGTGATGATAACTGGAAGAAAAGGTAAACAGGGAGGATTTTCTGGGTACCACATATAAACTACGATCACAGAAAAAGCCTTTAGCTGAAAAGATGTCATGCTGCTGCTCTTTTCCAGGCTGGCTTGGATACTTCAACAATTCTTTGCTGCAGTGAATGAAGTCTGCGTTGTTGTGATGCTCTTCCTATTCATGATTTGCTTTAGTTTTCATATGACGACATTGCTATTCTGGAAAAAACATGTTTATCTTTTATAAATGTTGTGTACAGGGAAATTTGATCTTCCGATCTCTATCTCCAGGTATATATCCTTATCTGTGGGGAATCTCTTAATCCCTATCCTATAGTGGTCACTAGTGTGGGGAGGAAAAACAACCAACAAACACCCACCTTCATTTAGAAGCCACTCTTAATTAATAGCCACACCTTTACCATGGCAGTTTGCTGGCATAAGTAATTACACCTCTACCCCGATATAATGCTGTCCTCGGGAGTCAAAAAATCTTACTGCGTTATAGGTGAAACCGCGTTATATCAAACTTGCTTTGATCCGCCGGAGCACGCAGCCCCGCCCCCCCGGAGCGCTGCTTTACCGCGTTATATCCAAATTTGTGTTATATCGGGTCGCGTTATATCGGGGTAGAGGTGTGTATATATAATTATAATCACTTATTTTGTATTTGCTTTACCAGTTAGGATTGAGACCTCATTTATACTAGTTTTGTACAGACACCAAGAAAGACACTGTCCTGCCTCAAAGAACTCACAATTTAATTTGATTGTAATTCTGATTTAGTAGGAACTGCTCTCAATGTTACATTTGTAGGGGAGCAGAATTAATTTTTTCCCCTTCAGTTTTTAAAGGTGCAGCTTCTTGCAGACTAATCTGGTACAAAGGTGTAATAAAATTGAAACAATGTAAAATAAAAATTATTTTACAAATAGTGTATTCTTATTTGGAGCTTTTTAACTGAGTTTATCTAAATGGCATAGAGGAAAGTATGGGCAAGGAAAGGTAATTAATCAATTAATACTCCAATATGCCAATGACAAGCTGAGTTGTGTCTCACCTGAAAATAACCTAATTATTCAAACTCATTGAAATCAAAATAGGGATGTACTGCTAATTAAAGAGCAACATTTCTGCTCTTGAGTCTTTCTGTGGGAAAACAGCTTTGAAAGGAAATATTTGGCTCTGGCTTGCTGAGTTAGTGAGAGCCAGATTCCACTCACCATTAGTCATTATTGATGCTTTCCTCTTGAGCAATTGGAGACTTGAACTTGTGGGCCTTGGATAGCTTGGCTTTAATGCAGCCACAGGTACAGTTAATTGGCTTCAAGCATGGTATTTTTCATTATTTATGGGTCTGTTCATGGGATTATAAATCCAAGTATGTTGCATGGTTTTAAAACAACTTTAAATAAAAATCTATAAAGCTTGCCACCAGTTCTGATGCTTTCACAGCTCAATGTTAAGCATTAGACTGTTTTTTGTTTTTTTTTCAAAAATCACCCATTGGTTAAATGCAGTAGTAAAAAAAAGGGCTTCAGTTCCTTACGTTTTCTTGCTTAAGATTCCCAATGTGTCAACCAAGGACGAGTAGAGAGAAAAATATAGGGCCTAATTCTGCTGCAGTTGATCACATTAAATAGTTTCTTACACATTCAAGTAGTAAAAAGGATTTTCCTGGGATTACTTGAATAAGTAAGGCTGTCAGAATCAAGTTCTTCAGAATCAAATGCATTGGTAGTACTTTTGGTGACTAATTAAAATGCCCAGAATTGCTTTGTGATGGAGGGAAAGAAGATGCACCAGTTTATTTTTCTGCTGTTTGGAGTTGCTAGTTCTGTAAAATATGGGTCTCTGTGAACCAGGTTATTGGTTTGTCTGCCAAAGTTTTGAGCTATTTGGAGTGAATCCACAAGAAATCCAAACGGGGGGGAAAAGGCTTTGCAAAAGGCCTCCCTTGTGTAGGAGTTTTAGCATGTATAAGAAAAAGCAGAGTTGTCTACTAGTTAAAGAATAAGACATGGAGCCAGAACTTCTGGCTTCTCTTCCTGGCTCTTCCAGTAACTCTCTGTGTGACCTTGGACAAGTCACTCTCCTTCTCTCTATCAGTTTACTTACCTCTCTCATACTCAGTGTTTGTTTGTAAAGCACATTGAGAGCTGTGGATAAAAAGGCCCTATATGAGTGTAAAATAGCATCTATAATATTAGGGAAAAGAAGTGCATCTGCGGTTTCTTGTAGGACTCCCTGTGCTGCTTGGAGAACTTGGTAACGTCATTCTTACTGGCCTACAGAAAATATAAGTGTAAACAATGATAAGTAGAAATACCATTAGAACACTCGCAGCGGAGGGGAGGGCTTGTGGCCATCTGACTGAGGTGCTGACTTGTACTAGGAGACCTCCATTCTGGCAGGAAAATCTGTTGTGTTTAAAAAGCTCATCTAATTTCCAATGTCTATTTTTTTTTATAAGCTGGAAAGAGCCAAAAGAACTTTATTTGCCAACAAACTTCATATAAAACGTTAAAAAAAAAAATTGTGACCAGAACTCATGTCAAAACTAATCCCTTGAGTCTTATTTAACATATACAGTACACCCCCAAAAGTTTTAGATAATTAACATATGGCTTTTGTCAATTCATGTTGTTTTAATCTCTGCTCCTTTTTTACATTTTTCCAGTTAACTACATGCTAAAGTATGTGGCTTAGACTCCGAGCAAAAGAAGACTTTTTATAGATTCAGATACATAAATGGTGGGCCTGATTCCTATTTACACTGTGAGTGATGTGTATAAAATGCTTAGCATAAATGAGAATCAGGCTTTCTATATATCCAAAGCTATGCAAAAGCCAGAGCAGGTGGGAAAGATGCACATTCATGCTTTCACACACAGGATGGGAAAGGAAAAATTTAGTTTTGTTTTCTGTGGTTGCATAGGTCAGTTCCCAGGATTTCCATCTTGTTCAAAGACTTGAACATCCTCTAATCCAGGGGTTGGCAACCTTTCAGAAGTGGTGTGCCGAGTCTTCATTTATTCACTCTAATTTAAGGTTTCACATGCCAGTAATACATTTTAACGTTTTTAGAAGGTCTCTTTCTATAAGTCTATAATATATAACTAAACTATTGTTGTATGTGAAGTCAATAAGGTTTTTAAAATGTTTAAGAAGCTTCATTTAAGATTAAATTAAAATGCAGAGCCGGTGGCCAGGACCCGGTGGCCAGGACCCGGGCAGTGTGAGTGCCACTGAAAATCAGCTTGCATGCCGCCTTCGGTATGCGTGCCATAAGTTGCCTACCACTGCTCTAATCTCTTTTCCTCCTTCCTCCCCCCCCACCCCCCAGCTCTTTCTCTTGAGGCCCTTGTCTAAGGTTGCCAACTCTGACTGAAAGCTATTCCGGGAGATTTTCTTTTTCCTAACATGATGTAATGTCAATTTCTTAAAATATCCTATTAAAATCTCCCTAATTGCTTTCAGTAGTCACTGGGAGATTGATGCCTATTCTAGGAGACTCCAGACCAATTCTGGAGGGTTGGCAACCTTAGGCCTGGTCCACACTAACCCCCCACTTCGGACTAAGGTACGCAAATTCAGCTACGTTAATAACGTAGCTGAATTCGAAGTACCTTAGTCCGAACTTACCGAGGGTCCAGACACGGCAGGCAGGCTCCCCCGTCGATGCTGCGTACTCCTCTCGCCGAGCTGGAGTACCGGCGTCGACGGCGAGCACTTCTGGGATCGATTTATCGCGTCTAGACAAGACGTGATAAATCGATCCCAGAAGATCGATTGCCTGCCGCCGAACCAGGAAGTAAGTGTAGACGTACCCCTACCCTTGTCATGACCACCATTTGTATGAATATAGGAGTTGCCAGAATGGATTGGGCTAGTAGGTCCATCTAGCCCAGGGGTTCGGGCTAGTAGGTCCATCTAGCCCAGGGGTTCTCAAACTGGGGTTCAGGACCCCTCAGAGGGTCACAAGGTTATTTCATGGGGGGGTGTCACGAGCTGTCAGCCTCCACCCCAAACCCCGCTATGCCTCCAGCATTTATTATGGTGTTAAATATATAAAAAAGTGTTTTTAATTTATAAGGGGGGTCACACTCGGAGGCTCGCTGTGTGAAAGGGTCACCAGTAAAAAAAAATTTGAGAACCACTGATCTAGCCCCATGTCCTATCCCTGAGACCAGTACCAACTGCTTCAGAGAGAGGTGCAGGAAAACCTGTCGTGGATAATTAAGGAATAATCTCTCCACATGGAAAATTTCTTCGCAGCTACTAACAGTTAGTGAGTCTTTTCAGTGCTCTGAGCCTGTGAGTATCTTCCTCATGGGTGGAGTCACTAATGCTCTTTCTGTGTGTGTGTGTTTATGTTCCTTCCCACCCCAGAGAATGCACAAGGGACTCCCTTTTTGGAAGCCATCAGTGCTACTCTTTAATCATCCAGAAAGACTGTTGATCTACACAAACCATCACACCTTCATTTCATAGGATGAGCATGCTGCCTTTTACAGCATTCCCTTACCAGCTCTAAAAGCAAGTGGTGGGAATCAAATCCAAATATGTCATATGGCAATGCAGAGGCCTTGTCTACTTTAGAAAGGGTTTGCCAGTATAGCTATACAGGCAAACCTTCCTAGTGAGATGCAGCTTATACCAGCAAAAGAATGCTTTTGCCAGTATAACTACAGTTCCTCGAATGAACTAAACTATCTCAGCCAAGGGACTTTTTGCTGGTATAACTGTATTTACACTGGGGCATTTGTTGGCATAGCTATGTCAGTTAGGAGTGAGAGCCCCCTCCCCCCTTCCTAGCTGACATAGGTGTGCCAGCAAAACTTTAAATGTAGGCTGGACCAGAGTGTTTCCATGGAGGCCACCAGGCTGATATGACCGTTGTGTTTTGATTTATAGAAAGGTGAAGTAAAGAGCAAAGTAGGTTTTAAATGCTTACGTTAAGAACAGAAACTTTTTCAGGTGCTTAATTTCATGTCCATGCAACCACTGACTGCATCTGTGAACTTCTAATTACATTATATATAACTTCTATATTCATCACAGGCATATTTGATGTTAAAGTTCTGTTGGGAGAAGGGGTTAGTAAAAATTGCCTCATCATCGTGATGTCGCAGTGATGTTCTGCATACCGGACATGTTTGTTCCTCTGCTTTGTTATTTGACATTAAAGGTGGGATTATTAATTTGCCCTTAGCCTACATAGGTGATACCCCCTCCCCCCCCCTTATTTTTTTTTAAGCAGAATGCTCTCCCAAAGAGAGAGGATTCTCAAAAGTTGTGTAACTGGATTTGGACAAGTCCTCAAAATCAACATGAAAGAGGTGGGCAAAATATATTGGTCGCTGGCAGTAGTTAACTCACTGGGTATTTTAACTGAATTTAGTGCTCAAATTTAGCCAGTGTAGTGAAACACAGGGGAATTTAAGAGGTGAGATTTGAACTCCTGGTCTCAAAAGGTGCTAAATTTAACAGGGTTGGAAACTGACGGCTGCTTATCCCCAGAACAAGTACAGCACAGGCAGCATTAGTGCAGACTTACTTACACCTGCTAGCATGCCTCAACTCTGATCTGGAGAGACCCCTGCTATGTGAAAAGAGGAGAGTTCAATCTGCATGGACCATTCAGTTCTTGGCATCTCTGCTGTGTGTCCTCTGCATAACAGCTACTTCATGTCACAGCAGCCAAACATGCTGTCACCTGCTTTTATGTTTTCTCCTGAACAGTGCTATGGGCTTAAGGGCCAGAGGCAGATGGGACTAAGGCAGAGCAAGGTAAAGCCTGAGACAGACAGGCAAGCAGAGTCAGGAGTGTAAGGCAGTGCAGTGCGTGAGTGAGAGCATCAGAGTCATTGCAATGTGTCAGTAAGAGAGAGCACCATTGCTCAGGCAGATGCAGTCTAGGTACTCAAAACGACTGTGCCACCCATGTGTCAAAAGTCTTCCATCTGTACCAGAGACAGCATCATGCTAGCGAAGTTTGGTGCTGCACAGTAGTGCTTTGATACTGTACCTTCACTCTGATTTGAAATCTCTCTGCTGCACTGTTGAGCAGACTGTCAGTTATGCTGAATTCTGTCTGTGAGTTGTAGTTTTGTGATGTGGTTAGTATCTAGCAGAGACCATGAGACTCACTGTTAGCATTCAGATATTACAGTGATGCGGGTGGGATTAAGAATTTGAATGAAACTGAGTCTCACTTCTGGAGCTCTAAGTCACAAGTAAAAGTCTGGTATATTACAATGTTCATGCTTCACCCCATAGAGAAGATTCAAAGTATTTGAGACTCATGCAGTTTTCTCTGCACATTTGCCTATGAAGAGAGGTTATTGAATGCTATAACTTCCTAAAAGAAAATGAAAAAGGATTTGTCACCTCTTAAGACAGGTAACTTTTTAAAGTTTGTTAGTAAGCTAATCTTTTATTGCTAGAGCAGATGGCTTCAAGAGCTGAGTGTTAGGTTTGGAATACCCTAGACTGTTTGGAACAAATCCTGGGAAGGTTAAATCTACCCCTCTTTATTCTAAGTGGATCAACAGAGTTTCCTGTAGCTTAATATGTGAGAGTCTTTTTCAGAGGAGATCTTCAAAACCGAGATCTTATTTTCAGTGTGTGGGTATTAAAGATCTCATGGCTTCTTTGCCAGCATGTCCACAACTTTTTATACTATATAAAATGCACGCACACTTAGTATAGAATACCTTGTTTTGGCTGTGTCCCTCTTAATCCAGAGGTAGTTGCTTTTCAGTGATTGTGTTTGTATGTGATTTGTGATGCTTTGAGGGTGACATGCTATATAAATATAAAATATTATTGGACGCATAAAGGTTTTACATGGCCCAACCTTTGTTGCAAGTTTCAATGAATGTAATGGAAGTATTGGAGCATAAGCTTTCGTGGGTGAATGCCCACTTCATCAGACGCAAGTAATGGAAATTTCCAGAGGCAGGTATAAATCAGTATGGAGATAACGAGGTTAGTTCAATCAAGGAGGGTGAGGTGCTCTGCTAGCAGTTGAGGTGTGAACACCAAGGGAGGAGAAGCTGCTTCTGTAGTTGGATAGCCATTCACAGTCTTTGTTTAATCCTGATCTGATGGTGTCAAATTTGCAAATGAACAATATATATATATGTCTTCTTACTGTATTTTCCACTGCATGCATCTGATGAAGTGGGTTTTAGCCCACGAAAACTTATGCCCAAATAAATTTGTTAATCTCTAAGGTGCCACAAGTACTCCTCGTTCTTTCAGCTACCTTCGGTAGCTATCCCTAGATTTTATCTTTGTTCTTGGTGTTTGTTTGAAGATGGTCAGGGCAATTCTGGTTAGTCCCTCACTTTGCCCTCTCAAAGGTTTCATAGAATCATAGAATATCAGGGTTGGAAGGGACCTCAGGAGGTATCTAGTCCAACCCCCTGCTCAAAGCAGGACCAATCCCCAGACAGATTTTTGCCCCAGATCCCTAAATGGCCCCCTCAAGGATTGAACTCACAACCCTGGGTTTAGCAGGCCCATTCACTGTATAAGTGTTGCATTCTTGTGGCCAGGACTGTCTTTTCATTGTAAGTATGTATTGTGCCTAGCACATTGGGGCCCAGTCCAGGATTGAGACCTCCATACTCTGCTGCAATACAAGTCATATATCCCCACTTATTTTAAAAAATAAAATAGTTGATAATCTCAATCTCCAAATTTTAGTGGGATGTTCATATCCGGCTGTGTAGTGAACAGTTTTCCCAGTACTAGGACAAGCTTATAAATGGAGGCCACTATTTTGACCCCAGGTAAATGTTGCTATACCTTTGCTTCCTATGGTAGCAAAACACAACTCCACTGGTGTAACATATACAACTTTCCAAGGCTCACAGTCAACCATCTAGCTGTCATTTTTGGAAAGGATAGTCCACATTACTGCTTCCCATCTTCTTTGAAGCAGCATCTTCCTTCTACCCTAATTCTAGATTATATAGATAATGGTTCACCGATATCCTTTTAATGTGTAGGGATCAAGAGATATCTTACTGCTATTTTTTGATTTCTAAATCCTCTCTCCACTACAAGTTTCTTCATGTTATATAGGGACAGAAGGGGGTATGGGGATTAGCTAATTTATTTAATGGCATCTCTTAATGCCTTTTGATCAGCTAATGAATAAACGCACCCTGTCAAGCTGTCATTTTTACAGATTTGTGCAAATAAAGCCTCTCATAAATAAAATTAATATCCCTCCAGGGAGGTCTGGACTTTTTGACCTTGACCAGTTATTGAAAATTCAAACACAGAATTCAGAGGGATTTCTCTCCTCTGCTGACTGTTAAATACCTCTGGTCTCCTGATAATGTCAGTCACAAGGGATTGCATTGCTGGGAAGGAAAGTATCATGCTATGTTTCTCAGTTATGATGTATGGAGTGTCTGTGATCTCTGTCACGTTAGTCTTTGGAATACTGCGTAGCAAATACTTGATATGAAGCACAATAGAAATTCACAACGCATGGCTTATTTTTGTACTCCCAGTTTTATGTTGGAAAAACAAAATCTGATCCAGGATACTCCAAAATTTAGGGGAAGTAAGAAGGAGATCCATTAATTCACTGTGCCTTGGAAATGCCCATTGTGAAAAACACGGTGCACGTGATGAATTGTTCATACATACATTTTAAAAGGCAGGGGACTATAAACAGGAATCTTCAGGTTTAAGGCAGGTGAAACCTTGTGTTTTCAGGTCTCAGTCCTTATCTTCAAGGCACTTAATGATCTGGGCCCAGAATACCTAAATGATCATGCAGCGCTCTAGGACAAGGATTGTCTTGGGCATAATGGAACTGTTTACTGCAAGGGTTAAGTTCATTTGTGCAGGAGATAGAGCTTTCTCAGAGGCTAGTCTACACCTATGAAACAAACTCCAGGAGATCACCACAAACCTTACCACCTTCCTTTCCAAGTGCAAGGTATTGCATCAGCCTTGCATTCACTAGTGTAAGCACACAACATATCATACATCCAAAGAAAATTAAAAATACAATCCACACGTAATTTTCCCCCTGAAGAAAGGAGAAAGAAGGAAACCACATATGACATGCTAGTCACATACCTTAGTGCACTGCAGAAAATTGTGCAGATACCAGAATGGTGTGCGTGCTAAAATAATTTGAATAGAATTTCTCTACATGGTAACCTCTCTGTACTGAGAAATTGTCATTGATTAAAATAGTAAAATTAATGTTGCATCTTGTATTACTCTGTGCTTCTGTAGCACCTGTCATCCAAACATTTTAAAAACATTAACTAATTCCATCTTTGCAAATGTTCCTGTGATATAAGTAATGGATACTTAGAGATTAGCTGCCACTGAAATGCAGCCATTTCTGGGGTGGTATGTCATAACTGTTGAACAGTGCAGAACAGCAACACTAGATAACAGTTTAGGACTGAAAGTGAGGAAGTGTGTCTAGCAGAAACTAGGTGGGATATAGACAGGCAGAATGTAATTGCCAGAGTTGAAATTTAGCTTGGACACTAGGATTCAACCCCAATCCTTGGAAAAATGGATTTGAATTTTTGATGAACACAAGTGGTCAGGACTTTGGTTTTGCATCTCATCTAAAAGATGGGCAACATGTCTTTCCCTAAATCAGTCCTATCATATCTTATTTCTTATTTTATCTCTTAACCTCTCTGTGTATCTGTTCCTAATGTGCCTTTTCCCATTGTACCTAGGTGCCAAAAGATTGACATTTTTCAAATCTCAAAAAAAGGTCCTGTTTAGGTTCTCTTTGATTTTTGAGCAAAAGTTTGGGACAGTTATTATTTTATCTGAACTGGTGCACTCTGCTGAGAATCTACTGGGATCAGAAGTCTTTCTTTTTGTTTTGTATTCTGACTCCTACCACTTAGAAGTACAGATAAAATTCAGTATATTTGTGGGGATTTGAACTATTGCTGGGTTTGACAATGAGAAGTCTTTTCCCCTTATCCCTGAGCTGTAAAAGAGTGACAAATCTGATTGACAGAGATTTTTTTTAAAATGTTAAAATTTTAAATCTCATTATAACATGCACTGCCAAGTCTCCGTAAGAGGAAGACACTTAGCTTTTTTAAACTTAAAATTAATTCGGGGGGAAAGGGGAGAGTCTTCCACCACATAGATGAGACTCGACAGGTCTGTTTATCCACTGATGCTCTAGAACTGTCAGCACCACCACACTGAATGACACACCTTTCTTTCACTAGCCTGACTTTCTTGTTATTTTTGTGTGTCCCCCTTTGTGCCTGAAGCTGCTAGGTAGAAGTGTAGAGAAAGCAAAAGTCATGACCTATCACATTTTTGGAAGAGCAGTATGCTTCCACTATGTGGGGGGCGGTGGGAGGAAAAATATTCTACCACACATTACATCTTCTGTCTGCTGTAGCTATAGAATGCAAAAGAATAAGTTAAGATTCAGTAGAGTGTTTTGCCATAAGATTGCAGTACTCAAAATTTCTGTCTTGGTTGTCAGAGAGACGAGGTGGATGAGGTAATATCTTTTATTGGACCAATTTCTGTTGGTGAGAGAGACAAGCTTTCAAGCTTACACAGAGCTCGTCTTCAGGTCTGGGAAATGTACTCAGAGTGTCACAGCTAAATACAAGGTGGAACAGATTGTTTAGCATAAGTAGTTAACACATATTTCCAAGGACCATTCAAGGTGAAGTGTCCCATTAACACCTCTCCAGTGATTGGGGCAAACTGGAGAGGGGGGATTCAGTGGGTTACAGGTTGTTAGAGTAAACCATAAATCCAGTGTCTTTATTCAGGCTATGATTCTTAGTATTTAGCAAAGTTGTGAATTTGAGCTCCCAGGCTCATCTTTTGAAGGTATTCTGCAGGCTTCATTTGAGGATGAGGACTGAGAGGTCAGATATAGAGTGATCACTTTGGGGAAAGTGTTCACCCACAGGTGATATGGCATTTTTGTCTTTTATCATTTTTCTGTGAGAGTTTGCCTCGTTTCACCCATAAAGTTGTTGTTGGGGCATTTAGTGCACTGGATGAGATATACCACATGTAGCAATAGGCGTGTGTAGGACCCATGGATCTTGAAAGGTGTGTTGTGAGGCATCTTGACCTTTGTACCAGCGGAGATATGTCTACAGGTTTTGAATCTGTCGTTTTGGCAGGATCTGGTGCTGCTTTGAATTGGTGTGTCCTGGTTGGTAGGGAGCTTGCTTTTGATAAT
Organism: Emys orbicularis; assembly: GCF_028017835.1. Classification (NCBI taxonomy): domain Eukaryota; kingdom Metazoa; phylum Chordata; order Testudines; family Emydidae; genus Emys; species Emys orbicularis. The sequence continues at coordinate 1,833,054 of NC_088703.1, read as the reverse complement.
GAGCTGGGAGTGGTTGGGGGTGTTGTTTAAAGAACAGAAGAGGAGATTCAGGAAAGATTTCTTTCAGGACATGGTCTCCATTGAGTATGCGTTGTAACTGTCTGATGATCTCCCATGTGGGAACATTAATACACTAGCATCAAGTTCCTGGACACCATGATCAGCATCTGCAATGGAACCTTACAAACAACTGTATACAATAAACCCACGGAGCACCACACCTACCTTCACAGATTCAGTAACCACTCCAAGCACACCAAGAAATCTGTTATCTACAATCAAGCACTCAGATACCACAGAATATGCTCCGAGGATATACACTTTTACATACTTAAAATGGCCTTCACCAAACAAGGACACTCCACCAGAGAAGAATTAGACACTCATGTCTGGCCCATGCCAGCTGACTCACTCTCACGGGGCTCGGGCTGTGGGGCTGTTTAATTGCAGTGTAGACTTCCGGGCTTGGGCTGGAGCTCGAGCTCTGGGACCCTCCCACCTCACAGGGTCCCAGAGCTTAGGATCTAACCTGAGCCCAGAACTCTGTACTGCAATTAAACAGCCCCACACCCTGAGCCGCACAAGCGTGAGTCAGCTGGCACAGGCCAGCTGCGGGTTTTTAACTGCAGTGTAGACATACCCTCTGAGTACATTTCCAAGACCTCAGGAAGAGCCCTGTGTAAACGCGAAAGCTTCTCTCTCTCTCACCAACAGAAGTTAGTCCAATAAAAGATAATACCTCACCTATGTTGTCTCGCTAATATCTTGGGACTCAACTCAGCTACAATAACACTGCGTATCTTGCTTGTTCTCAGAATGAAACATTGTGAGAACCAGGTTAGAGAGATTTGGGGTGTTTGGTTCATGAGACGCTTGCACAGTCTTATGAAGTGAGCCACAGAACTTAAAAGCTGGAGAACCACTGCTCTAGGAAGTCACAAAATTCTAATAAGTAACACTTTGCCCAAATTAACCATAAGTAACACTTCATCCTGCTCTAACACCTACTATCTGAGGATCTCAATGCTCTTTACAATTATTAACTAATTCAGCCTCACGTTAGGGATGTAAAATACTAAACAGTTAACTGGTTAACCGATAAGCATTAGTCTTACCAGTTAACCGACCCTAACCGTTAACCCCCAGCCTTGGGGCCTGCTGGAGCAGCCCCAGCCCTGAGCCGGCCCACCGACCCCAGCCCCAGCCACACTGGCCCACTGGAGCAGCCCCAGCCGCTCGCTCTTTAATTGGTTAACCGATTAAACAACATAATTTTAATTGTTTAAACAGTTAACTTTTTTAATGGATATTTACGTCCCTACCTCACGTCATCCATATGAGGTGCTTTAGGAGTACTGGGCCCATGTTATGGATGAGAAACGGGCACAGAGACAACAGGACTTATCCAAGACTATGTTGGAAGTTTGAGGTATATTCAGGTCAGAACCTGTCTCCTGCTTTCCACTCCTGTGTCTTAACCACAAGATCTTCTGGCCTGAACTTCAGTGGCATAGCACCTGCAGTTGACATTAGCTTCAGTGGGATTTGTGGGTGGTTGGCATTTTTGAAAATCAGGCTAATCTCTCCTCTTTTTTTCTTCCACCAATATGCTTGAAAATAGCATTTCAATCAAGAATGTGAAAGTGCTTACAGAAACTACAATCAAACCGGACACATCTTTCAATCCTTTTAGCCAAGTGCCTGCAGTCCCCGTTTCAAAGCATTGCTAACAGTGATGCAACTGGAGCAAGCAAAGTTTAATCTGTGTCTAGAACTTTTTATTTAATTAGCATATGAGCAACTATTTGCTTTTATTGTATCTGTAATGTTGAAACGTGATTGTGTTTAAAGTGTGTACAACTCTGTATAAAACAGAACTCGATAACCTATGAATCCTGAGAGGTTGAGGAAGGAAGTCATGTCAGGCTGCTTTGCTCCAAAGTGTCCTCCATTGGAGGTTCCTTTATTCAGTGATCTTTGATATTTGATTTTCTGGTGGACCAGAAAATTATGTAAATGTGTAGACTTCGCTGGCTGATTTCATTTGATGTGCAAATGCAATGGACAACATCTATCCCAGCTAAAATGAACCTGTGCCACTGTATTTACTGTCAAGATGCACCTTTGTGCGAAGGGAATAGGTGCAATAAAGAGCAGCAAAATCCTCCCTGCTACCTATGAAAACAGATCATTCACATTCATTTGATAGCACTCGCTATAATTTCCAGTGTTGAGTAGCAATGTTAGAATAGTCCTATTAATACCTATTTTGGGTATCTACTGCTTAAATATATCTATTTTTAGATTCTTTTGTTGTGATGTAAAACTATGGTCATTGCCAGTTTCGGCCAATAATAATACCATGGTATTTTTTCATGCTTGGTAATTCCATTCTGCCTTGCTAAATTCTCCTTACAGTTGGCTGCATGATCCTTTTTCACTTCCTGCCCTAAATTGTTATGTGCTCTTGCAGCACACTGATAACAGCTGCCTGATTTCCCCCCAGAGGTGGCTGCACATTAGTGGCAGGTGAAGCAGTTTCTGTATGTATCATGTAAATCAGTTTGTAAAGCACTTCAGAATGCTTTGGGATAGAAGGTGCTATAAAATTCAAATTGGCATTATGTTATATTCTAGCAATGTCTGGCTTGGGTCTTTACCATCTGTGTTTGTGATATATATAGTAAGCTCCTCAGAGCAAGGACCATGTCAGCTGCAGTGACTTTTGCAGCCATGATTACACTAGTGCTTATTGAAAAATAAATAGATAATTTAAACAAATAAAACAAAGGGCAAAAACAAATATAATTCCACAGGTTGAGGAATTGTTGGTATGGGGGGAGGTATGTGTTGCAAAGAATTCCCCATTGTGAATAGCTCTTTCAAACGTAGAAATAATTTGCTGTCGTTCTGTGCTAAATTTCCCTGTGCTGATTTTATAGATGAGAGTCCGTGGCATCAGATGAAGTCTCATGGTCCCATGTTTCGAACACCAAGAAGGCTAATTTTGCAGCTTTTAGTGCCTCTGTGTGTGCTATTAACACTTCATTACAGTTCTTACAGCCTCCATCTACTCCCTGTGGTTCTCCATTAGACAGCCCCTCTGAATCCTGTCTTTAGTATAGTCACTGCATGGTGAGAAGCAGGAATTCAGTGGAGTGTACCACCACACTTAACATGTATACTATACAGGGCATCCTCTGGTCCTGGGAGTCTGGTATTTGACACACAATTGCAAAGTGAACAAGGGAGGGAAATGTTGGGGTCAGTGGATGACACTCATTCTGGCAGAGAAACCAGAGAATTGGCAGCTTAGATTTCTCAGGACCTTAGAATTGGTAATTATCCCAAATTTTGCTAAAACCACAATTCTGATAACCTCCCTCGTTTTAAAAACATCATAAACTTCTACCCTGTTTTGGAATATTTAAAAAAAAAAAAAAAGCCTTTAAAAAATGTAATCTGTCTGTTTAACCTACGGTATGTATCTATCAGAGGTCCTGTCTTCCTTAGGGAAATTAGCATATCTGGCTTCAAGACTAAACTTGATAAGTTTATGGAGGGGATGGTATGATGGGATAGCGGCAATTTTGGCAATTAATTGATCTTTGACTATTAGCGGTAAATATGCCCAATGGCCTGTGATGTAGGGTGACCAGACAGCAAATGTGAAAAATCAGGACAGGGGGTGGGGGGTGATAGGAGCCTATATAAGAAAAAGGCCCCAAAATCGGGACTGTCCATATGAAATCGGGACATCTGGTCACCCTACTGTGATGGGATGTTAGATGGGGTGGGAACTGAGTTACTACAGAGATTCTTTCCTGGGTGTCTGGCTGGTGAGTCTTGCCCACATGCTCAGGGTTTAGCTGATTGCCATATTTGGGGTCGGGAAGGAATTTTCCTCCAGGGCAGATTGGCAGCGGCCCTGGGGGGGTTTTCGCCTTCCTCTGCAGCATGGGGCACGGGTCACTTGCTGGAGGATTCCTTGCACCTTGAAGACTTCAAACCACGATTTGAGGACTTCAGTAGTTCAGACATAGGTTAGGGGTTTGATACAGGAGTGGGTGGGTGAGATTTTGTGGCCTGTGTTGTGCAGGAGGTGAGACTAGACGATCATAATGTTCCCTTCTGACCTTAAAGTCTATGATTCTATTATCTGTTTTTTTTATTCCTGTGTAGCTATGGTATTCCCCTTACTTGTTTCTTATGAACATGTGCCTCTTCCCACTGCAGAGTTTTATCTGGTATATGAATAATCAGACTGAAGCACTGTGGGGGCTGAATGATTCTCTACCTGCAATCAGGCATTAATTTTCTGGAGAGTAACTAAATACATAAAATATAAGTGTGTGTAAATAAGCTCTTTAAATTTTGTTTTTCACTGAGCAGAGAAGCCCATCTTTCAGCTCTACCCCAGCTTGCAGACTTTTTGTTTACTAGATTATATCCAGCGGAGTCCCCCAAGTTCAGAGACAGCACAGAAATATTATTGTGAGCTTACAGTTGTTTCCCTTGGAACTACCAAGTGGGCGCTGTGCAGTACTAAGGATATTGCACAGCAACTGTTTAGGCTTGTTACTGCAATACATTTTGATACCTGTACCTTACTACTCAGTTGTTACATTTATATTAGCTCGGGCTGTGATCATGTCATATCTAATAAGTTAAGCATGAGTGGGCCTAGTGAGTACTTGGATGGGAGAGCTCAAAGAAACACCAAAAGTCCTGGAAGAAGCAATGTTTGTGATTCAGTAAGGGAACCTCTTCCCTTTGTGTCAGCTCCCAACCAGTGCTGTAGCAGAGTGATAGGGGGACTCTGTTTTCTGAATGATCTATAAAACTGAAGTGAATTATCTGTGAGGATTAGACGTTCCCATGGTAGTTTTCATAGAAATAGGGGTATCAATCCCATTACCGCCTTGAATTTCAATGTAGGTAATTACATATTACCTTTCTAAAAAGAAAAATTGACCCTTGTGATTTCAAATGTGGAAGTTACTTTTTTGGCCCCTGCTGTGCTGTGGTGTTGGTACAGCATGGCTGTCGTGTTCTGCTCTACACGTGGCTGCGTTTCAGTGGTGGGTGAGTGATGCAGTCTGTTAGAGGTTTGGGATCCTTTTAGGTTAAAGGCCCTGAATAAATACAGTTGTCTTTATTACTGTAGCCTGTTCATGATACTGTAAACAAGGTAAACTTCAGAGGCCAAGGGTTGTTTTTAAATTATATTCTTGTTAATAGAAATTGGTCCAGCAGTCCTTTGGAATTTCCTATGATCTTAAGGATACACCTTTCCCATCCTAAAAATACTTGTGTAAAGAGGATTCATAAGTGTTAAAGCCATACCATCTAAACATACAAAGCTCAGTCTCTTAGAAGTACTGATTTCCTCTCCTCTGTTTCTATGGAAGTGAGATATACGTAGTCTTATCCTCAGTATACAATATGTTAAGCAGCTGAATCTTATTTTCCTTTAGTTCTGATTTTTTTTTTTTTATTAGCAGGATCACATTGGGGGGTTTCATATCACAGTGCCTTTAAACCCTGCCCAGATCACAGCTGCAGTGCAGATCTGAGCACAGGAAAAGAATCCCTTTCCAGACCCAGTAACAAAAAAGGCTTTGCCTAGGAGTGGCATGATGCCAGATTTGAGGTTTTCAGAACAAATTCCTCAGTTTCACCGTTCTAAGCTGAAAACTTCAAAACGTGCTTTGCCAGGATCTGCCTAATGGCTCTGTGCTAAAAGTTAATATAGGATGTGTTTAAATGTATCTCTTTACAAATTAAAGATTTCAAGTGTATGACCAGTAGGTAATTTGATACAACTTCCTGCTGTTGCAAACACCTGTTCATTTGAACTAGTGCTTACAGCATGGGAATCATTTCGTAAAATACCCTAGTGAAGACCTAGCTGAACTGGGCTTGATTAATAGGTTCTCCTCAAGAGAGCATCAAGAAGACTGATGTGCACTGCCCGAGGTAGAGAAGGCTTTCATTGAGCTTCACCATTCTAGAGTATGCCTGGCCTTGAGCAGTGCTCTTAGTCCTTCAGCTCCCAAGAACCACATTTAACCCCTCCCAAAATTGGAAAAATTGCAATTGGAATACATCATAGTTAAGTGTAAAAAGAAACCAGAGCAACCAAGGTGGGTATAAAGAATCCTATTAGAAGGCTTTGTTTTATTGTTAAATAAATTTTGGTGAGGAGGGTTTGACTAATCAAATAAGCAAAAGTAAGTCAAAAGCATCATTAGCAGAGCAAAAAGAAATACTGAATGTTGAACTAAAGCTAACATTTTATCTCACAATATAGGGTTTTTCAGATGCACTCATAGATGAGAGAAACTAAAGCAGGAAGAAAACCTACCTACTAAAATAAATGCAATGGGAAATTGAAGACGGCGGATAAGTAAATGGTAGATTTGTTAAACAGTTACTTTGTTTTTTATCTTTGAGATCAAATTACATGGTACAATTTTGAGAGTTGTTAGCCATATGTAGTAATGTGTGATTAAGCAAATGCTAAACGGAAGACCTGAACCTTTTTTTCTTCAGGCAGGTAAAATAATTGGTCCAGAAAATATTCATCACTTCCAAAGAGTTTCAGTCATAACACTTGCAGTTCACAGATATCGTGTCAGATTTGTGAGTGACAGACATAACTCCATTATTAAAAACAAGTCATCATAAGTTATAGACTAGTCAGTTGTTGAAGGAAAATTTGGGAACGATCTTGAGAAGGGTGTTATTGAGCACACCTTTAAAAAAAATTAATTTGATCAGTGCCAATGTAGATTCATGATTAAGAAGTCTTGCTTAGCTATCTTATTTATAGTCCTGGAAGAATATTCCTGCTGCCATGTCACGCAAAAGAATTGGGGTGAATATCATATTGTTAGATTTCTATGTAACATTTGACTAAACTTCTACATTGACGTTTGTTTCTTGTGCTAAAGTCTACAAATTTGTTACAATGGGTACTTCAGTCTCCTTGCAGGTTGGGAAAGAACCAGACCTGTCAGTCACTGGTAGCTGGGGAATGCCCTGCCTCTTTAACTTGTCTCCAGATTTTTCTTTACCTACAGAGGCCTGCAGCTCCCCTCCGTGCTGCAGAGTTTTGCTGAGGAAAATTCTAAACTTTCGTTCAAATTTTTCAACTAAAAATTCAGTTCAGTAATGTGTCCATCTGATTCCCATTGCTACGTTTGATTTTTGAGCATGCGTTCTCGTTCTCACTCACACACATGCTCACGCACACACGCACACTTGGCCAGCTCTGTGGGCAGAGAGCAGTTTCCCTCACAGCCTAGTCTGGGAAGGGTCGCCATGGCTTTTCCAGGCAGGAAATGAGCCATGCAGGGTTGGAAAGACCTAGCTGTGGGGCAAGCAGCTCCCTCTCCTCCATTTCCATAAGGGGAGTGAAGCCAGAATAGCAGCATGTATATATCCCGCACCAGCAGCCACACCTCTGACTGTGGAACTCAGCCTCCTTTCTCTCTCTTTCTCTGCTTCCCCTTCCGCTTGAATCATGGGTGGAGGGCACTGGACATAGCACAAGTGCTGCCAACACCGGAGAGTGCAGTAAGGGTCCTTCAGGCACAGCCCCCTCCCCCTATTGCCTCTTCAATAACAGGCGTCCCCCTGACCTCAGGGGATCCCAATTTGTATCCCAGGTAATTTTACATGTAAGAGTGGCCTGTTCACTATACAAGCCCTTCACAGATAGCCAAGCCCAGGCAGACAATCTCAGCCCCCTCCTTTGGATATAAAATGTCTCCGGGGGCATCAGGCCAAAAGAAATAAACAAACAAATATGAACTATCATCTGAAACCCTGAATGCCCCCGCATGCTTTCACAAGGAGTGTTAATGTAGGTGGACAGTATTGCGAGTATGGTTCCTCTCAGCATAAAAATCATATGGTCTCAGGGCTTCTCCCTGGAAGGAAAGAGAGAAAGAGGGATTCAGATCTGTTTATCCCATGGCTATCTTGGCAATACAGTGTGAAACTTTATGAAAAGCTGAGGCTGTTCAGAGTGATAAGAAAAGTTGATTTACAATCCTGACTCCTGCCAGGAACTATAGGAAGGAACACAGGTCATATGGCAAGTTGAAGGAGTCTGAATTGCAACATGAGAAAATGCCTCTGTGCAAGTGGTAGCTAGAACAAGTGCAGGGTCATTAGCTGTCCTCTATTGCCTCAGGACTATCTAAAGGTCTCCCAACAAGCCCTGTCTGTAGTAGACCCCTGATTAGTGCCAGGCTCTTTCAATTTGGGAGCAAAAGTGCTTTCATCAATTAAGGTCACTGGACGTTGTCCAAATTGGGAGCAGTGCAAGAATTTCAGGAAAAGTTTTGTCCCATTCCCAATCTCAGCAACCCATGGAAAGGCCTTGACACAAATGAAATAATCCACTATATACTTTGACTGGAGCATTACAGCCTGCTCTCCATCCTATTTCTAATCTCTGAGAACTGGGAACAAGCAGAGCAGGGCCTTGTCTGTAACATCCAATAAAATTCCTAAAGGCGGCTCGTCTTCAAAACAATCCCATTTCACCATCCTCAGACAATTCTTATGTTTTGTGGAGAGTTTCAGTGGTCCAGAGGTCATATGAAACCTTGCCACTAATTCTGGGTATCTCCTCTTCATCTCACTCTATCTTAGTCATGGGCAGAAAACTAGCTCCGGTTGTATATTCTACACTCCCACAACTAGTGAATGCAGAGAATCCGGTATTTTGAAGGGATCCTTCTGGTTCAGTTCAGGGAATGGGAACCAGGAAGAGAGAGCCCAGCAGCATCCACCAGCTGGAACACAGTGGTTTATTGATCTCTGAGAACACTGCCCTCCATGGATAACAGACCAGATGACTTCTTGGTGGCAACAGTCAACATTTCTGATAGTTTTCATAACTGGGAAGAACACAATCCTATCTGTGTACATTGCACCAGAGTGGGGAGAACTCGAAGGCTTACCTGGCAGAAGTTGGATTAGCAGAGTGGCTCTGACACCCAGAAGTATGTTGCTCATCATAAGTCAGTTTAGTGAGCTGGTGATCGACTTCTTTGCATATGGAAACAATAAATAAAGTGCCCTTCAGCCTGTCTGAGTGTCAGGATCAGGGGGTGAATGACCTCTCGCAAAGCTGGGCAAGGCCTCCACTATATGTCTTCCCACCTTTTCCAGTCCTCCCCAAGATAATACAAAAGATAGGAATGAGAGAGCAACAGTGATACCAGGTATGCCTTTCTGGCTGAAAAGGCTTTGTCTCTTGGGCCTGATGAACCTAGCGTTGGGTCTTTAGATGTCGCTGTCTCTCAAAGGAGGTTTGGAATTTCAAAACCAATCCTCCATCTGGGACAAGACAGATTGAAAATAAATGCTTGGATGAAGTGATTATTGCTATCATGGACTCCAAAAGGGAAGTCAACAGATAGAATCTATTCTACTGGCTGGTGCAAAGTTCACCGTTTAATTACCATGTTATACCAATGAAACATAGCCTTGAGTTTCTCCTGAAAGGTTTTATTGTGGATGAATGAGTGGCCTAGCAAAAAGGTAGTATCTATAGTATAATGTTCTCAGCATATTCAAGAAGAAAAAGTTTGTACAAATCCCAACATTAATTGCTTCCTTAGGTCATCAACCTTATTCCAACTCTGCAAGATCATAGAGCACAACCTTGGAACCTCATTCTGCTCCTTACAGCCTTGCCTGGAATGAACCTCTTCAGGAGATGTCATTATACTTTCTATCCATTAGAGCAGGCTTTCCATTGGCGGCTTTCTCTAATGAGACTCAGTATTGTACTTTTAATTCAGACAGGTGGGCCTCATAACTGTCATAGAATTCATTTCCTAGGTAAATTTCAAGAAATATTCTTCCTTTGGTTAAGCATGTAAGTCAAGTCCTTAAGAGCATGGAAAGTCTTAGGTCAGAGTAGACATGTCTCCTCTTTTGAGATCTGCTAGATGGTCATATGGCCATCAGCACATACTTTCACCGAGTTCTGCATATTAGTCATCCTATCTTAGACAGTGCCATTTCCTTTCTTTTGGCAGAAGTCTTCTCCACACCCCAGTGCGATGGAGGAGATAGATATAGATAGATATACACACAAGTGTGTGTGTGTGTGTGTGTGTGTATGTATATACACACACACACACACACACACACACACACACACACACACACACACACACACACACACACACACACACACACACACACACACACACACACACACACACACACTGTCACTTGGATGTCCACATTTAAAGGATGATCCCGCTTCCCACCCTGAAGGCACACTGCTATGAAAATCCCATTGTGATGGATCTATGGTCCTTAGTATGAAGAAGATTAGGACAGTTTATCTGTGCTTACTTTAAAATTTCCTTCCTTCGAGTAAGAAGTCCCACAGACCCGACCCACACCAGAGACAAACGATCACTCATAATAGAGATGGAAATGGACATTCAAGGATTTGGATTTGTTGTCATTAGATGAAAATTACCATGCTCTGGAGTAGAAGAAATTGTTACGCTTTTTCCTCAAAGTATATTTAACACAATCTGTAATGTAAGAAAGTAGATTTGAATTATCTTGGCGGTGAAAGCTATCTCGTCTGGATGTGGGGCATTTGCCTGCTGCCAGGGACTGACAGGTCTGGCTTTGTCCCCAATCTGCAAGGAGGTTGAAGTACCCATTGTAACAGATCTGTGAACCTTATTACTTGACGAAAGGAAATTTTCAGGTAAGCAAGGACACATTTTCCTTTTACTGTCTGCTGTAAAGATCTGTGGGATAGGGTTTAAAATAAGCATGTTGAGTAAATTACAGCAAGTGTCTGTAAATAAGGCTGTAAGAACAAGTAAGTCAACCCTTTTTAAATTTCACTGCAAACTTGAACTGAACCTTTTTTGATGCAGGACAAAAAGTTCGGATAATTTTTATACTCCCCCCCCCAATTTTGTTTCATTTTCATGATGTCCCTGCCCTTCTAGGTTCAGGCAAATAGCAAAAGTTTCAGAATACCATGAGAGGAGCAGTTTCTTTCAGCAATTCCAGCCCGAAAATAAGCATGAAGTATTGGAAATCACTGAAAAGCCAGTTTCCACAGGAGCTGTAAAACCAAGAGGCTTTGGATAAACATTAGAATGTCTAGGTGCTTATCAGTGCCTCCATATGCTTTATGGATCTCCCCACCAGTGTGCTATAAATAGTCACTTTTTAAATTAAGAAGGTAGTACTTGTGGGTACTGTACAGTTTGTTGGCCGCTTTTCCTGTACAGCTAAATGACTGTTCTTGTTGTTAGCTGTGGGGATAAAGGAGCACAGTTTTGTATTGGATCCTATTGTTTTATTTAACTCTTCAGACATGCAGTTCGTTACCTTAGAAATTAAGAGGAAGGTTAGTTTGTATTGCTGACTCTTGGCTTCTGTGAATCTGGATCTCCGTTGATTGTCTCCTTCAACCAAGTCTTTTTGTTTTATGTAGGGAATATCTTTGTGTATGAATCTTCAAAAAATAATGAAAAACTGCTGTTAATATTATGCATTAGTACATTCAGATTTCATGGGACTTGTTCTACAGTCCTAGAAATTGAACTGAGAGCAACATGCAAGAGAATTTGGTCTTTATATTGCATTTCCTATTAGTTTAGCTCTTCCCTCTGCAGCTCTACTTTTTATTTTTAGCATTACAAGGTGACATTTATGGCCAGGAAATGCCAAACCTTTCTGGTATATGCCCATCACAAATTCAAGTGTGTCAACAAAGGAGGGTGGGAATATTTTTCTATCTGTAGTGTTCCCCTTAACATCCCAAAATACCAAGGGTTGTAGTAAATTCTCCATCATTCGGAGTCTTTACATCAAGATTGGATGTCTTTCTTAGAAGTGAAGGTGTGCTTCAACAAGTTGATGGGCTAGATGGAAGAATCATTGGGTAAAACCTACAGCCTGCATCATGAAGTGAGGTAGGGAGTACATGATCCTAATGGTATCTTCTGGCCTTATAATCTATGATTCTTAGCAATATGATGGCCATCAGCAACAACAATGCAAAGCTAATAAGAGTTATAATGCTCCTTCTCTATGCGTTCGGAAAGATAAATGCCAGTAGGACCTTTTGAAATGTTGTAGAGACAAGATATGTAAATGTCCTACAGAAACCTCTACTCAATTATAAATAAGACAGTCACTGTAATCAGTTATGTTTACGCTCTCAAGCTACATGTATTGCCTAAACTAGGACACAGTCTTGCTGTTGTCACATTCATCCTCCAGTCCCTTAACTCCACTTGGAGTTGTTCACCTACATGTATTGCTTTTATCTTTACGGAGACCTAAAAGGACTTTTCTTTTTAAGTTTGCTTTTTGTTTCTCTGTGTTTTTGACCTTAGAAATATCAGAAATGTAAAGTCTAGTTTTCTAGTGTTTTTGTAGGAGGATTTCCTGAGAATAGAGGGTGTCTTGGGGACGTTTGTGAGCTCAGTCGCATTAACTTAAGGCATTGTTGACTGTCTGTCTCTTTATTTCTCCAAAATATTTAATCAGTCAATGAAGGTAAATACATGTTAACAAAAATAAACAAAGTGGCTTAAATAGCATTGCTTCCCTTCTCAACTGCTCAACTTTTACATTCTCTTAACCTCTTTTGGTGTCATAATTTCATTAAATCTCTAGTCACTGTAGATTGTACCAGGACCTAGATTTTTCATGTAAAACGCAAACTGTGAAGCAAAACTTGTCAAGCCTTCTTTCTGCATTATCAAGAAGCAAACAAAGTTGTTGTTGTTGTTTTTTAATTCCTCTGCAAGTCACCTTTAACTGAGATTGTAAACTCTCCTCCAAGCTGATGGGTAGGCCCCAATACAGCAACGAAAATTGTGCATGCAACCATCCATGCAGAGCCCCATTGACTTTCATGGGGTTCCATGCAAGCACAAGGGAGTGCTGCTGAGATTCTCATTGTGGGTTGGGGTCCTCACGTTAATCTGTAAAGTATTATGCATGAACATAAGAATGGCCATACAGGGTAAGACCAATGGTCCATCTAGCCCAGTATCCTATCTTCAGACAATGGCCAATGCCAGATGCTTCAAAGGGAGTGAACAGAATAGGGCAGTTATCGAGTTATCCATCTCCTGTCATCCAGTCCCAGCATCTGGCAGTCAGAGGCTTAGGGACACCCAGAGCATTGGATTGCATCCCTGACCATCTTGGCTAATAGCCGTTGACGGACCTATCGTCCATGAACTTATCTAATTCTTTTTTGAACTCTGTTATAGTTTTGGCCTTCACAACATCCCCAGGCAATGAATTCCACAGGCTGACTGTGCATTGGGTGAAGAAATACTTCCTCCTGTTTGTATTAAACCTGCTGCCTATTCATTTCATTGAGTGACCCCTGGTTCTTGTGTTACGTGAAGGGGAAAATAACACTTTTTCTCCACACCATTCATGATTTTATAGACCTCTATCATATATCCCCTTAGTCATCTCTATTCCAAGATGAACAATCCCAGTCTTTTTAATGCCTTTTCACATGGAAGCTGTTCCATGCCCTTATGTTGTTTTTTTGGTTTTTTTTTTGCCCTTTTCTGTACCTTTTTCCATTTCTAATATCTCTTTTTTGAAATGGGGTGACGAGAGCTGCATGCAGCATTCAAGGTGTGGACATACCAGGGATTTATATAGTGGCATTATGATATTTACTACCTTATTATCTATCCCTTTCCTAGTGGTTCCTAGTTTTTTTGTTGTGGTGGTGTTTTTTTGTTTGTTTGTTTGTTTGTTTTTTGACTGCCGCTGCATAGTTCTCTGAAAACAAGTGCTCAAACTATAAATAGTGCCACAAACTATCCATGTTTGTGGCACTATTTAAATAATAACTTAGAGGGGTGAGTGTGGGGAAGAAGCACTTAGGCCAAAACAAAACCACTTTGCCTTTATTTTCCTGTATCCCTTTGGCTAATGGTTAAGCTTGAATAAGAGCGTTTTGTTCCCTCAATCATCTCTTTTTCACTCCAGCTTCTCCTGCTCCTACTACAGTGACCTCATAATCTGGTGGTTATGCCACCATCTACTCCTCTTGTGGGGAAAAAAAAGGGATGACATAAATTCAGCATAGTGACTAATGAAAATAATGGCTGTTGTCAACTCTCATATGATTTTATCACAAGTCTTGTGATATTTGATGTGTTTCATAAAACCCTAGCTCCTGGAGTCAAGTGACATGAGAATCTCAGCTTTTTTAAAATAAACATATGGACCTCCTGGTTGTGGAGAAAAGCTTATAAACATGACCTCTAAAGGTCTGAAAATCAGAAGGTAAATCAAATTAACTCAAACTGTATTATGAGATTTAAAAAATAATGATTTTTAAGTAGTCTCATGATTTTTAGGGGTCCTCCTGCCTTGTGAATTTAGGCTGCTTGGGATTGGAACTACTGGGAGATCTATGAGCACATCTACACTTGAGTTGGGAGGTGTGATTCCCAGTTCACGTGGATGTACCTGTACTAGCTTTGTTCAGGCTAGCACGCTTACATCTGTGCAAACTGGGAATCACACCTTCCAGCTCAAATATAGGCGTCTAGTCAGAAAAGGGGTTAAAGGTCAGTTAGCTCATATAGTAGGTTTAATCTACCCAGTCATAGTGGCAATTATGGAGTCTCTGAGTCCTCCAAATTATGAAAACAACAAGGAGTCTGGTGGCACCTTAAAGACTAACAGATTTATTTGGGCATAAGCTTTCGTGGGTAAAAACCTCACTTCTTCAGATGCATAGAGTGAAAGTTACAGATGCAGGCATTATATACTGACACATGGAGAGCAGGGAGTTACTTCACAAGTGGAGAACCAGTGTTGACAGGGCCAATTCAATCAGGGTGGATGTAGTCCACTCCCAATAATAGATGAGGAGGTGTGAACATGTTCTCAGTGGAAAGCAGTGGCAGTTTTACTTAAGCCTGTGTTTTCCAGTGAATTTGCATTTAAAACAGACAAAGCTTTAGTGAAGTCCTTTTTTGTTATACTTAAAATTATTTTGGGGTACAAGGGTGAGAAAAGAAACAATATTTTCATTCATAAAACCCTTAAATGCTTATAAAACTGCTTTGCACTAGAATGACAGAGCAGAATGAAATTGTTAGACTTTTTAATTGGATAATAATCCGTGGTTGTGGTTATATACATTTTTAAAAGATTCTCCTCCTCCTTTCCATCCCTCCCGGTATAAGGTATAATCATGATGGTTTTATTTGTACACCAAATCAGTCAGTGTTTTGCAGACCTCTTGCAGTATAACACAATACAATTTTGTTTTGTATACTGTCTTTCCCACAAGCAGGATCATCAGAATGCTTTAGAGAACTAAAAATATAATTAGAATTAAATAATGGCATGGGGAGGAGGAGGAAACTATGATGTAACAGCAGTAGAGAAGAGTTATGCTTTCTGGTGAAATTTTAAATGAGATAGTGAATTTAATAGGTAAAGAGCTACAGGAAGGTTGCCAAGGAGAAGAAGGTTCTTGCACCCAGAACGGCAGAGATTTGGTGAAGAAACAGAGGAGTCCAGTGCTAGTTGGTTGGACGAGTGTTGAGAGAGGCATGGTTTGTCTGATAATTTGCTCCAGACTAACAAAGAGTTTTTTAAATCAAAGGCAATTTTGAACGGTGTCTTGAAATGAACAGGAGAAAATGTCTTTGCATGTTGTGTGTTTGAGAAGGCAGCAATGTTAATCTGTACGTTCTGGAGAACTGCGACTTTGCAATTGCTTTTTCCATACCATTCCAGTAAGGTGAAAGGAGATGAAGGCTTGCGTGATGGAGTCAAGGCCATGTTATAACTTCCCAAATGCTATTTGTTAAACCAACAAAGTGTGCTCTCCACTTTGAGATGAATGGGCAAAAATGATGAGTGGTGACTTAGTCATGTCAGTCACAATCACTGTGTGCTGTTGTCTGGATATCTCCATGCAAAGACCATTCTAAATCAATGCTTTCGTGCTTTCTTCTTTCCTTAAAATTAAGCAACCCCAGCAGTCCATTGTTCATGAGCAATCCTAATAAGAACAAAACAGCATGTTTTGAAAGGGAAAATTATTTGTTAATGGCCCAAATTTGATACCCTTATTCATGTTGAGTAGCAGCTTATTCTATGAATAGTTCCATCGAAATCACGAGAAGATCCTTACTCCTTTAGCTGTCCTTAATATGAGTAATGTTATCAGAGTATGCCTCTCAGGAAATATTTCTTCTTCAAACTTCCACTGGATTCTAATAAACAGTGAAGAGGGGAGAATTTAAAAAAAAAATTGGAAAATTATCCCATGCGGGTCCTTTTGAAATAGAAAAAGATTCTGCCTTCGGTATAGGACTTTAACACTTTCTTTCAGAATGAAGAAAGGTATGTTTCTTCTTCAAGTGCTGGTCCTATGTGTATTCCATTGTGGATACGCATGCACTCCACATGCCTGGAGCCAGAGGGTTTTGAAAGCAGTGTCTATTGGTACGCAATGAGCCCTGGCTGACTGCATTCCTCCGACCAAGTTGATAAAGGGCAGGGCGGACCGACTGCATCTCCTGTTCCTTCTACCCACCGCATGGTCTCAGTCAGAACCTGCAATGTCCGAAGCTTCAGCTTTCTTCTTTATCAGTGAAAATATATTTAGATATCTAAATCATTTTTATATTCTAGAGTTTTAAAATTTTTATCTGATATTTTTAGTGAGTTTTTTAGTTATTTAGTCTACCTGACCTGGGGAGCACCCCCTTCCCCATACCGTGTTTGGGTACTGGACTATGTCCAGGACTCTGGGGTTCAAAATCTGTGCTTTCTGCCGGTAATCCTTCTCAGTCACTGATGACCACCAACTCTACTTATACTGCTGTGGGGAAGTCCACATCATGGCAAGGTGCAATATCTGCTGTTCATTCCCAGCTGTACCTGGAAAGGACAGGAACTTGCCTTAGGAAGCACCTTATGAAAAAGACCATGAGGCCACAATTGTAGAATCATAGAATATCAGGGTTGGAAGGGACCTCAGGAGGTCATCTAGTCCAACCCCCTGCTCAAAGCAGGACCAATCCCCAACTAAATCATCCCAGCCAGGACTTTGTCAAGCCTGACCTTAAAAACCTCTAAGGAAGGAGATTCCACCACCTCCCTAGGGAACCCATTCCAGTGCTTCACCACCCTCCTAGTGAAATAGTGTTTCCTAATATCCAACCTAGACCTCCCCCACTGCAACTTGAGACCATTGCTCCTTGTTCTGTCATCTGGTACCACTGAGAACAGTCTAGATCCATCCTCTTTGGAACCCCCTTTCAGGTAGTTGAAAGCAGCTATCAAATCCCCCCTCATTCTTCTCTTCTGCTGACTAAATAATCCCTCAGCCTCTCCTCATAAGTCATGTGCTCCAGACCCCTAATCATTTTTGTTGCCCTCCGCTGTACTCTTTCCAATTTTTCCACATCCTCCTCGTAGTGTGGGTCCCAAAACTGGACACAGTACTCCAGATGAGGCCTCACCAATGTTGAATAGAGGGGAATGATCATGTCCCGCGATCTGCTGGCAATGCCCCTACTTATACAGCCCAAAATGCCATTAGCCTTCTTTGCAACAAGGGCACACTGTTGACTCATATCCAGGCCAGGGACCCCACCCCCAGTTTGTCAGCCTGACTCAGCAAAGAGTGCGCTTCCTGCCATGAGGTCCAAATCAGGAGCAAAGGAATCTACCTTTAGCATGAGGCTAAATCTTCCTTCAAATCCACTTTAAAGAAGTTGGCTCCAGCCCTGCCTAAATCGAGCACTAGCTCAGCCCAAGAGAACTTAATACGTCCGAAGTGGCAGAGGCATGATAAGAGAGCCCACAAGTCTAGGGCTCCATTGGCACTGGGTCAGGCTGTGGAGGTACCAGTGCCTCTGGTACCTCCCAAGCACAAACCCCGGGGTCCTCCACCCCAACAAAGACTGATCACCAAGAGTATCAGTCACCAGTGATTCAGTCTTTGCCTTCAACGGCTGTGGCACAGACTGTCCCTACTGCAGTTTTCTCTTATATGGCATCTTATTGCCAAGGGAGCCACAATGTAGCCTTTATTTAATGCCATTCATGTTTAAAAACAAAACAAAACAAAACAAAAAACCCCTTGAATTAAAGTGTTTTCACAGCAGGAAACTGACTTCTGGCAATGTGATTTTATATGGAACTAATGTGTGCTGAGGACTACTCATTAACATTAATAGAAGTGGCATGTACATCTGAAGGGGTCAATAATATGGTCTTCAGTGTTATGTGTACTGTATTGTAGCTGAGTGTTATGTGTACTGTATTGTAGCTGAGTGTCACCATTGGAGAGTTAATGGTTTTCTAGCAGTTGTCTAGCTGCAGCTGACAAACCAGCTTTAAGCCCCTTGAAGACAAGACAGCTCATTTGTTTCTGTATGGAGAGCTGTGCACACCCCATCCTGTGCACCTGCCTCTCTTCTTCCCCCTTTCACCGACCCTGGGAATGTCCAGATGCATCCTGCACCTAGTGTTTTTTGAGAGGTGGCCCCCTGGTGTCTAGAGCTAGTTAAAATGTGATAGCACATATTGGCTGTAAGTCACGTGAATCCCTTTTAAGAACTTCTTGCCGACGATCAAACCATGACTGCAATGTCAGCTGGGATGATTCTTCCCCCTGCACCCTCAACCCAGTCAGGTCTGAGGCAAAAGAGACTTGTGATTTAATATGCAAAACAAATGGCCAGAACACGGGGTGCAAAAACCAGAGGGAAGGGTGTTTTATCCCTGTGGTGCAGAACTAATCTCTTAAACACAGCGAAGTAATTCTAGTTACTTCTGTAGCAAATGTCAGCAAGATGGGTCTGTATATTCAATCTGAAGAGCTGAGTTCTAATTTGGTTAACGTCTTATCATGGGTTTCACTTAATAGTGAATCAGTTGGATTTATTTGGCCCTATCTGTTCAGAAGAGGCCCAGATGAGGTATGGGGTTTATTGTGGGGGATAAATTTGGAAACAAACACTTGAATTCATGCTGCCAGCTGATAGCAAAGGACTGATTTTCATAAGGAGTGTGTGTGTGTGTGTGTGTGTGTGTGTGTGTGTGTGTGTGTGTGTGTGTGTGTGTGTGTGTGTGTGTGTGTGTGTGTGTGTGTGTGTGTGTGTGTGTGTGTGTGTGTGTGTGTGTGTGTGTGAGAGAGAGAGAGAGAGAGAATAAGTACAGGAATTGGCCTGCTAGATGGACTGGAAATAGAGCTGGAGTCTTTCACTTGTAGGTCACCATTTCAAATCCAGCCTATATCCGTAGTGACTCAAAGTTATTGATGGCTCTTCAGTATCCAGTGGACCAAGTATTCACATCAAAAAACCTGCAATCATAAATTGGCACTAGCTGTTTGCTCCTCCCTAGTCTCAGCAGGGAAGCTACAGATTGAATGGAGGCTGATACACACATTCCCCATAAGTATGTTAGAGGCTTGGGATATGTTGGTGAAGGCAGCATGCGGGCCTGCAATTTGACTTGTCACTGTCACTCTTTGGAGAAATAGGGGACTTCAAACTTCAGGGGCTGGCAGTCTGGCTCTTTTAACCAGCACCAAATTACACAGCAACATCAATAATAAGAATGGAATGTGTTAACACGTTCATTTATGCTCTAAGGTGCTGAAGCCCAAAGACCTTTGAGCACCTAAGCAATGATCTAACTAACAGATTACTCATCTGACATAACAGGATAAATTGAGGTGTATATTATATTGGGTCTGTATGTGAAAGAAAGACCTTTTGAATTGCAAAATGTTGTGTTGGAGGGTGGGGATGGGAAGGCAGAAGTTAATAAGTACAGTTTGTGCTGTATGGCACAGCTGTATTTTTCTAATTTTAATGCAGTCTCTCTCCCCTCTTTTCAGTTGACATGGATGATGAAGATGGCCGGTGCTTGTTAGATGTAATTTGGTAAGTAGTACCACCTATTGAAACAGACCCCATGCTAATTTATCATCTTCTATACTATTCTAGGGTATTGGGTGGGGTGGGGGGAGGGTGTTAAAGATTTGAGATTCTATGTTTGGAGTTAAGAGCATTTCCATGGAATTCATTTTTGCACTCATTCTCAATCAGTTGCCTCCATGCTTTTTTCCATGCAGTTCTCTCTGCATGGTTCAACTTCCCTGAACTCCTCTTAAAGGTCCCTACACTGCCCACTTTCAAGGCCCCTCCTAATGCCCACCTCTGCCATGATTTCCATAGTGAATCTTGTTACTCCCCTTCCCTGATCTCTGTCTGTCTTAGGCCTGGTCTACACTACGAGTTTAGGTCGACTTTAGCTGCGTTAAGTCGACTTAAGCCTGGACACGTTTACACGACGAAGCCCTTTCTTTCGACTTAAAGGGCCCTTTAAACCGGTTTCTTTACACCACCTCGACGAGGGGATTAGCGATAAAATCGGCCTTATGGGGGTCGGAATTGGGTAGTGAGGACGGAATTCGACATTAGTGGCCTCCGGGAGCTATCCCACAGTGCTTCATTGTGACCGCTCTGGACAGCACTCTCATCTCAGATGCACTGGCCAGGTAGACAGGAAAAGCCCCGCGAACGTTTGAATTTCATTTCCTGTTTGCTCAGCGTGGAGAGCACAGGTGACCATGCAGAGCTCATCAGCACAGGTAACCGTGATGGAGTCCCAGTCCCAGTCTCAGGATCGCAAAAGAGCTCCAGCCTGGACCGAACGGGAGGTACGGGATCTGATCGCCATCTGGGGAGATGAAGCAGTGCTGGCCGAACTCCGAAACAGTAAAAGAAATGGCAAAACATTAGAAAAGATCTCCAAGGCCATGAAGGACAGAGGCCATAACAGGGACGCACAGCAGTGCCGCGTGAAAATTAAGGAGCTAAGGCAAGCCTACCACAAAGCCAGAGACGCAAACGGAAGGTCCGGGGCTGAGCCGCAAACATGCCGCTACTACGAGGAGCTGCATGCCATTCTAGGGGGTGCAGCCACCAGTAGCCCAAGCGTGTGCTATCAGTCCCTCTCTGGAGACAGGGAAGCGGGTTCGGCGGACGAGGAAGATGAGGATGGAGAGAACATCATAGATAGCTCACAGCAGCAAGGAAGCGGAGAAACCAGTTTCCCCAACAGCCAGGATATGTTTGTCACCCTGGACCTGGAACCAGTAACCCCCGAACTCACCCAAGACCCTGTGGGCACACAGGGGACCTCTGGTGAGTGTACCTTTGTAAATATTACACATGGTTTAAAAACAAGCGTGTTTAATGATTAATGATTAATTTGCCCTGGCAATCGCGGCCAGTACAGCTACTGGAAAAGTCTGTTAACGTGTATGGGGATGGAGCGGAAATCCTCCAGGGACATCTCCAGAAAGCTCTCCTTCATGTACTCCCAAAGCCTTTGCAAAAGGTTTCTGGGGAGGACTGCCTTATCCCGTCCGCCATGGTAGGACACTTTACCACGCCAGGCCAGTAGCACGTAGTCTGGAATCATTGCATAACAAAGCATGGCAGCGTATGGTCCCGGTGTTTGCTGGCATGCAGACAACATCCATTCCTTATCGCTCTTTGTTATCCTCAGGAGAGTGATATCATTCACGGTCACCTGGTTGAAATGGGGCGATTTTATTAAGGGGATATTCAGAAGTGCCCCTTCCTGCTCTGCTGAACAGAAATATTCCCCGCTGTTAACCACGCGGTGGGGGGGAGGGGTGAAGTGACCAACCCAGAGAATTGGGTGTGTGGGGGAGGGGAGTTAGTTGGGTTTGTGCTGCATGTTAAACCTGAAACCTCAGCCCCTCCTTTTACATTGCAAACCCATTTTAAATGGCCAACCCAACGGGTGCTTGGTATGGTTAATGAGAGCAGTACTGTTTTAAACCATCCCCACTTGTTAACAAGGTTAAAAAAGCCAAAAGACTGTGTCGTACCATGGCTGCCTGCAAGCTGAAATCTGTGGCCTGGCACTGCGTGAGTGATCTCTCACACCAAACCGGCAGGCCCTCAATATAAGAGGAAAAATGCGACCTTGCAACGAAAGCACATGTGCTGTGTGATGTGAACAGCAAAATCTAACGTGAAAGAGTGTACCCATTGTTCTCTAAAATGTATCTTTTTTAAACAACTCTCCCTTCTCCTCCAACAGCTGCAAATGTTTCACCTTCACAGAGGCTAGTGAATATTCGAAGAAGGAAGCGAAGGACGCGTGACGAAATGTTCACTGAACTACAGACTGCCTCCCACGCTGACAGAGCACAGCAGAATGCGTGGAGGCAGTCAATGACTGATTTTAGAAAAGCCCAATATGAGCGAGAGGAGAGGTGGCGAGCTGAATCGCTGGCTGAAGAGCAGAGGGTGCGTGCTGAAACGCGGGCTGAAGAGGAGAAGTGGCGTCAGCTTGTACTCAGAAAGCAAGAGTCGATGCTCCGGCTGCTGGAGCATCAAACTGATATGCTCCTGCGTATGGTTGAGCTGCAGGAAAGGCAGCAGGAGCAGAGACCGCCGCTACAGCCCCTCTGTAACCAACAGCAGGAGCAGAGACCGCCGCTACAGCCCCTCTGTAACCAACAGCAGGAGCAGAGACCGCCGCTACAGCCCCTCTGTAACCACCAGCCCTCCTCCCCAAGTCCCATTGCCTCCTCACCCAGACGCCCAAGAACACGGTGGGGGGGCCTCCGGCCACCCAATCACTCCACCCTAGATGATTTCCACAGCAATAAGTTTTAAAGTTTTAAAGTGCAGTGTGTCCTTTTCCTTCCCTCCTCCCCCACCCATCCCGGGCTACCTTTGCAATTATCCCCCTAGTTGTGTGCTCAATTAATAAAGAATGCATGAATGTGAAGTAACAATGACTTTATTGCCTCTGCAAGTGGTGCTTGAAGAGGGGAGGGGAGGGGAGGTTGGGGTGCTTGGTTTACAGGGTAGTAGAGTTAACCGGGTGCGTGGGGGGGGGGCTGCGATTTCATCAAGGAGAAACAAACAGAAGTTTCACACCATATCCTGCCCAGTCACAAAACTAGTTTTCAAAGCCTCTCTGATGCGCACCGCGCCCTGCTGTGCTGCTCTAACCGACCTGGTGTCTGGCTGCGCGTAATCAGCGGCCAGGCGATTTGCCTCTACCTCCCACCCCGCCATAAATGTCTCCCCCTTACTCTCACAGATATTGTGGAGCGCACAGCAAGTAGCAATAACAATGGGGATATTCTTTTCGCTGAGGTCACAGCGAGTCAGTAAGCTGCGCCAGCGCGCTTTTAAACGCCCAAATGCACATTCCACCACCATTCGGCACTTGCTCAGCCTGTAGTTGAACAGGTCCTGACTCCTGTCCAGGCTGCCTGTGTATGGCTTCATGAGCCATGGCATTAAGGGGTAGGCTGGGTCCCCAAGGATCACGATAGGCATTTCAACATCCCCAATGGTTATTTTCTGGTCCGGGAAGAAAGTCCCTTCCTCCAGCTTTCGAAACAGAAGAGAGTGCCTGAAGACGCGAGCATCATGTACCCTTCCCGGCCAGCCCACGTTGATGTCGGTGAAACGTCCCTTGTGATCCACCAGGGCTTGCAGCAGCATTGAAAAGTACCCCTTGCGGTTTATGTACTCGGTGGCTTGGTGCGCCGGTGCCAAGATAGGGATATGGGTTCCGTCTATCGCCCCACCACAGTTTGGGAATCCCATTGCAGCAAAGCCATCCACTATGTCCTGCACGTTTCCCAGAGTCACTACCCTTGATATCACCAGGCCTCTCATTGCCCTGGCAACTTGGATCACAGCAGCCCCCACAGTAGATTTGCCCACTCCAAATTGATTCCCGACTGACCGGTAGCTGTCTGGCGTTGCAAGCTTCCACAGGGCTATTGCCACTCGCTTCTCAACTGTGAGGGCTGCTCTCATCTTGGTATTCTGGCGCTTCAGGGCAGGGGAAAGCAAGTCACAAAGTTCCATGAAAGTGCCCTTACGCATGCGAAAGTTTCGCAGCCACTGGGAATCGTCCCAGACCTGCAACACGATGCGGTCCCACCAGTCTGTGCTTGTTTCCCGGGCCCAGAATCGGCGTTCCATGGCATGAACCTGCCCCAGTAACACCATGATTTCCACATTGCTGGGGCCTGTGCCTTGTGAGAGGTCCATGTCAATTTCCTCATCACTATCGTCGCCGCGCTGCAATCGCCTCCTCCTCCTCAGCTGGTCCTCCTGGTTTTGCTTTGGCATGTCCAGGCTCTGCATATACTCCAGGACAATGCGCGTGGTGTTCATAGTGCTCATAATTGCCGCGGTGATCTGAGCGGGCTCCATGATCCCAGTGCTAGCTATGGCGTCTGGTCTGAAAAAAGGCGCGAAACTAGTATCTAAAGACCAGGGGAAGAAGGGAGGGAGGGAGGGAGGGGCGGGCGACTGACGACATGGCGTACAGGTACAGGGAATTAAAATCAAGAAAGGTGGCTGTGCATCAGGGAGAAATACAAACAACTGTCACACAGAATGCCCCCCCCCCCCCAGAGATTGAACTCCTAAGCCTGGGTTTAGCGGGCCGTTGATTTGACGGAGGGAGGGGGGAAGGAAATGAATAAAACACAAATCTATTTTTTACATCTTAAGACGACAGTGCAGCATGACTGATAGCCCTCGGCATTTTCTGGGTGCTTGGCAGCCAATACTTGGCAGCAAATAGTATACTACGACTGGTAACCATCATTGTCCAACGAGGACGGTTAAAGGCAAGGGGTTGCTGCTGTGTAGCAATGTAGCCCCACGTGTGCCAGCCACATGTCTGCCAGCACCCAGATCGCCCTCGGCCTTTTCTGGGTGCTTAGCAGACAATACTTGGCAGCAAATAGTATACTACGACTGGTAACCATCATTGTCCAACGAGGACGGTTAAAGGCAAGGGGTTGCTGCTGTACAGTAGCCAGAAGGCTCGGTAAAGGCGCTCAGGCTACAATAATCTATGAGCATTTCAGGCAACCTCTAAATTTACTTGCTTTCAGACCTGAGGAAAGCTCTTCTTTCAGATCTGCTGAGCACCCAGATTGCCCTCGGCCTCTTCTGGATGCTCAGCAGACAATACTGACAGGACGGTTACCAGTCGTAATAAACTATCTACTGCCAAAAGGCAAGGGGCTGGTGCAATGCAGCCCTACGGCTGCCAGCCCCACAGCTACCAGCATCCCGAGCGCCGATGAAGGCTACTACTCATGCTGCACCGTCTACCGCCAAAAGGCAGTAATCTGCTGCTGCTGTTTAGCAATGCAGTCACACGTTTGCCGGCACCCGGAAGACATATGGTGACGGTGAGCTGAGCTGAGCGGGCTCCATGCTTGGCGTGGTATGTTGTCTGCACAGGTAACCCAGGTAAAAAGGCGCGAATCTATTGTCTGCCGTTGCTGTGACGGCGGGGGAGGTGCGTGACGCAATGTACCCAGAACCCCCCGCGGCACTGCTTTGCATCATTCGGGCATTGCGATCTCAACCCATAATTCCAATGGGCGCCGGAGACTCCGGGAACTGTGGGATAGGTACCCATAGGTACCCATAGTGCAATGCGCCGGAAGTCGACGCTAGCCTCGGTACTGTGGACGCGGTCCGCCGACTTCATGCACTTAGAGCATTTTATGTGGGGACACACACAGTCGGCTGCATAAAACCGGCTTCTATAAATCCGGCTTCTATAAATCCGACCTAATTTTGTAGTGTAGACAAGCCCTTAGATTGTGAACTCTTTGGGGCAGGGACTAGCCCTTCTTTGCTGTGCTGAAAGAGACTACCCACGTTGTAGACTCTCCTGCAAACAAACAAACAAACAAATAATAATTAATAATTTTATGTGAAAATTTGATAGCAACCATTAAAACTGCAGTAAGTTTTTGGCTGAACCAGCTCTGATTTTCTTGTTTGAAACTTTTGTGGTTTCATGTTTTGTTGCACTTATTTTTGTTTGTTTGTTTAGGTTTAATTAAGAACATTTTGCACAGCTGATTTTTATAGGGAAATAGACATTAACAGTAGATTAACTCTGCACATTCTGTTTTTCATTTGTTCCATTTAATGCATATGTGGATAAATCTATCTTATTTCTGTAGTGTTTTGCCAATAACTATAGCGTCTAGGCACTACACACGCTTAAAAATGTACAGCTATAGTCCGTCTCACAGCACTGTTGCAAAGTGCTTGTTGAGAGAAGTGCCTGGTAAAAGCTGTCATCAGCACTAGCTAGCTAGTAGCCTGAGGTTAACTCCGAACAGTTAATGTTTTGACAAACTACTTGTTAACCACAATGTAGGCTAGTTTTCCAAAAGGGATTATTGCGATTATAAAACTGTTGTCAATGACTTGGTAAGTAGGACCCTGCAGAACTAACAGGGGAGGGGGAATAAGAGCATGTTAGTGACAGGAGGCTAACAAGAAAAATCACCATTTACAATCAGTAAATGTATGTAATCAGTATATTTATGTAGTATAAAAATAGAGCATAAAGCTGTGTACGTTATTGGTCATTTAGTCTTAGATGGTTGAAATCTTGTATCAAATTTAAATTTGTAAAAATGTTCTAGGGTACAGGACCTAATTGTTTTTATTCAAAATGCATCCACATTAATTCTGTCCACGAGGGTGATAGAGCAGCCAAATGGCTCCCAGGTCCATATTGACACATTTCATGCACCAAAATGCAATATTTTTCATGATAGAACCTCATGGCTTTTATGTGCTCCTGACAGGACAGTGTATATAAGGAGTTACTGGCCTCTGCAGAAGCAATATTAACTGACTGCTGGCCACACTAGTGCTGCTGAGGAATGACTGTCAAAAAAATAACAGCGATCCCCTAGTAGTAAACTGATATTTCCACCAGTCAGAATGCAAGTGGATGCCCAGTTATGTGAATATATTCATTAGGGACATGTATTTCTTTCCTGATTAAAATTTGGGTCGTACATTCTCTCTTTAAACAATTTCATATGTTGTTTTGCAGTGATCCTCAGGCTTTGAATGATTTTTTACATGGATCTGAAAAGGTGAGTAGTGGTTTTTACTTGTTTTGTTAATCAAAATATTAAAATTTAAACATTTTTGACAGTGAAGTTTAAATTAAAGGGGAAAAAACCCTAACTTGAATGTCTTTTTTTTTTTTTCTTTCTGTCTTTTTTTTTTTTTAGGGGGAAGGGATTGAGTAGCCCAGGGGGTTGGTAATAGGTTCTGGAATTTTTCGTCTCTAAGGACCCAATCCTGCAAGCTGCTCCATGCAGAGCCACATTGAAGTCATTAGAGCTGTACATGCACAATCGTCTGCACAGAACAGTTTACAAGAATGGGGCCCAACCTAGTCACCTATGTTGCTAGCGATCATAAATCCCTATCTTCTAGTTATTGTTTGCTGACCTGAGCAAAATAAGTTTGTTGTCTATCTCCTAGTAGGCAAGTGTCTACCTTACAATATCTGCCGCTACGGTTGGTACTTGTTTGCCCCTTCAGCAGAGAAGCCAAGTATTGAATGAGCCCCAGAGAAAGAACTACCTTCCCACCTCTAGATTTGGGGCTGTCCACATCAAATTTGAGGCATGTTGGCAGGGGGGCAGTGCATGTGAAGGAAGCTTGCCCAACTGCTACCAATGGTGTACCAGCTCTGTGGCTAGGGAGAGCATTCCTCTGTCTCCAGTGACTGCCAGTCAGCACCATCCACAGTGTCAGCACTAAATTCAGTTTAATTCTATTTAAATAAAGTCAATATAATATTTTTAATTGCAGATTGACAGTGATGATCTCCTGGACAACACAGGAGATGCAGCCAGTGCCTTCTTTGAGGGTACTGGGGTATGTATTTATAATGTTTTGGGGTTTTTTTTAATTGTTACTTGGTAAATTCATTTTAGAAACCTGTCTTTTGTTGTTTCACAAGTTTGTTTTTAATAAATCTGTTTTCCAGTGTGAGTAGATTGCACAGGATGCATGGATTAGTCCCCAAAATCTTAAAGAAAAGTTGGGGCAGGGAAGAACAAATGGGTTCAGTGTGTGCCCCATATGTGTGGGGGAGGGGGAAATGAGTTTATACGCACACATCTCTCTCTGTCTGTGTTTGTTTTTCTATAAACTTGGGGAAACTTTGAGGACAGAGAATACAGAGGAGTGAAAAAAGGAAGTATGATAAAACCACTATCCTTTAAAGATTGTGGGGAAAATGGGGCTGAATGTTACAAAGAAATTGTAAAGAACATGTAGCACCTTCTTAGTTCTTTCTTCTAACGTAGGGTTGGAGTTGGGAGTGCTCAGTTTTGTTTACAGACAGGGTAAAGTTGAAGCAGGAGGATATGACCCTGGAAAGCCTCACTTGATTATTTTGCACAAATCTGATTGGAAACATGGGCAGTATTTTTTATTTCCCACCAAGTGTGCTGTTTGTACTTGCAATATAATAGAGAGTGTAGTGACTTTTTTTATCCTTTCCTGACTACATTGAGCTTGTTTTTATTTATGAAAAGCCATTTATTAAAGCTTCTGATGCTTTATGGTACTTGTTGGAAAGCAAAGAAGCTTTTCCAAGAATTTGGATTTAAATGTTAGATTCTAATTTCAGGTAGATCCAAAAACAAATGGAACCAAAATTGCCTCACACAAAACATTGACATGATAAGGCCAATAGTGCCCACTGTGTGCTAGGCACTTTTCAAACACACAAGGACAGTCCCTGCTCTGAGGAGCTTACCCTCTAGGGCAGGGGTTCTCAAACTGCGGGTCAGGACCCCTCGGGGTCGCGAGTTTATTACATGGGGGGTCGCGAGCTGCCAGCCTCCAGCCCAAACCCCGCTTCGCCTCCAGCATTTATAATGGTGTTAAATATATAAACAAGTGTTTTTAATTTATAAAGGGGGTCGCAATCGGAGGCTTGCTATGTGAAAGGGGTCACCAGTACAAAAGTTTGAGAACCACTGCTCTAAGGTCAGCCAGTGTATGGAGGTATATGTCTGAGCTCATTTGAATGTCAGTGGCAAGAAACGATTTTTCTAGTTTTGGAATATGGAAATCTCAGTTTTAGTTCCAACAACAATTTTATTCTACTTTTTAGTTAATTGATTAATTCAAAGGCATTATATTTTCCAAACTCTGTTGCTATCACCTCGCTTTCTTATGTTTATGCGCTAGAGAAGTCTAGTGCAGTGGTTCGCAAACTTGTTCCGCCGCTTGTGCAGGGAAAGCCCCTGGTGGGCCAGGCTGGTTTGTTTACCTGCCGCGTCCGCAGGTTCGGCCGATCGCGGCTCCCAGTGGCCACGGTTCGCTGCTCCAGGCCAATGGGAGCTGCTGGAAGCGGCGCGGGCCAAGGGACGTACTGACCGCCGCTTCCAGCAGCTCCCATTGGCCTGGAGCAGCGAACCGCAGCCACTGGGAGCAGCGATGGGCCGAACCTGCGGACTCGGCAGGTAAACAGCCCGGCCCGGCCTGCCAGGGGCTTTCTCTGCACAAGCGGCGGAACAAGTTTGGGAACCACTGGGTCTAGTGGCTAAAGTAAAGGAACTGCGAGTTTGCTCGCTTGGGTTCTGTTACCAGCTCTTCCACTGACTCACGATGTGACTTTATGCAAGGCCCTTAATCCCTGTGCCTCGGGTTCCCTTTAATAACATCATGCATTTATTTAGCACTTTATGGGGACGGCAAGATGGTTTACAAATGTACTTAGCAAATTGATACACAAACTTTACATTGGGATCACTTTGCCCAACACTGAGATGCAGTCAACTCTAGGGTGGATCACAAAAGCATTTTAACAACTCCCAGTAAGGGTGCACAACCATTTAGCACAGAAAGATTAAAAATCCTGTTTCATGGGTTTGAATTAAATGCTTTTTCTCTCCCTCCCCCCCCCTGCCCCCCCAATTTAAACCTTTTAGCTGCATGTACAAGAATCCTCTGGCAACCATCTGAACACTGAACAGAATCAGAACACAACAAGCGTTGACCTAGACTTTTTAGAAGATGACATCCTGGGGTCACCATCTGGTGGTGGGGCGAATCTTCAGAACTCAGACCAGCCCTGTGACATTCTCCAGCAGAGCCTGCAAGAGGCTAACATTACAGAACAGACGCTGGAGGCAGAGGCAGAACTGGACCTGGGGTCTTTCCAGCTCCCTACACTTCAGCCAGTGGTTCAGACTGCCTCTGACGGCACGCCGCAGATTTTCTCCAGTGGGGCTGACCTAATTGGGTTGCAGCAGCCTGCAGTCCTGACACATCAAGCACTGGTGCAGCAGTCAGTGGGAGCAGACGTTGTTAATAAGGCCATCAGTGTTCAGCCTTTTCTTCAGCAGGTTGGCTTGGGGAATGTTACCATACAGCCAATTTCCAACCTTCAGGGCTTGCCTAATGGAAGCCCAAGTGGGACATTGGGAATTGGGCCGATTCAAGTAGTTGGGCAACAGGTGATGGCTATTAACCAGTCAGCTCAGCAGATCATTGCAAAACAAGTTCAGCCCTCCCAAGTGGCCACCATGCCTGTTGGCAGTTACATCACCCAGTCAGCACCTGAGCAACAGCAGGTCACCCTCGCTTCTACGGGGGTGTCTCCACAGAACGCTGGCCTTGTCATCCAGAAAAACCTGCCCTCCGTGGCCACTACCACGCTGAATGGAAACTCCATGTTTGGGAACGTATCTGCCACCCCAGGCTCCCAACCTCTCACAGTCACATCGAACTTAAGCAGCCCATTGGTGCAGGCCCAGAACGTGATTATCCACCGAACACCCACGCCAATTCAGCCCAAACCTGCAGGGGTCCTGCAACAAAAGCTGTACCAGATCACCCCCAAGCCATTTGGTCCCAATAATACCACCCTGACCATCCAGAACGAGGCTGCCCTGCAACAGCAGAAGGCCCAACAGAACCTGACTTTTATGGCGGGCAAACCAGGACAGAATGTGGTGCTGTCTGGATTCCCGCAAGGGCTGCCTGCCAACATGTTCAAACAACCTCCACCGCAGCAGCAAGCCCTCAGCAAGCCCATGAGCGTCCACTTGCTAAACCAAGGCAGCAGTATTGTCATCCCCGCGCAGCATGTTCCTCAGGCCATGTTACAGGGTCAGAACCAGTTCCTTCTTCCTGGGCAGTTAGCAGGTGCCTCTGCTGTTCAGATACCCCAGCAGCTCTCAGCCTTGCAGGCTAACATGGGAGGACAGATCCTAACAACTTCACACCCCAGTGGCCAAGCCCACATCATAACTAGCCAAGGGCCTGGTGGACAGCTGATAACCAATCAGGCCTTGCCTGCCCAAATCCTCACCAATCAGAACATAGCTAGCCAGCTGAATCTGGGGCAGGTGCTTACATCGCAGAATGCGCATGGCACTGCTCACATTCTTTCTGCACCTATTCAGCTGCAGCCTGGTCAGGTGGGTCAGCCAACTTTGTTCCAGATGCCTGTCTCTCTAGCTGGCAGCTTGACCACTCAGAGTCAGCCCTCTGTTGCAGCCTCATTGGCCAGTGGTGCCATCAGTCAGACTGGGCAGACCGTTATCCAAGGTGTCACTCTGCCTAATCAAGTTGCTATGCTAAATTCCACTGAGAACCTCAACCAAGCTGTGAGCATTCAGGCATCTGCCACCACCAGCAGTCAGAGTCCCGGCCTCATTCAGCCACAGCCCGCTTCTGGCACTAGCCTGCTGCCAAGCAGTGACCAGTCCTCTATACTGACCGTCCAGACTGCATCCCAGCCTCCAGCTCCATCTCCGCTTCAGTTGAATGTGCAGCAGCAGCCTCCTCAGCAGCCAGCACAGATACCTGTGACTTCCCAGCCCAGCCCGAACTTGGCATCCAGTCCAGAGAAGATCATCTTGGGCCAGACAGCTGCTGGAACGGTCATAAACCAAGATTCCATGCAGATGTTTCTGCAACAGGCAAGTGAAATATTTTAATGATCACATTAGCGGTATTGCTAGTTGGCTCACTTATTTTATCTATTGTGAGGAAGGCAAAGGAGAGTTACAGGATTCAGGCTACATAATCTAATCTTTCCTCATAGACTGGACACTCTACAAATGCTGTAGTATAGCACTAATTATTTTTTAAAATGAAGTTTCAAAGTTGATGGGTTATCCCATCATAAGACTACTCACTTAGTATGTGTGTTTTAATTTAAAACTGCTAGAAGAACTGGGTGGTCTCAGGGGTTTGGTAATGAGTATGTAGCCTTTTACCTACTTTGAATCTAACTTAGGTTTGTAGTATCTGGCAGCTATTGTCATCTGCTGTCCATTCGATCACTTCTGTGGAATGAGTAGGTGGGTTAGTGGTACTTGCATCCAGATCACAAAAGCTACCATCATGGCTGGCAGTCACAGAAGAGAAGCCGATAAATAAACATGCCATGTTGACTGAGTTCCCATGGCTCCCCTAGATTGTCTCTGCTGAGGCGCATTAGTGAGGGGAGTCTTGTACAGCCACTGCCTGTGTGCTTCTGTTTGTGGATAAGAGTTCAGTGTCCAGGCTTGCCAGTTCAGTATCTTCCACTATCACAAGTGTTGATGCAGTCACTGTGTACACTGTTAAGGAGTGCAGACACAAAGCAGCTATGGCTCACCTCATCTGTTTATATAATATCAGATTAAATAAGGCTTTTCACTTCTTTTGGGGATCAGTTTAAACCATTGTATTTTTATTCTTATTCTTTAATTTAAAAAAAGATGAAGGCTTGATCCAAAGCCTGTTGAAGTCACTAAATTGCATTAGAGAGAAGATAGGAGTTTAGTCTTTTTTTTTTTTTTTTTATTTTTTTTATTCCTCTTAAATATTACCTAAGAGTAGTATTATCAATTTACCATAACATTCTCACACATGCCTTTCTCCAAAAGACAATGGGCCAGATTTACCTCTGACAGGAATGGACACAATACTACTGACATCATTTGAGCTGTGCCTCCCCATATTAGGGTAAAATTTGTCCCAATGTCACTAAGATCCTCTGGCAAGTTACGAGATACAGAACTAGGGTCATCTGTGAATTTTCTTTGTTTTTATATTCCTCTAAATATACTTGCTTCACCAATATGATACAGTAACTGCATAATCCACTTAAAGTGGTCACTGTCAGCTAAGTTGGGCCCCAGATGTAGTGGTAGTTTAAAAAAGGGGGGGGGGTTGGGGGGAAAGGGGTGTTACATAACCTATTATGAATAGAAAGTTTTTTATCTTTTTTAATTCAATTAAAGTTGTTTAAATTAAAAGACCGTCTCCTGCAGTTGGAACACAGCAACATCTTAAAAGCAATAATGATACTAATCATACATACCTACCTCATAGAGGTGGGGATTCATTAGTTAATATATGTAAAGCAAGTAGAAGTGCAGAGAGTTAGCAATCATAATTGGTTTCACGTTGGGGTTTACAGAACATGACTAATAATATTTAAATTACCTCTTATATAATGCTCCACATTTTAAAATCACTGTAGAAAAATTTAATTAATTACCTGTTACAACACTCCTATGAGGTAGTTGAGAAAGTAATATTAGTCCCATTTTACAGATGGTGAATGTGAGATAAAGAGGTTAAATGACTTTCCCAAGGCTGCAGAGCCTAGTTTAGAACTCTGCCTCGGGGAGTAGAAACTGATAGTGAAACTAATCAGTCTCATTTCATTGTCCAAGTGCAAAAAGTAAACAAACAGCATCAGTGATGGTGAACAGTAAAGGGAAGCTTGAAGTGATTTGATTTTTTTTTTTTTTTTTTTTTTGGATGTTGCTAGTAACACAGGTGAGGACATTTCATTTTAAACATAAGGCCTTGATCTTGACAGTAACCCTTTAACACTAAAATTTACTACCATATTCACTGTTTATTACTATATACAAGAAAAGAAATGTACAAATGTTAAAGTAACTTGAGGAGGGAAGTGTCACAGAGATCCTAAAAAATTCACAAAAGCTGTGATCTTCAGAGACAAAAATGAACCCTAGCCTACTCTCGTCTTGCTGGGTATTGGGAGGGGGAGGGGGGGGGGACTCACTTATCTAAACCATAAATGACTTTCTATGAATCCTGCATGTACTGCACTATCTCAGCACAAGAGTAGTGAATGGCATTAAGAATGGGAATTTCAGACATGGTTCCCAAAGTCTTGACTTGGTGGTTTTTTGTTTTTATTTGCAGTTTGATATCACATCAAATTCTGCTACTGTGTAAAGCTACCATCCAGTAGGAATGTTCCCTGCATTTCACATTAGGTCTCTCGGTAGGGCATAAATTGTTGCTTTGCTACAGTTTACTCCTGAGGGCATTCTGCGCCAAAAAATTAAAAATTCTGCGCACAATATTTTAAAATTCTGCAAATTTTATTTGTCTAATAAATGTGGAGGCTCCAGCATGGTATTGGGGAGCACAGGCCACTGGCTGTACAGAGGTGGGAGATCACTGTGCAGCTTTCTTCCTCTCCTCCCCCACCCCCCCAGGATCCAAGTGTGGAGGGGCTTAATGTGGGGGGATCCAGGTGTGGGTTGAGAGGGTTCTGGGTGCAGGTGGCATCTGGATGCACAGGGGCTTGTGGGGGTGGGTTCTGGGTGCAATGGTAATGGCAGTCTACAGGGGGGTCCAAATGAAGGTGTTTGGAGCTCAGCGGGGGAGGGTGTTGGGGTGATAGAGCTCGGCAGGGGGGCCTGGGTGTGGGGGGCTCAGTGGGAGGTCCAGATGCTGGGAGAGTGGGGCTCAGTGGGGTGGGGCTCCAGGTGCAGTTGGTGTGGGCTCGGTGGGGTGGGGATCTGGGTGCGGGTGGCTCATTGGGGTGGTCCAGGTGAAAGGGGAGTGGGGCTCATTGTGGGTGCGGGGAGGAGGGCTGAGGCTCGGCAGGAAGGTCTGGGTAACGAGGGGGTCTAGATGCATGGAGGTTGGGCAGATGGGGAAGCAGTTCCCTGTACAGGGATCCCTCCCCCTGCAGCTGAGGAGCAATGGGGCGGTGGGAGTTTGCAGAGCTTCCTGTAGCCGGGGGAGAAATCTGGGGGTGGGTCTGACACGGCCCCGGATGCCGTGCAGGGGAAGAGGAAGTCCCGTCCTCCCCAGCCCAGCCAGCACTAGCAGCCACCAGCCGGGTCTTCCCCAGTCCCGCCTTCTGCCCCACAGTGATTTACCTCTCTGACGACTGCCCTGGGCACCGCTCTTGTGGCTTTCCTGTGCTTCCCCGTCAGAAAGTCATTTTAATGCGGGGAAGCAAAGAAATCTGTGGGGGACAAATTCTGTGCATGCACAGTGGCGCAGAATTCCCCTAGGAGTAACATGGCTATGGTCAGATTCTGCAGGTTCCTGGAGGAGACTGCTGTAAAATCTTCAGAGGAGGTAGTCTCATTTCTGAACAGTAATTTGGATCTGCCTAGTGCCTGTGAAGAGTCCTGAAAAGTATTGTACCAATATCTGGGGGTGGGCATGATGAAAAGCAAGAGCAGAAACTATTTCCTTTTGACCCCTGGTTGAGGTATTGTTAATAGAGTACCATTAGTAGCAAAGGCCTGAATGAATATGGGGGTTGGATGGTGAACATCAACAGAAAAAAAGGAGGAGAAAGAACCAGAAAACTGGTCAATGCTAAATTTGTTGGAAATTTCAGAAGGATCGGAGCCAGCAGCAGCAGCAATTTTATCCGGCATCCCTGAAAATGCAGCAGGAGAACAATCTGAATCAGTCCACAGTACCACCACACCTTCCAATGCCTCTGCCCATCTACAGCATAGCCACAACAGCTCTCAGCACCACAAGCAGTGTCCCAGCATCAGTGATAGTGAGCAGCAGTGCAGGCACCGCTCTGCAACCGCCTGCCAGCCGAGAGCTGACCCAGAATCAGAATCTGGCAACGGTGGAGTCCAAAGGACCGAATCTTATACCTCAGTTCTCAGCCAGCCATTCCCAACAGGCACTGGCTTGCCAGGTAGCCCTTACCTGTTGTGATTCCACACAGCCTGCTTTGGCCTATCTTCCTTTCTTCCTTCTGTCCTTAGCTTCTGTTTGGTCCTTCCTCTTAGAGTTCCCTTTTGCTTTTTGCTTTCTCTCTCTCTGCAGGAGGGGAGGGACCAATACCCAAAGACAAAATATTAGTGTATCTCTTAGATGTACACTAGCATTTTTCACATTTCAAAACAAAGATGGAAGTGGGTGGTGGTGGGGTAACCTCTATAGTAGTAACAGAAGTCGCCCTCTTGTGGTGTAATGGCAAAAATGTGATGGGAAAAGAATTCTGCTACTGGCACATTTATCTCCCTTCTAACTAGGGTGACTTTTCATGAGCAGTCTGAGGGCAGGATTATGATTTCAGTTACATTGGTGTAAGTCTGTAATAACTGCATAGACAGTCTGGCCCTGAATCCACATGTTATAAAACTCTGTGCGAGTTTCCCAGAGAGGTATTTTTGACTGGCCTCTGTGCTATATTGGTGGCAATGAGGCTTGCCAAAAAAAAGAGGAAAAAAAAAAAAAAGTTAAAAAGCAAAATTGTTAATAAAATGTATGCTTTTTAAAATGTTTTTACCAGTCTTAAATGTAATCAAAAGTTTAAGTTCATTATGTGTGTGGGTTTTTATATTTTATACACACACACACACACACACACACACGTACACATAAATATTCATAATCACATTTCTATAGCAAAAGAGTTGTGCTGCATGATACCATCACATGTTGGCAAAGAGGTGGCTTGGATGATGTTGTAATAAGTCTTTTCCATCTCTTATCTCCATGATTCTATTATTTATAGCATCCAAATTCAACTCCCTAGTTCACTTTTCTATGGTGGATCTGTATCGCTGGGAGAAGATAAAACAAAATCCAGCTGCATCTTTGTTTTAAAATAAAATCAGCTCTATCCCTGTTTTTAGACAGCCCAGAAACAAAGGAAAATATAACTTTTTATTCTGAGAAGAAAGCAATAAAGGGAGAAGAATGATGTGCATGGATGGGGGGTTCCAAGGCGTGGTTAGCAGACTTCAGGCAGAATCCAGGAACTTGGTAGCCAGAGTGATCAAATGGACCTGAGTAATTTATCACCCGTGATCATCATGTGAGCAGCCTGGAGAAGATGGGAGTTCAGACTGCAATTTAGTTCAGTTTGGAAGCTTCCAGCCAATATATAATACATCAGCATGCGGGGTTGGGTGAGCTACAGATGTTTTCACACCAAGGTCTGTGATGAGGGAATTGCCTTTATATTCGGAGCCTGGGACATGTCCATGCACTGCTGCATCAGCAGGCCTATTGAATCTTTCTTTCCCCTTCCAAACGTACCCCCTTCTGGCCCTTGTTGTCAGTCTGTGGCACTTGCCTGTTCATCTACTCTCTGAATTCCTGCTGCTCTTGCTTGCTTGCCTGCAGGTTCTCACTAACGCTGGAAGCTGCTGCTGTCTTGTGATGCTTTTTCTTCTTCTGTCCCTTCACAGTTGCGCGCTGCTGTCCTGGTACATTTGTGTTCCTGCCAGAGGCTTTATTATTCTTTTATTCTTTATATTTTAGTAGCAAATGGTTATAATAAGGACTGTGGTAGACTTAAAAGTGGTGTATTAGTCGAAAGGCTCTTCTTAGCCATAATAAGACTTGAGAACTTGTCTTTATAATCAGTTTCACCCCTGTAATTTAGAAAAGAGCGTGATATTGACCTGGCTCTCGTATCAGGGGACTCACAATGGCCAGTGCCTTCATAGGGTTAGCACCATTAAAAATGCTGGTTGGCTCTAATGTAGTGGTACTATGTACTATGCAGGGAACCAATGGACTCAGGCTTGCTCCTTTGAGTGGAGGGCATTTTAATTTGGATTCGATCCTGTGGGAAAGGAGTGAAAGGTACGCCTAGTGTTGTTCTAAGCAATTCAAAGAGAGCTTAGGAAGGAGCTAAGATGGTGCAATACAGAGGAGGGTAAATAAAACTGAGGAGGTTCTTGTGCCCCATGGGGGGCTCAGACGAGGAGAGGGGCTCTAGGGGAGGAACCTAAATACATTCTAAAAATAAAGTTGGACACCCTCTCCCTCCCCTTTTTCATGGTGCCACAATTGTGGGGCAAAAGGGCTGGGCTTTATTTAAATTCACACACACTGGTACAAACACTGTACCCCTGCAGTAAGGCTTTCTAGGGAAAGGTTGGCTACGGTGGCTGAGACTTGGAGCTGTTTTCAGAAGCTAAGGAACACCCATAGAAGATGCCTTTCAATTTTTATTCCCAAGTTGTTTCTTTTACTGCTTTAAAAACATTTTTGAAGGTAGCTTCTAAGCAGATCATAGAATATCAGGGTTGGAAGGGACTTCAGGAGGTCATCTAGTCCAACCCCCTGCGTAGATGAGCCAGTGGAATAAATCTGCAGATGATAGTACTATGCCCACAAGAATTCCTGGTGGAAGGTATGAGAGCTGGAAACTGTGCCCCTGAAATCTCACTCTACGTATGCTCTGGTTAGCTCAAAGAAGCGCTTCTCTTGAATAAACCAGAGGGGGAGAGTGGTCGGAAGAGCTCAGTTCCTCAAGCTGTTTTTGCCATAGGCAATGCCTCGGTAAACCCCTTCACAGAGTGACTTGAGTTCAGTGGGGTTTCTGGACTTAAAAGTAGTTTGGGAGCCCCAGGCTTTTTATGTTTTAAGAGTGGTTTGCACTGCAGTACAGTCTAAGGATATATCTTCACAGCAGAAGTTGTGCACAGGCAAGCCTATTTGGTCTGGCTTGAATCCACATAGCACAGGTAACAGTAGTAGTGAAGAGAGTGCAGCTTGTGAGCTGAGTACATACCCAGAGTCTATACTGGATTTGTACTCCTCGTGCTGAAGCCTGCACTGTGCAGTCATCACTGTTGTCATTGCCAGCGCTAGCTGGATTCAAGCTAGCTCAGGTACACTAGTCCTTGTAGGGCTTTTGCTGTGTGGACATACCCTAAAATGCCTGAAGGACATGCGAGGATTGTGGTGAGACACATCAGTCCTAACTAACTTATTCTCTGTTTCTTTCTTTGTTTCAGTTACCCGCAGGGCAACAGAAGCTCCCTGGAGCCTCCCCGTCCCATTCGCTACCTCATCCTCCAATGGGGGAGAGTCCCCAACTCCAGCCTGCACACCTCTCACAGATGCAGTCCCCCCACCAGTCCCGTCCTCCATCACAGCCACAGCCACTTTCCCGACCACCCTCCCGGCCTCACTCCAGGCCTCCCTCCCAGCCACAAACTTTGTCCAGGCCTCCTTCTGAACCCCTCTCCCGGTCCTGCACCCCTCAAACGCAAATGCAGAACTTGTACGTGATACAGAATCAAATCACATCATCCCCCCACGGTCCCACCCAGCACCCCTTACGACCCCCGTCGCAGCCTCAGGTACAGTTCCAGCCACCACAGTCTCAGGCCGAAGGGCAACCTCAGCTGGCAACACCTCCACATCTGCAGCTACAAGTTCAGCTTGCCACTCAGATCCAGCCCCAGTCTGAGACCCAGGTGCCGGCACGGCTGCAATCCCAGATCCAAGCTCCAACTGAGT
The DNA here is from genome assembly GCF_028017835.1 of Emys orbicularis. Classification (NCBI taxonomy): domain Eukaryota; kingdom Metazoa; phylum Chordata; order Testudines; family Emydidae; genus Emys; species Emys orbicularis. Next base: position 1,793,563 of record NC_088703.1, on the reverse strand, counting down.
CTCAGCATACTCATTCCCCACATTTCCAGTTCCCTTCCCAGGGCCAAATCAAACCGCCAGTCCCAACCCAGACCCTTCACCTAACACCGGAACAACAGAGGAGTTTTCAGATGGTCCCAAATCAATTCCAGACACTCTCTGCAATTCCAAATCCCGCTCCTCAGCAGAAGCAGCTATTGGACAGGTTCCAGCAGGTAAATAATTACCATCAAAGAGGGTAAATTAAACTTGGCCTGGGTCTGTAGAAATATAACTCTCTAGAAATTAAAAATACATGCCCATACATCAAGGAGAATGGATGGGTCAGAGGGATTAGAAATTGGAGATTTTCAGTCTAGTTTCTTCTGGACAGATATGCAAATCACAAAAGTCACCACCTTAAAAAACGATCATCTGGACTACCAAGGTTATATCTTGTTTTGTTTGTTTTTAAAATAGTACTCTGGGAAGGAATTATCTTGATTTTAGTATCATGGGCACATTGTCAGCCTTTAGGAAACAGTAACAATGTAGAATAGTTTCTAAATTGTTTTGGGGCTGTTTAAGGGCTTGTTTACACAAACTTTTAGTTTGCAGCAAGCTTTACCCCGTGCTAGCCTGCTGCGGACTATCTGTCCGTGTGGACCCTGCTGCTGCGTATTAACAGTTTTAGTTCACTTTGAGAGTCCCATTTCAAAGAGGACTAGATTAAAGTGAATTAGCTAACTCTTAATGTCTGTTAGCATATGAACAGTTAGTCCCCAGCAAACTAGTGCAAGATAGATTCATACCCCAGTTTGCCACAAACTAATTGTTCATGTAGACAAGCCCTGAGTGTATCTTTGCTACCAACTACTATGTAAATAGTACATAAAATAAACAATTATTTAATATTTAGGATTTACAGGGTTTGGCCTCTTCCAAGATCTTTAGCAACATGAATTACTCAAGAACCAAAACAGGGAGAGAAATTTTTGGACAAAGAGATAAAAGCAAACACATGCTCCTGTGAAAAGTGCCCCTTGGGATCTTTCCTATTCACGCAGTGCAGACAGAGCTCAACCCGGCTGGGGTCTCAGCCTGTTTCCAGGGAGTCTGAGGGCTTGCCTGCACTACAAAATTCAGTCACCTTAAGTCGAAGTACAGCTACCGCAATAATTAAAGCGGTGGTTCATATCCACACTTGCTCCTTCTGTCTGTGGTGCGCGTCCTCACCAGGAGCACTTCCACTGACTGAAATGGGGCATTATGGAACACTTGGCAGCTCTGGGGATGACAGCCTCATCTGTAGGCAGGGGGCTCACAGCTGGGGCCCCCACCCTGATAACCCGAGCTGTCAGCCCAGCAGGCTCACAGCTGTGAGCGACCCCTGCCACGGGGCTGACAGTGCAGGGCTTGATTTCACAGCGGGAGCCTACCAGCAATGAAATTGACATTCTTGTCAATTTCTCAGCTGCTATTATTTCACTTTTTGACTCTGGCTGTCAGCTCTATGTGGGGCTCACAGCTGGAACGCCCCCAGTGAGGGATTGGGGTGAGGGAGAGGATAACCTGAGCCCAGCCACCGCCCCACCCTCTCGCAATCCCTCACCGGGAGGCAGGGAAACGGGGGGAGACTCACAGCTGTGAACCTGCACCCCACTGACCGCTCAGACTGTCAGGGCTGGGGTGGGGGAAGGGCTCCAGCTGTCAGCCCCTTTGGGGTGTAGTCAGTGTAGTAGGCCACTTACATCAGCGGAAACACCATTGTAGTGTAGACACTGACATAATTAGGTCATCGTAAGCTGCCTTATGTTGACCTAACAATAGTGTAAACCAAGCCTAAGTATTAGTACTTTGAACTTTGAGCCCTGGAGTTGTAGGTCACAATCCATTCAAATTCATGTTAATGGGTTGATTCCCATTAACTTCAGTGAGAGCTGGGTCGGGCCTTATGTCTTAGAAAGCATCAGAAAAATTCTTTACAATCCACATTTCAAATATTGTCTTTACTGTCACTTTATCTGCTGGGGAAAGGGGAGCCAAACTCAGTTTTTTAAAAAACTGCATGTTAAAAATAAATTTCCCTTGAAAGGACTTAGTCTGGGATCCAGTCTGCTGTATTTCAAGCACACAGGGCATGTTGATGTGATTTTAAATTCTTGTCGTTGACAGACCTGGAGATTCCCACTGCTAAACAAAGACCTTTTTTTGTTTCCTTTACATTCACCGCCTAACACTGTGAGATCCTGGGGCTATAGGATGGAAGCCAGTGGACTGTGTTGGAAACATGAGAGCAAGGGAGGGTCCCTTTCTTCCCATGTTTTGCTGCTGGGTAGAAATATTTATGGTACATAGCAGATTAAAAAGGAAGGCAGAAGGATTAAATGTACCAAAAGATGGTGCTAGGGCATCTTTTCAGCCTCTGTCATTTATCCAACACAGGTGCCCCAGGGGATTATCCTGCAAACGAAACACCAGACTTCCACCAGCCAGGTGTCATCAGCTCTGAGCCACTTCAGCAGCCAGCCTTCATCTGTCCTGGTTAGCAGCCAAGGACAGCCAGTAGCGGTGACAACAACGCAAGCACCAGTCCACAGCCATCCATCTGTCCCCGCTGCAGTCCAGCCTTCTACTGCAGGTTCGAGTGAGGTGGCTCCTGTGCTTGGGAAGGGCCAAGTACAAGGAGGGAGCGGGAGGAGGAGGTGGTAGTGGAGGAGGGCAGCCAGCGCAGCTTGCAGCATTGCTGCAGATCAAAACAACATCAACGTGTAAGCTGCTAAAACCATGCCTTGTGCGTGCTCAGGGAGGGGAAACAGTCTGGGAAGGGGAAATTCTGTTACATTTCTGCTGGACTGTGACTTTCAACTTCCTCTTTCTCCCCCTTTTTTCCCCCTCCACACTTCAAAGTGCCTATACAGTAAGAAAAGCTATTCTAAAAATGATGTTGGGAAGTTCATCATCTGTCTCTCTAAGGGCCTGATTCTGTGAGCCGCTGAGTGCCCTCAAATTTCATTGAAGTCCAAGCGCCAAATGCTGCTCTCATTCACAGAGTATAAATCTGAAGTAACTCAATTGATTGGGGGGCAACATGGTGGAGCAGATATGGGCCCTGGATGGAGAGTCAAGACATCCTTAATACCAGTTCTGCTACTCGCCTTCTGTGTCGCTTTGGCCAAGACGCTTACCTCTTTCAGCCACCAGTTCTCCATCTGAAAAACAGGAATAATTATATTTACCTTCTTGTGTAAAGCTCTTTGAAACCAATGGGTGAAATTCACCCCATGCTGAAGGCTAGTTTAGGGTCAGTGCACCACTTAATTCTCATTTAAACCCTAATTTAAAGATTTAAGTGGGACTTAAATCATGCGCAGGCCTTATGCTTCCCCTACACACACAGGGATGAATTTTAGACTACAGGTGCTCTGTATTCCCCCCCCTATATTTACTTATTTAGATTTATTCACTGTGCCTATCAGGTGCTTCCATGCACTTTCACAAATGGGAAATGGATACTGGTTTTAATGTTATGCCCATGGTACACTGAACAGACTAATCTGAGGGCTTGATAAAAAGGTCCACATATTTTCATTTGTTAAAAAAGAAAAAAATACATATTTACAGTGTGGTTGTATTTTGATTTTCAGTCACTTTCAGCTCTGCTGGCAGTAATGAGTTTTGCATGAGTATAAAACTAAGATTTCTTCCACTTATAGTTGTTAAGATCCCCTGGCACATGTCTCAAGGGTAGAGGTGTTTAGCCCTGGTGTCCTGATAATTGCATTCTGCTTCCCTACAATTCCCTGAATTAGTATTCCGTTGAATTAGGTGGTCGTCTTTTTCACTTCCTTTGCTGCCCTGTTGTGGAGTGTTGCTGTGTGCTGTTAAACAGCTGGCAGAGGTGGCTGCATTTCAGTGATAGCTGAAGTAATGGGCAAAATTTTCAAAAGCACGTAAGTCATTTAGGTGCCTTTTGAAAATGTTGCCCAATACTTCTAGATAGTCTATAAAATTCTTCAAGATGGAATATGCTGCAGGAATCCAAGACATGTTGCTATTGTTGTTTAAACTTGGAGCTTGTTTTAAAATCTACTTATATTTGCTAGGTATAGCTGCTCCAGTTCCTGCAGAGAGTAAAACATTTTCCAGTGGCGCCACAGCTGTTTCTGGGGGGAAAGTGACTACAGTGCCAGGGAAACCAGGAACACCTCTTGCCGTACAGCAGCCAGTTCAGGTGAGAGCTTCATTTCTAATGCTTCTTCACAGTAGTTTGTCCATTTCAAGGATGAACAAAACTTACTGAGTTTCACTCCAGGTTTGTTCTTTTTGTGCGAGAAGAAGGAATTAAGTTTCAGAAACCATTTGACTTTGGCATATAATTGTTTGATTTTATAAGTACTATGAACTCTTAAACAAAAAGAAAACAAATAATTATCCCTATTAATATTAATTAGACCACTGGGGAAGGGAGCTTTGTTCCTCTTCCTTGAGGGAATTAATGTGCTTTCCAATTTATTTAATGGCATGCAAATACTGTTGGGATGTACGTTCTAGAAGTGCAAGTTAAAATAATTATATATCAAAAAAGATTTATTCATAGATGTTTGCATTTCAACACCAAGGAATTCCATTCTAAGTCATTTCACTGGTGACTGACATCCTCTTGGCGAGTAGTTTCTTGCTGTGTGTTTTGGTAATCAATTTGTAGTCATTAAATTCATATTGGGATCCCAAATAAAAGAGATCCTTTGCTTCTTCTGCAGGCCAAGCCTGGAGTGATTAGCTCCATCTCCGGCCTGAATCTTGGAAAAGGCCCCTTGCAGATCCAGGTAGTTGGGAAAGGATTATCACAACTCATGCCCTCAGTCCCAGTCCCATCCCAGCAGCAGGTGAGTTTACACAAATGTTTATTTCCTTCAAATAATAGCTCAGTTTTTTTTAACTATTCTGTCAGTGAGGAAGTTCGAAAGGAAGCTGTGTGTTTTCTGCTACCTGAAAGCTGCCATGTTTAAAGTGAGCAAAGCTGTTTCTCTTAGTCATCAGAAAGAATTATCCCTTTTCTTCTGCACTTTGTCCAGAATCTCCAAAATCATCCAACTGATTTCCTCCTGCCCACAATCCCACTTTATTCTCCAATTTCCTTGTACTAATTTACTGAACAGAAAGAGTTCTTTCTAATGTGAGCTGGATGGTTCCTCCGTTAGTTCATCATTCTCTGCAGAGTAAAACTAATCTATTGATTACTAAGTCCTTTCATGTGCATTCTTTTTTCTTACCAGTACGATAGTAAGCTTGGAAGTCTGAAAAAAACTCCTACACTACAGCCCAGCAAAGAAGCTTGGTAAGTGTTTGCCAGAGAGCGTGTGTTGGAGCCTAAGAAGTTAAAGAAAGCAGTGTAAGGGTAACAGTAACATCACATGCGTAGTAAGGTTAAAGTTTAACAGACTATCCGGCATCTGAGTTAACTCTGGAGTCATGCAATGTTGTGCACCGTAATCCACTCTATTGGGGAGGAAACATGATACTTTATCATGGCATGGCAATTCTCGGTAACATAGCATGCCCTTCAGTGCCTCTCCAGAGGGCCCCATGGGTGACACTGGTTGAATGTACATTTCACACTGAAGAGAAGGATTCTTCCAGAATTTTGCTGTGGTTCTTTTCCTGTATGGTCAGTCATTCTTCCTTCTCCCTGATTGCACTCATCCTCCTTTTGCGTTAGTGTGTTTAGCATGTGCGTGCATACAAACACACACACACACACACACACGCACCTATAACATAGCTAGCTATGTATTACACTGCTTTTGTTTATATCCGTGTGTGCCTGTCTGCACATAGTACTTCACACATGTACAGCAGACCACGTTCCATCACTGCCCATTTTAGCTCAACCAACTTTATTGTTAGTGTCAGGAGGATGAGACTGTTTTAACTGGAAGATAAATTACATTTTCCTTAATTAGTAAAACTGTGTAGTAATATAATTTGAAGGCTCCCAGGGGGCACTTTTATAATTGAGTTATAGGATGTCTGAGTCACATTCCATGTATCAAAAGAACCTTTCGTCTGTTCTATGATCCTCTTGCTGCTGCCCAGAAATCTCACAAGATGCTATATAATTCAGTTATGAGTGCCCTTTGGCAACCATAAAACTACATACAGTATTAGCAGGGATAGGTAATTGTGTGTGCGTGTGTTCCTCGTGTGTGCACAGCTGTGTATTTCATGTTCCACACATATAAAACTGCTCATTTTCTGCAGACATAGAAGGTAAGCTTTAGAGCATCTCTGTATATCATGCTTCAGTCACTGCAAACAGCCTATATAGGAAGGAGGAGCAATAAGAATTTCAACCACTCAGCATAATGCTTTTATAGCTATCTCTGCTTTTGAGTCTGTGTTTTCCATACACTTTGTACAACTGTCTGACTTGTCCTTTTTTTTTTTTTTTTAGTTTCTTGGAACAGTTACATAAACATCAGGGAGCAGTGTTGCACCCTGACTATAAAACTTCATTCCGATCGTTTGAAGATGCCTTACAAAGGCTTCTACCCTATCATGTCTACCAGGGGATGCTTCCCTCTACCCACGACTACAGAAAGGGTAAGTTCAGCTGTGTATACAAGGAAGGATGATAACTAATAGTCCTAGAACTATAGCAAAGTGTTTTAAATTTAGCAGGGCTTCGCTAAGCAACAGAATGGAGGGGGGTCTCACCCTCAGGAAGTAAACTCAGGCCTCTTCTTCTGATGTTGGCATGAGAGAGATCACGGTTGGTGGGTCACGGGGGGAAATGGATTTGTCCCGCCATGAAAAGAGAGAAGAGAGAAGTAAGCTCCACTCCAGAAAAAAAGATAAAATCCCCAAAACCTGAATAAACTGCCTGGAACCACATGTTTGAAATCTGGCAGTGTCTCAGCCCTTTAAACTTTCAAAGCTAGATAAACTGAGTTCTATCACAGGCTTCTGTGTTTGGAGCTTTTGGAGGAGACCTTAAAAAGAGAGTCCTTGTCTGCTTAGTAAGGCCACTAATGATCCCTTAGGGTTTTTCATAAGAGTTGGAGTTTACCCTGGTATCCTTGGTCAAAAGTTCTCTTTCCCCTGTTGCTGCTTTGCAGTTTGCCATCCTCCACCCCAGAAGTGGCTGCATTTCATAGATTCCAAGGCCAGAAAGGACCATTGTGCTCATCTAGTCTGACCTGTATAACACTAGGATTACCATACGTCCGGGTTTCCCCGGACATGTCCGGCTTTTGGGTCTTTAAATAGCCGTCCGGGGGGAATTTGTCAAAAGCTAAAAATGTCCGGGATTTCCCCCCGACGGCTATTTAAAGACCCAAAAGCGCTGACAGGGCAGCCGCGCCGGCTGAAAGCGGTACTGGGAGCAGCATGGAGCGGCCGTGAGAGGTGGGTGCGGGCGGCCCGGCTCCCCCTGCCTGGGGCTCCCCTCGCCCGCCGCGGGGCGCGGGCTCCTCCTCTGCAGCACTGCCCGCCGCGGGGCGCGAGCTCCTCCTCTGCAGCACTGCCCGCCGCGGGGCTGGGGCTCTCCCGGGGCTCTGCCCTGCACGCGCCCAGCAGCCCCGGGGCTGCTCCTGCCTCCCTGGGCTGGCCCCAGATCCCCTCCCCCGGGGGGCTGGGGTCCTGCTGCGGCTTGCGCCCCTCTGCTTCCTCCGCGGGGCAGGCAGCCCCAGGGGGTTGAGGCCATGCCACCCCTTCCCCAGCTTCCCCCTCCAGCAGCCCCCGCACCGCCCTGCCGGGCCTGTTCAGCCCTCGGCCCCACCGGGTCCTGCCCTGCCTCATGCAACCCACCCCTACCGTGTGGCGGCCGGGACTGGGGGGACTGGGGGAGCCGCAGCAAAGCCCCTCCCGGAGCTGGTGCAGGAGACGAGTCTGGCTCTCAGCCCAGGCTCCGGCATCAGCCCGCAGCGGGGAGCGGAGCCACCCCCCCGCTGGCTCGGCTCAGCCCAGCCCTGCTCTTAAAGGGACAGGGACCCCACCGCGGCTTGGCCCGGCCTGGGGCACGTGGAGGTGTCACCTCACCCCCCGCCTGGGGGGCCCGGCGAGGGGGGTGCTCGGCCACATAGCAGCGCAGAGGGGAGGCCAGCGATGCACCTTACTCTCTCCTGCACTGCCAGCCACAGTCTTGCCTCCTTTCCCCAGCTCTGCGAGGCACTGTACACCTCAGAGCAGCAAATGGTAGCCAATTCTGCTGGCTCCAAGCAGAGTCTAGCCCTGAGTGTTTATTTCCGCAGCAGTGAGTTTTCGGTTTGGTGCATTCACTCCTGATCTCCCTGGTAAAGTGTAACAAAAGCCCCTGGCATTCATTTTCTCAGTGTTTCTGGGAATACCCTTTTCAGTTTCATAGATTGATCTGGGAGCTTTCTTTTGCCGTTTCCGGAGAGAACTGTTGACAGCAGGGAGATACGTCCCTGACTAGAGGGCAGGAAGCAAATTTGACTAGATCAGTTGTGACTTCCTTTTTATTTGTTACTATAAAATGTATTACACACAAATAGATTGCTAATGAACTTCCATCTTTGGGTTTCTGGAAAACAACTCACTCTAATACTTGGAAGATGCAGGGACCTTTGGTCTTAAAAAATGAAACATCAGACTCATTAATTTGGGGGAAGTGCAGTGGTCCATTTATGAAATTTCTTAAAAACATGATTCAAAAAATCCTTCTGAGACTGTATTTTAATGCTGAGATCCCAATAGCCTTACTATAGAAATAGAAAGTAAAACAAAGACATTCTTGATCCAGGTCAATTAGAGCAGTGGTTGTCAATGTTTCCAGACTACTGTACCTCCTTCAGGAGGCTGATTTGTCTTGAGTACCCCTCACTTAAAAAACTACTTGCTTACAAAATCAGACATAAAAATACAAGTATCACAGCACAGTATTACTGAAAAATTGCTTATTTTCTCATTTTTACCATATAAATTATCAAATAAATCACGACTCCCAGATTGAGAAACACTGGTATAGTATATAGAGCAGTATAAACAAGTCACTGTCTACGATGATGGTTGCATATGCTTCGATAATTAGTTTGGCAAGGCCTTCTATATCAAAGTTACACACATTTTTACACAATATCAGGCAAACCAGCTTGGATCTCTCACTATTCATGTCTCTCTAATTGTGCTCTGCATCATTTCACAAAAAAGTTATTTAACTGAGCTTGAAATTTGTCATTATACTGAGATTTCTAAAAATACCTGTCTAGAAAAACTTCCATTTGGTTTCCCAGTAAAGAAAATGACTTTATATAGCATGTTTGTTTGAACTTCGAGGCCCATACAGTCCCTGAAATGACACTGCCTTGGTTAGTGTTGTGCCCCATTTCTCACAGTACTCATGATGGGTTGGATTGTCACAGCCCAGCTCAGCCACACAAGGGAGTAAATATTATCTTTTCCAAGTAGACCCCGCTGATATGGGGATGCCCCTTTAAAGGAAGGCCCCGGGACAGGTATGGACAGGGGAGGTCCCTCCAGTGGAGGGAGAGGTGAGTGTCAGAGGTAGGGTTACCATACGTCCGGATTTTCCCAGACATGTCCGGCTTTTTGGTCCTCAAATCCCCGTCCGGGAGGAATTTCCAAAAAGCCGAACATGTCCGGGAAAATAGGGAGGCATGGTAAGGGGACCGCCTCCTCCCCGGGCTCCAACTTTCCCGGCTCCCACCGCTCTCCACCGCGGCAGGGGCCGAAGCAACTTCCCCAGCGCAGCAGCAGCCGGGGGGCGGGAGGGAGGAGGGGGAATGTGGGGTGCTCAGGGGAGGGGGTGGAGTTGGGGTGGGGAAGGGGCGGGACCGGGGGCGGGGAAGGGGCGGAGTTGGGGCAGGGGAGGGGTCCCGTGGAGTGTCCTCTTTTTGCACTATTGAAATATGGTAACCCTAATAACACAGACCATAGAACTTCCCCCAAAATAATTTTAGTAGTGCTGTGCATAGTTTGTAAAAGACCCCTCGAGCATCCAGCCTTTGTAGAAGAGAAAACTATTAGTAGTTTTAATACATAGTGCTGTACACTTTCAAAGTTTATTACAAACATTAATTAACAATTTTAAACTCACTCACTTTATCTGTGTGGTATATGTGCCTTATGAAGTTTTCCACGTTATCAGTTAGTGCAGGGAGTTCAACCTCTTCTTCCCATGTAGTTGTATCATTCTTCTCTTTGCGAGGAGTATTACCTAACCCATCTTGTCTCTCTAATATCCTGGTACCAATACAGCTGCTACAACAACACTGCATATAGCTTTGTGTGGAGTGTCATTCTTTATTTATTTCCACTAAGAAAGATGATAAACCTGTTTGTTATAATGTGCATTTGACGCAGAAAGGATCACTTTCCCTAGTGTTAAAATTCAGGGAAAAAGCATTGTTATATTAATTGTCTGCAGGCTATGATTTTCTTTTACTCTAAATGATATCCATTATGTAAAATAATGAACAGTATAGGGAATGTGAATCAGGTGCTCTTATTTATCCTCCTATAACAGAAGAATAAGGGGAGCATTTTATTAAATTGAAAGGCAACACGTTGAAAACTGATAACATACATTTATGTGCCATACATAATTAACCTATGGAAATCATAACCACAAGATATGATGGAGGCCAAAAGCTTAGCAGGAGTCAAGGGATTTATCCATGTATATGAATAATGAGAACATCCACGGTTACATTAGACAGGATACAAAATATATTATATGGACATAACCTCTTCTTCTGGGGGAGGGAGGAGATTAGGAAGAAATTTCCCTTTGGGTAAATTAGTCCGTAGTTGTCCTTTTAGGGTGTTTTGTGTCCCTTCCACTGAAGCATTTAGTATTGTCCATTGTCAGAGACAGTATATTGAGCTAGATGGGCCCTTGGTCTGATCCAGTCTGGCAATTCTTGTGTTCCTCAAAACTGTCTGCTGAAGCACTCTTCTACTCCAAATGTCGAGTTGATTCACTGCTTGGCGCTGTACTGCAATCCAGACATAAAGCCAGCTCCTGGCCTGGCAATGATCTGCAGTCTCAAATCCTGAATGTGTAGAGAGAGTTTAAAACCACTTGATGTTACATAGAGAAAAATATCTCTTGTCTCAATGGTCCCTTGCCCCTCTAAGCTATGAGACCAATCACATGATCATGTGCACAATTAAAACCAGCCACATACTTTAGGAAGAAACCTAAGCTGATGTGGAAAGCATTTGAAGGAGCAATCACAATCGCGGCTGCTGAGTCCTCTAGTAACACTAATGTTGATATAGAATGTTAGTCCTGTTTCTGCATTTACCTTGTCATATCAAATGTCTTTCAGGGAATGGAGACTTTCCTTTCAGACCTAACGAGGTAGCCCCAGCAATGCCTGTATACAAAAAACCAAATAGCCTTCTTTCTTTACCTCTTCTTTTAGTAGATGAAGAGTTTGAAACAGTGTCCACCCAACTGCTGAAACGCACACAAGCTATGTTGAACAAATACCGCCTGCTGCTCTTAGAGGAGTCTCGGGTAAGATTGGCCTTTATGTGCTACTGTGCTCAATGGTATGATGGTCAGCATGATTATTGGTCTGCACTAATCTATCCTATCCATTTGTAATGAGAGTTTAAATTGCAGTTTCACTTATTAAATATGACCATGTTGAGGAATAAGGGCTCAATCCTGCACTGTTGAAGTCAGTGGGAGTTTTTCACTTGATTTCAGTTAGAACAGGATCAAGCTACAAGTAGGGAGACTGGGGAAAAGGCTTTTACCTTTGGAAGGAACTCATCACAACTACATAAATTAATATTTTTATTTTACTTTTAAATTGAAACAGGACATTTCAATTTAAAACTAAAATAAAACATTAATTTACATAGGTCCCTTCCAGTCCTATGATTCTATGATTAGTGAGGGGTAATTTTGCAGCAAGCCTGGAACTTTTTTTTTAAATGGGGACAGGAAAGCTTGGTCACCCCAGAAATATGACACATTAACTTAGATTATAAGTTTATATTAAAATTGTGATTCCTTATCCGTGCTGTAAGAAAGGCAGAGATTCCATACTATAAACCACTACCCAAAAGCCCTTCCCAAATGTCTAAGTGAGGAAAAGTGCTTTCCAGTGCATGGATAAGACTTGTGCCAGCTCCATGAGAACAAGCACTATTCAGTGACATGTCAAGGTAATTCACCATTGTGTTAATGCTTGTTTCCCTAAAGCAGAAGCTGGAGAGGCTTGTAGGTTAAGATTGGGCCCCTAATTTCTGTACTGTGGTTACTGTGCCTTTCTTTTCCTCCACCTCTCACCTGTTTTTCATTTTTGGTCTGCAGAGAGTCAGCCCTTCTGCAGAGATGGTGATGATCGATCGAATGTTTATTCAGGAAGAAAAGACCATGTTGGCTCTTGATAAACAGCTAGCAAAGGAGAAACCAGGTTAGGGAGACATTATTTCTATCTGTGCACCTCACTTACTCATATGCTGCTCCTTCCACCTCTCCCTAGACACAGTATTTTCCTACCTTTTAAAGTTACTAAGGGAGGAGTGGAAAACTTGTAAACCGGTGAGCTGGCCCATGCCAGCTCTCAGCCAACTTCATCTGAATACAGAGGGGTCAGTCTGCAGAGACTGCAAGTCCCATTTTACAATGCTTCCGTATGATCTGAGTAGAAGGCTGCTCAGAACAAGATTGAGCAGTGTGTGTTGGGCTCCGTAGGCTCCTCCATCTGTCCGTCTGTATCAAAGAAGTCAGTGGCTGCAGTCTTCTCCATTTTATACAAATTAGGTGCAGTCTGTAGGCTCCTGATAAATTGCTTACAGTTCTCAGTTGCCCTAATTTTGGGTGCCTTTATACTAATGGGTTTGTGTAAATTTATGGCATCTTTTCGCAGTAATATATATTTGCTTGGCTCAACTTGAAAAAGCTGGAAAGAGCCTTGGAACAAGGAGAAAATCTGTGCAGCCTAGAGAAGAAAGAGCAACTAGGCAGTGGAGTCTGTAACATGAACAGCCAAATTACCAGGGCTCTGAAATGGTTCCTGCTGGGCACTCATGATCAAAGGAACACAGGTGGCTTTTTGAATGTTGTGTTCCTCTCCTTGTGTGTTCAGTGAAAGCACATGGGGAAGGCTGAGCCAGTAAGGGACTAAACCATATAGGAGGCAGAAGGAGAGAAAATTAGCTAAGAGAAAGAGAAGAGGGGCTGAGAAACAGAAGAAGCAGCTAGCAAGAGTGGGGGGGAATTACAGAACAGAAAATAAATCCCAGCTGGAACAGGGTAAGTGTTGATTTGTAAAAATTATTTTATTTAATTTTGTTGACAAAAGTAAGGAATTGCTGAGATGCCAAAATGCTCCTTTCTCCTGAAGGAGAGACTGTCTAGTGATTGAAGAAAGGGAGTATGAGTCAGGACTTCAGGGTTTCTAATCCCAGCTCTGGTGGTGGTTTGCTATAAAATAGGGATAAAACTTCCCTCATGGACTAGGATTTTTTAGGATGAATTAATTAATTAGGGTAATTGTTAGATGCTAGGGAAAGTCAAGAATTATTATTAGTTTTAGGGTTGACACACACTTATTGTTACCACTTTTTTCTGATGGGTGTTGCTTTGGCTGGACTGTGACAGTGTGTTTTTGTTGCAGATGAGTATGTTTCATCATCTTCTCGCTCACAGAGCCTCACTTCCTCTCTGGCTCTAGCCTCTGTATCCAGCATCACCCCAGCTTCTGAGAACCTAAAGGTGCCTCCAGTGCAGACAGCCACCCAGATCCACCCCACCAAATTGGTTATCAAGCACAGCGGAGGCTCCCCTTCTGTCACATGGGCAAAAGCTTCGCCTTCTTTGGATGGAGATGAGGATGCCCTACCCTCTAGGAGCAAGCCCCCAATCAAAACTTATGAGGCACGGAGCAGGATTGGGCTTAAGCTGAAGATCAAGCAGGAGGCTGGTCTCAGCAAGGTGGTGCACAACACTGCCTTGGACCCAGTTCACCAGCCGCCTCCGGTGTGCACAGTCATCAAAACAGCTGACCAGCACTCTTCAGCTGCCACCACCGCCACCACCACTGCTGGGCAAATGAACGGAACTATTGACCATGTAACCTCAGCGCCTGTGGAGAAAAAACCCATTGTGACCTACTGCAGGCTTCCGCTTCGTAAGACTTACAGAGAGAACGTGGATGCTTTTATAGCAGATAAAGCCACTGATGCCTGTCCGAAGGGAGGCATCCCAAAGGTCGATACGATCCCCAGCACCCTTGTGATCAAGCAGGAGGACGGCTCCAAAGGCGTGATCACCTCTCTCAAAACCCATGAAACCCCAACTGTGGTGGTGGCAGAGAAGAGCAAGCCGGAGGAGAGCTCCAAGCTCCTGTTTTTCAACAGGAGCGATGCCCGTTCTCTGGTGATGCAAGACAGCCCTGCCCCTCCGAAGACCGATGACTCTACCAGTGGCCTTATGAAGGAACTTGCAGAAGTAGAGGATGAGTTTTATCACGGAATGATAAAAACGGAGCCCCCTGACCACAGCTCCGGCTCGGAGCTCACCTGGGAGGTTCCCTTGCCTCCAGCCAAGCGCAGGAAGTCGGAGTCCTTTGATGTGGATAATGCCAGCTTCTCCAGCGACAGCCCCCAGGATGACTCCCTTAATGAGCACCTACAGAGTGCCATTGACAGCATTCTCAACCTGCAGCAACCTCAGACTGGGGGTCAGAACATCCGGACACCCTCCTCCTCTTACAACTCCTCTTCCTCCCCTTTCTCTTCACCTGTCCATCGTACAGACACTTACCTTGCCCCTAATCACAATGGCGGCCTTGGAGCAAGGACGTTGAACAGATAACAGAAAACCAAACTGAGCAGAAACTGAACAGAAAGCAAGGACCGAAGAAGATGCTCTTGCTGGTTGAAACGGTCGAGCACCATGGGTGTCAATGGTGCCGCCTACCCAGAGACCCGATGGCTCGGGCCTGGCACCAGCAGGAGTGGGGGAAGAGGGTGTCCTAATGATGCTTCATCCAAGTGTTTATATGATGGGTTTTGGATGTTGTAAAGTACAAGCTGAGGCTGGATTTACAATACACTCGTCTCATCAAATACACCCTATAACGGCAAGTGAGAAGCAACCAGGCGGGTGGGAGGGGATTGATGGGGCCCATAGGTAGTGCTGGCTGTGTAATTTAGATTCTGTAACAAATTGCTAATTTGAATATCTGATTGATCCGTTTCCTCTCCCCCCGCCCCATCTTAAACTTTGAACAGATTGCAAGTCAAGCCAGTGTGAGGCAAAAGGGGACTCTGCAGGAATTGCCACAGGGGCAAAATTTATTGTTCATTTTTAAGTTATTTCAAGAATCAAGCATGGGCTTGTGGAACCTCTCATTGGTCAACAAAGGGCAAAAAAATAGTCAAGAAAGGAAATGCAAACACTAATCATTAAAAAGAAAGAAAGTTTACAACTAAATCTATATGTTTTACTCCTACAACTTGAAGAGAAGCAATTCCCTTGGGAGTAGCTGTGGCTAGGACTAGCAGGAGCAGCACAGGGGAGATGGGGGAAGAGAGGAATATCATGCAATCATTTACTCTGAGGGGGGTGGTTACATAGCTTTTTGTTGTACTCCATGGCAACCTGATATTTTGGTAGCAACCGGGCAAAGTGTATTCAAGCTGTGTTAGGAGCGAAGCTGGTCTGGCATTTCCCTGCAGCATTCCAAGGCAGGGGGTGTGCTGATAAGAGAACAGGCTGGGGCCAAGGCATCGTGTTGCAATGTTCTGCTTGGAGCTAGGCAAAGGCAGAAAGCAAAAATGCCAAATGAATGTTTACATGTTTTACATTTCTGCTTTGCATCATTCGTTGTTGTTTAAATGTTTTCTTATACTCTTCTTCCATTATCTCAGTTACCTTCATCTTGTTGCTTTCCCATAGGGGTCCCCTGTTTCCTTATTAAAGCCATAAGGGGGGGGGGGGGGCGTTTTTATAGCATGTACTCTTGAGACCCTGTGTCATGACCATCAGCCTCCTGACTAAGGAGGCCTGGATGGGGCTCCCTTAGGGACCTATCAATGCCTCTCCCTAATCAGTTAGAAGAGGAGACTGTGGAATGACACAAGGTACTCCTTCCTCTCCACTTCAGCAGCACTGCTAGCCCCAGGCAGTCTGGGATGTGAGAGTATTCGACTGAGTGACAAACCCAAATCATCCTCTTCATAGCAGTGCTGGACACTTTTACTATGCCACCAGGCCCACTTGTCCCCCATCAGTTCCTGATTTTCCTTTTCCTTTAGTTCTTCCCATTCTGGCTCTCTCCCCACATCCTGCAGGCACTGGAACTCAGAGGCGTACAGGGAGGTTTAGAAGCCCTATTAAATTTATATGAGCAGGTGGATGCTGTGATAGATCAGATACCTGGCCTTTTGCTGACAAACTTCCAGTGGCTTTGTCAAGGTTTGAGTTCTAACACCTGCCTTGTGCTAAGGATTCCAACCACCGTCTCTTTAGAATTCACACGTATACTAGGGCTGCCACTTTTCTCTCTAATCCTAGATTTATCAGTTAAATGCTGCCTACTGAAATTAACAACAGGCCATCTTATAACATTGGTTTCAATGCGTGAGGCTCTGTCATTCCAGTTCAGTCTTCCTGTTCTCTGATGCGAGCTTATCGCCATACTCATGGTCAGTCTCACACCAGGCCGACACATGGATAATGGTTGAGAACACTGTGATACAGAAAATGCCAGGAAATGTGAGCTGGGCTAGATCACATTTATTTCACTACAAATAACAGACATAAACCCTTCCAAAAATGTACATTGACTAATGCCAGAAACCCTGAGGAGGATCTATTTATTCCCACTCATGCCTTAGTATTTCTTTACCCAAATGAGAGGTGACAGTGGAAATACATGGTTTCTTTTCACTGTTCCCCCACATGGGTGTGTATGTAACCATAACTTAATTGTATGTATGTATGCTGAATGTATGTAGACGCTGTAACCTGCATGTGTGGCATTCATCCCATTAGAGCTTTTTCACTGATTTTACCTCCATTTTTTTTATTGGTGGTAGTAGGAGTTAGGGCTTTGCATCAGTGCCATCAAGTATTTGTGATGTGCCATTAGTCCTGATTCCTTCAACAGCTTATTGATGTCATTCATTACCACATGATAGGAGTGGTATGTACCATACAAATGGATTGCAGTATCAGCACACCACCTGCTTGGAGTCTCTCGTGTTGGCAGGCCCCTTCTGCTTTAGATGGGATCCCACCGTTCAAACCAGGATGGGAGAATTGGATTTGTGAGGGAATGCATCTCCTCTTGCTGGCCTGGAGTGGACGTGTGTAAAGGGATGTCACTCTGCAAAAGAACATCTCCTTTTCTATCAATAGGCAAGACAGAGAGATAATGATCAAAGGTAGAAGCCTGGTTAAAGTAATTTGCACTCCACTCCCAGTGCTCTTAGCTGCCCAAAGTGGGGATTAAGAAGTGGTGAAATATCAGGAGGGTAACAATAAATTAACAGGAAGTTAAAATAAATGCACAATAAAAATCAACTAGGTGAGAATATCAGGCTCCCCTAAAATACATTGCTCACAACTGGGTTGATAACACTTAAAACTGCAGAGTGTTGTATTACAGCCACTGAGGGATTCCCCATCCCAAATGAAAGTGTGAGCCTGTTTTCTAGCATCTTTTAGTATTTTTGATCCTTCACAGTATTTCTTTCTTCAGTTTCTTCTATGCACTGAGTTCTATAAATTAATGGGTTTCAATCCTCCTAATATTTATCTCACCGATTTGTATTTTTTTAAAACAGATCCTCCTTTTTGCCTTCAGTGCTGAAATTCCCTTTAGAGAACATCTTTAGAGCAGGGCATTCAGAGAAAAACAGGTGGCAGCTACTACCTTGTCTGGCAGGCTTACTAAAAAATTGTAACTATGGAGGTAGCACAGAAGTGGCACTTCTCTGTGTCCCTTGCTCTTATATATACACACACTTCCCACCATATGGCTTGACAGATAACCTGCAAAACCCAGAGCAGTTCATGAGATAATGTAGAATTTCCTGTGTTGTGTGCATATATGAGAGAGAGCGAGAGCTCACAGAGTGAAAAATCAAACTTCAAAGATTGTGACATTAACACAGATGTACACTATTCTGATATCAGTCTCTCTCCTGTTACCAGACCTATGGAATTTGCAAAAGTGTCCCCGAGGGAAGGTGGGAAAGGAGGGCAAACATATCTTTGTGAGCCTGGAGCCAAGTACCTGCCTGTTGGCATTAGCATCCTTTTGGATGACGAAGTAGAGAGTTGGTGAACAGAAAAGGGAGAAAATTGTCAGTGTTATCAGTTAGAGGCGTTTGAATTTGGACGTTTTTCTGCCCTTCCCCCCCCCCCTTAAATTGATTTACAGTTTTACCATCCCCAGCCCACACCCCTAATGAATGTCCTGAATTGCAGCTGCTATCAGACTCCTGTGTTAGCACTGTATGCTGATGAACCGTAAGGGGCTACCACCTCCTTTATTCCATGGAAGTTTAGTGTTTTCTTTTCACAGCAATCCCCACAACAAGATCTGAATCTGAAAAGGCACAACAACCAACACCAGTCCCTCCACGTTTTAGTCTCTCATATATTGTCTGCTGGGATTCAATAGAGCCCAATAAAAAGCAACAGAGGGTCCTGTGGCACCTTTAAGACTAACAGAAGTATTGGGAGCATAAGCTTTCGTGGGTAAGAACCTCACTTCTTCACTTGCATCTGAAGAAGTGAGGTTCTTACCCACGAAAGCTTATGCTCCCAATACTTCTGTTAGTCTTAAAGGTGCCACAGGACCCTCTGTTGCTTTTTACAGATTCAGACTAACACGGCTACCCCTCTGATAATAGAGCCCAATGAATTCCTTCCAAATTGTGATCCCATTGAAATCAATGGTAAAACTCCCATTGACTTCACTAGAAGAAGGACCTGGCCTCCTAGAAAGTTTGCTTACTCCAGTGGAATTAGAACTGTGAGTCTGCAAGTGCGCATGTGTCTCTAGTAGTGGTGTTGGGGAGATATTTTATGAGCATAAAGGCTGCTTCCACAAATGGGGGGAGCGGGATTAAGATTATAGTGGGCCCAGATTCCCCCAAATCTTTAGGCTCACACCTATGTAACATTCCTCCACCAGCCATCAATGTGCGCAGCTTGTGCCACATGAGTCAGAGCTGCTCAGCACCCAGTCAGTGCCTGTCCTGGATCATGGTATAATATGTAACCTGAGGAGCCAAGTGAGGGAGTATCACAGTTTGCGGTTCCTTGGATTCCTTGCTGCAAACAATCCTCACACACTCCTGGGTAGGCTGGCCACCATGTGCTTTATTTACAGTGTACTATACAAGTGTTTGGTCCCCACCACATAAGCTTTTCTCCAAGTCTTTATCTACTACCAAGGCACAGGACAGGAGGGAGAGAGAGATCTCACCACTCTGAAATCCTGAGCTCCTTTTCCCTTCCTCCCAGCCTTCCGTCCTGTCTCTCTCTGAACCATCCTCAACAGACAGCTGAATCCCCTTGTTGATTGGTTAATCACCTGGTACTTGAGCCATTCGATTTATGCAGGTACAGTACCAAGTGCAGAGTGGTGAGTCAGCCTCAGGATACTCTCACTCTATCACAGGAGACCCCTGCGTTGTGTGCGCTGGCACTAGTCACCTGTTGTGAATCTCATTGATGTGCTGCATCAGTGGGTTCCTTCAGGCTGCAAATTCTGGATGTTTAGCCCTGTCTATTCTGGCATTACAAGGTTAATCAGGTTTTTAACATGGCAGGGCAGCCAGGGTGCATGGGCCCATGCTTTGTTAAACCTGAATGGTTAAGGAAAAAAGATAATGTTTTAAAAGTGTCTGTTGTAGGTTCCTGACTGGGCTGGAGCAGATTTACTGTTTGACACTGTCAACATTGGCCAAACACATTGTTAAACCCCTTTTTGGCCACTATTAAAATTGGTTGCAGTGTGACTCTTACAGTTGCCAGAAATTCCCCTAACCTTTCTTCTGTTGTCTCTTTTTTTATTATCATTAATTATTTTTAAAAAGTAGGTCTAAATCCTTTTTCACACACGCAATACCCTCTTACATATTTTAGAGGCTCCAGTTCGTCTCCTGAATGTATGCTTTAAGAGACCGAACTGTTTGGCCTCGTTCTGGGAGTTACCTAATAAGTAGCTGCTTCATATACTTCCAAATCCATGTTATTTTTCCTGCTTTCTGCATGTGAAAAAAGAAACACATGGTCAGGCTGCAGATTAAACACAGGCTACCCCCTTGGCTAATGTCCCAGTGTTTTACCAACAGAACAAGTTAGGCCCAGCAAGTTGTGCTGGAGCGTAGTTGCTTGAGCTCTTGATAGGAAGCCAGATGAACTGCTTTCAGCCACTAACTAAACATCTTTTATTATTTTTTCTTTTGCTGCTTCCCTTTCTTTCCAAGAAGGAATCATAAATCTCATTTCCAGGGCCTGGGAATTAGCCATAACTGCATTCAAATTCCTACATATCCTCATATGCTCATTACAAACAGACTTCAAACTCAGTCTTTGAGGATATGTGAATGTTTGTAAATCATCAAGGTATCTTCCTTCTTGGACCAATTTTTGGTGGTTAACATTGTCCTAAAATCTGCAAACTCCATTTAAAATTCAACAGCCTACTCTTGCATTATAGCTCCAGAGACTCAACTAGAAATATAGGGAGTCAGCAACTTTTCTTTTTCTCCCTCTGGGATCAGATTTTCAAGATGGCTCAGTACTCAACAGCTGAAATTTAGGCATATAAATAAAATCACTTGATTTTCAAACATACTCAACCCCCAGCAGGTCCCACTGTTCTGGATGGTGAGGACTTGAAAATCTGGACCCTATTACTTTCCTCTCTTCCTCTCCTCCTCATTTCTTACTAAAAAGAGGCCTTAAAAGTATTCATATGCCCCTCATTACTCCACACCAAGAAATATAAAAAGGGGAAAGTAATTAATTTAGAACTCCAGAGCCAGCTATTGCAATTCAGTGGATGGAAGCAAGTACCGGTATTTTCCAAGAATGAGTTTGCTTTAAAAGCAGTGGGGAAGAGGAATTATTGTGGCAGGAGGACTGGTGGCTTTAAGCAGTAAGTAATTGGATCCCTTATGTGAACACAAACCTCCTTAAGAAATGTGTGCAGGTCACTCTTGAGGAGTTTTGAACGTACCAGAATCTCCTGTTTTGTTCCTTGTTTTCAATTCTTATAGCTAGTGTTAATTTTGCACAATCATTCTTGCCTCTGCCACCTTCCTCCCAACTCAGTACATGCTCACGCACACAGTGTAGGTCAAAAATACTCAAGACATTTTATAAACCAGCATATTTCAGTGTGTGCATTTAACGCTCATAGCTGTGAATGCACTTGACAAAGAGAATAGAAAAGCTTATGCAATCAGGTCCTTCCAGCTATGCAAGTACAGAATTGACACACATGTTCTAGTCCATAAGGAGATGAATAGCTGGGAATGGAACACATGCAGGCTTTCTTTTACCACCTGGCCTTAGTGTCACTTGCACACCTTTTATTAGCTAACCACTTTTTACCTGTGACAGAAACATTGAAGTCCAACATTAGTGTTTGTTACCATCCTATTCACTTCCAACTCCTTTATGCACATAATTGAATGTCCCCATGTCCCCTGAGGTGTTGTCCTTGTTGGAAAACGGCAATATAGGAAAAGACATCACCATTC
The DNA here is from genome assembly GCF_028017835.1 of Emys orbicularis. Taxonomy (NCBI): domain Eukaryota; kingdom Metazoa; phylum Chordata; order Testudines; family Emydidae; genus Emys; species Emys orbicularis. The sequence goes on along the minus strand of NC_088703.1, from coordinate 1,771,864 downwards.
TTTACACCTGCAAACGATAATAAAACGACTGCTGGAGAAAGTAGAAAGTTTTGGACAGTGACTGCTCACCCAAACTATTCTTCAACATCAATTTCTTCTTCTTTAACCCTTTATGTGTCTTGTGAAGTAGAGAAAAGTTTGTGTCTTAAGGAAAATTTGCAGTTTAATGAAGACCATTTTTTAGGGGGCATACTTTAACCAAAAATGAAAAATAAAAAAATTACGGTCTACTTTTTTTCTTTGACAAGAGTGTTTTAACATTAGACCATCCACCACTGATGTAGGTTTTTTGGATAGTTATGTATCAGGTCTGTACCTCTGTGCCCACAAGTTTTTCTAATACTATTTTATTTAAAAAAAATTAGCAGTGTTGCTTTTCCATTCACTTCATGCTGTGTAGCAGTTCACAAAACTGCCTGATAAATTTTGCCTTTGTACCAGGTGTATTTTAATTCCTCCGTTTGGGAAGCCTTCTCAATCAAACTTTTTAAGGTTTGTTGCTTGTGAACTGCCTTTGATACATTCTGAAGCACTGGTTCTACTTAAGAAGGGAGGTCTCCTGTTTTATCACAGTAGCCTGGGCTTGTTAGAAGACAAGCAACGGAAGGTGATTGTTTTTGTTTTTTTTTATTATTATTACTGAGATTTTATTTTTGCATTTGAACACTGCTCTGTGGCACAGAGCAGGAAGATAAAAAGTCCAAGGAGAGAACCCCCTTTTGGATTGGCTTGCAAACACTAGAGGTCAAAGCGCTCAGTGGCCCCTCTTAACCCTTCATTATCTGTGATGAGAGGATTGATTAGGTAGCAATAAGAAATGACAATTCCCAGGCTAAAATATTTGGCATTTTCTTTTTTATATATACATATATATATAAAAATGTGTATTAAATTGTTTGGTTTTTGTTTAGTCTCTACTTTTTTTTTTTTTTTTTTTTTAATCTAAAAGAAAGAGTGGCTTGGGATCATTAGAGCGTTATTTTCTTCCTTTTTCTGCAAGATGGATAACTTTAAAACCAGAGACTCCCCTTTTGAACAAAGGCTGATACGCATTGGCTTTCTCACTGTTACGGGGAAGTATACTCGAAAAAATTTTTACAACTTCCCAGTATTTTGAAATGAACTTGAAGTGACCATACGTTTTTCTTTTCGCAGCGGGGAGTGGGGTTCTTTTCACCCCTTTTCTGCACATTTTAATTTACAGAGTTTTGCAGGGGGACAGCTAACGAGTTTTTACTCTCAGCTGCCCCCTATCCATGTCAGCTTGTCTCTGATGTAGAATTAACCGGAAGAGGAAATGCAAAAAAAATAATCATGGCAAAAAGTAAATCTATCATCCCTGTCTGTTCATTTCCTCCCCTTCCCCCACCTACCGAAATAAAGTAACAGCAACACTTGCAAAAAAGGAGAGGGAAAATTCCCCACCCCTTAACCAAGTAAAACAACCCCCTTTTCTTTCTTGCCCCGCTGGTACCAGTGAACGCTATCACAGTTCGAAACAAAATATAGTACTATAAAATAATTTTGTACTGTATTTATTGTGTATAACAATTTTTTTAAAGAATTATGTACATTTAGTACTTCTGTGTAAATTAAATTGCTCTTCTTTTTAAATACTGTATATGAATTGTTTTGTGTTTCTTTCCAAAGACCTTTAGAATACAGTTTGGAAATATGCAAATGAGCTCTTGACTTTAGATGGCTCATTTATTATTATTTGTATTACGGTAGCCCTTATTTGTAATGCTTTTGCTTAGCAAGACAGTCTGATGTTTACAGTGGTTTGCAAAAGGGAAAAGCAAGTTAGACCCTGTCTATATCTTGTAAGTATGTCTAGGAACCTGATCACAACCCAGCTGGTTACAAACATGACCCAAAGTTTCTGTCTGAGGAAATACGGTTAAGGGATATTCTGCCCCACAGTTTGGAACCATGATTCCAGTCTGATCCTTGCAAGCATATTCTTGGTTTCCCTCTGGGCCCCACTGTTTTCACTGGGACAGTGTGGCTTCACGTGGGTGTATGAGTGTGCCTGCATAAGTCTTGTGGTATGATGAGGGTCCATCTTTGTAACCAGGTTGGGAAATTGGATTATAAATTAGTTCCTGGACATAGTGATATTTGGGTTTCTCACAATCTTGTAGTGCTCACGGTGTGTTACAAATCTGGCGCCCGCGGAAGCAAGAATGAGACTTGTCACTCAGTGGGGCTTACGTCTCCACCTTGTGCGGTCATCTTACACCAGTGCAAAGTGAGTGTGAAATGACTGCCCCAGATGCCAGGGCAACGGAGAATCAAGCCAGATCATTTCCAACCCTAGTACTTGTTAGACAGGGTCTTGGTCTTGGAAAGTTGTGAACAGAAAATAATTGATACCTTAATAACCGTTTTAAGGTCTGCAGGCTTGGGCTTGAAGGCTGGGGTTCAAAAGAGCCTCAGGTTAGGCTCCCAACTCCAAATGAATTTTCATGGGATTTGGACTCCTCTAGAAGCCCCCAGCTTAAATGTCTTTTGAGGTCCTGTTGGCTTTGCTTTTCCCATCTGCCCACCCGGCCCCATCCCAAGGTATGGAGATATCCCATTGTACGATGGTTGTAGCTTATTGCTTCGTTACATCTTGGCATGGCTGGACATACTGGAGGATTCTAGACATACCAACAGAAAGGGCCTCTCTGCAGCTCTTGATTTGCTGGCCTCTGCTGCACCTTCCTGCGTTTCCAGCAGGGTTTGAAAGTCATTACCGTCTCATGGCTGTTCAGTAAACTGTGTGGAATGAGGATGTGCTTTTTGTCTCTGCAACTGCTGTCAGATTTGGCACCTAGAGCTGGTGGAAACTTCCATCAAATGGCTTTTTGATCAAACAACTTTCGGGGGGGGGGGGGGGGGTCATCAAATTTTCAGGTTTTAATTTGGAAAAATATGGTTTTTTCAACATAACCCTGAAATACTTAAGTCAAAACCAAAATTGCTTTAGTTGAAATTTTTAGCAAGGGGGGAAAAAAAACAATTCCTGCCCAGCTCTCTTGGCATTTTCAGTGGTTAGCCAAACCCTGAAAGGTGTGCAGCACTTCTGGGGCCAGGTCCATGACTTGGCCTCTAAGAGTAAGTCTCCACTGCATTTTAAAACCAGCAGCAGCAAGTCTCGGAGGCCAGGTCTACAGACTGAGGCTTGCACTATGGCACTAAACACAGCTGTGTAGACGTGTGGGGCTCGGGCCCTGATCTCCCCCACCTGCCCCAGGCACCAGAGCCTGGGCTCCAGCCCAGGCCTGAATGTCTACACAGCTGTTTTTAGTGCTGCTGCGTGAAACCCACAAACCTGAGTGCGGACCTAGGAGCTGAAAGTCACTGCCATAGGTTTTAAAATGCAATGTTGACATACGCTTAGGTGCAACCAGGATATATATTTGTGCTAGTTGCTTTCACCCACTGTAAATAAATCCACCTTAAATAGATACATTTTATACATTTTTTATTAGGTGCTCATTTCAGCTGCCGAGTTTCCAAGAGGCAGAAAATTCACAGTTTCGACATCTAAAAGCATTCATTATATTGGAAATAGTTTGTCAGTAACCCCTCATAGCCACATGAGCAACACATTCCCCACCCCACCCCCTTCTCAGGTCCCCCCTGCACTCTTGGGAGCTGGCTGTTGAAAAGGGGATGCGGAAAAGGCAGGGCCATGTCCCAGCAGAGCAGTATGCAGCGCTAGGATCGAACCTGCCTCATCCCAAGAGATGAACCAGATGAGGAATATTTGGAGAAAAGTGCAAAAAGCCACAAAAATGATTCCAGGGCTGGAAAAAACACTTTACAATGAGAGACTTAAGGAGCTCAATCTGTTTAGTGCAGGGGTAGGCAACCTATGGCACGTGTGCCAAAGGCGGCCTGCAAGCTGATTTTCAGTGGCACTCACACTGCCCGGGTCCTGGCCACCGGTCCGGGGAGCTCTGCATTTTAATTTAATTTTAAATGAAGCTTCTTAAACATTTTAAAAACCTTATTGACTTTACATACAACAATAGTTTAGTTATATATTATAGACTTATAGAAAGAGACCTTCTAAAAACGTTAAAATGTATTACTGGCACGTGAAACCTTAAGTTAGCGTGAATGAATAAAGACTCGGCACAGCACTTCTGAAAGGCTGCCGACCCCTGGTTTAGTGTATTGAGAAGATCAAGAGGTGAGTTGATTACAGTGTGTAAGTACCTTCCTGGGGAGAAAATATCAGCTGCTAAAGGGCTCTTTAATCTAGCAGAGACGGGGGAAACAAGAACAAATGGCGGGAAGTTAAAGCCAGACAAATCCGAGTTAGAAGGGGGAGATTAACCACAGGAATGAACTCCCAAGGAAAGTGGCAGATTCTCCATTTCTTAAAGATTTCAGATCACGGCTGACTTTCTGGAAGAGAGACTTTAGCCAGACAAATGACTTGGCTCAATACAGGGATAACGCTGAACTACTTTGGCCTGTGTGATACCGAAAATCAAACTAGATAATCTAATGGTCCTTTCTGGCCTTGAATGCTGTGAATTAGTGCAAAATGATTAGTGCAAAATTATCTATTCAATTTCTCCTAATGCATCCTCCTTAACTGATTTTTTTTTTTTATTGCATCTTGTTAGGTATTTGTTGCTGATCCTCCCAGGAGACGATACTGTCCACTCTTCCAGGTTAGGTGAGGGTAGCAAGCTCCAACCACTGAAAGGCAGAAACAAAACCGAACCGTTTAGCAGGCAACCCAAGTCTTTGTGTATCTTCGATGCTGTGTGTCAAGATAAGTGCTGCAAACCAGAACCCCCGTTGGAAGCTGCTTTAGGAAAGATGGTTGCGTGGGTCGTAGGAAAGAAAAAAGCAAGGGGTGGGGCAATATTTCACTAGCATTTTTTATACTCTGGGATGGGTCAGGAAGCAACTCTGGGGTGGAATAGCCAGGAGATAGGCAAGACTGAGGGACGTCGGCAGAGGTGGTGGGTGGAGACAGGAGTGTGTAGCAGGGTTGGGCGGCTGATCAGGATAAGCACAACTGTGGGGAAGGAGCCCGGAATGGGACGAGAAGGGGAGAGGGGTTGTGGTTTGGGATTGCGGGTGGACTCGGGCTGAGATCGCGGTGGGGGCACTCTACTAGTAGGTGGGGGGCCACCTGGTCAGGATTGAGGTGCAGCGGCGAAGCGGTTGGAGACCCAGGAGTAGCGTGGCACTTTGCAGAGCGGAGTGGGAGAAGTTTGTCCTGCTGCACTTTACTTGGCTCAAACCAGCCCTTCTTCCTTCCACTGCGAAACAGGTGCGCCCAATGCCTTCTCTTGAAGGCCAAGACAAGGGGGGTGATTACGAGGATGATTTGGTGCATGCCCAGACCCAGCAGTGGGGCATGAGGTGGTGCCGCACAATAGGGCAGGGCAGCCTGAACACTGAAGCTCATGAGCATGAGCTTCAGGCTTACTAACTGCTGCCGCAAAAACACTAGGGGTCTCGGCTCAGCTAGCGCCCAGCGTTGGGGCAATGATCAGCGGCCGCTATGAGCGAGGGGCAGTAACCCGTGCTGCTCACCTCCTTCTGCGTCATGGTGATCATCCCAGCACCAGCTTTGTCGTACTCTTGGCACTGCCCTGCCACAACAGAAAGAAAGCGAGACTTAGCAGGCAGCTGTTGACCACATAACGCTCCTCCTCCTCTCCCCCCCCCCCCCCCGCCGTGCCTGCGCGCACACAATAGGATACTCTTCTGCCCTGGCACGTGCACACTCACTTGCACCAGTGCAAGGTTGGTGTCAAGTGCTGCCATTTGGAATTGGTAGTGCTTGGCGTGGTCGCTTTGCACAGGTGTGAACGGCTGCATGGTGAGCACAGATTGGAGACGCCGACCCAGGGAACATCAGTCGCTGTCGCACACAGGAGCCTGAAGTTCAGCCCTTACATCCCAATTTGCATCACTGACTCCACGGTGTTGAAATTCAGCAATCCCAACATGCCCGAGAGTTGACATCACGTGCCCACAACATTCAAGCAAGTGGAGCGTTCTGAGCCATTGTTCCAGTTTAGGTCGGTTTCCAAAGCCATGTGGCCCGCCACACAGATTGCTTTTAAATCCTCCTCTTAACTGAGCGGCTGGAGTTACCCACAGATTAATACATGGAGCGAAAGCTCAGCTAGTGCTGTAACCTCACGCCCTGCTCTGACAGTGTCTCCCCTCTACTGCCCGTTCTCGTGCTGGCTTCCCGTCTCTTGCTACAAGACACACCCCGGTTCAGTAAGAAACTGGGCTCGCTATCGGGCTGAGATCTCCGGCCTGTGCTGAACAGGACGGACAGACTGGGATGGTCAGAACATCTCTGGCCTTAACATCTCTGAATCTCCTGCACGGGATTCAAACCTCTCCTCCTCACCTTCAGCCCCCTTTACAATTCTCCATCTCTTCTCCTATTCCTCCCTTCCCCCAGCTCGCACCCGGGTTGCCACCGGGTCATGTTGCAAGGGGTTTATTTCTCCCGGCTCGTTCTGAGGAGACAGACTGGCTGAAGTGGAAAGGTGGGGAGAAGAGGGGTTACGAATGGTTGCTGACACTGGGGTGTTCTTCGCATGTGATTTGTGCACGTGGCTCTGCACAGCCACTGACGGTGGAGCTGCTAATCATGTTAGCCTAGCGGGAGACAGCGCTTACTGAAGATGGCTTCCAGCTGCACCATGCAGGACAGGAAGCTGTCGAAGTCGATCATCAGGTAGTGGTCACGGTATTTGCTTGTGATGGTCTCCCTCAGCTGCTGGTTCAAGTGGAAACCTGCGTGCAAAGGGCGAAAAGGACAACGAAGGCCTGAGATTCACACAGTGTTCGGACTTTCACTGGGGCTTGTTGTGCAGTTGTTGCAGCTCGTACCCAGGCTGATTTTGTCTTCTCCAGTTTAATACACCTCAATATCAACAGACACCTTCTCGAAGCTGGGGGCACTTAATGGATGTCTCCTGTCCTGGAAGGCTGTATGGTCTAGGGGTTAAAGCACAGGCGTGGGGACTCGAGAGCGCTGCCACCTTTGCACAGAGAGGCAAAGAGGCAGCGAGATTAAGAGAATCCCTATTTAATTACTCTCAACGGCTTTGAGCTCTTGAATGGAAGGGGAAAGCATTGTGCCCATGACCTGGCCCTGGGTCAATTCCTGGGGCTAATGTTTAGCGCTCTTGGTGTCAGAGCTTTTTCCTGCTTGTATTGCAGTAACACCAACTCAGATGAGGGCCCCGCTGTGCCAGGCGCTGTACGAACACCCCTGGCAGGAGCTTAAAGAGAGGAAAGGATAGGGTGGGGAGGGATAGCTCCGTGGTTTGAGCATTGGTCTGCCAAACCCAAGGTTGTGAGCTCAATCCTTGAGGGGGCCATTTAGGGATCTGGGTCAAAAATCTGTCTGGGGATTCGTCCTGCTTTGAGCAGGGGGTTGGACTAGATGACCTTCTGAGATCCCTTCCAACCCTGATATTCTATGAAAAGGGGGAGGGGAACAGAGGCATAGGAAGGTGACTTGCCCAGTCACCCAACAGGTCCATGGCCATGCTCAGAGTCTGGACTCATGGTCCTAGTTTAAAAACACCGGGCATGTTTAGTCTTGAGAAAAGATGACTGAGGGGGAACCTGAGACTAGCCAGGAAGGGCTGTTATAAAGAGGATGGGGATCAGTTGTTCTCAGTGTCCAATGAAGGTAGGACAAGAAGTAATGGGCTTAATCTGCAGCAAGGGAGATTTAGGTTGGATAGAAGTAGAAACTTTCTAACCCTAAGGGGAGTAAACAGCCTAAGGGACAGGCTTCCAAGGGAGGTTGTGGGATCCCCGTCACTGGATTGGACAGACCCCTGTCAGGGCTGGTCTAGGGTTACATGGCCCAGCCTCAGTGGAGGGGCTGGTGTTGATGACTGCTTGAGGTCCCGTCCAGCCCGATGTTTCTCTGATTTGAGGATTGCTGACTCTATTGCACAGCGGGTCAGGCAAGCACCCCACATTTTCCTCCCTGTCCCCAGTAGCTGGGATTTCCTGAGCTTGAGAAATGGCAGCAACGCTTTAGAAATCGGTGGCAGCATTTCCAAGGTGCTGGGTGGGGGAGGTGGGGGACACCTCCAGGTCTTTTTACCAGAGGGTTAAACCCCATTTCTGCACTCGGATGTGCAGTACAAACACAACCCACCCATAGGGTGGCTCTCTGACTGAATGCCTTGTCTCTATCCTCACGCACATCTGAGCAGAGTTCCACAGAGGGGGCCCCCCCTTGATCCCTCTGCAGCAGTGTCCCCCGCACCTGGCCAGCTGCTGTTTCCCCTTTGACCCCTCCACACCTTTGAGGCTTCACCCTTTTGGCAGGCATGGCCAATGCTGTTCCTGCGTCCCACCAAAGGTCACATAGCCGCAACCGTTTCTTTGTCGCTCTCCTTTACCTCCTAACACCACCACCCTCCTTACCCGCTGCATCCAGCGCCAGCTGCATTTCGTGGATGTTCATCGTCCCTGAGCGGTCCACATCATACTCGACAAAGACAGCCTGTCAAATGGGAGCAGGAGAGTCAGGATCCGAGAGAGTATACGGGCTTAAAACCTCACCCAGCCATCCCTGAGCCAGAGGCCAGCGCCAAGAGGAATCGAATTCAGGGTTTTACAATGCGATCAGTGCACATGCAGCCCCCTGGTCAGTACGTTTTGTGGGTCTCTGACCCCGATCAGTGCTGGGAAGCTGCAGCTCTCCCTGACTTGGCTGAAAGTTGTGACTCCTTGGCAGCTCTGAAGATCAAGCCCAGTGCCGGAGGCAATACCTCTGTCCATCTCGGGAAAGGGTGAGCGCAGAGGCCCAGTGAGGATTTAGGTGTGAGATAACTATTTCATTCCTGATTTAAAAACGGGGAGCGGTGCCTTATTTTGGTGACTCACAGGGGCAGAGCTTGGAAGAGCACCAATCTTCCCCTATCCACTGGAGCCCGTTTCCTGGGCAGCCTACAGAAATGGGGATTGTTTGCTTCTCCAGAAGGGCAGCATGGCTAATAACCCAGCCGCTGCATCACTCGGGGGGTGGGACTCGAACCCGTGACTTTCTGCCACCGTGCCTACCTTCCATTCTTGAATCTTGCTCCACAGGTGCTTGAGCTCTGGCAGCGTCAGTTTGCCAGTCTTGCTGTGCTGATGCTGCTCAGTGAAGGGAAAACACCAGCCCTGCGCAGGGAGGAGACGCGCGGCTCGCCAATTCCTGCTTCATACCCGGCTGGCTTTTGTAGCAAAGGGGATCCTGTCTCAACTTCCCCTGTTCTCCCACCACCATTCCCTGTTCAGCGTGGTGTCTGCGGGCTGCTCCCAGAACGGGGAGCCCTATTCGGGGATTCATCGCAACGAGGCGGACGTGGCTCTTTGGACAGCGGTGTATGCTTTGACTGTGGGTAACCCACCCTAGTCTACATACGTGGTTATCAGGCTCCTACAGCTCACACCTGTGGGATGTAAGCCCTGCATCTCAATGGGAATTAGGTGCCTTAATACCTCTGAGGAGCTGGGACAAACTTCTTTAGCTCACCCGCTGGTAGGCACGTGCTTCTAGGTCCAGGGTTCAAACCCCACTGACCCAAGTGGGTGGGATTAGCCCTTTGAGCTCATTGATGGGGTTTCCCAGGGGGAGGGTCGGCGATCCAAAGTCCTAAGATCCCTTCATCGTAGAAGAGCTGGACCCCAGAGGCACTGCCCCTTCCTTAGTCATGCAAACAGCTCCCTCCTCCCCCAGCGAGGTCCTGTTCCCAGGCAGCTCTGGAGCTCAGCTCAGGCGAACCCTACCCATAGAGCAAATTGCCGGAAACCAGCGATCCAGCTACTCCGGTTTCCCATCTCCAACTGTGGCTGGTGCCAGAGGACAGGGGAAGAGCCGCACAATAGGCAGATACGGGACAATCTGCCCCGTTGCCAGCAAGGGAAGATGGAGGCTGAGCATTGCTATCCCAGTTACAGGTGAGTTCCCTCATGCCAAGGCCCCGTCGTGGGGTTACCCTGTCCTGGGCAGTATGACGCCATGTGTTTTTTTCTTAACATCTCCCACCCTAGTTTTCTTCTCCAAAGGATACATCAAAGTGCTGGATGATCTTCTGGCAGCGCTCCAGGCCAAACCCATCTGTCTTCATTTGACTCTCTGCAAGGTAAGAATGTGGCAGTGTTAGATAAAGGCGTATCTCATGAGCCTGAGTGTGGGCAAGACGGGGTTTGGCCCATCATCTTTGCCGGGCCTGCAGTTGTCAAGAGGTGCCGAAGCAGCCTGAAGTGTTTGCCATGCTCCTGGAGGGGAGGGGAGTCTAGTGGTGGGAACAGGGGAGGCTGGGAGTTAGGATGGCTGGGTTCTGTCCTTGGCTCTGGGAAGGAAGTGGATTCCACGGGGGGTTGGGAGTCAGGAGGGGATTAAGTTCTACTGGTTGATAATGGAATTGGGGGTCAGGACTTCTGGGTTCTATTCGCAGCTCTTCCAGTAGAGGACAGGAAGTGTTGTCCAGCAGGCGGCCGAGGCCGGGGGGTCAAGACTGCTGGATTCCATTTCTGCTGCTGGGAGGGAATGTCACCTAATGGTTAGAGAGAGAGGCCTGGGAGTCACCACTGCTGAGTGATATTCTTAGCTCATGGTGGTTGGGGGGGGGGAGAGTGTGTTGTGTTGTCCAGTGGTTAGAGCAGGGGACTGGGAACCAGGACGCCTGGCTTCTCTTCCTGCCTCTGCCGCAGACTGCCTGTGCAACCTTGGGCATGTCACTTCCCCTCTTCTGTGCCTCAGTTTCCCCATCCCTCAAAGGAGGAGAACTGTACTGCCCTACCTTGCAAGGGGGAAAGTCCAAGTGTTCCACCTGCAGAGACACCTGCTGGACAGGTCCAGTCTGAACTGGTCAAACATTGGCTCCCGTGGTGCTGAACGGATTTATTTCCATTGCGACCAGACCCTTTCCCGTCTTGAGAGGGAGAACGCCTGGGGCAGGCCAACTTCCCCCCCTCTACTCTGAGTCCATTGGAGTCGGGGCTGATTTGGGATTAAAGCTCCTCTCTGGGATAGCAGAGCTAAGGAGTGCAGCGCTGGCCAGGGAAGGGTAGAGGTGATTGCGCAGGGGTACTCACGCTTTGCCGTGACCTTGTTCAGGATATCCTGCAGTTTGGCAGCGTCGATCTGCTTGTCCTGCCAACCAAGCAATGCGAGCGGGTTGAAATGGGGTTTCCCAGGGGCAGGATGGATGCTCCAGGGGTTAGCAAGCTAGTCTGGTACGGGGTTCAATTCCTTGCTTTGCCACAGACGCCCTGTGTCAACCTGGGCAAGTCACTTAGCTTTTCTGTGCCTCGGTTTCCCCACTGTGCAATAGGGATAATCACACTTCCCTACCTTGCAGGGGGTGGTAGGAGGATGAGAACATCAGAGCTGCCACACTGGGTCAGACTAGGGTCTATCTTGCCCAGTATCCTGTCTCTGACAGTGGCCCATACCAGAGCTTATGAGGAAGTGTACAGAACTGGGCAATCATGGAATGATCCACCTCTGGCTTCCGGCAGTCAGAGGTTTCGGGTTGCCCCAAGCATGGGGTTGTGTCCCTGACCATCTTGGCTAATAGCCATTGGTTGATCTGTTCTCCATGAACTCATCCAGTTCTTTTTTGAACCCCGTTATACTTTTGGCCATCACAACATCCCCTGGCAATGAGTTCCACAGGTTAATTGTGCATTGCATGAAAAAGTACTTCCTCTTGTTTGTGTGAAACCTGCTGCCTGTTCATTTCACTGGGTGACCCCTGGTTTTTGTATTATGGGAAAGGGTAAACAACACTTCTCTGTTCACTGCTTCCACACCGGTCATGATTGTCTAGACCTCTGTCATATCCCCCCCCCCCCACCCCACCCCACCCCTTAGCTGTTTCTCTTCTAAGCTGAACAACCCTAATCTACATGAAAGAGGATGGGGTGCTCAGGTACTGTGTTAATGGGGGGCTGACAGATACCATTGGACTGCTTGAGAACATTGGGAATAGCCAGTTGCCTTTTCCATCCTTGCAACCCCTGTGTCACTTCAGTTGGTCTGAGGTCAGAACTTGGCCCCAAGAGCAAATCAAAGCGTTCGTGGGAAATCCAGAGCCCGGCTCTGTAGAAAAAGACCCCGATAACCCGTCCCAGTCAAACCCGGGATCCTCCCCACCCCACTCACCGGTCCTGCAAGCCTCAGGAAGGTTTGCTCAAATTCCTTCTCGTCGGGGATTCTCTGGGGAAAGAGGGTCACATTTTCAGGCCAGCTGCCTGTGGCATTTTGCCTAAAATATTTTCACCTGTGAAGAAACTCGGTGGAATCTTCGCCTGCACTGCAAGAGGCTCTGCTCAGGGTGCTGCTAGTGGGGGCCAGGGAATGAGGGATCATTGGGGTGAGACCTGGTAGGAAAGCTACCGCAGCGTGAAATGCTGAGGAAAAACCATGCCCCAAATTTTCCATTTAGTTTCGGATGGTTCCTAGGTTTTTAGGCCCTCCGAGGGAAAATACCAGGGCTGTTTTTCCTCCTTTGCATTTCTAACCTGCTGCAGATGGGGGGCAAAGGGGTTGTCAGTGCACAAATCCGCACTCATTTCCTTACAGCCACTTGGGACTTATTGACACATGAACTGGAACCAGATCCCTTGTAATCCACAACGCTGGTTAGTTTGGGGCCCATCTGTGCGTGGTCATTTTGGTTGAAGAGCACTGTAGGCTGCTGCCTTGTCCCCCTAGCTTAGAAGAAAATCAACACCACACCCAGAGTCTCGGTGCACCGACACCTTCAGCAAACCCCAAGAGAGGACAGTTCAGCATAAATCCAACCACTAACTTCCCGTGAACCAGGGTCTCCATTGCCAGCGCTTCCCTGCTCCTGCAACTCTTCCCCAGTCCTTGCTGAGGCCTGATACCCCCCTTTGCCAGGCCCAAACCCCTGTTCTTAAAGGGGTGCTGCTTCAGAACAGGACTGGCCAGCCCCAGCTCTTTGGCCCTTAGCCGTATGTCTACACTGCCTCACCGTGTCTCAGAGCCAAGATCAGTTGACTCAGGCTCGGACTGCAGGGCTAAAAATTAGTGTAGACGTTCAGGCTCGGGATGGAGCCCAGGCTCTGGGACCCTCCCACTTCACAGGGTCTCAGGGGCTGGACGCCAGCCTGCGCCCGAACATCTACACTGCGATCGTTAGCCCCACGGCCTACGTCAGCTTCCTGGCTAGATGTGTTTCACCAGCGGGTGGACTTAGCCCTGCGTTGGGGACGGTGTCGAAAATTCCTGGGAAGCGCATTGAGATGCTGGGTGGAACGTGCTTCACCGGTAAGCCTGACTGTTCAGAGTAAATTAGCCGAGACGCCGTTACCTGAAGGGGTCTCATGTCTGCTCTGATTTCATCATCGATTTCCCTGGAAGACACAAGAATATTGCACAATAGCTTGTTAAGATGGGCACTACATATCTGTCTATCTGAGGTACTTCGATGGCCTTCTGTTACTGGAGAACTGAACGCCTCACCCTCTTCAGTGTAGTTATCCTCATCCACCTGGGAGGTCGGGAGATGCCTTTCTCCCCATTGCACAGACGGGGGAAGTGAGGCTGTGAATGACTTGCCCATGGTACAGAGGAAGACTTTGGCCGCCCCGGGAACTGAGTCTCCTTATCCTTCCTCCCAGTATTGGGTTGTTTTCTTTGCCCTTTTCTTTCTCTCTCGAGCATCTTCCTTTTGTTTAGCCATTTAGAGTCAGCGTTCCAGCCCTCTCTGGGAGAGCACTTAGACATCCTTAAAGTTAAGCATGTGCTTTGCAAAACAGGGATGGATCTAAGCACATGCTTAAAATGCATTGCAGAACTGGGGCCTTAAACTGTGCCATGCCGCTTACTGCTGCCATCGCACTGCTGCCCGATAGAGGGCGCTATCCCACCGGACCACACCCACACCCTGTTTGATCCTTTTCCCAGCTCCAGTGTTAGGAGACTGCTCTGCAGCGGCAGGGCTTGAAAGAATCACCATGCAGCAGATGGGAAATGCATGCAGCGCCTCGAGGTACCAGGCTGCTGTATAACATGGACTAGACATCACGCACACCCTCTGGTGAGCTAGGTATTTAACTTCATTGTAGGGTTGGGGAAACTGAGGCACAGAGCAGGGCCACAACTTGCCCAAGGTCACACTGGGAGATGGGGGAAGAATTTGGAAAAGAATCCCGGTCTCTTGAATCCCCCAGACCCACGTGCTCTGACCACTAGCTAATATTCCCTTGGAGATCCAGGAAAAGAACCCAGGAGTCCTGACTCCCAGCCTAACCATTAGCCCCTATTCCCTTCCCAGAGCTGGGAATGGAACCCAGGAGTCATAAGCCCCCATCTTTAACCTAACCGCTCCCCCACACATCTGGGGCAGGGCGCCCGCAGTCCTGACTCCCACTCCCTTGCTTTAACCCCTCAGCCATGCTGTCGATGGGTGTCAAAGTGCAACACACTATTAAACTGGATGCACCAACCCTGCACCGTGCAAACCCCTGTTCACGGTTCTCTTTGCAAGGCCCGCGGGTTTCAGGAAGCTGGGACTCACAGGGACTTGTTTGCCTTCTCCGTGAAGATGCGCAGGGTGAAGCTGGACTCCTCCATCGGGTAGCCAGTGCTGGGGATGATGAGATAATCGCCCGGCGGCAGCCTGTAGCGGCCGGAGACATCCCTCATGGGCACGTGCGCGGTCCAATATACGGCACGGAGAGACGGGAGCAGCACCCTCCTCTGGGACACGTTCTTCAGTTCCAGGTACTGCGTGCGGGGAGACGGGTCCGAAATCAGTGGGAGTCGGGTGCTGAAATAACTTGGAGGGTCTGGGCCAGTCAGTCTGGACCCTGGTCCGTGACATGGGATTGTAGTCAGTTGGTGCAGAGGTACTGGGTTTGCTTGCCTCCTAGCCAGTGCAAACCAGCTGAGTTCCATGGAAGCCAATGGAGTGACACCAGTTTACACCGGCTGGCGATCTGGCCCCATTGACACCAAAGGAACGACACCAATTTATACCACCCGGGGATCTGGCCCTGTGCACTTCTTTTAGATCCCAGTCATGGATCTTTCCTGCAGTTCCCAACATGGCCCAAGCTCCTCTCTGCACCATCCCCACCGGCATCCCCATGTTTTAACCACTGCGAATCAGCCGTCCGGCCGCAAGCTGGGATGGAAGTCCGGTCCACGGACTGAGAGCCAGGGCTGAGGGAAATCACAACCTCTCTCGCTAGTTACCTCCTTGGGCATCTGCAAGAGAAAAACAGAGCAGAGGGGGAATGAGAGCGACTGAGCAAGAACCCTGGTGGTCTCTGTGGTCATCCCCTCCCTCCCCTGGGCTCTTCTGCCCTCTCCGCTGGGACACAGGGCAGTCTCTGACGAGGGGCTGCTCACACCGCGTCCCCACAGCGTCACTCACGAGGAGCGTTGGGTATCGGGGTCCCCAGCGGGACGCAGAACCTGCTCCGTTCCCGGTCTCCAGAGCTGATTGGAGCAGGCAGCTCCCTTCCAGCCACACCCCAACCTGCCCCGGGTTTCTCAAGGAAGCGGTAAGAGGCTGCAGCAGCCTTGTGGTGAAGGCCGGAGACTGGGGATCAGTTCGCATCTCTCTGGGCCTCCCTTCCCCATCTGTCAAATGGGGGAGAATGCTCCTCCCTCTGCCTGTTCAGGGGCTGGGGGGCAGGGGCTGTCTCGCTCGACATCTGCGCAGCGTCTGGCGCAACATGCACCCCGATCTTGGTGGGGTTCCAGGCAGGGCCCAGCATGAGGGGGCCTTGACCTCAGTTGGGGCGTCTCACTCCTCTTTGACCTGTCCCCCTTCCCAGTACCCAAAATCCCCCTTGCTAATACCTCCTTCCTTGCCCCTGACCCCAGTCCCAGTGTTGACTCTTCTGGGGGGATTATTTGCCTCTGACGTTAAGGGGGCTAGGGTCTCACCCTTGGCTCTTACTGCAAACCCAAGCGCTGCGGGACAATTGCCCCGAGCCCCTTGACCAGGGGTGGGTAGCAGAGCAGCTGCCCCCGCTTGGGGCCATCACTCTCCGTGGGCAAGGACACCTCAGCAAGGAGCTAGCTGGAGGCCGCTGGGTGGACAGAGAAGGTTTGGTGTATTGGGCCAGTGAGCTCAGCGGGAGGTGCTCCGGCTTACCCCAGGGCGGGGAGGGGGAGCCCTTACACTTCTCGGGGTCAGCCCGTACCTTCAGGATCTCAAAGCCAATGGGCAGAAAGTCCTTTCCCCTCTTCCTGTCCTGGCGCCGGTCCTTCTGCATCAGGGAGACCAGCAGGGTGCAGCTGGGGTCCAGGCGCTGCTTCCGCAGGTCGGCCTCATCCGCCTCCAGCAGGCGGACGTGGTACTGGGGGTTCATCCAGAAGCCGTCTGCGGGGGTGAGGCCAGGCCAGTCTCAGCATCGTGGGGGTGGGGGGCGAGAGGGGGAGGCTCCACCCATAGGGCCATGTCGCCCTCCCCCTTTGTGCTTTTGAACTGGGGGGGGGGGGGTTGTTGGGGCCAAAGAACCTCCCCCACCCCCAGGAATGTCTGCAATTGCTTCAGCATGCAACAGCCCCCACTGCTGCTGCATCCGCTCCCCCAGCCCGTGGGGGGCTGTGGATCTGCCTAGTCATTGATCCCCCAACCCCATCCCAGGTTCTGCCCCTAAGGCCCTTGTGTGCACCAGCAGGCAGCCCCCCCATACGTCCTCCCCGGCGCCTGGATCTGCTGCTGCCCCTCAATCCCGACCCGCAGCCCCCTGCTGTCCCACCCCTGTCCTCCCCGGCCCCCAGATCTGCTGCTGCCCATCAATCCCGACCCGCAGCCCCCTGCTGTCCCAGCCCTCTCCTCCCCCGCCCCCGGATCTGCTGCTGCCCCTCAATCCCTGTCCCCACCCCTCCTTCGGGCAGAGCCCTTTACCTCGAAGGCCCGAGCTCCTGTACCCCCCGGCGGTATAGCCAGTGCTCCAGCGCCCCTGGAAGGAGTGAACGTTCCAGCCGACCCCCTTCTCCTCTTCCAGCAAGTCTGGAGTCAGGCTGCAGATCTCCAGGGCGTCAAAGTACCGCAGGAAGTCGTCCATTTGCATCCTGTGCGTTGAGACAGACGGAGAGAGCAGGGAGGTGCAGACACAGTCCAGTACTGATCCGTCAGGGAGCACCGGAGCCCCTCGCTCTGAGCAGGATCCTGCGGCCCAGCTCCCCAGCTGGCAGAAATCAGTTCACTGTCGACTCCAATGGAGCGGCACCAGTTCACACACCAACTGGGGATTGGGCCCCACCCTCTCCCCACACTTGTAGAGACTCCCAGGTGACCTAGCCTGTCTCTTTACCACATCACTGTTCAATAGCACATGGGGGGGAGTGGGTTGATTCCATCTAGCAGGTCAGGGCGCCGGAGCCCTGCCACTGACCTGCTGGGTGACCTTGTGCCAGGCGCGTCCCCTCCCCATGCCTCAGTTTCCCCTCCCAGCCTTTTTCCATTTGGACTGTAACTACTCTGAGGCAGCCCCTGGCACAAGGGGGGACCTGATCACGGTCGGGGTCCGTGCAGCACTTGGCACAACGGGGGCCCTGATGTCAGTCGGGGTCTGTGCAGCGTCTGGCACAACGGGGGCCCTGATCTCAGTCGGAGGCCTAGGCACTACCATAATACTACTGGTAGTAACAATAGTAATGCTAAACAGTGCCGCCTGTCATTGAACATACTTGACATGCCCTGTGCTGCCCTTTCCCACCCCTACCCAGTATCAGCTCCCCCAAATAGTCCCCTTTGTTGTGTGGGGGGCTGGATCTCTTACCAGAATTCCCCGTCTTCCCTTCTCACGTGTAGGCGCTTCTGGAGCCGGGGATCCAGCCCCGACCACAGCGAGGAGCTAAGCAGAGAGAAGGAGAAGGGTGCGGAGGTTAGATGTGCTACCCAGGACTCTGCCATCCAGAGTCTGGGCCATATAGACCCCGCACCTGCCCCCGAGTTACTGGCTCAGGTCCTTTAGCTCTGACAGCTCAGGCTTGTGCTTTGAAATGCAGAATCCCACTCCAGGCAAGTAGCTGTGACGGGGGAGTCACCAGGTTTCACACAGCATTACAAGTTCTTCGTGTGCGAGCAAGTGGTCAGTCTTTGAAGAAACCCTTGTCGTTAATTTCATTTCAGGGCCCTCTGGGGCAAGCAGCCGGGGAGTTTGCGCTCCGCCCTAATCTCCCTAACTCGAGTCAGTTCTTGGGGCTGGAGCCGGGATCTGCGTGGTGGGGCTGAGATCCCTGAACGAGGGGCTCACCTCAGTGCCGTGTGGGACCAGCCTTGCTCCAGGACTGGCGTGTCTAATGTCTTTAATAGTTGTACTGAGAACATTCCCTGATGCCACGTCCCTGATTTCTCTTCCAATGGGAAACTGACGCCCCGCACGCTGCTGCTGTTTGCAGAGGGGTGACAAGCTGGTGAGCACGGGAGCCTAAGCGAACAGAGCTGGGTCTGTTCGCTCAGGCTGGGAAAGCTTGTGTTTCATAGTGCAGAGATCCTGGGTGCAATCGCCGCTCACCCATAAAGCAACGCAGCCTGGGGGCGATGTACGTTGAAAGCACTTGTCAGAACACTGCCGGGTTCCTCATTGAAACTCTGCCCCTCAAATCCACCCCCCTCTTTTTCCCCCCACACTCACTGGTCGCTCCACCGGCCGTTCCACTCCACCTCTCCCCAGGGGTTCCTCAGCCGCAGTAGCTTTAGCTTCTTGCCCCTGTGATCCAGCTGTACAAAGGCACGTGCGGAAACGGGCTTGAATCGTGGCACGCGGTCGCCGTTCAGGAAGGTTGCTGGGACCCCACCCGGCCCATCACGCTGACCAATCATGGCTCATGGTTTCCTTGGGCCCTGTCTGTGTCTGCCTGTCGACTCTTGTGTTGTCTGTAACCCGTACCCCAGTCTGTCCTTCTGTTCTCTGTTTGTACAGCGCCTAGCGCTGTGGGGCTCTGGTCTGTGATAGGCTCCCAGGTGCTACAGTGATGTGGTAATTATCAAAGGATAGAGCTCCTCTGGCCTCGGTTTCCCCATTTGCGTAATGGGAATAATAACCCTTTCGTGGGCTATTTAGATCAGCACTGGGCAACTAGAAGGTAGCAGAGGGAGACAATATGGGGTGGGGGAAGGGGATTGAGTCCTGACAGCCTGTTGCGGGGGCGAGGGTGGGATGCCCTGACGGGGGGCATTAGCAAACCCACCCAGCAGCGGCAGGTCCTGTCCTGCAGGCTGGGCCCAGCTCCCCCTCCAGCCCGTTGGCTCTCACCACTGTCATGTGACCTGCAAATCCACATGCAGGCGGATATCTCCCCCTGGTGCCGCCTGATCGCCTGCCGCGGGCTGGGGGTGGCCGGCTCCCTGGTTTACACTGGATCCCCATTTGGAGCAGGGATTGTCTGTGCTGCGCCTGCCACGATGGGGCTCTGATCTCGCTGGGGGCCTCCTGCGATACACGTCACAGAGCTAACCCGGCTATGTGTCTGCCCCCAGAATCCCCGAGCCCCGCCCGGCGCTCTGCGCTCCCTCAGCCAGTGGAAGCAGGGGTAGCTACGGGCCCACCTTGTGAACAGCCGTTATGGAGTAGGCGTGTCCCTTCACCAGCCCCTCTGGCGTGTGTCCCTCCATGTCCTCTTGCCGGGTGACCTAGGGGAGAGGGAAGAAACACCCCCACAATCCGGCTTTGCCTACGCTACAGCAAGGCACCCTGCTAAAAGACCTGGGGTCCTCTTGCCATGCCTAGGGTGACCAGATGTCCCGATTTTATAGGGACAGTCCCGATTTTGGGTCTTTTTCTTATATAGGCTCCTATTACCCCTCACCCCCTGTCCTGATTTTTCACACTTGCTGTCTGGTCACCCTCGCCATGCCTGCTACGCCCACTCCCGCCCAGTGCCCCCGGTGTGTGCCAAACCGCAAGCAGCACGGGCTGGGGGGTAGGGCTGTGTGCTGGGATCCTCAGAGCGCAGGGTTACTCCCACCTCTGCTACTCAGCTGTGGGGGTGGGGTCATTCCCCCGCCTGCCCGTTGCCTTGTCTGTAGAACGCCAGCTCTTTGGACTCTGCATGTTACAGAACCTAGCACAATGGGGGGCCCTGATCTCGGCCGGGGTCTGGGCAGCGCCCGGCGCGACGGGGCCCTGATCTCGGCCGGGGTCTGGGCAGCGCCCGGCGCGACGGGGCCCTGATCTCGGTTGGGGTCTGGGCAGCGCCCAGCGCGACGGGGCCCTGATCTCGGCCGGGGTCTGGGCAGCGCCCAGCGCGACGGGGCCCTGATCTCAGTTGGGGTCTGGGCAGCGCCCAGCGCAACGGGGCCCTGATCTCGGCCGGGGTCTGGGCAGCGCCCAGCGCGACAGGGCCCTGATCTCGGTTGGGGTCTGGGCAGCGCCCGGCGCGACGGGGCCCTGATCTCGGTCGGGGTCTGGGCAGCGCCCGGCGTGATGGGGCCCTGATCTCGGCTGGGGTCTGGGCAGCGCCCGGCGTGATGGGGCCCTGATCTCGGCTGGGGTCTGGGCAGCGCCCGGCGCGACGGGGCCCTGATCTCGGTCGGGGTCTTTGTAGGTCTGGTAGCCAATATCGTAGCAGGTTCCTAAACAGCTGTGTGGCCCAGCCACCACTACAAGAAGCCAGGACCAGAGGGGAGAAGTGCAGCCCTCACACGTGCCAGGAGCTGGGACTCGCAGATTAAGATCCTAAGCTCCTGGGTTCAAGTTCTGCTCCTGTTGCTCCACCCAGGGGCTATTATTACATCAGCGGCTGAGAGGAGAGATTCTCCCCATGCTCACCTTGATGTGTGCCCCCATCAGAGACCTCTTTGTGAGGGCCGCGCGGATGACTTTGAAGAGCTCTGGATTGGGCATCTTGAGCTGGTAGGTTTCCCCGACCCCGCCCGTGAAGTCCACGAAGGCCTCGTTCATGTACCCGCCGTTCATGGCCTCATAAGAGCCATTGAGCCTGAAATGGGGCAGCAAGTGGGAAGGGGAAGGAGAAAGGGAGCACGCAGGATTGGGAGGCAGGACTCCTGGGTTCTGTGCCCAGCTACAGGAGGAAAGTGGGGTCTGGTGGATTAGAGTGCGGGGTTGGGACTCAGGACTCCTGGGGCCTATGCCAATGACTGTGTGGATTTGGACAGGCTCTGTGCCTCAGTTTCCCCCACTGTCAACTTGAGAGAATGACCCTTCCCCCTTTTCTCGGCTCTCTGAGTTCTCTGGTCAGCCAGTGTGACATCAGTGCCAAGGGTTGCTCTCTGTTATCCAGCAGCTACATTGCCCCATGGGAATGCAAGGTTGGGTGCAAAGTGACCCGGCTGTAGAACAGGGATCAGCCAACTCACTTGGCATAGGCTTTCTCCAGCAGGGGCATCCAGAATTCATCGCTCTGGCAGGAGCGCACGAAGACCAGTTTTCCGTTCTTCACCGGCAGCCGGTCGTCAACCACCACATCCACCCACTGCCCGTACTGCCAGAACTGGAGGGTAAGAACCCATTAGCACAGTGCATGCTGCTACCGGACCCATCAGGGCTAGACCCTGTCAGTCCAACCCAGGGGGCCCCCGCCCCTATGATCTGGAGAGCTGCCTTTCCATTCAACGGTGCCACTATGGTGCCTTATGGGAGTTGTAGTTCAGTCACCTTGTGTTCCCATTCTCCTCTGTGGGCCAATCCCTCTGGCTTGACTACATCTCCCATGATGCCCCATGGCCAGGGATGCCTATGGAACACACCCTCCAACAGGCAAGACAGTGATGCATCCTGGGAGATGTAGTCCAAACCCGGGAGCCCTGGCCATACTGGAGAACAGGCTCTTGAGACCCTGGAACTACAATTCCCACGAGGCACCATGGTGGCAATTTTTTTAAATCAAAATATTTCAGGTATTTGATGGAAAATTTTTGGCAAGGCCCTCAATCGGGGATCAGCCCCCACAGCAGCACCCTCATATTGGAACGTCTCCAGCACAGAGCGCTGCCGGGGTTAACGGTACCCACTGGTCAGTGCCATGAAGCTCAGAGCCAAATTCCCCGCGTGTCTGAGGCTGTTCAGAGCCGGGGTTTTGGCTTAGTCCAGATTGATGCTTTGGGTGAGGGGGAGGACGCCAGTTTGCTGGAACATCGCAGGTTTGTGAGCTTGACCTGAATGAACCTGCTTGCTGCTTAGGGGAGAATTGGAAACAATGGTGCGGGGGGGATGGAGACTAGGGGTTAGGAGAAGGTGAACAGCACATCCCGAGAGAGGGATTTCCATGAGAGCATAAGGAGTGACGTGGAGCAGAGCGTAAGAGGTGCGGAAAGCGGCCAGGGCTGAGCCGTGGGTGCCTCTCACTTCTGACAATTGGACCCTTCGTCCGTTCGGTCTTTCTGCATTGTGGACAGGGCCAGCTCCAGCTTTTTTGCCGCCCTGAGCGGCGAAGGAGAGAAAAAGGGGGGGGGGGGGAAAGCCGCGATCGGCAGCACTTTGGTGGCTGCTCTACCACCGCCGCTTCATTCTTCGGCGGCAATTCGGCGGCCGGTCCTTCCCTCTGAGAGGGACTGAGGGACCCGCCGCCGAAGATCCGGACATGCCGCCCCTTCCCACTGCTTCCTGCACTGGTGCCTGGAGCCGGCCCTGGTTGTGGATGGACAGCACCTGACGCATCGGCACCCTGGGGCCCCCGACGTGCCAACCCTGACGTAAAGACTCCCTTTCACTCCTAATGCACAGCCTAGGCTACCACCCTGCAACTGCCCGAGCCATCCCCCTCACCAGGTGGGGAAATGCCCCCTCTGCTACCGCCATCCGCCAGCTCCCCTGACCAGCCCCCTTTTGGTCCCGCAGGCTGGGCAACCCACCTGGAAATGGAAGATGCCAGCATAGTCCTCCCGTGCAAAGCTTTGCCCCCTGGGTACCACCCTCTGCATGAGCTGTGGGTAGAGGGTGAGAGACGCAGCTGCAGCCAGGAACCAGCAGTTGCCTGTTGGAGAGGTGAGTCGCTTTGAACAGTTCTGTTGCACGGGATCATTTGAACCCACGACCTTTGGCACTAACAGCTACAGTAAACCAGCTGCATTGGCTCAGAGACAGACTCACTGTCACCGCTCTGGGCAACTGTACCTGTATTCCCACTCTAGTCCAGCAAGGGCACCCGCTCTCCCCCTCCCGGCTCCCCAGCCGTCACCTCTCTTGGGGGGAGACCCATGTCTCTCTCCCGCCTGACCGCAGGGTCACAGCCCCTGTCTACACTGTGAATTCCCCAGCCGCACAGACTGCCTAGGAATCCCACGGAGCCTTGTTCAGTTCCCTGGAAGCTCTTAACACTTTCCAAGATTTGCAATGCATTAGTCTGTTGCAATAACACACAAACGTTCGCATTTCGAATACAATGAGCTCCTAAGATGCGTATGTTAAACCGTATTGAATGACGTTTAATTCAATGAGGTTTGTCCTGGCGATGGCAGGAAACTGCAGGGAAATTCTCTCTCATGCACATGTACCTCTGTACTTGGGTTAGCAGCGCTGCGTCCCCCGTGTGCCACTCCGGGCCAACAGTAAAGGCACCGCAGTTGTGAGGCTGCAGCTACTGCCCACGTGTGGCGTGAGGGCTCTGCCAGGGGGGCTAAGTTTGCAGCCCACCTCTTTGCGCATTGTCCAAGGTGGAAGATGAAACCACGCGCAGGGCGCTCAGAAGGGGAGGAGAAGGTGCTTACCCAGCTTGCCCTGTTTGACATCAGTCCGGCTCATGTCCTCGTCTATGAACTTTGGGGACCTGCAAATTTCCTGCAAAACAGAATAGAGACGGGAGCTTTCTGGTTTGAGGAGTAAAGTCCAGCATGGAAATTATACAGCAGGAGAGGAATGAATGGTTGATTCGTCATTTTTGATACCGCGATGGCAGGCGTCACCCGGTGGCGCTGTTACACATAGTCTTCCAAGTTCTGAGTGTGCAAGCAAGGTTTGAGTCTCATGCAGACATGCTGCGTAGCTGTTAGCTTGGGGTTACACAAGGGTTTTGCGGCGAGGCAACTTGGGGAGAGAGGGAGCTGGGAGAGTAGCCAGCTAGTTTGCTCTCTGCCTTTCGCACTATTGAGTGTCAGTTCCTGAGGCAGAGTTGCTCCATGAGCATTGGCGTTGGTCTCTGATTCCCAGGACAAGGTATCACCCTGCATGCTGTTTGACCATCTCATATCAAGACTGGGGCATGGATGTGAGTAAGGCAAGTTACACCTAGAATAGACACATGCTCCACATCAGTGATTTCTCCCTCAAGGGGAAGCCAAACTGCCGGGCTCCAGACACCTGCTGCCATTCAGCACCGGGGCAACACTGGTGTCAGCAGTGGGATACTAGTGCCAGAAGAAGGGGCAACACTACAGATGTTGTGTTCTCATCTGAAAGCTATTGATCCCTGTTCCTACCCCTCGTGCACAGTGCATTCTTCACTAGCAACCGTAGCCTCAGCAGCAAACGACCTGCCACTGTTGTGGGGGCATGGTAGAGATGAGGTGTGGGGGGGGGGCGTTAGGCCGGTCTCAGGACCTTTCATCCATTCCAGCTGATGGGAAATTTCCCATTTGCAGCTGAGCTTGCAAGATGTCCACCATCCCAGGCCAAATCGTTGCTAGCACACCTTGCGTGGAACCCAAGCCCTGGTTTGGACTCGAGTCAGCTCTGGAGTCCCTTTGACAATGGTGTGAGAGCTTGCCTCAAGCAGTCAGAGCTCCTGCAAGGTCATGATCAGCGCTCGCTGCGGGACACACCTGGATACAGCCTAACCTTTACCCGACTCCGGTGTCTGATTACTGAAACAAATCACTTGTCACTTGGCTAATCCTAAAGCAAACAACCAGAAGCGATACTGTGGTTACTCATTACACGATGTCCTAGAAGTCCATTTTGGAACTAGGGAAACTGAGGCCCAGAGAGATGCAGTAACTTGTCCAAGGTCACGCCGGGGGCGGTTAACCAGGATTTGAACCCTGAGTCTGTGTCCAGTGTCTTAACCACAAGGCCAGGCTTCCTCAGATTAGATGCAGGGACTCTCTCACTTTGTGAGTCTACACCTGGCACAACGGGGCCCCGATCTTGGTTGGGGTCTGGGCAGCGCCCGGCGCGACGGGGCCCCGATCTCGGCCGGGGTCTGGGCAGCGCCCGGCGCGACGGGGCCCCGATCTCGGCCGGGGTCTGGGCAGCGCCCGGCCCGACGGGGCCCCGATCTCGGCCGGGGTCTGGGCAGCGCCCGGCCCGACGGGGCCCCGATCTCGGCCGGGGTCTGGGCAGCGCCCGGCCCGACGGGGCCCCGATCTCGGCCGGGGTCTGGGCAGCGCCCGGCCCGACGGGGCCCCGATCTCGGCCGGGGTCTGGGCAGCGCCCGGCCCGACGGGGCCCCGATCTCGGCCGGGGTCTGGGCAGCGCCCGGCATGACAAGGGGCCCTGATCTCGGTCGGGGAGACTAGGTGCTAATAAGACCCACTCCACCTGGCTCCCTTTGCTTCCTGACCTCCCCACAGAGGCAGCAGCACGGCATCCTCCCGTCCTTGGGAGACTCGTGGGGATTCGCATCTTGCCTCTCCTCAGGGAGGGAGCCAGTGGCAGGAGGGACCCCCCAGCCCTGCCTGCAGGGAGCAGTAACTGGCTGTGAAAGCATCAGACCTACCTGTGGCCTCTTCCATTCCAGCCCCTTAATATTCTCAGACCCAAGTCCGAGTTGCCAGTATCCAAGTGAGCTGGGGACAGCGTCGAAGAATGGGTCGGTGAAGAGGCGGCGCTGCTGCAGGCATTGCCGCTTGAGCTCCTGGTACCCCTGCCCTGAGTGCGGGACGGCCTGGGCGGGCTCCGAGCTCGGGTCGCTGAGGAGACGGACAGTGATCCCGGGGGAAGCCATGCTGAGCTGCGCCAGCACCGCACTGCATCAGGCACCTGTGCCGTCGCACGGGTGTGTCCTAGTGAAACCCGAGGCCTGGGTCAATGTTTATCAGCCTTTGTCAACAACCGGGTTCTGCCCCACACAAAACAAAGCTGGAGGGAGCTGGTTATAGATCTGAGTCCCTGTGCAGTTTGGCTGCTGTTAACTCTTTGCGGGGCTGGGGGTTGGTCCCATCCTGCCCGGGCGAGATGGGCTGTCATGAGACCTCCCACATCCTATTTGACTGTTGATTTGGGTGTTGAGTGGTGGAGAGGAGGGAAGGATGGACTAGTGGTTACAGCAGTGGCGAGCAGAAGCGCAGGACTCCTGGGTTCCGTTGACACCTCTCCTCTCTGGACCTCACTTTCCCCATCCGCCGGCAACGTGCAAATGGGCCAAAGTGTTCAGAGCTGGTTGCCTAAAGTAAGGCTCTTTGGTTCGTAACTTGGCACTGCGCGGTGCCAGTGCCCACTGTTCTGTGGGAGCTGAGTGCCCCCAAATCCCAGTGAAATCAGTCCCACACCCAACCCAGAGCTAGGAATAGAACCCAGGAGTCCTGGCTCCCAACCCCCCTGCTCTAGCCACTAGACCCCACTCCCCTCCCAGAGCTAGGAATAGAACCCAGGAGTCCTGGCTCCCAACCCCCTGTTCTAGCCACTAGACCCCACTCCCTTCCCAGAGCAGGAAATAGAACCCAGGAGTCCTGGCTCCTAGCGCCCCCAACCTACTAGACATCATTCCCCTCTCAGACCCAGGCATAGAACCCAGGAGTCCTGGCCCTCAGCCCCACCCCCTCCAAAGCCCACTGAAGTAAATGAAAAGAGACACACCCTCACTCACTCTGTACGTTTTGGCCCAAGATATAAAAGGGTTAATTCCTTATCTGGGACACATCTGGTGAGATAGGTACCTTTGCTACTCTAGAGATCATAAACCAGTGTGTTATCAGGCCCGTGTGGAGGAGGAGTCCCAGCCAGGACCCTTGGCCTGTGCCTGCTCTGCCCTGCGCTGGAGCAGACTGGGTGACGCTGACGCCCACTCGCTACACAGCACAAGTGCCTGGGAACCAAGTGCAGCTGGGCGGCCTGCGCTAGACGGGAGCTGCTGGTCCATCCCGGCCTCGACCCCCTTGGATGGAGGAAATAACCGAGTTCCCTCACTAGCTACGTGGCCTGGCTGCACTGGCGGGCATTGCCACGGGAGGCTGGGAGGGGGCTCCCCGCTATGGTGAAGGATCCGACCTGATTCCTGGACCCTGCAGGTCTAGAACCGTGGTCACCGGAGCTGAAACCCAGTTTGCTTTGTTCTGTGTAGTTTCCCCTCCCCTCGGGGGGTGCCCAGGGGTCCTGGCCGACCCCCACGTGCTCAGATATCGCGTTCCAGCGCCTAGCAACCCAGGGAGACCAGGCCCCCGTGGTGCCAGCTGCTGGACAAGCACAAAGCAGGACACAGGTTGTGCCTCAGAGAGCTCTCGGTCTAAATCACCCATCACAGCCTGTGACGTTATTGATATAATCTGGGACCATATAGAACATGGTTGCAACCAAAGTCCTGTAGTGGCACCAAATCTTGTATAAAGGGGGTCAAATGAGGTGTCTAAGACAAGATTCTGGTTTGCTGGTTATGATTATGCTGTCTATATGTGTGTATCAATTTTGTAGTTGAAGTTGTGAATATTGGCTCTATACTGTCTGTATTTCAAACTTATGCTATGCTTCTGGGTGACATCCCAGACAAGTTGGTGTTAGCTCTGCCTAGCCTGCTTGATGGCCCGTTAAGGACCATCAGCTATACAATGGACCCATGGAGAGAAGGCAAATATGCCTTGAGACTCAGCAAAGTATGCAGGAACTTGCCCATGTGACTCCAGACTCCATTTTGCTGTAATTTTCCACAGTAAGAACAAAGAGGTGTTCTTACACCTGGAAAAGACTATAAAAGGCTGATGCCTCGTTTCCATCTTGTCTTCAATCCTGGTTCTTACCTCTGGAGGGACTTTGCTACAAATGGAAGCTCTACAGAAAGGACTGAATGACCCGTCCCAGCGGGGGATGTTCCAGAGACTTGATTTGAACCTGCAGTTTATTTCATCACTGCTACAAGCCTGAACCAAGAACTGTGCCATTACTGTATGTAATTGATTCCATTTAACCAATTCTAGCTCTCATCTCTATCTCTTTCCTTTTACGAAAAAACCTTTACATTTTAGATTCTAAAGGATTGACAACAGCGTGATTTGTGGGTAAGATCTGATTTGTATATTGACCTGGGTCTGGGGCTTGGTCCTTTGGGATCAGAAGAACCTTTTTTTTCTTTTACTGGGGTCTTGGTTTTCATAACCATTTGTCCCCATAACGATGGCACTGGTGGTGATACTGGGAAACTGGAGTGGCTAAGGGAATTGCTTGTGAGACTTGTGGTTAGCCAGTGGGGTGAGACCAAAGTCCTCTCTGTCTGGCTGGTTTGGTTTGCCTTAGAGGTGGAAAAACCCCAGCCTTGGGCTGTAACTGCCCTGTTTTAGCAATTTGTCCTGAATTGGCACTCTCAGTTGGGTCCCGCCAGAACCGCATCGTTACACAGCCCCACTCCAGAACGCAGCTCAGGGAGACGCCTCCTTAGCAGCAGCCACTGGGGGGCTGCGGGTCGGGACTGAGGGGCATCGGCCGAGCTGTGTGTGGTGGGGGGATCCCAGGCTGGGATAGCAGAGGGGCTGCGGGTCGGGACTGAGGGGCATCGGCCGAGCTGTGTAGGGGGGATCCCAGGCTGGGATAGCAGAGGGGCTGCGGGTCGGGACTGAGGGGCATCGGCCGAGCTGTGTAGGGGGGATCCCAGGCTGGGATAGCAGAGGGGCTGCGGGTCGGGACTGAGGGGCATCGGCCGAGCTGTGTGTGGTGGGGGGATCCCAGGCTGGGATAGCAGAGGGGCTGCGGGTCGGGACTGAGGGGCATTGGCCGAGCTGTGTAGGGGGGATCCCAGGCTGGGATAGCAGAGGGGCTGCGGGTCGGGACTGAGGGGCATCGGCCGAGCTGTGTGTGGTGGGGGGATCCCAGGCTGGGATAGCAGAGGGGCTGCGGGTCGGGACTGAGGGGCATCGGCCGAGCTGTGTGTGGTGGGGGGATCCCAGGCTGGGATAGCAGAGGGGCTGCGGGTCGGGACTGAGGGGCATCGGCCGAGCTGTGTGTGGTGGGGGGATCCCAGGCTGGGATAGCAGAGGGGCTGCGGGTCGGGACTGAGGGGCATCGGCCGAGCTGTGTAGGGGGGATCCCAGGCTGGGATAGCAGAGGGGCTGCGGGTCGGGACTGAGGGGCATCGGCCGAGCTGTGTGTGGTGGGGGGATCCCAGGCTGGGATAGCAGAGGGGCTGCGGGTCGGGACTGAGGGGCATTGGCCGAGCTGTGTGTGGTGGGCGGATCCCAGGCTGGGATAGCAGAGGGGCTGCGGGTCGGGACTGAGGGGCATTGGCCGAGCTGTGTGTGGTGGGGGGATCCCAGGCTGGGATAGCAGAGGGGCTGCGGGTCGGGACTGAGGGGCATCGGCCGAGCTGTGTGTGGTGGGCGGATCCCAGGCTGGGATAGCAGAGGGGCTGCGGGTCGGGACTGAGGGGCATCGGCAGCAATAGCTTCTGTGACCCCAGTCCAACTCGGCTACAGCACCTTCTGCCGGCTCCTCAGGCTACGGCAAAGCCTGCAGAGCCACTGGCCATTATCTTTGAAAACTCCTGGCGATCGGGGGAGATCCCCGACAATTGGAAAAAGGCGAATGTAGTGCCCAGCTTCAAAAAAGGGAAGAAAGAGAACCTGGGGAACTACAGACCGGTCAGCCTCACCTCAGTCCCCGGAAAAATCATGGAGCAGGTCTTCAAGGAATCCATTTTGAAGCACTTGGAGGAGAGGAAGGTGATCAGGAACTGTCAACATGGATTCACCAAGGGCAAGTCATGTCTGACCAACTGATTGCCTTCTATGATGGGATAACTGGCTCTGTGGATATGGGGAAAGCGGTGGACGTGATATATCTTGACTTTAGCAAAGCTTTCGATACAGTCTCCCACAGTATTCTTACCAGCAAATTAAAGAAGTATGGGTTGGATGAATGGACTATAAGGTGGATAGAAAGCTGGCTAGATCGTCGGGCTCAATGGGTAGTGATCAACGGCTCGATGTCTAGTTGGCAGCCGGTATCAAGAGGAGTTCCCCAGGGGTCCGTCCTGGGTCCAGTTTTGTTCAACATCTTCATTAATGATCTGGATGATGGGATGGATTGCACCCTCAGCAGGTTCGCAGATGACACTAAGCTGGGGGGAGAGGTAGATACACTGGAGGGTAGGGATAGGGTCCAGAGTGACCTAGACAAATTGGAGGATTGGGCCAAAAGAAATCTGATGAGGTTCAACAAGGACAAGTGCAGAGTCCTGCATTTAGGATGGAAGAATCCCATGCACTACTATAGGCTCGGGTCCGACTGGCTAAGCAGCCGTTCTGCAGAAAAGGACCTGGGGACTACAGGGGACGAGAAGCTGGCTATGAGTCAGCAGTGTGCCCTTGTGGCCAAGAAGGCCAATGGCATATTGGGCTGTATTAGTAGGAGCATTGCCAGCAGATTGAGGGAAGTGATTGTTCCCCTCTATCCGACACTGGTGAGGCCACATCTGGATTATTGCATCCAGTTTTGGTCCCCCCACTTCAGAAGGGATGTGGACAAATTGGAGAGAGTCCAACAGAGGGCAACAAAAATGATTAGGAGGCTGGGGCACATGACTTACAAGGAGAGGCTGAGGGAACTGGGGTTATTTAGCCTGCGGAAGAGAAGAGTGAGGGGGGATTTGATAGCAGCCTTCAACTACCTGAAGGGGGGTTCCAAAGAGGATGGAACTCGGCTGTTCTCAGTGGTGGCAGATGACAGAACAAGGAGCAGTGGTCTCAAGTTGCAGTGGGGGAGGTCTAGGTTGGATATTAGGAAACACTATTTCACTAGGAGGGTGGTGAAGCACTGGAACGGGTTCCCTAGGGAGGTGGTGGAATCTCCTTCCTTAGAGGTTTTTAAGGCCCGGCTTGACAAAGCCCTGGCTGGGATGATTTAGTTGGGAATTGGCCCTGCTTTGAGCAGGGGGCTGGACTAGAACCTCCTGAGGTCCCTTCCAACCCTGAGATTCTGTGATTCTCTGATTCTAAGCTTTAGCTCTGGAAGTTGCTGGTTTAGTTCCAGGGGTACAACTCAGATAGTGGCTATTGGCCTCGCGGAGGAGGGACAGTGGAAAGCCCTTGTTAAAATGCTGCTCTCCATTGGTGGGTAGAACTGGATTAGTTTCCTGACCCCTGTGATTCCTGCAGTGTTTTAATACAGCTGCATGTCAATGGATACATCTAGGAACAAAGAATGCAGGCCGTGCGTACAGGGTGGGGGGACGCTATCCTGGGAAGCAGTGACTCTGACAGAGATTTGGAGGAGAACCAGCTGAACATGAGCTCCCGGTGTGACACCGGGGCCATAAGGGGTAACGCCAGCCTGAGATGATGCATCAACAGGGGAATCTCGAGTAGGAGCAGAGAGGTTCTTTCCCCTCTGTATTTGGCCCTGGTGTGACCACTGCTGGGATCTTGCGTCCAGTCCTGGTGCCCACAACACAAGAAGGATGTTGACGAATCGGAGAGGGGTCACAAGAGAACGATGAAAGGAGGAGAAAACCTGCCTTGGAGTGATAAATGGATTGAGCTCCTTGAGTCTAATTTAACCAAGAGAAGGCTCAGGGGTGACTTGATCACAGTCTACAAGTACCTACACTGGGAACAAATATTCAGTAACGGGCTCTACAATCCAGCAGAGGAAGGTCGAACCTGAAGTTGAAGCTAGACAAACTCAGACCGTAAATAAGGTGGGAATTTTTAACGGTGAGAGTCATTAACCATTGGAACAATTGACCAAGGGTCATGGTGGATTCTCCATCACTGACCATTTTAAAATCAAGATGGGCTGTTTTTCTAAAAGCTCGGCTCTGGGAATCATTTCAGGGCAGTTCTCTGGCATGTGTTATACAGAGGTCAGACTAGATCACAGTGGTCCCTCCTCGCCTTGCAACCCATGAATCCTTAGAGAGACCATTTGCTCCAGCCGTTGCTGAGACGCTAGTTTCAGATATTTAAAAATTAGACCTGGTTGGAATTTTTTTTTCCACCCATGGAAAATTTTGCCTTTTTGTCTGAAAACTTTCAGGTTTTGGGTGGAAAATGAAGTATTATTATTAATAGGGCTGGACAACAACTTTCCATAAAAAGGTTTCCCCCAACAGAAAATTAATTCGAGGTTGACCAAATGAAAATTTTGACAGCAAGCATCTGTTTTTGCGAAAAGAAGAATTCTTCTTCCCTTGATTGCATCTTCTGAGGTCGGGTTGTTGTGCAAGCATCCAACCACCTTCCTCACGCCAAGGTGGAACTAAGATCCATCTTCATTAATGCAGTCTAGCTATTGCTTCTTTTCCAGTTGTCTCATGTCACGTGGGTCGACCCACAACTGCGCTCAACCATGTGCATCGTAACCGGGACGATTCACTGCACACCAGTACCGCTGCTCCCCATGTTAAGAAAATCACTCCTCTACACTCCTTCATGAGGATGCTCCAGGCAGAATGGCTGAGAAGATCAGGACAAACCCAAGCCTACCCCTATAAACAGTTCTCTTTAACAACCCAAGAGCGTGTTTGTCATCAGGGCGCCCGTTGTGGGCCCATTTGTCCAGCCCAGATTTCTTGTGGCACGAAGAATGGTCTACAGCGGACGTCAGAAACCAGACTCGTAACTGACCCGGCCATGCGTCTACCCAGCTTTGGTTTGCCATGCCACTCTCAGGTCCTTGTGAACGGATTTTGAGTGGGCCAGTTTCAACGCAGAGCCAGCCTTCACACCTGGGACCTGTTAAAGGATCCCATGTGTGACTGCAACCAAAGACTGACGACTGCCCTCGGAGCAGATTTGACATTGTCTGAGGGCTTTGCGCCTCCCTAACGAGGCTGCTGCAAGAAGGAGGCAACTGCTTCCTTGGCTTTCCTCTTTCTTACCACTGTTTCCTGCCTTGCGGTCTTCACCAGGTTCTCTTTGCTCCTCCTCCACAGGCGTCTGAACCAGCAAAGTTGCGTTTCCTGGATTTTGTCAACTACTTCCCGGACTCTGCCTTCCGTCCTAGTTTTATGGCGTGAGGTGGTTCCGAGAGAAGCAGACTCGTCCCACGAAGATACTTGGTCAAAACCTCAACCATCAGAGGTGGGAAGGGGGGAGACTTAATGGAAAATGTACAACCAGGCCCCAAAAAATAAAT
Source organism: Emys orbicularis (assembly GCF_028017835.1). Taxonomy (NCBI): domain Eukaryota; kingdom Metazoa; phylum Chordata; order Testudines; family Emydidae; genus Emys; species Emys orbicularis. Next base: position 1,738,687 of record NC_088703.1, on the reverse strand, counting down.
TGCTTGGGTGTCTCCGTACACCCCCTCTGTCGGCTCGCCACCCACCCCGTCTGCTCCAAACAACGTCCGCTGAGCTCTGTGCGATGGTCCCAGAGTGCCAGGGAGCTTTCAGCGCCTGCGATTGGACGTTGTGAGGAGGTTCCTTTGCTTAGTCGTTAATAGGGGATGGTTGACCACCCTGTAGCTCTGTGTGGGAAGCAGCATGGCTCAGTGAATAGACCGCTGGAGTGGGACTCGGGGGAGGTAGGTTCTGTCACTGGCCTGCTAACCGAGGGCGAGTCACTGGCCCACTCTGAACCTCAGTTTCCCCACCTGTGAAATGGAGACAACCATACCGACCTTCTTCATAAAGTACTTGGAGATCGACTGATGGAAGACACTATAGAAGAGCGAGGTGTTATTGTTGGATGCCTCTTGTCTGCCTGGGATTTACAGCCAGGTTTAATGAGGCTTTAGTTTTTCCTTATTATTTGTATTAGGGTAGCACCTGGGGCCAGGACTTCATTGCGCTACATGCTGTACAAATGTAGGACAGCAAGACAGTCTCTGGCCCAGAGAGCTGAAGGATGGCTACTTGTAAATCGGTTCTTGAGTGTCCAGGGAGAGTGAAGTGTTCTCCTACTGGCTTTTGTATGGTACCATTCCCGATGTCCGATTTGTGTCCGTTTATTCTTTTACGTAGAGACTGTCTGGTTTGGCCAATGTACATGGCAGAGGGGCATTGTTGGCACATGATGGCATCTGTCACATTAAAAGTAGCCATCCTTCAACAACAAAAACTTCGAAAGCAGACTTCAAAGAGAAACTGCAGAACTAAAATTCATTTGCAAACTTTAACACCATTAATTTGGGCTTGAATAGGGACTGGGAGTGGCTGGCTCTCACTACAAAAGCAATTTTCCCTCTCTTGGAATTGACACCTCCTCATCAATTATTGGGAGTGGACCACATCCACCCTGACTGAATTGGCCTTGTCAGCACTGGTTCTCCACTTGCGAGGTAACTCCCTGCTCTCCATGTGCCAGGATATAATGCCTGTATCTGGAATTCTCACTCCATGCATCTGAAGAAGTGGGGTTTTTACCCACGAAAGCTTATGCCCAAATCAATCGGTTAGTCTTTAAGGTGCCAGCGGACTCCTGGTTGTTTGTGTGGACACAGACGAACACGGCTCCCCTCTGATGATTATCACGAGACTCGGGACAAAATCATGAGAGTTGGCCACAGGCCCCTTGAATTCTGCACAGGCCATGTCCACAATGGGGCTCTGGGAGGGGGCGGTAACTGATCCCCTGTTGTGAATCCAGATGACCTTTCCTGAGCCGCCTGTGCAAAGGGTGACAGCAAAGGCTGCATCTGGTTCCTCCTTTTCCTTCTGGCCGCACGTGCGTCAGTCCCCCGCTTGGTGGCACCACAGGCTGCCTGTCCAGCCCACATTCCTGCCTTCAGTACGAAGGCTGTTCCTATGCCTCCCCCCCCACACACAATATTTGTTCTCAAGTTCCCCCCACAACCCCCCTGTTAATTTATGTTAATATATTCCGCTGTCTGCCTTGTGTCATCTGGCAACTCCTTTTCCCTTAGGCAGCCTCCCAGCCCCTCCTCAGATGTTCTGCAGGATCTTCTGCAAGTTCACTGAAAGATTTTTTCCCCTCCTTTAGAAAAAAAAAAAATTGCATGGGCCAGAGAAGGAATTTTTCTCTGCAAAGCGCCATTAGCAGCTCTGATCCCTGCTGAGATTGCGCCGCTAGCTCCTGGGGCTGGCTTTCTCCGGGCTGCGTAACTTTTTTTTTTTGAGGGGGGAAAGGGGAGCACAAGTTCCTTCCCAAGTGGCATCAGAAGAACCCCCCCCCCCCCCCCCCCCCCGGTGCCAAACCTATGATCCTGGTTTAGGAGTGATTCTGCTTAGGTTTCTTTAAATCAAGCAGCATATGCAACGCCGTGCCTTTAAATTTCATCTGATTACCAAATCCAGGTCTGGAGATCACCCAAGAGATCCACCCGTCTCCCCACAAAAAAGATCTATCCATTTGGATCTGCTGATCAGAGATCTGCTGATTCCCAAGAGGTCTATTGGTTTCAGATCTGTCAGTCTCCCGTCTTCAAGAGCTTTCCATTTGGACTGACTGATCTCCCAGAGATCTAGCAATTTCAAGATCTATCAACTTCACATCTGCTGATCTCCAAAAGACTGTGGCTCTTCTTGCTTTTCGACGGGGTTTTCAGCTTGGATTAATTGATCTCTCTATCGGATTGGTTGAACTATTGACTCTCAGATCTATTGATCTCGGAAAGAGCTATCAACTCCGAGCTATTGATCTCAGAAAGATCTGTTGATTAGGATCTATCGATCTCCCAAGGAGTTCCCGTTGCCCTGTTTCTCCCTGGGTGTGTACGGCAGGACTAGGGGAAGATGTTCAGCTGGATGAGGAAGAACGAGAAGAAGACTCCTGAGGTGATCCACACGGTCACCGAGGGGCTGAAGAACCTCTACAAGAAGAAGCTGCTGCCCGTGGAGGAGTTCTACCGCTTCCATGACTTCCACTCACCGGCCCTGGAGGATGCCGACTTTGACAACAAGCCCATGGTGCTGGTGGTGGGGCAGTACTCCACAGGGAAGACCACCTTCATCAAGTACTTGCTGGAGCAGGACATCCCGGGCAGCCGCATCGGGCCCGAGCCCACCACTGACTCCTTCATTGCGGTCATGCACGGCGAGACCGAGGGGATCATCCCGGGCAATGCCCTCATCGTTGACCCCAAGAAACCCTTCCGCAAGCTCAACCCCTTCGGGAACACCTTCCTCAACCGGTGAGTGCTGGCCCCCCGCTCGCTGGCTCCTGCTCCCGAAGGGCTGGCCATCAGTGGCCAACGTCCCCATGAACTCAACCCCCATCCGCATGTGCGCAAAACCCCGTCGCTCGTGTGGTGGCCTGCACAACCGGGCCTACTGGGCAGCCCTTGGGTGAGCTTCCCTCCACAGCCACTTAACTCGGCCCAGGCTAGCCCGCCACACAACAATCGAGGGCTGCTGGTCCTCCAATGCCTTCCCCCAGGGACCCTGTGCCACGGCCTTTCCTTGCCATCGACAAGTGCCTCCTCTTCCTCGGCTTTAGCCCACACCCGAGCCAGCCCAGGCTGAACTAGCTTGGGTCCTGTGGCTGTTTAATCGGCATGCTCCAGGGCGTGAGCGGGTCAGCCCCATGGAGGGGTCAGGAATTTCCCCCATGTGGTGAGATGCCACAGCCGGTACCTCACGCTCCTCGGGAGTGTCTGGCTTGACCTACTCTCTCGCAGACAGGAGGCCTGGTTTGATGGGCCTTTGATCTGGTCTGATGTGCCCATTCCCAGCTCCTTTTAGAGTCTCCTCCCCTCACTTGTGCTTCAGCAATGGGCCATGTCATAGGAATGGCCAGCGGCTCCATCTAGCCCAGAGAACTATGGGATAATCTGGCCACTAGGGGATGCTTTCCCCTGAGCCCCAAGACTTGAAAGGGGACTCATATCCCTTATTAAACCAAAACCCCAGTCTGTCTAATAAACGTCCTCAGTATCCCCAACCCTTGCCTGAGTCCCTGAGCGCTTGGCCTCAGAGCTTGTAGCAGGGAGTTCCACTGGCTAATGCCCGGCTGCATTTCCTTTCATTGGTTTAAACAGCTGCCACTCAGAGTCAATGGGCGTCCCCTTGCCCTTGGGACAAGCAGGGGCAGCCCATTCCCCTTCTCTAGCCCCTCCCGTCCCCAGCTCCTGCTCCTCTCCTCCCCCAGCCCCGATCTATCCAGTCTCGCCCCAGGGCGGAGCCTTGGATCATTTCTACAGCCTGTCTCCACACTGGGGCTCTGCCCTGTCCCTCCTCTGCACTGGGCATCCTGGGGGCAGAGGGACAGTGTGTCCCCTCCTGTCTATTCCCCCCTCGGGGAGGGATCGGCCCCTCCAGTCTGTCCCCCCCGCCCCCAGGGGACAGAATGGTCCCCTCTGCTCGATGCAGTGTGATATTAAATGTCTCCTGCAATGGGGCTCCCGCCCTTCCTTGGGAGACGGCTGTTCCAAGACGAGGGGGGGGGCAGATGGGAACAGATCTCTTCTCCCCCCCCCCCGGGATGTTCATCACATCGTAGATTATAAGGATAGGAGGGACTGTCCACTCTGGCCTCCTGCGTGGCCCAGGCCAGAGCCCCGGCCCGGGGAGTCCTGCTTCATGCCCGGGGCCTCCGGGGCAAGCTAGAGTCTCTGAGCGAGAGCTGAGCTCGGTGTCAGGCAAATTCCCCTGCCAGGTTTTGTTGAAGCGTGTTTCAGAAAGGCTGGGTGGGGCATGCGTGTGTGTGTGTGTGTGCACATACATTCCTCTGTGTTTGTGCATCTGTGTGTCAGTATATGTGCATGCATCCCTGTGCGTGTGTGTACTTGTGTGTGTGCATCTGTGTGCAACCCAGTGGGGGGGGGGACATGGGACTGGGGGGAGGGGGGTTAGATCCAAGCCCTCCTCTCTTAGCTTCTCATACACACACACCCACGTTAGCCTGGGAGCCGTTTCCTGCCCTGATGTTGAGGGAGCCGGGCTGGGGGTGTCAGTGATTGAATTTGTGGCTAAGACACCGGCCTTGCTTTGTAAACCTCCCTCACCGAGCCTTTCATGAGTCACAGAGTATTGCATGGGGCCGCTCCCCCAACACGCACTGAAGTGCAGCTGCCTCTGGGGTGGAACACGGCAGTGCTTCAGCGGCAGCATGCAGCAGTTCAGGCTCAGAGCAAGGCAGCATAAGCTTGTCAGGACTCCTGGGCTCTTCTCCTGATTCTGCACAACCCTGCACATGTCGTTTCTCCTCTTCGAGCCTTACGTCCTACAGAGCCAGGGATCGGACCCAGGAGTCCTGGCTCCCAGGCCCTCCCTGCACTGGCCTCTCAGACACCCTACACCTTCACAGAGCCAGGGATCGGACCCAGGAGTCCTAGCTCCCTGCACCAGCCACTCAGACACCCCACACCTTCGCAGAGCCAGGGATCGGACTCAGGAGTCCTGGCTCCCAGGCCCTCCCTGCACCGGCCTCTCAGACACCCCACACCTTCGCAGAGCCAGGGATCGGACCCAGGAGCCCAAACTCCTACATCTAACAGCTAGACCCTATGACTTTCCCAGAGCCAGGGATCGGACCCAGGAGTCCTGGTTCCCACCCACCGCCCCCGCTTTAACCCCTAGACCCCACTCCCTTCCCAGAGCTGGGCATAGAAGCCAGGAGTTCTGGCTCCCAGCCTTTCTCTCCCCCCCCCCCCCCCGAGCTTTAACCACTAGACCCCACTCCTTCTCCGAAAAGTGGAGATCCCTTGCCCCATCTGGCACAGCCCTGCCTTGGCTTCCCGCCCCAGCCCTGCTCCACCAGAGCCCATTGCAAACAGCTGTTCACCCTGCATGTCCCTGCCCAGCCCCTTGGGAGAAGCATGGGCTGTTGGGTTTGACAGGGGAGGGGGCTGCAGCTGGGGGGTCGGGGGGCTGCAGCTGGGGGGAGGGAGGTTTAAACAGCAGCAGCCTGTGAGAGCCAGTGCGTCCAGATGTGCGTCCAGCCGGTGCTGGGCTGGGGGGTCTCGTGCAGTGCAGAGGACACCTGTTCCCACCCAGCCCCGGTCCGTGGCGGGGGGGCCAGGCTGGGGGCTGGGGCTGAGCCAGGCTCTCAGGAATGCAGGGCCTGTGGCCCAGTCCCCTCCCCGGACTGGGCTGTCTGGAAAGAAGGCGTCACGGCTCCAGATGCGCTGGCAGCAGGGAGCCATGGGCGGACAGGCCCGTCTCACGAGATGGCTGGCAGGAGGCCCCCGGGGATGGGCAAGCTCTGCTCGGGGCTGAGCTGAGGGGTGCGAGCGGGGAAGACGGAGCGAGGGGGGCCTTGAGGAAAGGCTGGGACCCAGGAGATGGGGGTTCAGTATCTGGCTCTGTCACAGACTCACTGGAAATTGCATTGTGCCTCGGTTTCCCCTGTCTGTAATATAGGGATAATACGTCTATGGGGGACTGGCTCTCACTCTGTGTCTGTGCAGTGCCTGGCACAATGGGGCCCTGATCTCGGCCGGGGTCTGGGCAGCTCCCGGCACGACGGGGCCCTGATCTCGGTTGGGGTCTGGGCAGCGCCTGGCGCGACAGGGCCCTGATCTTGGTCGGGGTCTGGGCAGCTCCTGGCACGACGGGGCCCTGATCTCGGCCGGGGTCTGGGCAGCGCCCAGCTCGACGGGGCCCTGATCTCGGCCGGGGTCTGGGCAGCGCCCGGCCCGACGGGGCCCTGATCTCGGCCGGGGTCTGGGCAGCACCTGGCACGACAGGGCCCTGATCTTGGTCAGGGTCTGGGCAGCGCCCGGCTCGACGGGGCCCTGATCTCGGCCGGGGTCTGGGCAGCGCCCAGCTCGACGGGGCCCTGATCTCGGCCGGGGTCTGGGCAGCGCCCGGCCCTACGGGGCCCTGATCTCGGCCGGGGTCTGGGCGGCGCCTGGCGCGACGGGGCCCTGATCTTGGTAAAATAAAATGAATTTTGACTCTGGAAACACTCTCCTTTCTAGACAAACAGGCCAGGACGCCTGGGTTCTTTTCATGGACTGTGGTGGCTTTCCCAGGGCAATGGGCCCTGGAGCCCAACCCAAAGCCCACTGAGGTCAGTGCAATGGCTCCCGTTAGCCCCCTGGCTTTGGAGCAGGCCGCGGGAGCCCATCTGGCCTGTAGCCCGTCGTGCCGGGGTCTGGGCAGCTCCCGGCACGACGGGGCCCTGATCTCGGTTGGGGTCTGGGCAGCGCCTGGCGCGACAGGGCCCTGATCTTGGTCGGGGTCTGGGCAGCTCCTGGCACGACGGGGCCCTGATCTCGGCCGGGGTCTGGGCAGCGCCCAGCTCGACGGGGCCCTGATCTCGGCCGGGGTCTGGGCAGCGCCCGGCCCGACGGGGCCCTGATCTCGGCCGGGGTCTGGGCAGCGCCTGGCACGACAGGGCCCTGATCTTGGTCAGGGTCTGGGCAGCGCCCGGCTCGACGGGGCCCTGATCTCGGCCGGGGTCTGGGCAGCGCCCGGCCCTACGGGGCCCTGATCTCGGCCGGGGTCTGGGCGGCGCCTGGCGCGACGGGGCCCTGATCTTGGTAAAATAAAATGAATTTTGACTCTGGAAACATTCTCCTTTCTAGACAAACAGGCCAGGACGCCTGGGTTCTTTTCATGGACTGTGGTGGCTTTCCCAGGGCAATGGGCCCTGGAGCCCAACCCAAAGCCCACTGAGGTCAGTGCAATGGCTCCCGTTAGCCCCCTGGCTTTGGAGCAGGCCGCGGGAGCCCATCTGGCCTGTAGCTTCAGCTCTGCTGCGAATCAGCCACAGCCGAGCTGGGAGCCCCCTCCCTACCGCCGCCCCTCCCACGCCCGGCTCAGCTGGGCCCAGGCAGGGCTATTTTTAGCATCGTGTTTATATCGGACCGGCCCGACTTCCTCCAGCGTGGAGGAGTTTGTAAACACCGGCTCCTCCCCATGAGCCCCCAACTCGTGTGCAGGGCCCGGCTTCCTGCTAATGCTGGGCTGCTTCCCCCCCCTACCCCCCCGCTCAGGCCAGGGAGCGTGGGGCAGCACCCCCCATCCTCTGCACCAGCCCTGGCTCGCTCTCCTCTTCCCAGATCCCCCAGCCTGCGTCTTGCTCCATCCTTCATTCCTTCTTCCCCAGCCCTCCCTGCCTTTCCCCACTGGGGCCTCTCTCCCCTTCGCCCCTGTCCAGCCTCCGTCCAGGCGCTGGCACGTGCCCGGGGCCGCCGTGCCCCCGGGGTGCATCGGGAAGACAGCGTGAAGGGGAAGACGTTTTCCAGCATGAGCTGATGCACCGGGCACCCTACGGCGGGGGGTGGGGGGGAGGGGTGGAAGAAGGGCAGCCCCAGGCTGGCACAGGCGAGGCCTGAGAGGCCAGGGGGTGTCTGCTTGCACCCTGGGCCTGGAGGGGGCCAAATCCCAGTGCCACCAGCCTCTCCAGCCAGCTCGGGGCTCCCCTAAGGCTGCTGTTCTGTGGGGGGGCGGGGTGACCTGGCTCCCCAGCACTGCCAGGGCCCCAGGATCAGGGAAAGGCAGGGACTGCCCAAGGCTTTAAACCCTCTGAATCCTGGGAGCTGCCTGGCCCTTAGTGTAAATTACAGCAACCTCAGGGCTGCTCTAACTCGTCTGGGGGGCAGAGAATAGCCCTGGCGCAGTGCGCTCTGGCCATGCCCCTGATCCACCCCCTATGGGCCCTTGGGGGCAGAGAATAGCCTCGGCGCAGAGCGCTCCGGCCACGCCCCTGATCCACCCCCCATGGGCCCTGGGGGGCAGAGAATAGCCCCGGCGCAGCGTGCTCCGGCCACGCCCCTGATCCACCCCCTATGGGCCCTTGGGGGCAGAGACTAGCCTCGGCGCAGTGCGCTCTGGCCATGCCCCTGATCCACCCCCTATGGGCCCTGGGGGGCAGAGACTAGCCTCGGCGCAGTGCGCTCTGGCCATGCCCCTGATCCACCCCATGGGCCCTGGGGGGCAGAGAATAGCCCCGGCGCAGCGTGCTCCGGCCACGCCCCTGATCCACCCCCTATGGGCCCTGGGGGGCAGAGACTAGCCCCGGCGCAGTGCGCTCTGGCCATGCCCCTGATCCACCCCCTATGGGCCCTGGGGGGCAGAGACTAGCCCTGGCGCAGTGCGCTCCGGCCATGCCCCTGATCCACCCCATGGGCCCTGGGGGGCAGAGAATAGCCCCGGCACAGTGCGCTCTGGCCATGCCCCTGATCCACCCCCCATGGGCCCTGGGGGGCAGAGAATAGCCCCGGCGCAGCACGCTCCTTCCGCAAGGAGAAGGGGGCTCGCAGCAGGGTGGATGAGCTCTCTGTAAACAAATGTTTTCCACCTGCTTTCTCAGCCCTGGAGATCAAAGCACCCGGGATAAACCTGCCAGGAGTCAAACACAGTAACCCCTAGAGTCTCCGAGTGCGCCAGGTGCTGCCCAGACCCCGGCCGAGATCAGGGCCCCCCCATGGGGCCGGGCGCTGCCCAGACAGAGTGAGACAGTCCCTGCCTGGCAGAGCTCCCACTCGACCTAGACACGGGCAGGGACGGGAGACGGGCACCAGTGGGGAAGAGACTTGCCCCAGGTCACACATCAGTTCAGTGACAGAGCCATGCATTGAACCCAGGAGTCCTGGTTCCCAGCCCCTCCCCCCCTCTAACCACCAGACCCCACTCCCCTCCCCTCCCCTCCCTGTGCCAGGGTAGGACCCAGGAGTCCTGGCTCCTCGTGCGCAGGCCGAGCTGCCCCTCTCCTGTCTCACATGCTGCCATTGCTCATCGCTGCCTCCCTCTCCTGCCAGGTTCATGTGCGCCCACCTGCCCAACCAAGTCCTGGAGAGTATCAGCCTCATCGACACCCCGGGGATCCTGTCGGGAGCCAAGCAGCGTGTGTGCCGGGGTAAGGCCTTGGGGGGGGGGGAAACTGCACTGGCTCAGTGCTGTGTGGATGGAGCAAGGGGCAGGGGCTTCATCAGGCCACATCTGTAACCCCGACTCCCCCCATGTGGGGCTTTGTTCAGGGCATGTTGATCGCCAGGGTGGGTTGAAGGGCTGTGGAGCCCAGCAGGTCAAGTCACGACTCCTGGGTTCTCTCCCTAGCTCTGGGAGGGGAGTGGGGTCTAGTAGTTAGAGCAGGGGGACTGGGAGCCAGGACTCCTGGGTTCTGTCCCCAGCTCGGGGAGGGGAGTGAGGTCTAGTGGGGCAGCGGATGGGGGGCTGTGAGCCAGGACTCCTGGGTTCTGTCCCCAGCTCGGGGTGGGGAGTGGTGTCTAGTGGGGTAGCGGGTGGGGGGCTGGGAGCCGTGGTGTATCCCTTTGGACGGGTGTGTCTCCGTGCACCCCCAGCACCAGACCCCCTCCCTGCAGAACGCCCGGTCAAGCTCACACTTGGCTGTGAGGCCTGTTGCTACAGGGGCCGGGCCTGGGTATGGGCCAGGGGCATTTTTTTACCATGAGTCATCGTCGCAGGATGAACCGACCCGTTGTTGTAGTAATTTGCTTGAACAAACTGTTTGTGCATGTCAGTGTGTGCGGCCCCTCGTGGCAGCGCGTGTGCCCTGTGTCTGGGCGCAGGCTCGGGGGGGGGCACTCGCAGTGTGTGTGTGTTCGCGGGCGCCCACGTTTGCATCTGTGTGTGTCCGTATGTCAGTGGAGGTACGTGTGCCCGTGTGGCAGGGTATGTGTGTGTGGGTGTGCCCACGGGGTGTGTGTGGGTGTGTGCCCACAGGGCGTGTGCCCATGGGGGTGTGTGGGTGTGTGCCCACAGGGCATGTGCCCACATGATGGGGCATGTGCATGGGTGCCCACGTGGCAGGGCGTGTGCGTGTGTGTCTGTGTGGTGGGGCATGTGTGCGTGTGCCCATGGGGCGTGTGTGCGTGTGCCCGCGTGGTGGGGCGTGTGTGCGTGTGTGTGTGTGCCCGTGCCCATGTGGCCGGGCCTGTGTGCGTGTGCCCGTGCCCGTGGGGTGTGTGTGCGTGTGCCCACAGGGCGGGGCGTGTGTGCAAGTAGTTGCCTTGCGGGTGCCTTGCACCAGGGCTGAGCGGGGCCCCCGCTGCCCACGAGCGGGTGCGATGCCAGTCTGGGGGTGGCTCAGAGGGGGTGGGGGGTGGGTTCTGCCCCAGACGCTGGGTGTGACTGGGCCGGTGGCTCCCGGGTCAATGGAGCCCAGCTCCCCCCCAGGTAGGGTGATGACGGGGCGGGAGGCAAGAAGCCGCCCAAGGGCAGGGGCAGAGGGCAAGCCCCAGTGGGACAAACGTGGGTATTGCCGCCCTGTCTTTGGAGGGGGGCTGGGGCCAGGATTCCTGGGTTCCCAAAGGGCGTTGAGGGGGGCACGGAGCCATCAGACAAATAAATCTCAGGCTTCATCTCTGCTCTGCCCTTGGCCCTGCCATGCGGCCGGCCGGGCGTGGTCCTGGCGCGGGGCTGCAGCCGAGCCCCTCGGTTCCCTGCCCCCCGGCTCCAGCCGGCCGGGAAATATTGACTCAGTCCCGGAGCCCGACTCCGCGGGAAACAAAGCAGTCGGGCTCATTCCAAACAGGAAGCAGCTTGGGGGGGGGGGGGGAGCGGGGGGGCGTTATCCCAGGGCTGCCCATGCTGCTGGGCGAGTGCCATAGACAGATGGCAAAGGAGGGAATGGAGCAGGGGCTTTGAGTTACGCAGATACCTGCTCCCCCAGCTCTGCCGGGGCCCCTCACTCCCGACCCGCAGCCCCCTGCTCCCCCAGCCCTGCCGGGGCCCCTCACTCCCGACCCGCAGCCCCCTGCTCCCCCAGCTCTGCCGGGGCCCCTCACTCCCGACCCGCAGCCCCCTGCTCCCCCAGCTCTGCCGGGGCCCCTCACTCCCGACCCGCAGCCCCCTGATCCCCCAGCCCTGGGCTCCCCCCCCAGCTCTGCCAGGGACCCTCAATCCTGACCCACAGCCCCCTGCTCCCCCAGCCCTGGGCTCCTTGAGCTCTGCCGGGGACCCTCAATCCCAGCTTGCAGCCCCCTGCTGTCCAGCTCTGGACGTCTCTTTCTGCCCCAGCCAGACCCAGAGCGAGAGCCAGCAGAGGGGAGTGGGGAAACGTAGGGGACATTTTCTTTCTCTTGTTCCTGTACCCCTCACTCCGCCCTCCTGGTTATAAAATCATTCCTGGAAGGAAACGTTCAGCCAGCGCGGGAACGAATCCGTTACAAAGGGGGGCATTGCGTGGGAATGAAATGTTCCAGGGCCAGAATCCGGTGCAATAAGTAGCCTCAGGCACGCAGCTCATTAGTGAGCCTCATCAGTGGAGCGAGAGGGATCCTGCAGGGTGCTGCCTTTGGGGAGCTGGGGGGTGATGCTGTGTGGGGAGGGATTGGTGCGCAGACCAGCTGGGGCTGAGCTGCAGCCACCTCTGGGGTGGAACGCGAGGGCTGTTTATACAGGGACCCCTCGCCTAGTGCTGAGGTGCAGCCACCTCTGGGGTGGGGCGCGGGGGCCCGTTTATGATTCAGCAATGCCAGCCAGCCATTCGGGGCAGGAAGTGAGGGCGAATCCTGTATCCAAACGAAACTGGGCGTGCGAACTGAAGGAGGGGAGGGCACAGCTCAGTGGTTTGAGCAGTGGCCTGCTAAACCCAGGGTTGTGAGTTCAATCCTTGAGGGGGCCATTTAGGGAACTGCGGTAAAAAAATCTGTCTGGGGATTGGCCCTGCTTTGAGCAGGGGGTTGGACTAGATACCTCCTGGGGTCCCGTCCAACCCTGAGATTCTGTGAGGCTGATAACCTCACCCTGCCATGGGATCTGGCCGGGCCCCGGAGCGTAACCTCCCAGCCGGGGCTGGGTCCCCGTCAGCTGAGCAGGGGCTGGCTGTTCCCGCGCTGGGATGCCTGCCAGTGAGCATGAGGCACAGAGGAGCCAACAAAGGGACGTCCAGGCCTCTGGCCCTGCGGGGCAGGGAGCAGCCACGGGGGAAAGGCCCTGGGAAAACCAACGCTGGATAACCTGCCTCCACACGGCCACCTGCACCGGGTGTGCGGGCCATTAGTTCCCAGGGAAACTGGGGGGCAGTGGCTCCCCCAGGGCAGCTGGGGACAGAACCCAGGAGTCCTGGCTCCCAGCCCTCCCTGCTCCAACCACTAGATCCCGCTTCCCTCCCAGAGCCGGGGACAGAACCCAGGAGTCCTGGTTTTGGACCATAAGACCATGCTTTGATTATTATTCTAAACCCTAGTGCAATGCTGATGTTTAGCAGCTGCTGCATTCCACCCCCGAGGTGGCTGCATTTCAGTCCTGGCTGAGGGACTCTCTGTATAAACAGCTGCCAGGGCCCATCACAGAGGTGGCTACATCTCAGCGCCGGGTGTGGGATCCCTGTATAAACAGGCCCCCGCCCCGCCCCCCAGAGGTGGCTGCATCTCAGTGGCAGGGAGCAGGCATCCTTAACAAGCACTGTGAGGCTCCTGGCAGCCCGATTTCAGGGGCACTGAGCACCAGCCCTCCCCGTGACCCCTGCAGGAATGTGCCGTTCCTGCCATAAGCTAGGGGGGTCCCCGGCCTGGCTGTACCCTGGCTGGAGGAATGTAGAGGGGGGGGGGGGGCGTGCTTTTCCACTGACGTGTCCGAATTCCTTGTTGGGATTCCTCCCCTCTGAATTCATCGCTGGCAAGCGGCTAGGGGCTCCCGGGGCCCGTGTGGGGCAGGCGCTGCATTCCAGGAGGGGTTCACCCAGCTGCCAGGGGGCTCCCTTGCCCAGCGGCCCACCTGGCACCCTTTGGAGCCGGAGGGAGCTCCGTGCGGGCGGCGCCCTGAGCTATGCAGGGAATCCAGCCCGACCCTGGCGCATGGCGGCTCGGTAAACACCCTGCTGAGTTCAGGGCGCCCTCGACTGCTCCCAGCTCTCCCGTGGTCAGCCCATTCCTGGGTGCAAACAACCCGCTGGGACAGGCCCAGCTGTGCGTCCTAAACAAAACCCATCTCCCTCTAGCATGCAGGCTGCAGTGTTATTGTAGGGGTGCTGGGAGGCGGCGCGGGCCGGTCCGTGGCCGTCGGGGCGCTGGGAGGCGGCGCGGGCCGGTCCGTGGCCGTCGGGGCGCTGGGAGGCGGCGCGGGCCGGTCCGTGGCCGTTGGGGCGCTGGGAGGTGGCGCGGGCCGGGTCGTGGCCGTCGGGGCGCTGGGAGTCGGCGCAGGCCGGGTTGTGGCTGTCAGGGCGCGGGCTGGGTCGTGGCCGTCGGGGCGCTGGGAGGCGGCGCGGGCCAGGTCGTGGCCGTCGGGGCGCTGGGAGGCGGCGCAGGCCGGGTTGTGGCCGTCGGGGCGCTGGGAGGCGGCGCGGGCCAGGTCGTGGCCGTCGGGGCGCTGGGAGGCGGCGCGGGCCGGGTTGTGGCTGTCGGGGCGCTGGGAGGCGGCGCGGGCCGGGTTGTGGCTGTCGGGGTGCTGGGAGGCGGCGCGGGCCGGGTCGTGGCCGTCGGGGCGCTGGGAGGCGGCGCGGGCCGGTCCATGGCCGTCGGGGCGCTGGGAGGCGGCGCGGGCCAGGTCGTGGCTGTCAGGGCGTGGGCCGGGTCGTGGCCGTCGGGGCGCTGGGAGGCAGCGCGGGCCGGGTCGTGGCCGTCGGGGCGCTGGGAGGCGGCGCAGGCCGGGTTGTGGCCGTCGGGGCGCTGGGAGGCGGCGCAGGCCGGTCCGTGGCCGTCGGGGCGCTGGGAGGCGGCGCGGGCCGGTCCGTGGCCGTCGGGGCGCTGGGAGGCCGCGCGGGCCGGTCCGTGGCCGTCGGGGCGCTGGGAGGCGGCGCGGGCCAGGTCGTGGCCGTCGGGGCGCTGGGAGGCGGCGCGGGCCAGGTCGTGGCCGTCGGGGCGCGGGCCGGTCCGTGGCCGTCGGGACGCTGGGAGGCGGCGCGGGCCGGGTTGTGGCTGTCGGGGCGCTGGGAGGCGGCGCGGGCCGGTCCGTGGCCGTCGGGGCGCTGGGAGGCGGCGCGGGCCGGGTTGTGGCTGTCGGGGCACTGGGAGGTTGCACAGGTTGATCACACTGGTTTGTTATTGTAGGGTCACTTGTGAATCCTGCACCGCTACACTGGTCTGTTATTGTAGGGTTGCTTGTGCAGCTGTGTGTCCCCACGAGCAGGCGTTGCAGCCGGCCCTGGGACTGGACCCAGGAAATGCCCAACGGGGCAGTTCAGTTCAGGCCAGGTCCCTGGCACGTGCTGTTTCTGGGAGCAGGGCAGGGTCTGAAATCCCCCAGCAGCCAGCAGGGCCAGGACAGATGGAGGAAGAAGCTGTTAAAATAAAGCGGGTGATAAGCCGGGGCAGGGAGGTTTCCGTGGGCAGGACCAGCTGAGCCCCATAGCAACGGGATGGGTCACAACACGCTGAGAAATCATGCCCGTCCTGCCAGCGGAGCTGTGGCAGCAGAGGGGAGCGCAGCGGGGGCAGGGCGTACGTCCTGGGGGTGTGATCGTGGGGGAGGCGGGCGACAGCGCATGTGAATGGGAACAGCACAACCTGCTTTGACAGGGGGGCACCGGGAGCATTGCTAGTGAAAACCTATGGCCAAGTTGACCCCTGTGAGGCCAATCAGTGTGGTTCTCTCCCTGCTTCACAATTGGAGAAACTGAGGCACAGAGAGGGGGGCAGGGACTTGCTGAAGGCCATTCAGCGAATCACTGTCTGAAACCAGGAGTCCTTGCTCCCCTCCCCCCACTCTAACCACTAGATCCCACTCTCCTCCCAGAGCTGGGGATTGAACCAGGAGTCCTGGCTCCCAGCTCCCTGCTCTAACCACTAGATCTCACTCCCCTCCCAGAGCTGGGGACAGAACCCAGGAGTCCTGGCTCCCAGCCCCCTGCTCTAACCACTAGATCCCACTCCCCTCCCAGAGCTGGGGACAGAACCCAGGAGTCCTGGCTCCCAGCTCCCCCTGCTCTAACCACTAGATCCCACTCCCCTCCCAGAGCTGGGGACAGAACCCAGGAGTCCTGGCTCCCAGCCCCCTGCTCTAACCACTAGATCCCACTCCCCTCCCAGAGCTGGGGACAGAACCCAGGAGTCCTGGCTCCCAGCCCCCTGCTCTAACCACTAGATCCCACTCCCCTCCCAGAGCCGGGGACAGAACCCAGGAGTCCTGGCTCCCAGCTGCCCCTCCCTGCTCTAACCACTAGACCCCAGTTGCAGGTAGCTAGTGGCAGTTCATGGGTGCTGTTTTTCGGGGGGAAGGAGGAGATCCTGAGGCAATGGGAGCCCAGAGCCCCGTCCCCTGGTGAACCCCGTCGCCGAGACGCAGCAACCGCCCAGCTGGGCTGCCCGGGGATTGAGCCGAACGGGGCAGAGTGCAGAGGAAATTCCCGCCGCGAGCTGGCACCATCCGGCGCTCAGGCTGTTTCCCACAGGGGAGATTTATGGCCCTGCTCCCAGGGCCGGCTTCCAGGCAGGCCTGAGCTGCATGGCAGCTGCTTATCCAGGGATCCCTCACCCAGCGCTGAGACACAGCCACCTCTGGGGTGGGGTACGGGGCCTGTTCAGACAGTGCACCATAACCCACCACACCCTGCTCCAGGCCCGCAAGCGAAGGCGAACCCTGTAGCTCGTGAGATCCAATACACCGCGGCAAGCTGGCACGGGGGAAAGGCCAGTGCGGCTGTCGGGTGGGCACAGGGTCTGGTCCAGCTGCTGTTCCTGCCCCTCAGGCCCCCCTCCCTCTCTAGAGAATCCCCCAAATCTCATCTGAGCTGGACCCACAGCTCAGCTCTGGGCCCAGCCTCCCCTTCCCCATCCCAGCTCAGCCTCCTTTCAGCGCCGCGACGGCATCCGTCACCGGGAGCCCCCGGCTCCATTTTCCAGGGAGAGCCGGGCGCCAGGCCTGGAAACTCGTTGGCTCCCTCCCTGCTTGTGTAAACAGCAGGGGACGGAGGAGTTCGCAGGACCCGATTCTCCCCCCCACCCCGTCACTGCAGCCAGTGGGGCCGGCTCCTGCTCCCTGCCCCCCAGAGAAGCCAGGGGACAGAGGAGGGGCTGCAGCAGGGCAGAGCCCCTCGCCCGGGCAGCAGGCTGGGTCATTGGTTTCGCTGATTTCCCCTGGCATGGGAGGCCAGGCCTCCCCACCCCAACCTTTCCCAGGGCCCCCGGGCAGCGGGGAGAAGCCCGGAGGGGGTTTTGCAGCAGCCCTGTCCGGTCCAGCTGGGCCCCGGCTGGCTCAGACTTTCCTCTGCTCAGCCTCAAGGCTTCCTTTTTTGGTGCTTTGCAGACACTTGCTGCCTTGGGCTGCCAAGTGGGAGGGCGGGAGGGGGGGCGGGATCGGCTGGGCTCCAGCAGTGCTCCTCAGCGAGGCTGTTAGGGTTGCTGGGGGGGTGTAATGAGACGTCTCTTCCCTCAGTCCGAGGGCCCCCCCCCCCTATACAGGGGACCCTGATCTTGGTTGGGGTCTGGGCAGCGCCCAGCGCGACGGGGCTCTGATCTCAATGGGAGGCAGTGGAGAGTGAGGGGGGCAGGGTGGGGGTACACTGGGGGAGGAGCAGAGGGTGGGGGAGGGGGTCTGTTGGGGGGAGGCAGAGGCCCCCTTTCCCTTTCTCAAGCCACGAGCTATTCCTCTGGGGCCAGCGCCAGCACCAGCGGAAAGGGGTCAAGGCAGGAACTTGCTGCATAGGGACTCCACACCTGGCAGCCAGGTCCACGGGCACCCGGTGCCCTCTGCAGGGAAGGCCCCATGCCCTGGCAGGGCGGGTGTGGGGCACAGGGGCTGGGGAGTGAAGGGACAGGGCTGTGCTGGGCATGGGGTGCAGGGGCTGGGGAAAAGGGGGCAGGGTGGGCATGAGGCACAGGGGCAGGGCAGGCATGGGGCAACAGCTGAAGAGTAGGGGCACGGTGGGCATGGGGCACAGGGTCTGGGGAGTGGGGCGGGCATGGGGCAGGGGGCCAAGGCGGGCGTGGGGCACAGGGCAGGGCCCCGCCCGCCGGGCCCCGCCCGCCGGGCCCCGCACCTGCCATGCCCTGACGGCCTGTCCCCGGCCCCGCAGGCTATGACTTCCCAGCCGTGCTGCAGTGGTTCGCGGAGCGCGTGGACCGTATCATCCTGCTCTTCGACGCCCACAAGCTGGAGATCTCGGACGAGTTCTCGGAGGCCATCCGAGCCCTGAAGGGCAACGAGGACAAGATCCGGGTGGTCCTGAACAAGGCCGACATGGTGGATACGCAGCAGCTGATGCGGGTCTATGGGGCCCTCATGTGGTCCCTGGGGAAGGTGTTCAACACCCCCGAGGTGCTGCGTGTCTTCATTGGCTCCTTCTGGGCCGAGCCGCTGCTCGTCTCCGACAACCGGCGGCTCTTCGAGCTGGAGGAGCAGGACTTGTTCCAGGACATCCAGAACCTGCCCCGCAACTCGGCCCTCCGCAAGCTCAACGACCTGGTCAAGAGAGCCCGGCTCGTCAGGGTGAGCGGGGGGGCCGAGGGGGGGGGGGCACTGAGAGGGACAATGGGACCTAGGCGGGCAGGGGGACCAGGGGCGTGGAAAGGGGCTCTGGGGAGGTGTGTGGGGAGCACTGAGGGGGGCAGGGTATCTAGGTGGGCAGGGGGACCAAGGGGCGTGGAAAGGGGCTCTGGGGTAGTCGGTGGAGGGCACTGAGGGGGGCGGGGGGATCTAGGCAGGTGGGGGGACTGAGGGGAGAGGGAGGGGAGTTCTAGTGGGGTGAGTGGGGGGCACCAAGAGAGACAGGGGGACTGAGGGGGCAGGGGGAGCAAGGTGAGGGAGCAAGGAGCCCCTGGCCACCCAGGACTCCTGGGTTCTATCCTTGGCCTGGCCTGGCTTGGCGTGGCGTGGGGAGGGGGGTCTGGTGGTTAGAGCAGGGGCTGGGAACCAGGACTCCTGGGTTCTGTTCCCAGGGAGGGGAGGGCTAGTGATTAGAGACCCCTTGGCTGCGGGGTGAGGTCTCACATTCTCTGTTAGCTGGTGGGTCTCCTGCCCATTGGGGCCCTGCACCCCCTGAGTTTGGGGGGAGTCTCTGAGGGCAGCTTTTGGGGCTGTTTCCTACACCCCCCCATATCATTTCAGGGCTGTGACTCTTAGGCAGCAGATGGCTCCAGACCCCTCCCCCCAAAACTTGGCTGTCCTGCCCTGAACAATGGCCCTGTCCCCATGGGGGGGGCGTTACGGGGTTTGCAAGCCCCCCACCCCTGCATCCTGCGCATGGTTTCCTCGTTAAGGGTTTCCCATGTGGCAGAGCCTTCCGCAGCTGTGATCGAGTAACAGTCCTCCCTGCCCCCCAGCCTGAGAAACGGGGACCCCCTCCTGAGCAACAGGGCCCCCCAGCCTGAGAAATGCCTCTATCCAGATCCCCTAAAACCGCCTCTAACGACGGGTGCCTCCATTTTGGGGGGGCACTGACACCCCCACAAGCCTAGGCCTTGGTTTCCCAACCCCCTGCTGCTGCCCCCCACACTTGAGCAGACGCGGCGGGGGCTGGGCGCTCACCTTAGCACCTGGCAGGGGCAGGGCTGGTCCCTGGCCCTGTGCCTGAAGGGGGAGCCCCCCTCGCCAGGGTATGTGGGGCCAGGGGAGGCTGGGCTGGGCAGGGAGCTCCGAGCGACCCGGCCCCCCATCCTGTCCCAGCCCCACCCAGTCCTGGCAGCCGGATTCCAGCCGTGCCCTGCCCTGGGGGCACACCAGTGAGCGGGCAGCCGCTTTGCCCCATGTTTGGGGGCCACAGCCCCCCCGCCCCCCACAATGTCTTCTTGCTTCAGCCAGGCTGGGGAGGGGGCAGCCCCTGGGTGACTCGTTTGCTGGTGGGAGTTGGGCTGGCCACGCTCAGAGCCACCGACCCCGGGCACGGCGAACTTCCAGCCCCGGCTCCTGGCTCTCCGGCCTCAGCCCCGCGGCCGGATCAGGGCCAGCGCCCCCTAGAGGGGAAAGGCCCCAACTCTCCGGCCCCAGCCCCGCAACCGGATCAGGACCAGCGCCCCCTAGAGGGGAAAGGCCCCTGCCCTGGTTCTCCGGCCCCAGCCCCTCGACCGGATCAGGGCCAGCGCCCCCTAGAGGGGAAAGGCCCCTGCCCTGGTTCTCCGGCCCCAGCCCCTCGACCGGATCAGGGCCAGCGCCCCCTAGAGGGGAAAGGCCCCTGCCCTGGAGCCGGATCAGAGCCCGCACCCTTTAGAGGGGAAAGGCCCCAGGTCCCATACCCTGCCCCCCGTTCCCTATTCTAACAGACTTTTGGAAAGTGACACCCCCACCCCCGAGGGCGCGGCCCCTTCAGTAACGCAGGTTCCTCTCCCCGAGCCCCCAGTGACGTGGGGGAGTGTTAATGAGGCTCCTCCATTGGCCCAAGAGGAAGCGCCAGATTGGCTTTCGCGGCCTCTTTCCCTCCCGCGCGGCCTTATCTTTTCCTGCCACCTGCTGCGCCGGCTCCCCGGGGCCCTTTGTGCGGCCCGGGCTCCCGAGTGGCAATTTCCTCCCGGCCGCAGCCGGAGCCAGGGAACAGAACGTCCATGGAACAGCCGCTGAGCACTTTCCACAGCCGGCTGCCAACAACCGCCTGGGTCACGGAGCCCGGACGCCCGCCCCTCGGCCCCGGCCCCGGCGTCGCAATCGAGCGGAGACGTTCATCTGCCCCGTGCCCCCACGACATTGGCGTCTGGGCCGGAGCCTTAATGCAGAGGGGAAACTGAGGCACAAAGGCGCTGAGTCGCTTTCTTAAGGTCACAGTAAGTTGGGGCCCTGTGGTGCCGGGCGCTGCCCACACCCCGACCGAGATCCGGCCCCCCCATTGTGCCAGGCGCTCACACTTTAACTCAACAGAAACCGAGGCCCAGAGTGGGGCAGTGACTGGCCCAAGGTGGCCCAGCAGAGGCAGGACGAGAACCCAGGAGTACTGAGCCCCAGCCCCGTGCTCCTAACCACTAAAACATATGGGTTCAGCTGCCATCTGTGCCGGCGGGACCTGCGGTGCCCGTCCTCACCCTGGGGGGATCAAGGGGCAACATTCAGCCGGTGTTTACTCCCAGAGCAGCTGTCTGCGGCCCCCTTCCCGCCTAGCGTTCACCCAGCCCCCAAAGCCCACCCAAGGCTTTGGGGCGCAGATTTTCCTGAGCCCCTCTTTCTCCACAGAGGGAAGGCCGCGAAGCGCAGCACCGGGGGACATGAGGCAGCAAATTCCCTGACGTCTCAGGGCTGGTGCACAGCTGGGGGCAGCGGGGAAAGGCAGGGCAGGGCCCGGTCCGTGGAGCCAGGGCTGGCGCACGGCCGGGGACAGCGGGGAAAGGCAGGGCAGGGCCCGGTCCGTGGAGCCAGGGCTGGTGCACAGCTGGGGGCAGCGGGGAAAGGCAGGGCAGGGCCCGGTCCATGGAGCCAGGGCTGGTGCACAGCTGGGGGCAGCGGGGAAAGGCAGGGCAGGGCCCGGTCCATGGAGCCAGGGCTGGTGCACAGCTGGGGGCAGCGGGGAAAGGCAGGGCAGGGCCCGGTCCGTGGAGCCAGGGCTGGCGCGCGGCTGGGGGCAGCGGGGAAGGGCAGGCGGGTTGTGGCCCTGGCAGGGCAGGGCCAGTGCTGGAGGAAGGCGGGGACAGAGAGCCCCAGCCCCCAAGAGCTCAGGGGCTAAACTCCCCCAGGGGGGCTGCAGCAGGGGCCCATAGTCCCCCCCCCCCCCCGTGTATTTTAGCTGGATTTGGGTTGTTAAATCTTTCCTTATAAATCACCTCCTCAGCCCCCCTGATTGTTACTAGACCCCCCCTCCCAAAGCCGGAGAGAGAACCCAGGAGTCCTGGCTCCCAGCCCCCCTGCTCTAACCACTAGACCCCCCTCCCCTCCCCTCCCAGAGCCGAGGCTAGAACCCAGGAGTCCTGGCTCCCAGGCCAATGTCCCGGGCCATGTTGTGAGCCAGGCGGCATTAGCCCGGGGCTGGGGGGCCCGTTCCGGTGTGAGGGTGGGGACCCTGCCCTGCCCAACTGCCCCAGACGGATCCTTCCTGCGGAAGCCGAGGGAGCGGAGCTCTGGGTCACTGCGGGGCGGGGGGGGGGGGGGGGGCAGGAAGAGCTGCTGACCGGGAGCTGGCGTGGCCCACCGGGGCTGGGGGGGGCGATGCTGGGCCAGGCTGGGCAGTGTGGGGGAGGGCGATGCTGGGCCATGGGGGAGGGGAGGAAGATAGTGTGGGGGAGGGCCATGCTAGGTGGTGGGGGGGAAGGGGTCTGTATAATTGACAGCTCCGCCAGCAAACCCAGTGGCTCCGAGCAGCAGGGGTGGGAGCTGAGTTTGGCACCGTGGGGGGGGGGGGGGCATGCCTGCTCGTTCTGGGGGCAGCCCCTGCAGGTGGGTCCCCGCCCCCCAGTCCCTGGCTGACGCCCCCTCGGCCCCCCCAGGTCCACGCCCACATCATCAGCCACCTGAAGAAGGAGATGCCCTCGGTGTTCGGGAAGGACAACAAGAAGAAGCACCTGATCGCCAAGCTGCCCGTCATCTTCGCCAAGATCCAGCTAGAGCATCACATCTCGCCCGGCGACTTCCCCGACTGCGGCAAGATGCAGGTGAGAGCCGGGCCTGGCTCCTGCAGGCTACCCCCCGCCATGGGGACAGCGGGTGGGGCTGGGCCAAGTTAGGTGTAGGGGAGGGACAGTGCCAGGCCGGACTGGGCCGTGGGGAGGGGACCAGGCTATACTGGGCCGTGGGGAGGGGACCAGGCTATACTGGGCTGTGGGGAGGGGGCCCGGCTGGACTGGGCTGTGGGGAGGGGGCCAGGCTGGACTGGGCCGTGGGGAGGGGGCCAGGCTATACTGGGCCGTGGGGAGGGGGCCCGGCTGGACTGGGCCGTGGGGAGGGGGCCCGGCTGGACTGGACCGTGGGCAGGGGCCAGGCTATACTGGGCCGTGGGGAGGGGGCCCGGCTGGACTGGGCCATGGGGAGGGGGCCCGGCTGGACTGGGCCGTGGGCAGGGGCCAGGCTATACTGGGCCGTGGGGAGGGGGCCAGGCTATACTGGGCCGTGGGGAGGGGGCCCGGCTGGACTGGGCCGTGGGGAGGGGGCCAGGCTATACTGGGCCGTGGGGAGGGGGCCCGGCTGGACTGGGCCGTGGGGAGGGGGCCCGGCTGGACTGGGCTGTGGGGAGGGGGCCAGGCTATACTAGGCCGTGGGCAGGGGCCAGGCTATACTGGGCCGTGGGGAGGGGGCCCGGCTGGACTGGGCCGTGGGCAGGGGCCAGGCTATACTGGGCCATGGGGAGGGGGTGCCAGGCCGGACTGGCCCGTGCTCCCCCCATTGCTGACCGCCCCCCCACTCGCAGGAGCTGCTGATGGTTCACGACTTCACCAAGTTCCACGCGCTGAAGCCGCGGCTGCTGGAGGGGCTGGACGAGATGCTGACGGGCGACATCGCCCGGCTGATGCCCCTACTGCGCCAGGAGGAGCTGGAGACGCCGGAGGGTGCGGTGCAGGGGGGGGCCTTCGACATCACCCACAACGGCCCCTTCGTGGAGGGCCTGGCCGACGGCGCCTACGAGGGGGCAGACGACGAGGACTGGGTGGTGACCAAGGACAAGCCCAAGTACGACGAGATCTTCTACAACCTCTCGCCCCTGGACGGGAAGCTGAGCGGCACCAAGGCCAAGAGCTGGATGGTGGCCACCAAGCTGCCCAACTCGGTGCTCGGCAAGATCTGGAAGCTGAGCGACGTGGACCGGGACGGCATGCTGGACGACGAGGAGTTCGCCCTGGCCAGCCACCTCATTGAGGTCAAGCTGGAGGGGCACGGCCTGCCCGCCGACCTGCCCCGCCACCTGGTGCCCCCCTCCAAGAGAAGGCAGAAGGGCTCGGCCGAGTAACGGGCCCCGGTTCTCCCCCCCCCCCCCGCCCCCGTGCCAGGCTGAACTGCTCCGGGAGACCCTGCCCCCCCCCCCCCCCCCGTGCCAGGCTGAACTGCTCCAGGCGACCCCGATTCCCCCCCTTTCCAGCGTCAGCGAACCAGCCTCACCCCCACCCGGCGAGGGAGTAATTTAGGACCCTCATCGATGCAGGATCAGGCCTCCCCAGCCAGCCGCCCTGGGATACCTTCACCGTCTCCGTCCTGCCACCGGGGCACGAAGCGGGGCCAGCGGGGAGCTGCCAGCCCCGGATCCCCCCAAGACACACACCACGTGGCCTGTCCACCAGGAGAGAAGAGAGAGGCCGCGAGCTGGACCCTGCCCGGACCTCCAGCTGCCCCAGGTCATTTGGGGGGAGACTTGACGGGCCCCGGGGCAGTCGCCATGTTAAAGTGTGTGGGGGGACTTGCCGTGCTCCCCGATCCCCGAGGCACCAGCCACGCTGGTGGGTGGGGATCGAACCCGGGGCCTGCAAGCCACGAGCCGCTCTCCCCCGACCCGCCACTTGGGGGGGACAAAGAGCCAGGCTGGGTTAGTGCAAGTCATACCCTGGCGCTGCCCCCTGGCGTCCTCCGTGCCCATGTCCCGCCTGCGATCCGTGGTGCCAGGCAGGGGCCGGCATCAGGCCCCTTGGACCCAGATCCAGCCCTGAGGGTGGCCTGGGGCAAAGCTACCCTAGGGGTTTGTGGGGGTCTGAGCCCAGTTCCCGGAACAGCCGGGAGGGCTGCAGGTAACAACCCCTCCACCAGCAGGGGGCAGGGCCTGCCAATTAGCCCCACATATCCCTGTATGGCCCTGCAGCTCGCCTGCCCCCTGGTGGCAGCCTGGGGTATTACACACTGAGGGGACTGCAGCCCCGCTGGACGCCCCCGCCCTAGTGGTAGCAGGCGGCACTGCACCCCGCACTGTACCAGCCATGCAATCCACTCACGCTTCAAGGGGCCAGCCGCCCCGTCTGAGCCCGATCGGGCCCATTCAGACCCATCCAGGAAGTGGGTCTGTGACTCGTATCCGGGGGGGAATTTCCCCTCCAGCCAGATGCTTTGTGTATATTGACCCCGTGTATCAGACTAGCCACCCTGCGCTTCATGCCCCCGACACACCCCACTGCTCCCCCCTCCCATGCGCTGGGGGGGGCAGCTCCTTGGTATTGTTATGGCAAAACGCTCATTTACTCTGCGGTTTAACCAGGGCCTATTGGGGGCAGAGCATGGGTCACAGCAGCCCTGAAGCCGCTCTACTTTACACCAGCTGCCCCCCGGCCATCCCATCCCCAAGTGCTCGGATGGGGCAACTGAGATTCAGGCCCTCGGTTCCCCATCCCGGGGGCAGGATAGTGGTCGGAGGGATGAGGGGGGCTAATGCAGCGCTGGTCAGGTGACCAGGTTGGGGGGCTCCCCCTGCAAGCCCCGTCTCTCTCCCAGCCTCGGTCGTTACAGTCCCTCCGGATCTAGGGTCAGATACGGCTGGGACCTGGCCTTGGCCCATTGCGGGGAACGCGCGGCCTGAGCCCAGCTGAAGCCCCAGGAGGTCTTTCCCCCTCGGTGTGTGCGAGCCGGGCTCCAGGACTCTCTGTGCGTCGTCTCCTCTGCCCCCGGGGCTGTATTGATATCGGTCCTTCTGCAATAAAGAGATCTCGCATTTACCCACTGATGTGGCCCCTGATGCTCGGCCCCGGAGCCGGCCGCCGCGTGGAATCGGAGTGGGGCTAGCAGCCCGCGGCCTGGCCCTCTGCTTCTGGATCCTGCTGTCCTGCGCCAGCCCTGGGGCCCGTCAGCCAGGTACCCCCCTCACCCCGATCAGCCCAGTGGCCTGCCTTGCCCGGCATTCCCGCCCCCCACTTCCTCCCCCTCCCCGTCCCTGCCACCACTGGGCCCATCCACCCTGGTATCCTGCCTCCCCCCTCACTGATCCGAACCCCCCTGGCAGAGGGGGAGGATGGGGGGCAAGGGGGGCGGCTGTGCATTGTGGGCAGATTCTCAGCCCCCAGGTGGGGTCCCCAGGAGCTAGTTGGGGGGTGGGAGGCTGCTCCCCGGCTCCCGATCGGCCATCCCCTGGGCAGTGTGGAGACCCCTGGGCAGGAGCGGGATGAGGCTGGGCTGGGGGATGGACGAGCCTGCAGCCCCGATGATGGGGAGCCGCCCCGGGAACAGACTGTCCGGCACAGGCAGTGTTCCCGGGGGTGTGTGTGTGTATTCAGCTCCCTCCTCACCTTTGCACTACAGGGTGGAGCGCGCATCTCTGGCCGGTGACTCACCCCCCTGGGTGGCTGCCAGGACCCAGGAGCCCTGGCCAAGGGAAACTTGCATTCCTCAGCGTGGCTTGGGAAAAACGGGAGGGCCGGGCCGGCGGGGAGTGCAGGGGTGTCCATGCAGCGGAAAGTGTGTGTGTGTGTGTGTGTGTGTGTGTGTGTGTGTGTGTCGGGGGGGGAGGGGTTCCAAACCCTCCATCCCCATCCCAGGACCCTGCCAGTGCCTCCCTTGGGGCCAGCGGGGGATGGAAGCTAAAGCCAAGAGGCACCTCTGGTCCCTTTCACCCCGCTGAGTCCCCTCCAGCTCGGCCACGTTCCCAGCCTTGCTCAGTCATGGCCCTGGGCACACACGGGCCCTGACCCCCAGATAAAGGACGCCGGGTTGGAGCAGAAAATGAGACACAGAGAAGGGGAAGGGGGGTCTTGTCCAAGGACACACGGATAGTCAGAGGTAGGAATCCTGGTTCCCAGCCCCCTGCTCTAACCACTAGACCCCACTCCCCTCCCAGAGCTGGGGACAGAACCGAGGAGTCCTGTGCGTTAGCCACAGCTCCATCATTCATTCCCTTTAGACCCCGTTCTCTGGATTTTCCGCCCCAGTAGTTACAGTTTTCAAGAGCCCCGTCTGGATGTGAAACACACGTGTGGGGGGAAAGGGCAGCCCCGCCCTTCCGTGCCACCCCCACACACCCACCCCAGTGCTGGCAGATGCAGGCCCCAGTGGGGAGAAGGGCCACCCTCGCTTTGGAAAACAGCTGTGGGTTAGGCCAGGACAAGCCTCAGCTTATTAAAAGAAAACAGCAAGCAGCCAGGGCGGGGTGTGTGTGGATCCACTGCTTCTGAAGAGGCTGAGCAGTGTGTGTGTAGGTGCGCACATGTGTTGTGTGTGCATCTGTCCTTGTGCTGTGGTTTGTGTGCATGTGGTTTGTATGGCCATGTGCTGTATTTGCATATTATGTATGTTTTGCGTGTGCATATTTTGTGTGTGCATGTTTTTTGTGTGTGTTTGTTTGTGTGTGCATGTTATGCATGTGTTTTGTTTATGTATGTGTTTTGTATGTGCATGTTGTGTGGGTCTGTGCGCATGTGTTCTGTGCTTTGTGTGTGCATGTTCTGGTGGGACCAGCTGGAAGTAGTTTTGTGTGTGTGTGTGTGTGTGCATGTGATTTTGGGGGTGGGGGGATTCACACTGTCAATGTCCTGTTACTACCTGCAGCCCTGACCCCATTGTGTGCAGCCAGGCGGTTCTGTGGGGGGACACCCGCTCTCTAGTTTTTACACACCACCTGCAGATCCCCCCCAGCACACCGTGCCCCCCTTGCCTTGCCAGAGACACGGCCCCCGTCAGTGCCAGCCAACCCAGCCAGCGCCACCCTGCATTCCTGATTTACACCGGAGTCAGGCAGACGGGAATCGGCGCCCGGGGAGTTACGCTGGGTCAGTGAGAAGGGAATCAGGCATCGTGGGTGGGAGGTGGTGGATCCTCCTCTCTTCATTTCCAAATGTGGAAAATCTCTGATGAAAACGGTTCGACCATTAACGAGGGGCAGGAAAAATATAATCACAGCCCCGGGCAGGGCCCCACCCAAAGCCCAGCCCTAGGAGAGCGGCACCAGTGGGGTGGTCCTGCCCCCTCGTGGCTGACTGGAGAGTGAATTGTGAAGTTGCATTTACACGGAGAACGGAACCCGGATTTACAACGGGAAATCGATGTGCGGGGGGAGGGTGTCCAGACAGCAAGTGTGAAAAATCGGGACAGGGTGTGGGGGGTAATAGGAGCCTATATAAGACAAAGCCCCAAATATCGGGACTGTCCCTATAAAATCAGGACCTCTGGTCACCCTGGGCGGGGGGGAATCTGGATTTGCACCTGGGAATCTGGGGTATTAATCTGGATTTGCACACAGGAATCAGGGGTATTAATCTGGATTCCCACCAGGGAACCTGGGGATGAATCTGGATTTGCACCCGGGAATCTGGATGCCCAGCGGGAAATGTAGGGAGGGGTGTGAAACTGGATTGATACCTATGTAACTGGGAAGGGGCTCAGGCTGGGAGGTGCAATGACAGCCCCATTATTCCCCGCCCTATTCCAGATGTTACTTACTAGCGCCCGCCCCCAGCCCCACATCTGCCCCCTGCGCAGCCTGCCGGGCCTCTTCAGCGTCTCCAGAGATGGGCTTGGCTGTCGAATCTGCTGATTCCGATACCAATCCAGCGACCAAAAAATTAATCGTCCCTTAGTCCGGGTTCCCATTGTCCGGAAGAGGGGGCGGTGGTGCCATGGAAGGCGGGGATTTTTTTTTTTTTTTTTTTTTTGAGGGAGTGTGGAATCTGCGGATAAAAACCCTCCGCCGTCGCCCTCATCTTTCTCCTATACCAAGATGGCGGGGCCAGCCGGAAGTAGTTTAACCGGCACTTCCGGCCTTGCGTTTCCTTCCTTTACCAAGATGGCGGCGCCCACGGAGGCTCGCAGCGGCGCGGCCGCCTCGGGCTTCCTGGGCTTCCGGGCCGGGTCCCGCGATCCCGGCGCCCCCGGCAAGCGGCGGGCCCGGGGCAGCCGCAACCGGAAGAAAAGCTGGAAGCGATGGCGGGGGCCCGAGGCCCAGCTGGGCCGGGAGCTGGGCGCCTTCCTGGAGGACGTGGGGCTGCAGCAGCGCGCGGCCGGGTGAGGGGCGGGGGCGAGGGGGGGCGCCCGGGGGGGTGATGAGGGGAGGAGGAGGGCGGCAGTGGGAGGGGGCTCCAGGGGGCAAGGAGGGGAGCTGGGGGGAGTAGGGGGGCGCCGGAGGGGAGTGGGGAGGCAATGGGGGGCGCACAGGGGTGATGAGGGGAGTGGGGGGGCGGGGGGAATGTGGGGCGCTGGGGGGCGATGAGGGGTGGGAGGGACTTGGGAGGAAGAGGGGACCGAGGGGGGAGGGAGTGAGGGCCGTGGGGGGCCTGGGAGAAGGGGCTCGGACGGGGGAGCTGGGAGTGGGGGTGGAGGGTTTGGGCAGGCTGAGGGGTCCTGGGAGGAAGACGAGGTGGGGGCAGGAGGAGGTGGGGGCTGGAAAGGGGGCAGGGTGGGGGGATTGGGGCAGAGAAGGGAGGAAGTTGGAGCCCTGGGAATGGGAGAGAATTGGGGGGCCCCTGGCGGGGTGAGGGGCCGGGGCGAGACCGTGATTGTTGGGGATGAGTATTGGGGGGGGTGTGGGGAGGCCTTGTGGGGTGAGCTGGGGGGGCTCCTGGTAAGAGATTGGGTGATAGGCACTGGTGTGGGATGTGAGGGGGTCCTGGGGGGGGGGGTGTCGGGGAAGGTAGGCTACATGAAAGGGGGAAGCTGGAGAAGATCTCATGGGTTTGGGGTGATGGAGAATCTGGGGGCAAAGGGGGGTGGGAGACCTCAAGGATCCTCATAGGTGCCGGGGGGGGGGGGGCTGCTGAGGGGTGTCAAGAGGGCCCAGAAGCGTGGGGGGGGGGTGTAGGACTGGGGAGGGTCTAGCGAGAGGGGTGGACATGGGTAGAATTTGGAGAGGAGAAAAGGGGGGCTGGCTAGGGGAGAGTTGATGGGGGGGCCCTTGGGCGTCGGGTCTGAGAGCGAGGATGAGAAGTGGGGAGCTGTGAGGTGGGTGGGCACCTATGGTCCGGACTGGGGGGGGCATTTTGGACCTGCTGAGGGGATCGGGGCTTCATTGGTCCCTCCCCAGCATGTGGGAGTAACGGGGCATCTCTCCCCTTCGCTCCCCAGGGGCCTGGTGGCCGAGAAGCCGGACGAGAGCCTCTTCTTCCTGGACACGGGGAGTGAGGAGAAAGGTGAGGGAGTGGGGGGGAGTTAGCCAGTGCTGTGGGGGTCCCCTTGTCTGCATGCCTCAGTTTCCCCTTCTGTCGCTGGCAGGGGCTGCGTGCAGCGCCTGGCGCTGATCTCCACTGAGATCTCTAGATGCTACCGTAACCTTCCCCTCTGGCTTGCGGCAGCTGCAGGCCGAGGCCTTCCGAAGCGACATGTGATTTCACGGGGTGCCTTGGGGGGTGGGGGGACTCAGCACAGCCTGAACGTCAAGCCCCCTAAGGCATCTGGAATCGGGGGCCCACAAAATCACAAGCAGCTTGAGGAAGCTTTGCCGTGGGTCGGTAGTGAGTCGCTCATCACGCATAGCGAACCGGGGGGGGCTGCTTGGAGAAAGCGCTGGGAGCGGCCGGACGCACTAAGGGCTGGGTGTAGGAATCCCACAAGATACTGGGAAGCCAGGGGGCCTAGTGAGTAGAGCGCTCGACTAGGAGTCGGGACTCCTGGGTTCTAATCCCAAACCCTGCTGTGGGGTGACCCCTTCTTGGTGCCTTGGTTTCCCCATTGTTAAAATGGCGCTGTGAGCTCCACAGACGGTGAGTGCCAGGGAAAGGGGGGGGGGGATTGATGAGACGCAATACTCCGTGGCGGGGGGGCAATGCCATTTGGGGCATCCTTGCGTCCCCGGGGTGCTGCAGAGCATGTGGCCACCCGCCCATCCGTGTCTCCCCTCCTCGCCCCAGACCGGGAGCTGAACCAAGGCAGAGAGAAGCCCCTGCGGATAGACCTCATCCTGCAGCCGGATTCCAAGGTGCCCGCTCCCAAAGAGTGAGTGTCCCGCCCGGGGCGGGGGCTGGGCTGGTGGGACGGTATCGGTGGCTCTCTGTCTCTCCCGTGTGTAGACTGTAGCGTGCTGGGCTGGGGAGCCGTCCCCACGTGGGTCATGGGTGGTTCTCTGGGGGACCCTGGGCAAGTCTCAGCACTTCGTGCCTCAGTTTCCCCATTGGCAAAACTGGGATAATAGCAATGCAGAAGCGGGGGTGCTGGGTTTGGAAGAGGAGTGGGTCTAGTGGTTGGAGCAGGGGGCTGGGAGCCAGGACGCCTGGGTTCTATCCCTGGCACTGGGGGGGTATATGTCCATCTCACACCAAGGGAGGCCAAGTGCCCCCTGCTGGCCCAGAGGCCTAAGCCGCCCTCATCCTGTCCCACTCCCCTTGGCAGCATTTTGGCCCACCAGGTCCCCAACGGGAAGAAGCTGAAACGGAAGCAGCGGCTGCGGGAGAAGCTGGCAGAGCGGGGCGTGGTGCCCCGAGAGCAGCGCCTCCTCCAGGCCCGGCTGCAGAAAGCACGGCCAGCAACAGCAGAGGCCTCGCATGGCCAGGGTGCGGGAGCCGAGCCGGCTGGGGGCTTCTACGACATCTGGTCGGACACAAGTAAGCAGGGAACCTCTGTGGCAGGGGAGTGGAGTCTAGTGGTTAGAATGGGGGGCTGGGAGCTAGGACTCCTGGGTTCTATCCCCAGCTCTGGGAGGGAGTGGGGTCTAGTGGTTAGAGCAGGGGGGCTGGGAGCCAGGACTCCTGGGTTCTAGCCTGAAGCCGGCCCAGATTCACGGTTTCCCATCTTTGGGGGTGACTTTGGTTAAGCTCAGTACAACCCCCAGCTGTGGGGTGGGGTGGTTCTGTTCCGTACCCGGGGGCCTGATCCACCGGGCTCTGCCCTCCGGCGCTGGCGCTCAGTGCTCCCACTGGGGCCCAGGCCTGGCCGCTGCAGGCACCTGCTTGCTGGGGGTTTGCCCGAGACCCAGGAAACTCATCACACAAATGGAGCCCCCTCCCCCCGCCCCACTTCGAGGGTGGCTGCTGATCGCCCCAAGTGGCCTAGTCTCGAGTCCCCTGCCCGGCTGGGATGCTCCCCAGAGCTCATCAGAGCTGGGAATACCGGGGGGGGGGAGCGTGGGGGACCCTCCCCAGGTCTCTCTGGATTTCAAAGCCTGGTAAAGACCCAGCTCCCGCTTAGGGAAGGTGGTGTCACCCCAGCTCCCCTCTGCGTGGACCAGACCCCACGCCCGGAGCTGGGAGAGAACCCAGGAGTCCTGGCTCTCAGCCCCCTGCTCTAACCACTAGACCCCACCCCCCTCCCAGAGTCCTGGCTCCCCAGCCCCCCTTCCCCCACCCCCCTTGACCCCACTCCCCTCCCAGAGCTAGGATAGAACCCAGGTGTCCTGGTGGCCCCCGCTCTGACCCCTAGGCCCCGCCGTCTCCGTGGGTGGTACCGTTGTGGGGCTGGTGGTAACGGTGCCGCTCTCTCGGCAGACCCGCTGGACCGGCCGCTGGCTGGGCAGGACGCCTGGTTCCTGGAGCAGACCAAGAAGCAGAGAGTGCGGGTGAGTGCGGGGGGCCCTGCTGGGGGTGGGCACGGACCCCCTGGGCACACGACGGGGGGTGGGGGGGACAGACCCTTCCCTCCCCTCCCGGCTCACCCGCGTTCTCTCCTCAGCGCCCCGCCAGGCTGGAGAAGAAGCCGTCGGAGCTGCCGGCCGTGGAAGTCATCCCCGCGGGGGGGTCCTACAACCCCACGTTCCAGGCCCACCAGGTAGGGGGCAGGGGGCTGCCCCCCTGCTCAGCCTGCCCCTGGAGCGTTTGCAGCAGTGCATGCTGGGAATGGAGCGGCTGTGGGGGGAGGTGTGATTTGCGGCCCCACTCTGGACTTGGGGGGGCAGCTTTCCTGCCCCATGGTGATTAGGGCTGGGGGGAGGGCTATGTGGGGGGGGGTGTTCCAGGGGCCTGCTGAGGTGGGGGCGCATGGGGGGTTCCAGGGCCCTGCTGAGGTGGGGGCGCATGGGGGGTTCCAGGGCCCTGCTGAGGTGGGGGTGCAAGGGTGGGTCCCGGGGGAGCATGGGGGGCTGTTCCCGCTGACCCCGCGTCTCCCCCCAGGCGCTGCTGCTCCAGGCCCACGAGGTGGAGCTCAGGCGGCAGAAGGCCGAGGAGAAGCTGGAGAGGCAGCTGCGTTTCCCCACGGCGGCCGAGGCCCCCACCCAGGTGAGAGCCCATGGGGGGCAGCGTTCCGGCCAGGCTGGGGAGCAGGCAATGCCGAGCCGGCTTGGGGGGGGCTCTGGGGCCCCCCAGGCTGTAGGTGCAGCGGGGACACGGCCAGCCCCCCCGTCCTGCCCCCTAGCCTGGGAGTCGGGAGGTGCAGGGGCACGTGCCCAGCCCTCCCCCGTCCTTGGCTGGCGGCTTCCCCACCCCCACCCACCCATCCGCTATATTTATCCTCTTAGGTAATCACTTTAAGGGGCCGGGTCGGCCCGCAGGACACTGTCTGGAATCCCGCCCAGCCGCCCCCGCACTGGGGAACCCCCAGCCTCTGCCCAGGGAGGGGCCCTGTTGTTCCCGGTCGCTGCGGGCGGCCCCGATGCCCTGCGGTGCCAGTCACTGAGTACCACGTTCCCCACCCCCGCCGGGCTGGGGAGCTCCGGGGTTCCCCGCAACGCCCCCAGGGTCCCAGCAGCCTTGGCGGCTCGGGGTCAAGCGTCTCCCCCCTCCGCGAAGCTCCCTAGAGAACTGGGGGGTGAGTCCTGGCTCCCCCCCCCGCTCTAACCCCTAGGCCCTGCTCCCCTCCCCGAGTGTCCGTCCCTGTCTCACAGCCGTTGCTTGCTCTGCCTGCAGGAGACGGCCTTCCGGGAGCAGTGCGAGGGGCTGCTCGAGGAGTCGGCTGACGAGGGGGGCGAGGAAGAGGCGCCCGATCAGCCCCCAGCCCCC
This sequence comes from Emys orbicularis, assembly GCF_028017835.1. Lineage (NCBI taxonomy): Eukaryota > Metazoa > Chordata > Testudines > Emydidae > Emys > Emys orbicularis. The sequence continues at coordinate 1,705,615 of NC_088703.1, read as the reverse complement.
GGGCCCCCCCCACCTCTGGCCCCCCTGCGTGAGAAGAAAACGGAGCAGCAGCGCAGAAGGGAGAAGGAAGCCAAATTCCTGGTGCCTAATTCCCTTTGGTTTCCGCTTGCGTGGGGGGCTGGGATACGCTCCCTGGTGTAATCCAGCCCTGGTCAATAGCAACCGGCGGATGGCAGCTGGCCGGTGCCCTCTGCCATGATCCCATGGGGCAGGATGTCTGGGGCGAGCCCCCCGCCATTGCCTGGGGATACCCTGGGCCAGGCTCCCCGGGAGGGGAGTCGCAGGGGGGCAGGTCCCCGATCCCCCTGGGGCTGCAGATCGCCCTTGAGAAGCGGCTTGTCCGCGGCCTCCCGGGCCCCGTGCCAGAGCGAGCTTCATTCTCGGCGCTGCAGCGCGGGGCCATCTGCTGCGCCCGGCTGCGGCCATCTGCTCCCTGCGCCGGCTCAGCCCAGCTCGCCCCCCCACCCCACACTGGGGTCCTCTGGGGGGGGCACAAGGGCGGGGCAGTCGTTAGCAGCTGGTTATGGGGAGATGCAGCACTGGTAGCGGGGGGATCCAGGACTCCTGGGTTCCCCCCCCCCAGCTCTGGGAGGGGAGTGGGGTCTAGTGGTTAGAGCGGGGGGGCTGGGAGCCAGGACTCCTGGGTTCTCTCCCCAGCTCTGGGAGGGGAGTGGGGTCTAGTGGTTAGAGCGGGGGGGCTGGGAGCCAGGACTCCTGGGTTCCCCCCCAGCTCTGGGAGGGGAGTGGGGTCTAGTGGTTAGAGGAGGGGGGCTGGGAGCCAGGATTCCTGGGTTCTCTCCCCAGCTCTGGGAGGGGAGTGGGGTCTAGTGGTTAGAGCGGGGGGGCTGGGAGCCAGGACTCCTGGGTTCTATCCCCAGCTCTGGGAGGGGAGTGGGGTCTAGTGGGTTAGAGCAGGGGGGGCTGGGAGCCAGGACTCCTGGGTTTTCTCCCCGGCTCTGGGAGGGGAGTGGGGTCTAGTGGTTAGAGCGGGGGCTGGGGGGGCTGGGAGCCAGGACTCCTGGGTTCTCTCCCTGGCTCTGGGAGGGGAGTGGGGGCTAGCGGTTGGAGCGGGGGCTGGGGGGCAGCGCCACACCTGATCTGACCCGGTCTGGTCCCTGCAGGAGGCCCGGCGGCTGGGCGAGAAGGCGGCACGGTGCCGGCGGCAGGAGCTCTTCCAGCTCCGCTCCATCCGGCTGCAGGTGAAGCGGCGCGAGGCCGAGCTGCTGCGCCGGAGGCGGGCGCGGCTGGCGAAGAGACGGGCCGAGGCCACCAAGCCCCGGCGGCTGGGCAGGCTCAAGTGAGCGGCGGGGGGGCCTGTCTCTCTGAGCGTGGCGGGCACATGGGCACGGCTCTCCGGTGGGGAAGGGGCGGGGATTTCCCAGGTCTTGGACCCCTGGGGACCCGGGAGAGGGGTCAGGGCAGGGTATGCAGGGGACGGCTAAAGGGGGGTGTCATACAGGGGTACAACAGGGAGCTGGGGGTGCTGGGCGGGGGTATAAAGGGAGCTGGGGGTGCTGGGCGGGGGTATAAAGGGAGCCGGGGGATGCGGGGAGCTGGGCCAGGGGAGGAAGGGGCGCCGGGAACCAGGGGTGTTGGGCAGGGGAGGAAGGGGGCCCTGGGGTGAAGCGGGTGTAGGGAGCTGGCACGTAAAGGGGGCTCCGGCAGGGGCTGTTTTCAGGGCACGCATGTGGGGGGGCTGCTCCTCTTCTAACCCTTCCCCCCCCCCCCCGGGGTCTCTCTCCGGCAGATACGAAGACCCCGACCTGGAGGTGCAGCTGAGCACGGAGCTGGCCGAGTCCCTGCGGACGCTGAAGGTGGGTGCCCGGGCCAGCGGCCATCTCCCTGGCGCCTGGGCTGCTGTCGGTGCCCCCGGGGTTCGGTGTTTCGGGGGGTGGAGCAGACGCTGGTGCCCCGTGATGAGACCCATCCTTGCGCTACGAGGATTCGCAGCACTGCATGCTGGGAATGTGAAGGTCACCCGGGGTTTCCCGGGCCCTGCCCAGTGGGGAAGGACCTGGGGACTGAGGGCACCAGACGTAGCCGCCTCCTCATCCCGTGCAGACAGACAGGCCAGTGACCCAATCGGCAGTGGGCACCGTGTCCTGTGCGTCGAGTCCGGTCCCAGCCTCTGACGGGCTGGTGCCAGGTGCCCCCCAGTGGATGATTATGGGATAACCTGCCCGCAGAGGCAATTCCTGCCTGACCCCCGTGGCTGGCAGCTGGCTCCTGCCCTGAAGCATGAGTTTATAGCCCGTTGTTCAATGAGGGGTGCCCACGGATGGCCCCATGCCCCCCCTGCTCCCCCACCTCAGCCGATGGAGTGTCTGGTGGGACAGGAATCGGCTTCCTCTCTGCCCCGTGGCCTGGGGCAGTGGGAGAGGGGGCGGCAGCAGGGGAGGGGCTGAAGGGGGGTGGCTTAGCGCTTTAACTCTTCCAGGGGGGCCATCCGCTCCCTCGGTCTCCCCATCTGGCTGCTCTGAGGGTCCCCCCCTCCCCCCACGCTGCCTCTTGAAGCTCTGTTGGGGGGGCATCCCAGCCCTGTGCCGGGCCCTGAGGCTGGGGTGAGGGGCAGCCTCCCCTGAGCCAGGCACAGACTGACGCCCCCCGGCTCTGACCGGCTTTGCCCGTCTCTCGCTCAGCCCGAGGGCAGCGTCCTGCGCGACCGCTTCAAGAGCCTGCAGAAAAGAAACCTGATCGAGCCCAGGGAACGCGCCAAGTGAGTGGGGGGCGCAGGGCCCCGGGCAGCCTGGGCCTGCTCTGCGAGGGGGGAGGTTGGCAGGAGACTCCTGACCCCCACGTGGCCGGGGGGGGGTTCTCTACCCGTTGGCTGATGCCCTGGGATGGTTTGGGCAGCGCGGGCGTCTCTAGCCATGCGTGGGGCATTGAGTTGCTGGACCCAGCACTGGGGGGGGGGGCGGGGGGGGGACGGGCTCCTCCCCCACAGGTTCCAAATCAGGCTCTGGCTTTGGGGGGGAGGGGGGTTCCAGGGCTCTAGGGAGCAGAGGGGATTAGTGGGGGGGGGGGGGAATCAGGCAGGGCCCATCCTGGGTCCCTCCCCCACTCGGTGGGTTTGTTTGAGGGGCCTGTACCCCGTTCCTTGTGGCTGGGAACTAACCCCCCCGTCCCCGTCGCCCCCCCAGGTTCAAGAGGAAATACCGGCTGAAGTACGTGGAGAAGAGGGCCTTCCGCGAAGTCACGTGAGTGGGGTTATGGGGGGACCCATGGGCTGGGGGCGCTGGGTGGGGGTGGAGATGGGGGCAGGGCTGCCCCTCTCTCTGGGGTTACCCCGTTCTGGGGATAAAGGCTTCGGTCTCTGGGATTTCACCAGCAGCAGATTCCCTGAATACCCCGTTCCTGCCCCCCCCCCCCCGGCTGCACCCCGTAACCGCCCTCTGCTTTGCATTGCAGGTTGTAGGCCTGACCCCCCTCGGCTCCTCGCTGCGCCCGGCGCTGGCCGGTTGTACCAACGATCTCATTAAAGCCCTGGGCATCTCCCGTCGCTCCGGCTCCTCATTGCCTGCCTGGGCCCCTAGCACCCCCCGCGTCCTGCCTCGACCCCCCTTCTGGGCACCTGCCGAGGGCTTGTGGCGTGAGGCTGGGGTCTTGGCGTTAATATTGGGGGGGGGGGAATGTGGGGCAGTGGGTCCCTCTGGGGAGCTGGGGGCCGGCTGCCCGGTTTCGGCGTGGCTGCGATCCAGGGCTGGATGGCGGCTGCCCGCTGGCACCACGGGGCTGGCATTGGCAGGGCGCCAGTGCTGTGATTAGATGCGCCTGGTTTAGCAACATCTGGCTTCTGTTCAGGACAGAGTCTCCGCTTCCCCCCCCCCCCCCCCAACTGTTGTGGAGGCCGCTTGGCTCACAGCTCCCACCGCGGCAACTGCCCGTCAGCTCCTCTCTGCCCCTCCCGAGAGCTCGTGCCGGGGGAGGGAGTGGGGGCTGGGAGCCAGGACTCCTGGGTTCTCTCCCCGGCTCTGCCGCTGAGTGGACCATTCTGGCCCAGCCCCAGAGCTGCTGGAGGAACCCAGGAGTCCTGGCTCTCAGTGAAGCCCCCATCCTGCCATACACCCCGTCTGAAAGCACAGAGACCCCTCGGCATCTCCCCCGGGCTCCTGCTGAGGTCGGGGGGGGGGGAGGGGGGGAGAGGACAGAAGCTGGCAGATCTGGGTTCCCGGCCGGATCCTCCTTCCCCTGGACCCTGCGGAGCTGTGGGGCGTGGCCCTGCCAGGAGCTGCTTGGCTGGGGTTAGCCCCTGAACTGCTGGGAGCCTCTTGTTTGTTACAGAAGACCCTACAATAACAAACCACTGCCTGGCTCTGGGAGGGGAATGGGGTCAGTGGTTGGAGCGGGGAGGGGCTGGGAGCCAGGACTCCTGGGTTATATCCCTGTCACATGTGACCACGTCCCCCCTCTCTGCCTCAGTTTCCCCCATCATGCTACCAGTCTGCTTCATGGACCCAGGGCCCTCCCCTGGCCAGGGGACAGTGGCTGAAGATTTCTAGCTTTGGGGGGGGTCTATTGCTGCCCGGGGTGACCCCACCCCCACGCTGCCCCCCTCCACCAGCAAGGGGATCTCCCTGGCCAGCTCCGCTCCCCTGCCGGCGCCCGCAGCAGCTGGCTCTGGGGGACGTGCTGACTCAGCATCCCGGCTCCCATGCATAATTCAGGCCACCTAATGCAGTTTCGATGTCGTGGACCACGACTTCCTCCCAGCTGCCACCGAAATAGAAACAGCCCCAGCCTGGCCTGGCGACCCTTTGCCCACCGGGGGGGGCCGGGCCCAGCTCCCCCTGGCCAGCGCTGGGCAGGGACTCCTGGGGACCGAGCCCCATGCACTGGGGGGGCTCTCCCCCTGGGGTCATGCTAGCCCCGATGCACAGGGGCGGGGGGCTCCAGAGGGGGCAGGCTGCCTCGCCCACCCCAGCCAGCTGCAGCCTCTAGCTTCGTGCCCAGGCGGTCCGGCAGGCTGGGGGTCTTGTCCCTGGGCTGGGGGGCTTAGGAGGGAGGGGGTTCCCTGCACCCGGGGGGAGACGATGGGACGCTCAGATGCCAGAGGGGGGGCGCATGTGTCCTGGCCAAGTGCACAGATCAGAAAAGAGGTGATGGGAATTGAGCCCAGGAGTCCTGGCTCCCAGCCCCCCTGCTCTAACCACTAGCCCCCACTCCCCTCCCAGAGCTGGGGAGAACCCAGGAGTCCTGGCTCCCAGCCCCCTGCTCTAACCACTAGCCCCCACTCCCCTCCCTGAGCCGGGGAGAGAACCCAGGAGTCCTGGCTCCCAGCCCCTTCCTCGTGCCCTGCTCTGCCCACACTCTGGTGGTTATTAATAGAGGCGTGACTGGGAATGAGGTGTCACCTCGTGGGTGCTAATGAACAAGCAGGGGGGGCGGGGGGGATGCTCTTGCCACGGTGCCAGGTCCCTGCTCACCTGGCGCTGTCATGTTCTTCCCCTCCTCCCCCCCCGTGATCCCAGCACAAGGGGCAATGTGGGATCCCAATGGGGGCAGGTCCTGGGACCACCCATCTGGCTGGCTACACCCACCTTCCCCCCCCCCCCTCAGGCCTGGGAGGGGGCTCTGGCCTGGTGTCCCCCCCTGCCTCCTGTCCTCATGGGATTGATACCCGCTGCCCCTCCCTTCATCCCTCTTCCCACCCCCAGGGGTCACCATCTCCCCCCAGTGGGGGCCAGGTGCTGGCCATGGGCAGGGGCTGTGGTTGGGGCGTGATGAACCCTGGCTCCGTGTACAACCGGCCCCGGGCGATGAGAGCTGGGTGTAGGGGCGAGAGACCCGCCGATAACAGTTGCATTGGACCCCTCCTGGTGCTGCCCAGCGCCGAGACAACGACACCCCAGTGGGCACAGCCGCAGCACGCACAACCTGACGACAATACCCCGGCGGCCACAAGCCGGCGACAACACCCCACGCGCAGCACACACAACCCGGCGACAACACCCCACCGGGCACAACCTGATAACACCCCAGTGGGCACAGCCGCGGCACGCACAACCTGACGACAATACCCCGGCGGCCACAAGCCGGCGACAACACCCCACGCGCAGCACACACAACCCGGCGACAACACCCCACCGGGCACAACCTGATAACACCCCAGGGGGCACAGCCGTGGCGCGCACAACCCGACGACAACATCCCAGCGGCCACAACCCAACGAAAACACCCCGGCCTCAGCACGCATAACCCGGCGACAACAGCCCAGTGGGCACAGCCGCAGCACGCACAACCCAATGACAACACCCCAAAGGCACAGCCGCGGCGTGCGCACAACCCAACGACCACGCCCCAGCGGGCACAGCCGTGACAGGCACAGCCCAACGACAACACCCCAGCGGGCACAGCCGCAGCACGCACAACCCAACGACGACACCCCAGCAGGCACAGCCATGGCACATACAAACAACCTAGGACGACATTCCAGGAGGCCCATGGCTAAGCGTGGGGCTGTCACCGGGCGGCTGGGGTCAGTGCTGGGCTCACATGAGGTTGTTCCCCTTTGTGATTTCTGCCCCCAGGAGCAGCATGGCCGCCCCCCCCGGGCTGAGCGGCGGGGTGGTGGGGGAGGGGGTTTGTTTTGTTCAACAACCCGGAGCTTCAGGGCAGCGAGGGGCTTAAGAGGTGAAAGTGCCATGGGGGGGAGGGATCAGCTTAGGGGGAGGCAGCGGAGAGGATTACTAAAGGGAGGGCACAGAGCGGGGGGGGGGGGGGCTGGGAGCCAGGACACCTGGGTTCTGTCCCCAGCTCGGGAAGAGGGAGGGCCTCTCAGGGTTGAGGGGGTGGGCTGGGAACTAGGACGCCTGGGTTCTATCCCTGGCCCTGCTGGGTGATCCTGGCCATGTCTTGCCCCCTCTCTGTGGCTCAGTTTCCCTCTCTGTAAATGGGGATGATATTAACAGGGGGCGGCACCGCCCTCACGGTGCTTTGAGATCGGTGCTGGCCAAGGGACGGACCATTATCTACAGGGGCTGGTTTCCCCCCCCCCCCCCCCAATAAATGCAAAGTGCCCAGGGCCCGGGAGGGGGGATGTGGCCAGATGGTCCCAGCCCAGAGCAGCTTAAGGGCAGCAAATCCCGGCGGGGGGGCCACGACTTGCGACGCTGCTCCGCAGGCAGGTTCCTGGGACTGGCAGCGGGCGCTGAGCCAGAACCAGCCCCTGGCACCTCCCCCAGCCAGGCAGGGCCGAGGGGTTGTTTGGGGGGGGGGGCTGGGATTTCCCCCTTTGCAGTCCTATCTCCCAGCCACAAGCCCCCCGTCTCTAGCGGGGGGGGGGGGGTGCTGGCAGCAGGGAGCTGTCCACCCAGGGGCATTTCACCCCGTTTCTCTGTCTGCCCCCCTCCCTGGGGTCGCCCTGCCTCGCCCATGTGAGACGGGCTGGGCCAGACTGCCAGGGGAGAGCCCCCCCCCCCCCCGAGAGTCTCCCGCAGCCCAGCTCCATCTACCACCCAGCTTATTTTTTAATTATTAAAAATTGCATCTGGTCATCGATACTTTTTATTGTCAGCCCAAGGGCTGAGAAAAGCAGGGAGCCATGATCTGCCCCCCCCCCTGCAGAAACACCCCCCGCACTCCCCAAATATTCCCCACCCCTGGCTGATCCCAGGGCCGGAAAAGGCTGATGGGGGGGAGTTCCAGGACCCCGCCCCCCTGCTTGCACCATGGTGGAAGACTCCGAGAAACAATAAATATATATTTTTTAAGTGAGTTGGAGCCGGGAGCCCCCCCACACCCCAGCTGGATCCTGGGGGGGTCGTGTCTCCCGTTCAGCCCTTGGAGCAAACCTGCTGAGCCCCCCCTGGTCGGGAGGGGTGGCTCGAGAAGCACCCACTGGCGTTTGCATTGTAAAGCGGGAGGCCCCGGCCGCCCCCGGGGCTCAGACGTAGGCGGACTCGCTGGACTGGGTCCGGCCCAGCGGCGGCACCTGGGCCAGGGCCGAGAGGTCCTTCTTGCGCACCTCGCAGACGGATTTGCGCCGCGCCTGCACGCCCCGGATGGCCGTCTTGATCTTGCGCCAGCCCAGGTGGTTGAGCTCGGCCAGGTTGAGCAGGACGCAGATCCCGCTGACGGCGAACATGAAGACCAGGAAGACGGTCTTCTCGGTGGGCCGGGAGACGTAGCACTCCACCTCCTTGACGCAGGGGTAGCGGTCGCACTCGAAGATGGCCGGCACGTTGAAGCCGTACAGGAAGTACTGTCCCGCCAGGAAGCCGATCTCCAGCGCGTTGCGGAAGACCACCTGGATGATGTAGAAGCGGGAGATGCCCTCCTGCCGCTTCACCTTGGCGCTCTTGGGCGGGCGCCGGGGGGTGCTGGGCAGCTCCTTGACCTCCAGGCAGTCGGGTTCCTCCTTGGCCGAGCCCTCGGGGTTGTGCACCAGGATCCCGTTGACGCTCCGCGCCTTCCGGGCGTCCTTCTCCAGCAGCGGGTAGAGGAAGGAGTAGCGCCGGTCCCGCTGCTTGGCCGACTGGTGGACGGAGTAGGTGATGAAGCAGAGGCTGGGCGTGCAGACCAGGATGATCTGGAAGACCCAGTAGCGGATGTGGGAGATGGGGAAGGCCTTGTCGTAGCAGGCCTGGTTGCAGCCTGGCTGCAGGGTGTTGCACATGAACATGGTCTGCTCGTCCTCATATACCGTCTCGCCCACGATGGCCACAATCAGGATCCGGAAGATGACGACCACCGTCAGCAGGATCCTGCAGGGGGGAGAGAGGAGGGACCCAGCTGGGCGCGGCGAGGGGAGCAGGCCCTGCTCCGCTGGGAGCCCCGGGTGGCGGGGAACTTAGGGCAGGCAGGGCGCCTGGGTTCTCTCCTCAGCTCTGGGAGGGGAGTGGAGGCTAGTGGTTAGAGTGGGGGAGGCTGGGAGCCAGGACTCCTGGGTTCTCTCCCAGCTCTGGGAGGGTGTTTGATGCACTTGACCTTTTGTCCAGCTGCCGGAGCGGGGAGAAGGGCCAGCACCTCTCGGTCCCTGATTCTCAGTGGCAAATGCATCTGCTGCCCCTTTCCCTGGGGCCTTTCACTCCCAACCCTGCACCCCTAAAATGCAGCTACCTCTGGGGCGGAGCGCCTCAGCTAGCACACGGGGGGTTCACTCCAGCGGGAAGACACAGCCCACCCCATGTGGGGATTTGAACCGGTGGAGCCAGAGCCATCCCATGCCCACCAGCGGGGGGCGGTGTGCAGCGCACGCAAACCCCACAGGGCTGAAACCAGCATCCTCCTGGCCTTAAGAGACCGGCCTCCCCCTTGGGCCAGGCGCCGCCCAGACCCCAGCCAAGATCAAGGCCCCGTCGCGCCGGGCACCGCCCAGACCCCAGCCAAGATCAGGGCCCCGTCGCACCGGGCATCGCAGACCCAGCAGGAGACAGTCCCTGCCCCAAACTGCTCACTGTCTGAGCAAAGGGCAGATCATTCTCCAACGTTACAGCTGGGGAAACTGAGGCCCAGAGAGATGCAGGGACGTGCCCAGGGAATCAGGGCAGAGCAGGGATTAGAGCCTGGAGTCCCAGGGCATTAACCCTGCGGCCGTGCCCTTCTGTGCCACTGACACGCTGCTTGGGCAGGCAGGAGAGCTGGTCCACCACATCCCTACCACCCCGGCTGCCTGGAATGCGAGCCGCACGCCTGTCAGGGGCTCAATCCTCGCAGCCTCTGCTAGACCCGTACAGGCAGGGAAACTGAGTCAGGAATTTGCACAAGGCCACCCAGGAACGTAGTCACAGAGCTGGGGAGAGAACCCAGGAGTCCTGGCTCCCAGCCCCCTGCTCTAACCACTAGACCCCTCCCCCACAATACATTGCACCCAGGGACCCTTTAATGGAAGCTGATCAGTCAGATGACGGGCACAGGCTCACATGTGGCCCCCTCCCTCCCTGGAGCGAAAGGCCCGGGGTCTGCACCAGCCCAGCGCCCTCCCTGTCCCCAGCGGTTCTGGGCAACAGGCCCCCCCCGGGCCCCTGCCAGCTGCCATGCGCTGGGTTCTGCCCTGACTCAGGCTGGGGCCACCTGCAGCTCCCCACTCCCATCGGCCCCGCACCTGCCCCCATGGCCTGGCCCTGGGCCCAGTGGAGAGGAACTGAGCGCAGCGTTACCGGGCAGCAGGGCTGCGCCTGGTGCTGGGGTGGAGCGCGGGAGGCCTGGTTTCCGTTCCCAGCGCGGCCACACACCCACCGAGTCACCTCAGGTGGCTCGCACACGCTCCGTGCCTCGGTTTCCCCAGCTGTAAAATGGGTATAACAATCGCTCCTCGGTCTACCTGGGCGGGGAGCACTATGGGGCAGGGGGATGGGGTGTACGCCCCACACCGGCGCTGAGAGACACGAGGCACAGATGGGCAGGAGCCAGGTGGGGCCTGTATAAAGCCCGGGAGCTGGCAGCCGAAGCAGGCCGCAGGGAAGGCCCGGGCTCCCCTGCCAGCCGCTGGTGGAGTGACACAGGTGGTGCCGCAAGGGGCAGGCTGCGGGACTCTGATACCCCCCCAGGAAGGGGGAACCCTGGAGACAGCCGGCCAGAGGCCTGACTCACCAAGAGGAGGCTGCGGCTCCTGGAGCCAGGGGGCCGCGGGGCGGGATGGTCCCACAGCAGGGCTGCCTGATCAGAGCTAATCCCCCGAGCGGGCAGGAGGCAGCGTCACCTGCGGTGAGTGGACCCCATGACAGGCAGGGACTGTCTCGGCCGGGGGTCTTTGTGGTGCGCCGGGGGCCCCCCTGGCCTCGGCTGGGGGTCTGTAGATACACCTACAACGCCCACCCAGACTGCCCCGCAAGCTGGGCTGACGGGTCTGTTGCAGCACATGCCAGGGGACCCCCGGGCTGCTCAGCCCCGCTCTGATCTGGCGGGCGCTTGTCCTGTCCTGAGGCCAAACCCGCCCGCCCGGCCATGAGCATGAGGTGGGAACCGTAGGCTGGGGAGGGCGGCTGGGGTACGGGCCGAGGCCCCACCCCACTGAGTCCTGCTCGGGAACCCCTCCGCATCCGAACCCTCCTGCTCACCACGGCCCCGATCTGGCCGAGGGGCCTTAAAACACTGTATGGGCCCAGCCCGGGTCCCCAGCCTGCCAACACGGTCCCGTGGCCCAGCCCCAGCCCCTCCGGGGTGACCGGAACAGGCAGCATGATGGTGACACGGGGGGCAGCCCCTGCTGGGGAATGGCCCCCGCTGACGTGAGACAGGTGCTCCCAGGAATCTCACAGCCTGGAATCAGCGTCCCCCCGTCCGTCCGTCCATCCTCCCCTTTCCCTCTGTCTCCTCCCGCCCTGAGCGCCCAGCTCCGCCCACCCCCTCTGCCCCGTCCAGAGCCGCCCCCTCAGCCCCCCAGTGCAGCCTCCTCCCAGCCCTGCCACCTTGGTGGCTTTGTGCTAGGGCTGGAGCAAGGGGTTGCTCCCCCCTCCCGGGCAGCAGGGCCCCCCCGTGCCCTGTTGTCCCTGGCTGACCTCTGGGGTCAGGCTGCCGCGCTGCCCCCGGGGCCTGCGGCCCTCCCCAGCAGTGTCGGACTGTGCCCTGCGCGGGAGGGGCTGGCGAGAGCGAGCAGCGGGCCGGCTCCCCCTGCAGTGAGCCGCAGCCCCGCAGGGAGGGCGGCTACCGGCTCCTTGCCACCCGGCAGAGGGGTTGCCCGGTCGGACCCCTGGCGCCCACCCCACCCCCCACATAGCCCCATATCCCCACCCACCCACCCACTGCACGGCAGTGCAGGGTTTGTTCTACACACCGATAGCACCTCCCCTGGCCGGGATCCCCCGCACGCTGTCTGCCAACCCCCCATCCCCAGGGTCCAAAGCCGCATTCTACAGGGGGGAAACTGAGGTAGCATGAGGGGATGGGACTTGCTAAAGATCACTGGGGAAGGCAGTATCTAGAATAGAACCTGGGTTCTGCCTCCAGCCCCCCTGCTCTGACCCACCAGACCCCCACTCCCCTCCCAGAGCCGGGGAGAGAACCCAGGAGTCCTGGCTCCCAGCCCCCCAGCTCTAACCACCAGACCCCCACTCCCCTCCCAGAGCCGGGGAGAGAACCCAGGAGTCCTGGCTCACAGCCCTCCTGCTCTAACCACCAGACCCCCACTCCCCTCCCCTCCCAGAGCTGGGAGAGAACCCAGGAGTCCTGGCTCCCAGCCCCCTGCTCTAACCCACCAGACCCCACTCCCCTCCCAGAGCTGGGAGAGAACCCAGGAGTCCTGGCGCCCAGCACCAGCCCTCCAGCCTCCTGCTCTCACCATCAGACCCACTGGGCTCTCCCGGTGGGTAATTTGGGCAATTCCCACCCGGCTGCTACAACCAGCAACCCTGGCCCCAGCTCCTTGCCCCACCACCCCTACATAGCAGCTCTCCACTGGCCAGCCCCCAAAGCTGGAGGGGGCAAGGGGCCAGCCCCCCCCCGAGCTGGAGGGGGAAGGGACCAGCCCCCCGCCCCCCGAGCTGGAGGGGGCAAGGGGCCAGCGCCCCCCCCCGAGCCGGAGGGGGAAGGGACCAGCGCCCCCCCCCCGAGCTGGAGGGTGCAAGGGGCCAGCGCCCCCCCCCCCGAGCTGGAGGGTGCAAGGGGCCGCCGCCCCCGAGCTGGAGGGGGAAGGGACCAGCGGCCCCCCCCCGAGCTGGAGGGGGAAGGGACCAGCCCCCCCGGACCCCCCGCGCCGCGCACCTGCCGATCATAGTCGAGTGCTGCTGCACCGCGGCCTCCAGCAACCTTTCCAGGATCGTCCACTCGCCCATCGCGGCGGGGCGCCGGGGGCTGCCCGCATCCAGCAGCGGGGGGGACCCCGGGCCGCTCCCCGGCCCCGTCAGCTGCGGGGACCCCGGCGTCCGGGCCCCCGCCGGGCAGCCCGGGCCATGGGAGCGGGGCTGGGGCGAGCCCGGCGCCCGCTGCGCGCTGCCACACCTGCGCCGCTTTCAAGGACGCCGGGCGGGAGGCGGCGGGATTAGCGCCCGGACCCCCCCGCCCCGGAGCGGGATGAGCGGGAGCCCCGGCGGGGGGGGGCGGGCGCAGCGGCGGAGGAAAGTTTATGGGGGGGCAGCGACGTGTCAGTGCGCCGAGGTACACACACACCGCAACAATGCACACACAGACACACACACACTGCAACAATGCACACACACACTGCAACAATGCGCGCACAGACACACACACATTGCAACAAGGCACAGATACACCCATAACACACATTGCAACAATGCACACACAGACACACACACTGCAACAATGCACAGATACACCCATAACACACATTGCAACAATGCACACACAGACACACACACTGCAACAATGCACAGATACACCCATAACACACATTGCAACAATGCACACACACACACATATTGCAACAATACATACACACACACACACATTGCAACAATGCACGGATACACCCATAACACCCATTGCAACAATACATACACACACACACACATTGCAACAATGCACACACATTGCAACAGCACTCTCACATTGCAACAATGCATGCACACACACTGCAACAATGCATACAGATACACCCATAACACACATTGCAACAATGTACAGATACATACACCCATAGCACACATTGCAACAGCTCACACACATTGCAACAATTTACAAACACACACACATTACAGCATACACACATTGCAACAACACACACACATTGCAACAACGGGCATGCACACACATTGCAACAATGTACACACACTGCAATGGTGCGCGCACACACATCGCAACAACGCACACATTGCAACAACACACATTGTAACAATGTGCGCACACACATATTGCAACAATGCGTGTGCACATACACTGCAACAATGCACACACATTGCAACAACACACACACACATTGCAATAATGCACATATACACTCATATTGCAACACACATTGCAAGAATGCACTCACACAAATATTCACACATCACAACACACGAATACACAGCCCAACCATGTGCACACACATGTACACACTCACAAATTGCAGCACTAAACACATGCCACAACAGTGCACACACACAAATCACAGTGCAACAATATACACATCGCGATGCACCCACACCCAGCTGTGAAGAGCCTGGTGAGGGCAGGCTGTGACATTGGTTTGTTTTTTTCCTATACACACACATTGCCGTGTTGCAGTGTTTCCACAAACAGCCACGAACGGGAATGCGTGGCAGGTTTGTGTATTGGTGTGTGGAAGTGTCTCTGCTGTCACACACACAGGTGTATTGCAGTATTTCCGTGCGTCACACACACACCCATGTGCTGCAGTGTTTCACACATACTCTGCTGGGTTGTAATAGCCACACACACGCTGGGCGTGGTACAGTATTCCTGTACACACACACACACACACATGCTGGATGTGGTACAGTATTCCTGTATACACACACACACACACACACTTTTCTCTAGTGCCCTAGTGCAAGGGCTGGTCTCAGTTCCCATCCCCCTTGAGGGTCAGTAGCAGGGGTTGGGGGTCAGGTCTGAGGGGCACCGGCAGAGCTGGGGGTGGGAGGCAGGGCCTGTCAGCCAGGGAGCGGCTCCCTGCCCCATGGGAAGCACGAGCCACAGGCAGCTCCTGCACCGCAGGCCCTTGCCACCAGCTACGGCTAATGAAGGCGGCCGGCCGGCCGGCTGGGGGAGCAGCGGAGGGACCGTGGTGCCCAGAACTGGTGTGTGGCGATGGCCTGGAGGATAAAGGGGGCCGAGGATGTTGGGAAGGAACCATAGAGTAAGAGCTCACAGTGTCAAGAGACGAGGGCAGGGAGGGAAACTGAGGCACGGAGCGGGCCAGTGACTCGCCCGAGAGGTCAGTGGCAGAAATAGAACCCAGAAGTCCGGAGTCCCGGTCCGGCACTGCACCGCACAGTTTGACGGGCAGAGGTCTGTCATTCTGTGCGTCTGTCCCATGCTCATCCCACAAGGAGCCGGGATGGGGCATTCCCGTTCCAGGGGGCTGTTCATAGGATGAGTCCCCAGACTGGGGAGATGATTATTGGGGGGGCAGTTATCGGGGGGGGGGAAGGCCGTGGCTTCTGCTGGCGCTGGCAGAGCCCCAGGCCCACGTTCCCTGCTGCGCCCCACCCCCAGAGGGTTCTGGCCCCGGCGATCCCAGCCTGTGCACCCAGCGCCTCCCTCCGCCAGCACCCCAAGGAGCCACCCCCAGCAGTGGGACAAGGACAGGGGCTGGCTAAGAGTGGGCAGCATTATATGCCCCCCACCCATATAGTGAGGCCCCGGCAGCGCAGAGGAGTGGGGTTCAGGGGTGACCGAAGTGGGGGGCTGGTTTAGGTTTGGCACTGACCGCCTGCAAGTTTTGGGGGGGCTAGATTTGGGGACCGCTGCCCACTCGCAGGGTTTGGTTTTCTTTGCAGAATCTGCTGCGGCAGCTTCCCCACCCCCACCTAATGGCCACCCAGGGTATTGCAAGGGTGAGACCTGTCTCTAGCAGCTGGGAGTTGGTTAATTAAGCAGGTTCGCTAATTACCCCAGCGTGGTTGGTTATTGGACAGTGCTGGAGCTCCTGCAAACTGTCCCAGTTGGCACAGCACGGCCGTGGGCCTTGGCACGAATCTCCACCGTGCCAGACCGCCCCCCTCTGCGTGGTGCTCAGCATGTGGACACGGCTTCCCGCAGTCCCCCAGGAACGTGGGTGTGCACAGCCACACACGTGGGCGAGTCTCGACCGCCCCTGCCTCGGAGGTCAGGGCTCCCGGGTTTCATGTCCACCTCTGCCATGCAACGCCGGGCAAGCCGCTGCCCTCTTCCGTGCCTCAGTTTCCCCTCCCACCCTTTGTCTGGTTAGACTGGCAGCTCTTTGGGGCAGCACCCCATCCAATGGGGCCCTGCGCCCGGTCTGACAGGGGGCCCCGATCTCCGTTGGGCTCTGTGCAGCAGGGGAAGGCGGTAGGTGCTGTTGTTATACACCTGCTAACTGTTTAAACAGCCACGACACGATGCATTCTCCTCATGTGTCTGGGCTGGAAGCAGGGACCCGGGGGGGAGGTTCTCTGGCCTGGCTTGTGCAGGGGGGGTCAGGTGCCCCCGCCTAGCGAGAGCCTCCCAGCGCCACGCTCGGCCCTTACCAGACATGGCCCCGATCACCCTCCCCGCCCCGTCAGCCGCAGGGAGTCGTTGGCTGACGATGGTACAGGGCCTACGCGCCCGCTCCCTGCCGTCTGCCGGTCTTGTCCTTGTGCAAAGAGCTCAGCGCCCGGGGGGTCGACACCATGGGCTGGGAACCCGTTCGCTAGCGGAATGGGGTTAGCCCAGCCGTAGCCTCGTTCCCGGCATCCCCGCAATTAACTAACCTCACTGCTGTTGTATTCATCAGCTCCCCACCAGTTCGGGGGCGGGCGGGGCTGGAGGAGGGGCTGGTGTCTGACTGGAGGGTCAAGACGTAACACGCGGCGCTGGGACCGGCAGTACTCTGTGTGTGTGTTGCATTGGTTGCGGCGTGTGTGTGTAACGAGCATGTGTAATGAGCATGTGCGAGGTGTGTAATGAGCATGCGGGGGCGTGTAATGAGTGTGTGTGGCCATGCGGGGTGTGCAATGAGCGTGTGTTGGGTGTGGAATGAGTGTGTGGAATGAGCATGTGCAGGGCGTGGAATGAGCGCATGTGGGGCGTGGAATGAACGCGTGTGGGGCGTGGAATGAGTGTGTAGCCATGCGAGGCGTGTAATGAGCATGTGTAATGAGCATGTGCAGGGCGTGTAATGAGCGTGTGCGGGTGTGTAATGAGTGTGAGCAGGGTATGTGGGTCATGTAATGAGTGTGTGTGGCCATGCGGGGTGTGCAATGAGCGTGTGTTGGGTGTGGAATGAGCGTGTGGAATGAGCATGTGCAGGGCGTGTAATGAGCGCATGTGAGGCGTGTAATGAGTGTGTCGCCATGCGAGGCGTGTAACGAGCACGTGTAATGAGCATGTGCGGGGCGTGTAATGAGCGTGTGTGGGTGTGTAATGAGTGTGAGCAGGGTATGTGGGTCATGTAATGAGTGTGTGTGGCCATGTGGGGTGTGTTATGAGCCCGTGTGGGGCGTGTAACACCCCCAGCCACCTGGCCCATGGCTGTGTCTAACCAGGGCCCTGCTCTGCCCTGGGCGGGCAGGCGAGGGGGGAGTGAAACAACGGCCAGCGAAGCGCCGTGTTGCCTGACCACGTCTCCTTGCCCCAGAGACAGCAACGGGCAGGGAAAGGGGTTGCGTCCTGGGGGGACGTTTGGGGCTGGATTGCTAAGGGGGCAGAGCCCCCCTCTCTGCCCCAATGCACCACACTGGAAATGTGTGTTTGTGTCCCACAGATAAGAGCCTACTACTGCTGCAAGCTGGCAGAGCTGGTCCCCCAGCAGAGCCCCACACTCTGGGGACAAAGGCAGCGGTGCCAGCAGAGGCGCAGGCAGACAGCGACGGGGGTTCGCTTCCCGGCGCCGCTGCGGATTGTGTGTGCGACCTTGGGCCCAGTGCGGAAAAGGAGACAACGTCGCTGCTCGTACGAAGGAACGTGTGTAAACGCTCCGGGAGCGTCTGGGTGCCCAAAACGTGACCGGCGCTCTGGGGGGGTGGCTGCCTGACTCTGAATGCAGCTCTCTGGGGATGGCCGGCACGGCAGCACGGTTTATTACAATGATCCATTTCTCCTCCTCTAGGAGAGGAATATCCCTGTCTCCGGGGTCGATCTCCAGCACCCCTCCTAGCACGAAAGCTGCAGCAGAGATCAGAGCTGTTTGCTTTGCTGTGATTACATGGACGCGCCAGCTGGCCTGATGGGCTGGAAATCCCACGCCCGCCCAAAGGTCACGCTTGCAAGAGAGAGGCTCCTCTACCCTTGGGTCCTCTCAGCCTCCATAAGTAAGTTGGTATCGAGCACAGCGGCCTCCAGAGAGCTATTTATGTTGCTGTAACATGTGACCGAGATCAGGGCCCCGTCGCGCCGGGCGCTGCCCAGACCCCAACCGAGATCAGGGCCCCGTCGCGCCGGGCACTGCCCAGACCCCGACCGAGATCAGGGCCCTGTCGCGCCGGGTGCTGCACAGACCCTGACCGAGATCAGGGCCCTGTCGCACCGGGTGCTGCACAGACCCTGACTGAGATCAGGGCCCCGTTGCGCCAGGTGCTGCACAGACCCCAACCAAGATCAGGGCCCCGTCGGGCCGGGCACTGCCCAGACCCCGACCGAGATCAGGGCCCCATTGGGCTGGGCGCTGCCCAGACCCCGACTGAGATCAGGGCCCTGTCGCGCCGGGTGCTGCACAGACCCTGACCGAGATCAGGGCCCCGTCGGGCCGGGCACTGCCCAGACCCCGACCGAGATCAGGGCCCCATTGGGCTGGGCGCTGCCCAGACCCCGACTGAGATCAGGGCCCTGTCGCGCTGGGTGCTGCACAGACCCCGACCGAGATCAGGGCCCCGTCACGCCGGGCGCTGCAAAGATACAGCTGGAGACAATTCAGCTGAGTGACCAGTGTGCTTAGCCCAGTGAGCTTACAATAACAAACCTGCTTGAGCAGTCCTAGTGCTCCCGAGAGACCCTACAATAACAACCGTGTGCATAGCTCCAGCACCCTAGAATAACAAACTTCGCTTTCCCTGCCACTTCTTGAATTCCCCACTCCCTGCTCGCTGGCTGGTTGGGGTGGGGGTGTTAAACCAGCAGAAATGGGTCGGGGGTCCGTCCCCCCGCCTCCATGCACAAGGCTGGCTAGGAGTGCGAGAAAGTCGTTGCCATGGTGACGCAAGGTGGCAGGCGGGTTGGCGCGCTCGGCTGTGACCTCGTTAAAGCTGCTCGGCGGGTGGGACTCACTCCGTCGTTAGGCAACTTAGGGCTCAGCGGGGGATTTGTGTCCCACCCCACCTGGTGTCCTGGTTATCCCAGGGCCCTGCCAGGCCGCTGGCAAGAGCTGCTGGCCGCCTGCTGACCAGGGGGCGCTGGGCGCCCATGTCATTGAGAGCTGTCCTTTTATCTTGGTTAATCAGAACTCGAGGGCCGGCAGCATCGCTGGGGCAAAGGCCGCCCTGGGCACGGGGCAGGGGGCACGCAGGCAGGGCCCAGGCAGCACAGGCTAGCAGTCCCGGACTCCTGGGTTCTATTTCCTGCTGGAGGAGGGAGCAGGGACGGGGCAGTGGCGTCTATTCCCCGCTCTGCCGCAGGACTGCAGGCAGCTGCCTTCACTCTCCACACTGCAGTTTCCAGTCCTGTCTGCTTAGGCTGGGGGCTCTTTG
The DNA here is from genome assembly GCF_028017835.1 of Emys orbicularis. Classification (NCBI taxonomy): domain Eukaryota; kingdom Metazoa; phylum Chordata; order Testudines; family Emydidae; genus Emys; species Emys orbicularis. The sequence continues at coordinate 1,686,431 of NC_088703.1, read as the reverse complement.
GAGCAGGGATTGTACCTTGGGGTCTGGGTGGCGCCCGGCCTGATGGGGGCCCCAATCTGGGTCCTGAACAGAGACTCCCCGAGTCCCCAGTGCACAAACCCCCGGATTAATGGGAATTAGGAGCGTCTGTCTCTTAGGGGGGTGCAACCCCGCCCCTTTCCTCCACATTTCACTCCTGGCTGATTACAGTGGAAAAGACCCCCACGGGTCTGTCCACACTGCGCACCAAGCCCCGGTTCTGACTCCAGTTTGAGCCCACAGGCTGTCCACACACAAATTCGTCTGACTGGGGGCAGCTCAGGACCCAGGTACAAGTAAGGCCCCACCCGTGGGGGTCTGAGCCCAAGTCCTGCTAAGACTCCGGTCCGAGCCCTGCTCTCCTGAAGTGTGGACGCAGCTCCAGCCGCAGCCCCGAGGCAGAAGGTCTGTGTCATGCAATCTGGTTGGGAGACCTGGGGCCGGCAATTGCAAGCCCAATGCAGTGTGGACACTCAAGTGGGGACTTGGCCACCCCGACTCCACCTGGGTCCCCCAGACCTGGTTTTACAAAGCAGTGTGGACATATTCTAACCGCGCCAATGCACTGTACAGGAGCCTGAGCGCCTGGTGCCAGGCTGAGGGGCTCTATTACTTGGCAGGGTGCCTAGGGGTTAGCTGTTGCAGGGCCTTACGTCCCTCTGTGGAGTTTAGCTCTGACGGGCTTTTGGAAACGTGACTCTCGGAGCCCTTCGGTCTGTGGATGAGGAAAACCCTGTGGCAGCTGCTTCTTCCCTCACAAAACAAGCTGGGTGCAAACAGAGCTTCCGCTACCAACCCACCAGCCTCCCCTCCTGGCCACGTTGCCCCAGAGATCTGAGCAGGAACCTGCTTTAGTTACTGGGCAGTTGACATCTGGGTTATCGGCAGACCCAGCCCTGCTCCAGAGGAGGGCAGACAGCTGTGTTGATGCTCTAGTTAACCAGAAACAGGTACTGGTGGGCGACGGGAGATCAGGTGTTGGAGTTAATGATGCATAAAGGAACTAGCAGTGTATGATATCTCCTCCCAGCATCCAGAGACCGGGGGGAACCCTGCGGGCCTGCTCTGTGCTAGCCCCCAGCCACCTGCATCACGAATCTAGGTGTGTCTTTTTTTAGATCACGTGAGAGCAGCATGATTTGATCTAAGGGACTGGGCATGAGGCTCTGCGCCCGGCCTCCTGGGTTCCCCACTTTGAGAGCTCTAATAGTGCGAAGGGACTGGGAGTCAGGACGCCTGGGTTCTGTTTCCCATTATGGGAGGGAGGGTCATCGAATGGTAAGAGGGGACCCAAAACCTGGAAAATCCCCCCCCCCCCCCCGAGTGAGACTTTTGTTTGTTTTGTTTTTGCTGGAAAAAACCCACAACCAACCAAACAAAAAATAGTGTGTTTGGTGGGGAAAGGACTATTTTGGGTTGGAAACAAACAATTCTGGATGAAAACTGGCAACTCACTGCAGCCGACAACCCCCCTAGGAAGGGTGTGGCCGGTGGGAGTGGTCTCTGTTCAGTGTTTTGGCAGCAGATAGCTCAGTAAACAGGCCGTGGCTTTTACCAGGGGGTCTGAAAAACCTTGACAAAGGAGCGCAGAGTCATTCTACCCCTTCTGCAGATGGGGAAACTGAGGCAGGGGGTTTGATAAGGTCACCCACAAGGCCAATGCTCTCTTCACTAGGCCAAGCTGCCTTCCCTTTCAGGTCATATGTTATAACACCGAATGAGCTGATTCCTCACCTCCATGCTGGGGATGGCACATGGGCGAGGTGGGAAGGTTTCCCTGTTTCTGTCTGAGCCCTACCTGTCCTGTGGAAAGAAGACATTCGTCTCCAGAGCTGTCAGTCAGCAATAGATCCCACCCAAACACCCCAAAAATACAGGCCAGATCAAAGGGGCTTGAAGGGGGGGTGCGATGCCTTTGAAAACTCTCTTGATTTTGCTCTCCAAGGGAAGCCTGTTGACTCTGAGCTACTGGAATGTTAGTCCTCAGGGCCCAGCTGTTTATCTAGCGACTGAAGTGTGCAGGGGTTGGGGAGAAGGTGGGTTTTGCCAGCTGGCGTCCGTCTGAAATGTGTGCCCTGTCGTCCTCGGTTTCGCAGCTGCTTCCTGGGGAAGGGACGCAGCAAATTATTAATTGGCACTGGCCACTCCAGCAGTGTCATCCCCGAGCAACGGGATGAGCATGTGGCAAAAATCACCTGGAAGATGGGGGTTCAATTCCCAGCTCGGCCAAGACCTCCATGGGTGATCTTGGGTCTGCATTGCCCTGGGCCTCAGTTTCCCCAGCTGTAAAATGGGTTCCTTTGTCTGTTTGGATTGTAAGATCTTTGGAGCAACGACTGGGTCGGGGTGGCACCCGGCCGAACGGGGGCCCTGATCTTGGTTGGGGTCTATGCAGCGCCCGGCCCAGTGGGTCTCTGATCCTGGCTGAGGTCTCTAGGTGCTACCATATTAAAGTAAGATGTTTTGCCAAATCAAAAGCCCAGATCCAAACACTTCTCCCTCGCACTTGGGAAAGGCTTGAAGCTGGATCTGAACTCCCAGGAGGTCTATTCCCTCCTCTGAAATGAACCACACTCTCAGGTCTGGTTCCCTTGAAGTCTGGATCAAAATTTAGCTGCTGGCACAGTCCAAAAGGAAATCCCAGCTCCTGACAGCCATGAATTTTGAGCCCAACATTCCTCTCTCAAACTGCCCCCTAAGTTAACTGGGGGCACAGCTGAGAGTCCAGTGCAAAAAGCCCCCAGATAACTTAGGGCTACATTTGCGGGTGGGGATGCGACTGAGAAATCAGCAGGGAAACCTGTCCTCACTGAGCAGATTAAACCCTTTAATTACCTTGATCAATCTGCCGGGCCAAACTCAGGATCAAACAGCTGCTTCTGCTAATCTCAGAAGCAAAGTCAACAGGGCTTGTTTTCACTCCTGGCGCCACACAGGAGCCTGTCTCTGTCTCTCGAGGGGCTCCCAAGAAGCAAAGCAAACCACAGGCTGACTCACTGGGGGGCGGACAAGGAAGCTGATAAATCAATATTGACCCAAAGCACTCTTGGCACACAATAGATCTGCAATAGATGAGGTCATTACCTCTCCCAGAGTGCCGAGGTGCCTGGGGGTTTGACCCAGCCCCTCGGAAGAGGGGGGAAGCGCCCCGGCCCTCTTGGGAGAGATGGAGGAGGGAAACAAATAATGATCTTTTTGGTCAGCTTCCGTGGTTAGGGGCCGTGGGGGCTGGGATCCGCCTAGATGAAGGGCACTAGGAACTCCAGGGAGGAGGGCTTGGGGGAAAAGGACCCTGGGCCTTTCGCTTCTAGAGGCGCTGGTCTGGCCCCAGACTGGGGCATAGGCTGGCTCAGGGAATAGGAGGAGGAGTGGGGGGGGGTCTCTCCCCTCTAGGGTAGCAGTTTCAGTCTGACCCCAGGTCAGGGAGGGAGCAATTGGCATTGATCCTGGGGGGGGGTTCGCCTTCCTCTGCAACAGGTTAGTTGCAGGTTTAAACTAGTGTAACTGGAGTCACTTGAAGTCTTTAAATCCTGATTTGAGGGTTTCAGTAACTCAGCCAGAGGTTAGGGGTGGGTGTAGGGAGACCAGCAGGGCCGCCTGGGATGGGGGGGGGGGCAAGTGGGGCAATTTGCCCAGGGCCCCCACGAGAATATAGTATTCTATAGTATTACAACTTTTTTTTATGGAAGGGGCCCCGCGATATTGCTTTACCCCAGGCCCCCTGAATCCTCTGGGCGGCCCTGGTGACCAGACAGCAAGTGTGAAAAATCGGGATGGGGGTGGGGGGTAATAGGAGCCTATATAAGAAAAAGACCCAAAAATCAGGACTGTCCCTATAAAATCGGGACATCTGGTCATCCTAGGTGGGTGAGGTTCTGTGGCCTACAGTGTGCAGGAGGGCAGGCTAGATCAGGAGGTCTCAAACTGGGGGTCAGGACCCCTCAGGGGGTTGCGAGGCTATTACCTGGGGGGGTCGCGAGCTGTCAGCCTCTACCCTAAACCCCGCTTTGCCTCCAGCATTTCTAATGGTGTTAAATATATAAACAAGTGTTTTGACTTGATAAGGGGGGTCGCACTCAGGGGCTCGCTGTGTGAAAGGAGTCACCGGTACAAAAGTCTGAGAACCACTGGGTTCAAAGGATCATGATGGTCCTTTCTGGCCTAGTTCACAGCGTCCAGGCCTAGTTCAGGATTGAGCGTGGGGGTCTAGTGGCCAGCACAGGGGACTGGCAGCCAGGATACCTGGGGTTCTCGATTCTGCGTGTGACCACAGGCAAGTCACATCCTCTCCTGGCAGCCAGGATTCCTGGGGCTCTCGATTCTGAGTGTGACCACAGGCAAGTCACGTCCTCTCGCTGTGCCTGGCTCTCACCGTGTAAAACACTTACCTCAAGTGGCAGGATGATTTGAATTCATATTAGGAAAGTGCTTGGAACTTTGCGGACAATCAAAGCGCTCTTGAGGTGCCGCCAGATTCTGTGCGATGCCCTTTACCAGAAATTCAGCAAATCAGTAGCATCAGACCCCAAAACCCACGCTGGGGAGAAGAGATTGCTGACTGTTAAGTGCGTGATAATACGCAAACCCCAGCCTAGGTACATATTTGCCTGCGAGAACAGAATGGTGCAGGTACATAACCTGCGTTATATTTATTTTAAAGACGTGAATAGTATTTACTCAACCCAGCAGCGTGGCTTCTCCAGCAGCCAGCAAATAACAGCCGGTCTTAACACCGAAACACACCAAAATATTTACCTGGCAGCAGAAATTGTTCTGATCTCTCAGCCAGGTAAGTTCCAAGGGCCTGGGCCCGAAGGGCAGCGCTGCCAGCTTTCGTGAGTCTCGCTGCATTTTGTTGTTTTCAGATCCCCAGCTCTTGGAGTCACGTGACTGCGTGAGAATCTCCGCTTTCTTTTTTTTTTTTTTTTTGTTAACCAAAGGTAATTGTCGAGCCCTCCGGGCTGCAGAGAAACGCTTGGAAACGTGGCCTGAGCACCCCAAAAGGAAGTGCAACAAATACAAAACCCAAAATTAATTAAAAAAAAAAAAAAACTCTTGATTTTTTTATTTTTATTTTTAAACCAGTCTCATAATCTTTGACCATTTGGAGTTGATCCTCTGGGGAAGCAAAGTGAGGGTGGAATGTAAATTAGCAGGATTGCAAACGAACATCAGAATGGCCCGAGTGGGTCAGACCAGTGGTCCGTCTAGCCCAGTATCCTGTCTTCCGACAGTGGCCAGTGCCAGCTGCTTCAGAGGGAATGAACAGAACAGGGCGGTCACCGAGTGATCCTTTCCCTGTCGTCCAGTCCCAGCTCCTGGCAGTCAGAGGTGTAGGGACGCCTAGAGCATGGGGCTGTGTCACTGACCATCGTGGCTAATAGCTATTGATGGACCTGTCCTCCATGAATTTATCTAGTTCTTTCTTGAACACAGTTATGCTTTTGGCCTTCACAACATCCTCTAGCAAGGAGTTCCACAGGTGACTGTGCATTGGGTGAAGGAGTTCTTTCTTATGTTTGCTTTAAACCGGCTGCTTATTCATTTCCTCAGGTGACCCCTGGTTCTTGTGTTCTCTGAAGGGGTAAATAGCACGTCCCTAGTCACTTTCTCCACACCAGCCATGATTTCATAGACCTCGATCATACCCCCCTGCCCCTTAGTCGTCTCTTTTCTAAGCACTGTTCAGCAGGGGTCAGAATTAGAGGGGTCAGGTTGGATTTACACTCCTATGGGTGAGGGGCCAGCACATTAGGTACCAGTTATTTCCCACGGGGACAGATTTTACCCTCAGGGCCCCTTGATTTGGATTGATTTGGACCAAAGGAAAACCAGACACCGAAAAATGAGCATAGGGTCACCAGACTGGTGCAAGATGGGAGACGTAGCCTGAGCAGGGAGCCTGGCCTGGGGGTGAATTAGAACTCTCATTGTGCATCCTGGTGACATTTCAGAAGTGAGAGAGTTTTATTTTCAAATTGTTTTACTGAAAACGTGAACATTTCCCTGAAACATTTTGATGAAAACAAAACAATTTGTGTGTGTGTGTTTTGTCTCAATTTTCCATGGAAAAAAGAACATTTTCCAACTAGTTTTAATGGTACAGCCAGACAGGACCACTATGATCATTTGGTCTAGTCCAACCCCCTGTATAACACAGGTGTTGGTACTTATATGCCAGATCTTTGATTTTGTTAATTCTACTAAACCCTTAGCTTCAATGAATCCTGTAGCAAGGAGTTTCAAAGGCTAATTATACCTGGTATGAAAAAGTATTTCCTATGGATGAATGGAGAAATACAACCAGAATAGCAGTTTTTTTTAAGCAAGGGAGCAATATTTTATTTAACTCTTTGCCTTTTACCTGTCTCTAAAGAAGTTATAAAATATAAACACAGGTGTGATTTTAAATATATATATAATATAAGTACAACTGCAAGTGTGTAGACTGTCCCTGATTTTCAATGTTATTCTAAGAAATGAAATTATCAAGTTAAAAAATAACCAATAGATTTTTCCAATCTACATTTTTCTTTAAAGGCGAATAAATAAATGGATTTGGAAAGCATTATTAAGTACAATTAAAAGGATTATGTGATGAGTGTGATCATATTAGAATTGTAATATCTAGTTCTGATGCAGTGCATTCTATCTGTAGATCTCCAGGCTGTTAAAAAAACACAACAAAAAACGTTTATTTTCCCAATAAAAATGGCTTTTAGACCAGAATGAACATTTGAATGGAGAATTTTCATTTAGGCCAAAATTTTCTAGTGGTGTGTTTTTTTGTTTTTGGTTTTGGTTTTTTTCATAGATTCCGCGGCTAGCAGGGACCGTTGTGATCATCTAGTCTGACCCTTAAAACACAGGCCCAAGAACTTCCTCAAGATAATTCCCAGAGCAGATCTTTTAGAAAAACATCCCAGCTTGATTTAAAAAGTGTCAAGTGATGGAGCATCCACCACGACCCTTGGGTAAATTGTTCCAATGATTAATTACTGTCGCTGTTAAAAATGTGCCTTATTTCCAGTCGGAATTTCTCTACTTCATCTTCCAGCCACTGGATCCCGTTATACCTCTCTCTGCTAGATTAAATATTTGTCCCTCATGTAGATACTTATAGACTGTAATCAAATCACCCCTTAACCTTCTCTTTAAATAATTGGTTGAGTTTGTTTTATTTGTTTTTGTCAAAAAAAAACAAACCCAAATCCTGAACATCTTTTAGCAAATATTGTCAGTTTGGGGTTCAAATGTTTGGGTTTTTTTTTTATTTTTTTGAAACCCAAATATTTTTATCTAAAACATTTTTCAAATTAGCTTGTTTCAGGATGAAAAAAAATCCAGAAAAATTTGGCAGAGATTACAAAAGAAAGAACATACCCAGCATTTTACAAAGGTGTTAAGGTGTCACTAGCCCCAGCTGTCCCCCGCTAATGCTGCCACGCAGTGACCAAACCAAAGTGTCTGTGGTAAAAAGAAATGCCTCGTGTTTGTGTTCTTTGTACCCTGGGGAGAGCAGAGTGGAGTAAATGGGATGTGTGTTGTGAGCAGCTCCGCTGGGGTTTCTATTCTCAACCTTTGCAATCAGGCACCATTAGCTACGTATCCCATGCCAGTTCTGAAGGCTCCCTCAGAGGCGGATGCAGCTCTGGCCTAGCCCACTCCAAAATCCCACCCACACCTGCAAGCAGGTAAGTTTGGGGAATTAATGGTGAAGGCTAGAGACTTGGGTTCAGTTCCTGCCTCTGCTGCTCCGCGTGTGACCTTGAACAAGTATTTCTGCCCTCAGATCCCTAGCTGTGAAATGGGACACATCAGGCCGCCTTAGAACTGGGAAAAGCTGGTTTTGACTCAAACTTTTTTCGGTGGAAAAATGGAGATTTGGATTGTGCAAAATTTTCTGTGAACTCGTGTTGAATTTGTGGAATGATCTCAGTTTGGGAAAATAACCCCCGCCCCCCCAAATGAAGCTACCACGACTTGCTAAACATGAGGCTTCTGTTGTTGGCCTTGGGCTGACAGTGTGCAGTAGTGTTGGGGCTCATGGCCAGGCCTTGGCCTCTGAGACCATCTTGCCCAAGTCCGGGGAGGTTGTAATGGGCCTCTGGAGCGGATTTATTCTCCAACTCGGGATCTGCAGAGCCATAGTCAGCGTGGGAGGTGACGGGGCTGCTGGCGCAGGTCTTGTGGAGCGCTGAGATTGGGCTATGCGGCTGCTCCAGGTCCCGCTGCTTGGCTTGCCGCTTCATCTTGTAGCGGTGGTTCTGGAACCAGATCTTCACCTGGTTGGGGGTCAGGTGGGTGACCTTGGCCAGATGCTCCCGCTCAGGAGCAGTCAGGTATTTCTGGAGCTCAAACCTCTTCTCCAGCTCGTAAACCTGAGCCTGAGAGAACAGTACCCTCCTCTTCCGCCTGGACGTGTTCTGGAGAAAAAGGGTAGATTTGGCCACCTCCCCGATATATCCCAGGCAACCAGTGCTGGGCATATTAAATCCAGACGGTCTCATGTACCTAGAGACTGGGAAAGGAACGAGAAAGTTGGGGTCACTTTGGCGCCGAGCCTGTCAATGGGCCCCTGCTCTCAGGCAGATCCCCAGTGAAATCGACGTCCTCCCTATAGAATTAGGTTGGACTGGATGGGGCAATGTGTGTCATCAAGTCTGCTCTCCTGGGTTCCATCCGTGTGGATCCGGAGCGAGGATTGGGCCCTTGGGTTTTAAATGTTCATGTAAAAACAGCTGGTGGCAACATCACTTTCAAATATTAATCAGAATTATTTAGCATAATAATTAACTGCTCCCAGTAGCTACGGAGCAAGGACAATGAGAAACATCCCGCCATTGGTTTCAATCAGGGCTTAATTTGTGCCGAGCCCCAGCACCTCTAAGCTCGGCAGTTCATCGCGCCGGCACCTCTGGGCTTGGTGCGTCAATTACAAAAGTAAAAAAATTGCTTGAGCCCCGGCACCTCTTTCATTAGAAATTAAGCACTGATTTCAATCAGGGCCGGCTCCAGGCACCAGCTTAACAAGCAGGTGCTTAGGGCGGCCAAGGGAGGCGGCACCTGCGGCAATTCGGGGGCGGCAGGTCCCTCACTCCCTCTAGGAGCGAAGGACCTGCCGCTGAACTGCCGCCACCGATCCTGGCTTTTTTTTTTTTTTTTTTTTTTTTTCAATTGCCGCCGCCGATCGCGATCGCGGCTTTTTATTTATTTATTTATTTATTTATTGCTTGGGGCGGCAGAAATGCTGGAGCCGGCCCTGATTTCAATGGAGGTTTCTACTTAAAAATCCACCGCCCAAGCAGTACTTGGCAATTGCATAGGGTAACGCTTTTTATCCCAAGATCTCAGAGCACTTTACAAAGGTGGCTCGGTGCCATTAGCCCCATTTTACAGAGGGGGAAACGGAGGCAAGGAGCGGCAAGCAGGGGATAAGTAGCATTAACTCATGAAGTGAAACTAGCTGATGCATCCGAAGAAGTGAGGTTTTTACTCACGAAAGCTTATGCCCAAATAAATCTGTTAGTCTTTAAGGTGCCACCAGACTCCTTGTTGTTTTAGCTGACATGGTTACTTTCAATCTTGGGATTTTTAAAGTCGAAAAGAACTGCTGGTATCACTAGTCTAAACAGTCTGAATTTTAAAAAAAAAAGCTTTGATGGTAACATTTAAAATATTAGGGTTTTACGTTTTTGTTTTTTAATAATTATTTTAAATCTGTGGAGTAGAAAGGATTTTAGAGCACTCAGAAAAACCAGCTGTTGAACAGCAAAGCTAGTTTAAACCTTAAACTATAGAAGGGTCTCTGCAACAACTTTGGTATCATTAGGGTTTTATTTTAAAGCAAAACATGTGCCCGCCATGCAAATAGATTCAATGTTACGCTGGCATATGTAACTGTGAGAGAGGTGACTGGAAACGTAATTATAGGGTTGCATTTGGGGGAAGTAAGGAAATACACAAGCAAACGTGCTGAGTTATTATTTGACACAGTTTGTTCTCTTGGAGATTACAATGGATTCATGATAGAGTCCCAGGTCAGAAGAGGCTACTGCAATCATCCAGTCTGACTTCTTGTTTTACACGGGCCAGAGATAAATAATAAATAATTCCCCCAAATAATTCCTGTTTGAACGGAGCGTATCTGATGCTCTCCATCCAGTTTCCTCGGCCCACCACCAGAAGGAATGCTCTGAACTGCCTGGCAATTATTTCCAGGTAGCCAATTCGATTCCCTTTTTGAATGTTCCAGATCTGACAAGGAGATCTTAAGTATCGGTTTTAAATATAGAGCCATGATGGGTTTCTATTAGGAGGGGGGGAATGAGTAACTGATTGTTCTTAGATAAACAGCAATAGGTATTAGCTATTAGGTAAACTCTGAGTTGCTTAGCCAGTGTCAAGGAGATTGGGGGCAGATTCCCAGCCCCATTGCACCATTGACTGTGATTTACACCAGTTGAGGATCTGACAGTCACCCTTGTTGGTTTCATGGATGTAAAATAGGACTTTGTTCTGTTGATCTCTTTGAAGTTTGCTCCAGAGTCACACTGCTATGAAGGAGATCGGAATCTGACCCAAATATTAATTTCTGAGCCTGAATCAGCAAGAGACAGAGGCAAACACATACACCAAAATATCTCACCAGTGCCCTAGGAAATCTGCAACAGTCAGCTAGGGAATAACTTGGTCACTTTCCTGTTTAGAACAGCAGCTAGATTATAAACCACAGGGGATAAATTAACCTTGATACGTGCCTTTTAAGCAACAGGATTTTAAAAGCATGAGAATCCAAACTGTGCATCAGCTGATCTTAAATTGTGGCTTCTTTTTTGAAGGGAACACATAATTCTATGGCATGTGTTCTACAGGTCAGACTACATGATCACAAAGGTCCCTTCTGGCCTTGGAATCTATGAATTATATAAATCCTAGTGATGTACTTAGCAGCGCAGCATGTGATCAGAATCAGTTTCCTGGGGATCAGATAAATGGGGAAACACTCGGACAGGAAAAATTCAAAATATTCTAGCTGGGTGGAGTACAAGCTCTTAGCTGATGCTGCTTTCTTTATTTCTCAACATCAGTTTCCCTTAGAATATCAATTTAATAATAATTTACAGGTTGTATTAATTGTGTTTTTATATTTGATTGCTACATATTCCTGGGGGTTTGCTTTATATGTATATGTTAACATGCCACTTTAATAATAATAATAATAATGATTAATAATAAAACCTAGCTCTTGTATAGATTCATAGATTCCAAGGCCAGAATGAACCACTGTGATCTAGTCTGATCTCAGGCCAGAGAACTTCCCCAAAATGATTCCCAGAGCGGATCTTTTAGACAAACATCCCATCTTGATTTTAAAATTGTCAGTGACGGAGAATCTGCCACGACCCTTGGTCAGTTGTTCCAATGGTTAATTACTCTCCTCGTTAAAATTAATATAGCGCTTTTCATCAGTAGATTTCTGCTAATTAAAATGCTAATGTTTGAGCTAGTTTTCCTCTTGAAAGAGGACTTGTTAAAATCTCTTGTCTTCAAATAACCAAGTGAGATCTTCAGTTTTATAATGTAATGTTAATGTGCATATATTAATTTCCATTAAGATTTTGCAGAAACTCGGTAACATAATTAAACGTTCCTTTAAATTATACACAAATCAGCGATCAAAGTGGATTGAATTGGAGAAATCTCACTTAACAGCTGATTGTTTGGAGTTTTCTTTTTAAAAAACTACTGGGATGAAGTCATTTGCAGTCTAACCATTAGAGAAGGGTCTTTGGAATTTTAGATACAATCCTGCAAACTATCCAGTACCCAACATAACACTTACTGCTCAGTAAATCTATTAACGCCAATGTCCAGTCCTCCAACTGCTGTAAATCAAAGTCAAGGCAGCTGTGTTGATTTACGCTCGCCAAGAAGCTTGATTCTCTGCTCATACTGGTGTAGATCATGAGGAACTCCATTTAAACCTTTGGTGTAAATGAGTGGCTTATTGGCTTCAGTGGGGCAACTCCTGTTAGTAGCTAGCCTGACCGTATAGGGCTGAAGTTTGTTTGTTTATTGGGGTAGCGGCACAACTGGGGTGTTCTTAAAAATTGGAGGGCCAAATCCTGACACCCCTACTCAGGGCAAAACTCCCATTGACCTGAAGGGGCATTTAGCTAAATTTAGTCAATCCGGGGTCTTTCTTCATTCGTATTTTTCACATGCCGCTTGAGGATTTACAATTAGGTGTATTTAAGATATCGCTGTCTCTTTAGCTATCTCTCTATCCATCCCCATACACTCCATCTGTCCTAACGCACACACACTATCCAATCTACCTATTCCCATATAATCTATCTATCTATCTAATCTGAATTATAAAATCAATGTGTGTTTTTCAGAGGCAGGTGAATCAAAAGTCCTTTTTTTTTTTTTTTTTTTTTAAACCAGAGGCATTTACCTTGCCTTCTAGATCAAGCAAAATCAGTGCTACAATGGGGCTATTGATTTAAATTGCATGATGTGGCCCCGTAACAAGGGTTCAGTGCGGATTAAGGCTAACAAATAAAACAGTTCTGCGCTCCAGAACCAAATTGTGTTCACCTCAACTCCGATGAGTGGCTCCATTGAAGCCAACTCTCTGGGGAAGGTGAGCTGATATTGATCTGGTATTTCTAATGGGCCACGGGCTGTAGCATCTATAATCTGTGTTTCTTTCACTTACTTGGTGGGTACGGTCCGTCCTGCGTCTGCCCGTACCAATCTCCATTGGTGACCCCATTGCGGTAATTGTCCTGGTGGTAGGCTGGTAGGTCAGCAGGGCCTGGGAACGTCCCAGCGCAGTAACCTCGCATGGAGCTTTGAGAAACGCAGTGAGTGACGGAGAAACCAGAAGAACCCAGCGCAGGCTGAAGACAAGGCTGGTGAGTGACCTGCATGAACTGCCCGAACCCTTCCATGCATGAGGTTTCCATGGCTAAAAAAACCTCTTCGGCTCCTCTGTGGAACTTGGCTTGGTAACTGAGTTAAACTGGCTGGTCCCCAGAGCTCATGTGAAACCTGCCGGTCCTGAGACCTCAGAGGTGACTTTTTCTTTCTTTTCTTTTTTTTTGCTTTGGTGACTGTCATAAACCCCAGACTTTTGCTGGAGGTTTCAGGGTAAACCCAGCTTCTCAGCTTTCATCTTATGCACACACCTTATCAGGGCTTATGGGCAGCAGACGCCACAAGGAGAGGAGGGAAAGGGAGGAGGAGCCTTCCTCTTCAGAGCCTCAAACAATAGGGGTGAATATGCCACAAGCCTAAGTTAATTGCAACTCTGATCCGTTTAAAACTATGTGCAAGGCAGTGGGTAGGGGAGTGCTGAAAAGCAAGGCTCAAGGCAAGAGGAATCAGAGAAATCCACATTTAGGATCCTTGCGCCAGATCCTCAGCCAGTATAAATTGTCGTAACTCCATGGAAGTGAAGTTAGTGGTGCTGGGGATCCGGCTCATTGATTGCAATAGAGGGACCCCAGTTTGCACCAGCTGGGGATCTGGTCCCATTAGGGTGACTAGATGTCCTAATTTTTATAGGGACAGTCCCGATATTCGAGGCTTTTTCTTTTACAGGCGCCTCTCAACCCCCACTCCCTGTCCTGATTTCTTCACACTTGCTATCTGGTCACGCTAAGCCCCATTGATTTAGGCCTGCTGGGGATCTGGCCCCATTGACAGAAAACGTGAGAAGGGAAAGATCATGTAATCAATGCACTCCCTCTTTGATGAGAAGTGGGAGTATGGAGATCACTTGTTCAGCGCAGAGGCATTTGTCTCTGCATTTGTCTCCTTGAAAATGCTGCACCTTCGGGCTGGTCTACACTGAAAACTTGCGTCAGCCTAGCTATGTTGCTCAGGGGTGTGGAAAACCCAGGAGAGCCGGAGCTATGCCAGCCCAACTCCTGGGAGCCAGCGCAGTTCTTCTGTCGACCTAGCTACTGCCTCTCTGGGAGGTGGATTAACGCCCATCACTGTAGCGAGGGTCTACACTGAAGTGCTACAGCAGCGCAGCTGTAGTGGTTTAATTGTAGACAAGGCCTTAGATGGGTTTTGTGATTTTTTTTTTTCTCAGTATAAGGTAAAAATAATAAAAAAAGGGATTAAAGGTTGGCTAAGTTTCCACAGAAAGGGAAGACTTTAATTTTCCACAACTCAGGACTGAATCGGTCTTGTACACTCTGTGCATAAGAGAGCTTGTGGGTGTGAATCTGTTTTGTGATGTGTGTGCGTGAGACAGACCGTGTGTGAATCTGTTTTGTAGTGCATGCAATGGTAAAGTGTGAGTCTGTGTGTGTCTGTCTATTTTGTAGGGTATATGTACCTATGGAGTGTGTGTGCGTTTGTGTGTGAATTGTACCAGAAGCCTCATGCAAAATGTGGGTCAATTAATAACATGTGAAAATAGACACTCTTTGGAGAGTCACGGAGTAAATGATTGAAGTGAGAACACTTTTTCCCTGGATGTGGATGAAACACCCCGTGATCGTCCTTTGACATACACCATAAAAAGTAGCTGTGAACGATAACAAAAGATTGACCAGGTGACTTGTTTGGTAACATCATCCCTTGGGTTGCACCCCGCTCTGGGATGATGTCATTGCATGGGAAGACAATCCTAAATTCTTGTTTGATCTCATCAGAGTGGTCTTAGGGGGCGGTTCCCCTCCCCGATGGGGTTTGTATTTTTAACAATATGCAAATGGCAGTATTAATTAGTAGTTATAGACCTTTCATTTGCTAAAGAAGCCTGTGTTGGATGGGTGTTCAGGTTATCAGGGCTCAGATGATGCAACTGATCACAACTGTTTGTGCACTGTTGTTGTTTGTTGCAATCTTGCTAGGACAAAAACTCTGCTTGTGTATTTAGGCCCTGGCTCAGGACAGCACTTTAGCACTTGCTTAAAGTCAAGCTTTTGCTTAACGGGGATGCTAATCGGATTCACACACTACTTTGTCACTAGATTTAGCAACTTTTTGGTTTGCCTAGCGAGAAAATAAGTGTCAAACAAAGTGACCAGTGACAAATCTAGCGACTTTCACTGCCAATCAGAGTGACATTCAGAGAAAAGTCACCAATATGTATCGTCACAAAATCATTCACAAGCAGCTCAATAGTGTTAATAAAATCCATTCCATGCTCTTCTTACTACTTTCTTTTGCACACCAAGTCCATGTCATTACGTCTCAATTGAGCATGTCCTCGGAAGGAATCGCATTCCAGGGCTTCTTGGTCTGAGATCACTATAATCTGCTGGCGAGGAAAAGAAGTTTGTGGAGACTAATTAAATACTTTGCTAAAACCAGGTGCACTTTGGAGAGAGCAGCACATTAGCCAAATGTTCTTTCTCGCCCCTCCATAGTAGGTAGCGCAGCCTGTGATGCAGGGAAAGCTGGCTAATGAAGTGGGCAGGGTGGGGGAGGCAGGTTAGCCAGCGAGGAGAGCTGCTCAGATGGAAGGTGGGGTGGGATGAGACAGGGCCATGTACCCCAGTGGGGCAGGGGGCACCGTGCCTCCAGCGGAGGAAGCCCTTACTACAGGATCAAAGGTGGAGCTAGCTTGATCTTCGGCACCCCTTTACTCCTTCCCCTGGCTTGGCCTGGGGTTAGCTGCCCAGCTGCTTTCAGAAATCAAACCCTGGAAGCGGGGGAAAGGGGTCCGGCTAGCAGATTTTTGTTTTTAAATCTACTTTCTTGGCTCCTTGCAGTGCCAAGCTCAGGTCAGCGATTGTCCTCTTCCCCAGGCTCTGGGCCCTCCCTTTCACTAACCTGGTGGCTCAAATCCAGGCCGGCAATCTTGCTCATTGTAAGTATTTGTATGAGCTTTTGAGTTACCAGATATCTAGAGAGGTGGCGAATTGGATAAGGGAATTGTTCTTTGCTTTCTGAGATTTCATGAGATTGGCTTAAAATCATGAGATTATTTTAAAAATAGTAATAAATATTGGGCTCTACTTCATCTTCTGCTTTCTCCCCTTTTTGCTCACAGGGTGGTCAAGTTTCCAAGCTTTTTTCTGCTACATTGAGAGCTAGAAACTTTTATTATTATTATTAGTCACGATCACAGATTCTCCTGACTCCAGAAGGTGGGGCTTTCCACAGAACACCTGCTATCCCGAGCCTCATGACCAAAGCGTAAGAGTTGGCAATGCTGATGTAGGATGGTGTAATTTACACCTCCCTACAACGGCAACTGCAAAATAAAAAGGGGACTTGACTGTTTCTTCTGGTTAATATTTGCCCAGCGCTTTGAGGATTCAGAAGGGGCCACGTGGCCATGGAGTGTTATATCAGGTTGAGTTTAAAGGGGGAGGAAATTAATTATTCTCCACAGTTCCACTAGGAGGGGGTAGAATCTCCGGGTTGTTTTATGGTCACTGTTCCAGGTCATTGCAGAAGATGAGGCTATTCCGTTCTGGGGCTTGACATCCTCCTAATCGATTCAGCAACCCAGGGCATCCCATAGTGCAAACAGGGCCCTGTGAAAATTCCCACCGGAGCCGTACATTCAAATCTTTGTTTGATCTCATGAGGCCGTGCATAAAGGCTGCTCTGATTTAGCATAGGACATGGCTAGTCAGATTCCCCCAAGCCCCCTCTCCGCCTGGAGTTGGAAGCTAATCTTGTGACCCCAGGGGCTCGGACGCCACCCATCTCCTGTTCTGTGTCTGCGGGGTGGGTGATATTTGCGTGGCCTGCTCAAAGACTAATGAGATGGCGTCCGTGGGCTTTGGGAATGTGAAACCCATCACCCTCCCCACCGACCCTGGTGCCGGGACTGCAATGTCCCTCTCCAGGAGGAACCTTGCTCCGGATGTAGGACTGTAGCCCCAGTTTCTCTGCAGCATTGGGGCCATGGGGTTCCCTGTCCTCCTTGCTAAAGTCTTCCGTAGGGTGTGGGCTTGCTTGACTGGCTCCACCAGCCTTGTCCCCAAATCTTGCTTCGTGTTACTGCCCACCAGATTGCAGGCCCTGGCAACGGGGAGTTCTCTGCGGCAGAGAGGAAGGGTGGCCTAATGGTTTGGGTGATCACCTGGGACTAGGGGTGAATCCCCTGCTCTGCCACAGCCTCCCTGTGTGACTGTGGGTAAGTTTCTTAGCCCAGATCCTCAAAAGTATTTAAGTGCCTGACTCCCATGGGCTATATAAGTACCCTCTGACAGGAATGGCATTGGCGCTAGTGTCTGTTGAGCTGTATCTGCCCATGGAGCATTTGTAGAGCACCCAAAAGCATGCTGGGAGCTCAAACTTGGTCCCTACCCCAGACAACCTACAATCAAATTGAAGATGCGACGCAGAGAGAAGGCTTGTCTTGTGGTTAAGGCACTGGGCTGGGACTCTGGTGATTGAGGTTCAATCAGAGGCTCTGCCATGAACTTGGCATGCCTGAGTGGGGACTAATCTCAGTTGTTGGGTTTAGCAGGCAGGTGGTGTTGGTGGCCTGATACGCAGGAGGTCAGACCAGCTGATCTGGCGGTTCCTTCCGGCCTTGTGACAAAGATGGCTTTATGTTACATTTCCATCTGCCTTGATCCTGCGGCCAATAACATGGAGCAGCCTAAGGGCTGTTCTCAAATCCACTGGCTTGTAATGGCCAGCTAGGGCTCATCCTAGTCCCCTTGATACGCCTTCTCCCCCCGAATGAAGGTAGAAGGAGGGGGTGGGAGAGAGAGTTGTGCATTCTCTAGCCAGCTGAGGATTCCTTGGCCCTCAGTGGACAGGGGGGTTTGTGGGGTCAAGGCAGGACAGTCCAGCCAAATGCAGGACTGGGTGGAGGTATGTGTGTGCCCAGCTGTACCCAGGCCCTGGCCCGAGAATTCTGCTTTTGCACAAGTCTGACTTTGATAGCCGTGTGGGGAAAGAGCAGGTGGTGTGGGGAATTCATTTACGAAACCTTGAGTTTAAGGATCTGTAAGTTCTGGAAAGCTTTTTCTCCCTTTCAAAGAAATGCCCTAGCCTCTGGATTGTATCGGCTCCTCTCTACAACGCTTTCGTTATGGGATTGGCCCTCTAGCCATACGTTCAGGGCAAAGTCCCAGCTCTGGGGAGGGGAGAGGAGAAACTTCTTTCCTAAACTAATTGCGCGTTATTAAAATGATTCTTCTGGAAACACCAACGAATCTCTCCGCCGCCCCTTTGTTGATTACACCTGTCAGCATCAAGTGACAAGGAGAGCCTGGGGCGAGACCACTGCCCCGAAGGAGAAAGGGGGAGCCTTATGTGTCATTGCCAGACCGCTGCAATCAATTCTATACCCGTTCCCCACGAAACACAACCCTAGTGGTATCGAACCCAGTTTTGGGGGGGAGGCGGGAACAGCTAAGGGGGCTAGATTTACTGTGCGGAGGAACAAAGGGGCTGTAAACAGTCTCCTCCCCTCCTTTGCTTCCTGACAATGGACTCGTCGGAACGTTGGTGTTAAAACGGGCTGCGTCGCAGTGTTCTAAATTAGAACGCCCGAGGTTTCAGCGTTCCAGGCTAGCCTCCCCCCTTGCGCAAACGCTGCTGTCCCGGGCTCCTGCGGAAGCAGTTGTCATGGCTGTCCAAGTCCAGGTGGTTTATTGGTAAGCTGGGGTGGGGAGTAGCTGGCGGTGTTGTTGCATGCGTGGCCACAGCACCCGGCGCCGTGGGAGCGGGCCAGTCCGGGCCTATCAGCCCCTTGGGAGAGCAAGGAAACATGCTTGCGTTGCTGTTCATTGCCAGGGGCCGCTTACCAGGCCAGGAGGAAAGAGTAACATCCCCCCCCCCCTTTTCTTCTCTTGCTGTCATCAACTAAATGATGGGCCTCTCTGGCAGAGCAGCGTGGAATCAACTCTCTTGCTGGTGTTAGATGCCTTAAAGTGGGGGCGGGGGGGGGGGGAGGCAAGGCTCAAATGATAAGAGTGGCCTCGCCCGGACAACCATCGAGGCAGGACAAATGATGCGGCTCTGGGGGACGTGTGGATGGAAATTGCGTAAAACGTTCGGCCGCTGTAGGGTGACCTGATGTCCTGCTTTTGGGGTCCCATTCTTATATAGGCTCCTATTACCCCCCCACCCCCGTCCCGATTTTTCACACTTGCTGTCCGGTCACTCTAGGCCGCTGTAAGTTTTGTTGGCTGGTTGCCTTCTCTAAAGCTCGTCTCTCTTGCCAACAGAAGTTGGTCCCATAAAATGTATTACCTGCCCCACCTTGACTTTCTGACAGAGCAGAGAGCTGTGTCGTTTTTTGCCTGGAGTGACACAGATGCCCACAATCCGCCAGCCCTGCGTTGACCTGGGGTGGGGTATTTTAGAGGATGCTCCACAGGCTGGGGCGGGGAACATGCTGCTCTAGCAAAGTATCCATTAAAAGCAGCGAGACCGGATAACTCTTATTTCTCTTGCCCCAGTTGCTTAGTGGTCCTGACCCAAAGCCCACTGAAGTCAGTGGGAGGTTCTCCGTTGATTTCAGGGCCTTCAGGTAAAGCCTTGTAGGTTACTGGCCAGAAGACCACAGGACAAACTGTGGGGAATGACCCTGTGCTGCCCTCTCAGGACTGGTCTGGCTGGATGCCGGTTTCACGCCCTCTTGAACAGTTGACTGGGTTGGAGGGTATCTGGGCTGATACCTTGGCTGTTTGTGGCTTAAATTGAGAGCTTTTTAAGAAACCTGCACGGGTGTTGTAGGGGATTAAGCTCCTTCTATCCCACAGGGTGAATGAAGCTGCTTACAGCCTAGCACGCACTGGCTGAATGGTAGGTGGACTAATGCCACCTCTGTGCAGTCAGGTGAGTCCTCGTTTATATTTGGCACTTCTGCCGCAAAGCGCCAGCTAACCTCTGCCCACGTTCAGTCAGCCAGAGCTTGACCTGGGTATTGCCACCCCGGAATAGACCGGCATTTCTCTTGCTTAGTGCAAGACACCTTAATCCTGACCTGCTGCAGCCTTTGCTAAGCCAATCCTCGGCCAGGGTGCCTCTGTGCTGATCAGCAGCCCCTCCTTCTACAAGAGTAACCATGGCCTCCCCTATACACAACTCTCATGTCCATCAAGCATGACCCACAGCCCTCCCTGTGCCTATAGGTCCGGCCTCCCCAGGCACGGCTCCCCAACACCTCCTTCTACTCTGACCTGAACTGCCTCACTTTTTGTTCCATAGACTTAAACGTTCTAACTCTCCTCTTGCTGCTTCACCTGTCTTCCAGAACGAGCGTAGTCGTGGTAGCTCTGTATCCTCTGGTTATCTCGGTGTAACGAAATCTCCAGAGCGATACTAAGTCTTGTGTGCTGTGGGAGTGGAGGAGTTATTCCATGTCCATGGGGCAGCAGTGAGAAGTGCTGAAGCTGGGGTGGAGTTTAGGGGGGGGAAAAGGGGGTGGGAATCCCACCTCCTTGCCAATAAAATGGTTTTATCCTGCACAGTTAGTTGCTGTGACTCTAGGGTTTAGCCGACTCTGTAACGGTATTACAGAACAGCATTCAGCGTCTTCTAAGAGGTTTCTGTTCCTGGCAAAAAGCACCCTTCTCCTCTGCATTCCCATGCCTACTAGAATGACTTCTGGAAGCGCTCTCCTCTGCTGCCTGTGCATCTAAAATAGACACAGGAAGGGCTGGTATGACTGCTCTCTTTCTCAGCAGCCAGTTGCTCTCTTGCATCTCTGATAGAGGGTGGTTAGGGGGCCAGTTTGTCCCAGCACCAGCAGGTGTGAGTGCAAAGTTCATACGCGCCCTATTCCAAATAATAGCCGTTAGCGTGGGCGGATAAAGTCAGCGGTTGACTGTTTCTTGACACGATCTAAATGCAATGAAAGTAACCACATGGCAAGAAGGCTCAACTTCAGTCTTAAGTTTCTAATGAAAACAACTAGCAACAATCAGCATCTTTAGTGGGGTTTTACCCTTCCAGTGATTTGTAACTTTATCGTTTCTGTGGACCAACATCGATACTCAAAACCCAGCGAGATGCCCTTAAAAAGGGGGTCATGTTGCTATCTAGTGTCTTGTCCCACAGAGAAGACAACGGGCTACTACTTCTGGAGGCAGCATGGCCTTGTGGAAGAGCACTGGACGGGGTTTCGGGATTCCCAGCTCTGCCACGAACTTGCTTGGGTGACCTTGGACAAGTTCCTTTCCCTTCCGTAAAATGGAGCTACATGCTGCTCCTTTGCAAGGCACTTTGAGATTGGCTGATGGAAAGCACTATAGAAGAGCTAGGTGGTGATGGTATTTTGCAGCCTAGTGTAGTTCCCCTTCGTCTCAAATAGCAGGAGACCAGGTGGGATCTTCAAGGAAGCTCAGCTCCTGTTTGAATTTCAGCCTTTGTCCCTTCTTTGGTTAGAGTCTAGATGCTGAAATAACTCTTCTTTGTCTCCCTACAGCGGGGCCTGAGGCTACCGTCCCAAGGTAAGCGACCAGATTCCTCAGTTCAGTTCCAGTTATAACTCTGGCGGTGGTGGGTGAACTGGACTGATGTGCTCTAGGACCCCATTCCTGTTCCCAGCACTTGGTCCAAGTCACCGCCATTTGCAAAGAGAGGAAGTACTCCTCCAGAGAAAGTTGGGCTGTAGCACGTCATTGGATCTGTTCCTGGAGCATCCCCAACCCTTTTGCCCCAGCCTGACCCAGCGAGCTTTTCCTCCCCCTTCGGTCCCCAGTTGGCTGCCTGGGCTGTCTGAACCTGTGCATGAGGAGGTATAAATGGAGTTAGAAAACTGGTGCGAAGGGAAGCAGGCAGTTGGACTAGAAAGGGCTCCTGTACCCACAGCAGGCCATGTGGCCTGGCGGGTGGGGCTTGGCTCGCTAGCTGGCATTGTTGCCAGCTGTTTTTAGGTGTGTGAAGTAACAGCGGAGCCAAGATTCAGCAGGGGCGAGTCCTGACGAAGACCTATCAGGCATTAATTCCGGGTTCTGCCTTTCCTCTCTCTCCTTTCTAGTATCAACAGCTCAAGAAGGAACTTGAAAAACAGTTCCCGGGCAAGCTGGAGATCGTGAGTATCCTGGGATTGTCCAGTCTATCCAGAGCACTTCGCTTCTGTGTCTGACTCCCAGTCAGTGAATATGCACAGCCAAGGACTAGCCATGTCCTTTCAAGCTCTGGTTCTGTACTCTCAAAACTCCTGTTGCCTTCAGTGGGAATCTGCGATGCAGGACTCTCTAAATAAGTCCCTCCTCATCTGGTGGGACCTGACTGAGAACTGTCAGACTAAAAGCATGTCATGTCCAGCATAAATCTGGAACATAGTTGTCAGATCCATGGTTCGTCTAGTCTAGTCTCTTGTCTCTGAAAGTGGCCAGTGCCACGTGCTTCAGGGGAAGCTGTTAAACCTCTCAGATGGGCAAACGGGCACAGACCTAACCATGGGGAAAGCTTTGACCTGATCCTGGGCTACTGCTGGTTGGCTTACAAAGCGTGCCCCGTGTGGTAGAGGTAAGGGAAGCCTTGATCAAGAAATCATGGAGAGTGGCGTTAAGGTGGAAGGAGGACAGTCCTTGCAGTTCTGCAGGACTGAAGCTGTTTGGACAATCTAGTATCATGTCCTGGTTTCCTTGTGCTCCTCAATCTAGATGTACTCTTATTCTAGATCATAAGCAGTTTGGGATAGGGATTCTTTGATACGTTTGTACAGCACCTGGCACAATGGGATCCTGGCTTCTAGAATACAAATTAACTTAATAGATTCCAAGGCCAGAGAAGGGCCCATTATGATCATCTAGTCTGACCTCCTGTATGACCCCAGGCCAGAGAATCCCACCCTATCATTTCTGCATCAAGTTCATAACATCTGTTTGCAGATGTATTCTCTCTGGTGAGAACTGTAGGGAGCACTCCTATTGGTCTAACTAGGAACTAACATGAAGGGGAGAGCTTGCTGCTTAAAATAACCCAGACCCCCTTGGGGCTCGTCATTCTCAAGGTGACTGACACCTCTTCTCTGCTTAGAGTGGCGAAGGGACCCCTCAGGTCACAGGATGGTTTGAAGTGACAATCGCAGGCAAACTGGTGCATTCAAAAATGGTGAGTGGTCTCTTCCTCCCCCCTCATCTAGTTCCTAACCGAACTGCTCAGCTGATTGTCACCAAGGCGGGTGATATACATGAGACAGGAAGACTCCATAGAGATGTGTTGTGAGCACAAGGCTGGGAGCCTTGTCTGGGCTCTGACATCTGTAGTCAGAGTCTGGTATCGAAGCTGGAGCAGTGGTCCTGTCTACAGCTGTACCAGCCTGTACAATGATCCCCTTAGAATCTGCATGCTGAACGGGGATCAGTTTGGTGCGGCCTTCTAAGGAGCAGTCACTGTGAGTCAGTAGGTTGGTACTCTTCCTTCGGTGCTGCTGGAAATGAGACCTAAAACACACACCAGCCACTGACTCCTACTAGCCCACTCACTGGGCATGCAAGTGTTAACCCGCTGCCCTGTTCATCTTGCAATACAAGTAACTTATCTTGACTCCCTAAACTTCCTCTGCAGTTGCAGTAGGATATAGGCTGTGGTTTTTGTTTTTTGTTTTTTCTCTCTTCTTCCCTGCCCTTCCCCCCACAGCTGCCATTTTCCACCTCAAAGATAGCTGCATTTCAGTGATGGATGAAACCTGCATCCTTTATCTCCAGGATGGCAAACTGAAATGGCTTATTAGCAGCCACTGCTGCCGGCCTTCACAGGAGGGAAAATACAGCTCCTTAGAAAACGTCTTTGATGCTAAAATAGCTGTTGGCTCTTACAGCTGCTGGTGCTGCAGGTCCTGGGGGGTGGGGAGATTAGAGCTGTCGGTCCTACATTTAGGGCTGGTCTACACTAACCCCCCCACTTCGGACTAAGGTACGCAAATTCAGCTACGTTAATAACGTAGCTGAATTCGAAGTACCTTAGTCCGACGTTACCGCGGTCCAGACGCGGCAGGAAGGCTCCCCCGTCGATGCTGCGTACTCCGCTCGCCGAGCTGGAGTACCAGCGTCGAAGGCGAGCACTTCCGGGATCGATCCGGGATCGATTTATCGCGTCTTAACCAGACGCGATAAATCGAACTCAGAAAATCGATTGCTTACATCCGGACCCGGATGTAAGTGAAGACGTACCCTAAAAGTACTTCCACTGTCAAGTGTCTCTTTGAGGTGGCAGAACTGTTGAGCTCTGTGTCCTCAAGGACACTCCAGGAGCCTGCTGAACTTTGACTGTCCTGTATGTGGCACCTTCTAGAAGGGGTCGTGTTTGCCCATATTTTTTGGTGGGGGAAGGGGCTGTAAGTTTCACCCACTCCTTTTTTTTAAGCTAATATTTTGTCTGAGATCTTGGTGAGCCAGGAAGGTCCAGCAGCAGAAACAAGCTTTCTATGCTCGCTGCTGTAGCCAAGGAGTAGCCGTGAGGTTTTTCCAAGGCCGCTTTTCAAACACTGCATTGTCCCTCCGGTCCTGCCGCTGCTGTCTTGTCACAGCTTCTTGGCAGTGATATGAGTGCCGAGTAGAAGGTGTCTTGCTGAGGAATGCTCTTAAATAGGAGTGGAACTCTCTGGGGGCATAACTCTGGACACCATCAGTGGCTGTCACCCTGGAGAATTAAAAAAGCCTTAAAACATAACGGCCAGACTGGGTCAGACCAAAGGTCCATCTAGCCCAGTATCCTGTCTTCCGACAGTGGCCAATGCCAGGTGCCCCAGAGGGAATGAACAGAACAGGGAATCACCAAGTGATCCATCCCGTCACCCATTCCCAGCTTCTGACAAACAGCCTTCTCATGCTCTGACTTCTTTGAGCCTTATGGGGCATGCTGGAGGGGGGGGTTCAGCTGCCCCCTTGCTAACTGGTTGCTCTCTGGCAGAACGGGGATGGATTTGTGGATAATGGCATCAAGCTTTCCAAGATTGTGGCAGCCATTAAAGAGGCGTTGGCTTTGGGATAGGAACAGCAGAATGCATCGGTGCCTCCATACATAGCACAGGTAAGGTGGTGGGTCTGGCTATCCCAGTAGTGCTGTCTCAGCCCTTCCTCCTTGGATAAACGGAGCCTTGCTGCATGTGGCTTTCTAGAAGGAGACCTTTAACTAAGGTCCTATTTCCCCCTCTGCATGGGTATTATAAATATGATGGGGCACCCAAAAGAGCAAGGACTTGCCATGTTACGGTTGGTCAGAACTTCACCTTTCCCCCCCTAACTGCAGTATGCTGAGTGCTGGAGCAGCTGTTGCGCTTCACCCCAGAGGTGGCTGCATTCCAGCCTATATACATAGACGAGGAAACACTTGGGAAGGCTCTGTTAAAATGCTGTAATGCTGCAAATCCTAAAGCTCCCAGCCACTCTGGTTATGTTGGCTACCACCAGCAGGGCAGAGCATTCATGGGAGGCAAAAAGAGTCAGACTCCTCCTGGAATTAACTTGGCAAAAGGGGTCAGAAAATGAGCGTGGTTCTGGTGGGCTGAGGTGCTGTGAATTCAGACACGCCTGCTTGGTAAATCATGCATGCAACCTCTGGAACCATGGCTAGAATCCTGGTCTGTTGGATCCCAAAATGCACCCTCTTCCCCCCCCCCCCCCCCGCCCCTGCACTTGTGCTTGAGGACTGTTCCTTAATTAGTTCTAGGAGGTCTCTTGTCCTCTGTGTGGGCCATTGAGTTATGTTGGGTTTGTCTAGAGTGCTTTTATTTAAACACTAGAAGGCACCGTTACACTCACGCTGTAACGGGTTAAGAGCAGTAGCTGCTGCTTCAGGTACATCAGACTGGAAAGGCCCTTTCTGAGCCTTCAGTCCAGTGCTGTCACAGACGGCTCCAGGCATAGAATTCTGTATGTAAATTTATCAGTCTCCATCTTCAAACTAGCTCGCGCTCACTGCTCAGTTTCGGAGGCTGTTCCAGACCCTCGCTCCTCTGACGGTTAGGAACCTTCTCATTTCCAGCCTAAATGTATTCACGATCAATTTGTAGCTGTTTGTTCTTGTGCCAATAATGTCCTTGAGCTTCAATAGCTCTTCTGGTGTTTTTGCTCTCTCTAAATAGGTCAGGATGTGGTGGGGAATCAGATTTTTTCCCCTCTCAGCCTTCACTTGGCTAGGCTAAACAAGCCAAGCTCTTTCCATCTCCTCTCCTAGGATGGGTTCTCCAGCCTCCTGATCATCCTAGTAGCCCTTCTTTGCACCTAGTCCAGTTTTATTTTTAAATTTCTAGTTCGTTAACGATATACGTTCCTTCTCTTCCTGTAGCTTGATGAGCATTTACTTGGTTCAACTCGGCCGAGCGCTTGATGACGGGAGTTGCCAAAATGTCCCGACGCGTGGCCATTCCCAGAAGTTTTTGCGCAGGATGCCGGTTTGAACAAAGGCAGATGAGGATCCAGCTCTGTGCTTTGGCATGCTTTATATCTGTACGCAACGCCTGTCTAGAGTTGAAACGGACCCTCTAATGTGCCATTAAGGTGCCTCTAACTTTGAGTAATTCTTGAGTGAGTTTCACTGTTCAACCTTACAGAGAAATCTAGTGCTGATATCCCAACAACAAGCTCTTCATCTGAGGTTGCTGGGATGAAGGCTGTCAAGTAAAGGAGGGTCACCATCTGGGAATCCCATCAGTGTGGGAAGAAGTATTAGCAGCTCATTGTCGGATATGGGGGGAACTGGGCGGGAAATGAGATAAAATGTTTTAACAAATGACTCAATAGTCTGTTTTAATTTGAACTCAGGATTTTTATAAACTCCCAACATTTTCTTAAACTGGTGTCGAAACAGTTTTCCCCTCTTCTGCAGAACCTTGATGCAGTCCTGACAAATCGCATTGAGATGTCCCAGCTAGGCAGTGGAGTTTGCTCACAAAACATAACCTCTGAATCTGGGTATTTCTGAATAGTGATAATGCACTTCCTCCTTCCAGAATCACCTAGTGTTACAAAACTGTCTTTCTGGGTTTTTGTTGTTGTTGGTGTTGTATGATTAACTTTTGTTGCACTTCAGAAAGGTGTCTGTCAAATAAAATAATGAAAGTCATAAACTGGTTGTGTAGTGGCTTCTTTTCTAGTGCTTGCTAACTGACCAAACACACAGCAAAAGCAGACTCTCCGTTCCCTTGCAATATGGGGTATAATTCTTCTATACCAGTACTTCGAAACAAGTGGCGAGTGGTCTAATGCTTCATTGCAGTGTGAATATCATGAAAGCAGCATTCCAGGTCCTATATCCAAACCTATCAAGCTCCTTCCATCTACACACACCACTCCAGCAAGCCTGATGCAGCCTTTCATCTTTTCAGACTTCTTTGCAACCTCAGTAGTGGGGCTCATATTGAGATGTCCCAGCTAGGCAGTGGATACTTCTAAAGCAGGCAGGACCTTGCTTTTTGTGACATCAAAATTCTCCTCCTGCCACATCTCCAGGGTCTTGTTACAATGGCTTTGAGCCACAGTCCCCCAAACCTTGAAACAAAGGAAAACTGGTGGCATTTGCAGGCCAATTCTGTATTTACTTTTCCCCCCCTCTCTGCTTCAGGCTACGGTAGCATAGGGTGCTGCAAGTTAAGATTGTGGAGCAGGGCAGAGCTGGGATCGAGAGTGGGAGGTGTACTAGCAGAGATGGTTGTAAATGGGGACTGGAGTACATGAGCTGTGTGCACATATGCCAATATGTTCTTAGTCTCCTTTTCATGAATGCTAAAATAAACCTCCATTTAAAAGAAAAATTAATCAGCTTGGCCCAAGTTACCCTTGTAATTTGTACCTATTATGAAACAACTCTTGTAAGTAACCAGTAAAGGAGTAAATCCTCTGTCTGGTGAGGCCAGGCCAGTAAGAGGTCTCTGGTGCATAGGGTAAGACTTATTTAAAGCTCTGACCTTCCATTGCCATGACAACTTGATGCCCTCTCCTTACCTCTCCAAACGCTGCTTTTTGTAATAATTTTACCCTTTAATCCAACAAGCCTGTTTTTGTTCTCCCACAATTGACCTGATTTAATATGGAGCCTAGGAACCCATGACCATCTCTGTAGTGCTTAGGGATTAGCTCAGAGACCCCAGATTTCCAGTAGAGTGGAGCTAGTTGTAAATGATTTCTCTCACATCACCAATGTCTCCAATATGAAAATAGTTTAAGATAATGCACCTTGGGGGTGGTCTTAATTCAGATCTATTGTCAATCAGAACTCTCCTTTTTAAAAAGAGGTCTTAAAAGGAAAAAAGGTGGTCTTGTGGTTCAGGCCTAAAACAACAGAGGTTCTAGTCCCACTTATGCCAGACTTGTATTGTGACATCACCTCTATCTCCCATTCCTCATCTGTAATATCTACCTTGCCAGGAGCAGCTGAGGTCAAATTTCAGTAGGATTTGTAGTTTTCCAAGAGTTGGGGGGGAGAGGATATAGAAGGACAAAATATCTATTTTATTAAAAATTGATTAAACTACATTTAGTACTTTGTCTAAATATACATTTTAGTACTTTTTTTTTTTTTTTTTTTTTTTTTTTTTTTTTTTTTAAGCAACTCTGGTGAGGGTGAAGAGATACAACTGTGCCCTCTGGTGCCCACAATGATAAATGCAAGTAGTATAAATTAGCGATTTCCTGGTGGTGGTTTTCTGAATATCCTTGCAGGACAAATCTAGGAATTCATGGTTTATTTCTATTGGGGTAGTGCCCTGGGGAGCCCAGGCAGCATCAGATGCCCAACTGTGCTGGGCTACTGTAGAAACACTCAGGGAGAGATGGACCCTGCATTTAGGACTCCTATATCTTTGAAGAATGAGGCATCAGAGTGAGTTTTGAGTTGTCTAGTAACAGTGGGCCTTAGTCCAGTATGAGCAGAACTGGATCACGCAGCCGCTCCCCTCCATCCTCTGCTATAATTGAGTTTGTACTGGTGACCCCTTAGAAATTATTACAAGAAGGCTGCACGCTTTGTTGCTAATGTAGGCTGAGCTTTGTGGGTTATCCAAGTGCAAATGGAGGCCCAGCTGGATGGGCTGCCCAAGAACAGGGCCCCGTTATGTTGGGCATTTCACATTCACACAGTAGGAGACATTCGTACCCCAAAGAGCTTACTTATGTTTCACACCATCTACAGTTGAACATCTTTTGAAAGTGATCCATTGTTCTTCATAACCACTGAGGGTAGGACAAGAAGTAATTGGCTTAATTTGTAGCAAGGGAGAGTCACATTGGATACTAGGGCAAACTTTCTAATGCTAAGCATAGTTAGGCACCGGAGCAGGTGACCCAGGGAGGTTGTGGAGTCACCATCACTGGAGGGTTTTTAAGAATAGGTTGGACAAATCCCTGTCAGGGATGTTCTAGGTATAATTCAATCTACTTTGCAGGTGGGTGGGCTAGATATGACCTCTTAAGGTCCCTTACAACCCTACATTCCTCTGATCATGCTTCCAAGGCTCCCATCTTGCAAACGCTTCACTAAAGCAACTAGTAGTTGAAGTTGAGAGGACTGCTCATGGCAGCAAAGTTAAACATGGCTGCAGGATTGGGCCTTAAGACTGAAGATTTCCCCATGACCCAAAGTAAATTCTTGTGTGTCCTACAAATTGCCCCTATGGGTGTCAAAGTTTATGGACCTTCAGCTATGCAGTATTTTTTGGATAGTTAACTTATTGCTTAAGAATGGTACCAGCTTGGCAGCCTAAAGCGCTGTGTTTATCCCCAGAACCAGTACAGCCCAGGCAGTGGCAGGGTGAACAACCTCACCACAGCCCTGGAGGGACAAGTACTAAGGGTTAGAGGAGAAGTCAGTCTTCACAGCCCATTCTCCCTTTGCCCCTTGTTACTGAGCCTCAGTGAGGGGATGGTCACAATGCGGACACTTCTCCAGCTAGCAGTCGATGAAACCATCAACTCTTTTTCCCCATAGGCCACTGGAAAAGACCTCAGTCCATTCCTAAAGGCTGTAATGATTTCCCTATCCGGCCAAATTTTCCCGATCTTTAACCATGCCATCACGTGTTGGCATATTCTTTGAGGTGGATCACGTGTCAATAGTATTTTCTGCTCAAAGAGAGAGAGCCGAGTGTATGGGAAAAGTGAAATACTATCTAAAAACCTGTCCAAGGGTACCATATACAGGAGGCCTCTTACCTGAGATAATAGGGTGGCAGTGACTAGTTAATTATCCTCTCTAAAGCGCCTAGCTGTCTAGGTACTCATATAATGTGATTTTGGCATCAGCACCAGTTGATGTGACTTGTGATAGGGAAGGCTGGCATAACGTTGACAGTGGCTGATGTGGGGAAAACTGTAAAATTTGCACCAGCCCTACTTGACGTGACTGGTGATAGGCTAGTGACGTTACATGGGTGTCAACCCCACTGGTCATGGCTCGTGCAGGGGGTAGATGTGACTTGTGTGAGGGTTTTATAGTGACATTTGTGGCTAGTTGGCATCGGGGAGGTTCATATGGCTAGTGCAAAGGGCTTGATATAATTTGTGCACTGGAAGGCGTTGCCAAAGCTTCTGCAAGGGCCTTGACATGTTATATATTAGAAAGGTTGGTGTGAGTATGCAGGGGGAGGGGTTAGCATGTTACATGTAGGGAAGGTTGGCATGACACACATGGGGGAGGCACTTGGTGTGACATGTGCCAGGGGTTTTGCATGTTACATGTAGGCAAGGTTGGCAAGATGCATGCTGGGGGGCGCTTGGTGTGACTTGTAACAGGTTTACAGTGTTACATGTAGGCGAGGTTGGCATGATGCGTTCCAGGGCTTTGGCGTGTTACACATAGGCACGGTTTGGTGTGACGCACGTGGGGGGGGCACTTGGCGTGACTTTGTGCCAGAGATTTTACGTTACACATAGGCAAGATTGGCACGACCCATGCCAAGGGTTTAGCCTGACTCGAGGGAGGTCTTAACGTAACTTATGCAAGGGGCATAAAATGCAGTAGGGTCTGTGGTTAAAGGAAGGCTCCCCATTGCCAGCCCTGTGACTGGGGGGAGGCAGGGGCAGCCTGGGTGGCACTCACAAGATGGCGCCCACACAGCCAGGTTCACCTCAGCTGACCTCCCCTCCCCTCCCCTCCCCTCTGCCCCATTGCATGATGGTTAAATAGCCCAGCCGGGGAACCCGCCATTTTCTGCTGGGGCTGGCGGGAAAGGCGGGAAGGGAGCGAGAGCTGCGCGAGCGCCGGCCGGGACTCCCAACGGCTCCAACGGTCGCTGCAGTGAGGGGCGCGAGCCACACACACAGGTAACAAGTTGGCGCGAGACACCCCCGTACCCGGGCTTCCCCCTCCCCCCTTGTTCGAAAAAAAGGGGGGGTGAGTAGAAACCGAGATCGTCTGAGGAGCCCCTTCCACCAAGTAAGTCCCGCCTTCCGTCTGTATCCTGCAGCTCATTGGTCGGGCGATGCGAGAGCACGGTGGCCGCGCTGATTGGCTGGAAGCCCCTGAGGCAGCCCCGAGGTCGATTGGTCATGAGCCTCGTCAATCACCGAGGAGGCTTCGCGGCTCTACCCCCTCTCTTGTCAGGTTACATACCGGTTGGCTGGCGACGCTGGCCAATCGGGAGAAAGCCTCGGTTAGCCTGGGGAAGGTCACCTGACTTTAGTTAGCCAATCAAACCCAGACTTCGCGCAAAGGCTTCTGGAAGATGTAGTTTTTCTTTAAAAAAAACACACTTTATGTGGCTAAAGGGGGCAAACTGGGGCGGGGACTGGGAGCTAGGACTCCTGGGTTCTCTTTAAAGCAGACTCTGGTGGCTCTACAGGGGCTGCCGTATTGGCCATGGAGGTGGGACGCCATGGTGCAATTTGGTGTAGGGTTGCTATTGTCCTTGGCTCCATCGCCATGGCACCTGGTTGCCGCCATGGCAGTGGCTTTGGCCTGGTGCCCATCGTGATGGCACTGGTGTGGAACTGGCACCTCGGCGGGGTCTCACGTGGCACCGAGCCGGCTCTGAGGCCAGATCTCTCCTTTGCAGGGATATCGCTCGTTTCGGTCCCAGAGCAGCTTCCGCTCCATGAACGGTTGATGGCCCCTTGCTTTTTGTAACCTTTCCCCCGCACTGCATGTTCGCTCCCAGCTAGGATGACCCTCCACACTCTCCTCCCCACAACAATCCCTTTTCCAGACTCTCACTCAGGCCATTCCCAGCTGGCTCCCTCCGCTGCGTTCACTTCCCCAGCCCAACATGTCTCCCTGCCCTGTTTCTGAGCGATCGGGGCAGCAGGTTCCTTCCTCCCCGCAACTGGTGCCACTGATCGGCGGGGAACCTCGGGGGAAATCGGTGACTTTTTCTTACTGTTGGGAACTGTCACCTGTGGGTCTGTGCAAAAACTGGCAACTGCAGAGGGAGGAGAGGAAAAGAACCCAGGAATCCTGACCGTAAATCCCTCCCGCCTCAATCCACTAGACCCTAGTCCTTTGCCAGACCTGGGACTAGAACCCAGAAGGAGTCCTGGCTCTCAGACCCACTTCCTAATGTAATCACTGGATCCTGCTGCCTTCCCACTCTGGGACTAGAACCCAGGAGTCCTGGCTCCTAGTTCTAACCACTAGACCCCATCCTCCTCCAGAGCTGGGAAAACAACACTTCTCCTCCTCTTCCATGCTGGGCAAATCAGGTTACTGACTGAAATGATCATTTTATATTACAGCAGAAACAAAACACAGGTTCATCTGTGACACTCTAGTTATAAACGAAGTAATTCGGAGTGAGCAGCTGTGGAATTAACAAAAGCTTTTCAGGGATTTTCTGGTACTATCCCCCCCCCCCCCCCCAATATAGTGCCGGAAATGTTCCTAAGCATTTATATGGCGACCTCTAGGGTTACCATAGCATCTGAGCATCTCCGTCATCAATATATTCCTCCTCCCAACACCCTGGGAAGACAGAGCCATTTGACTAGCTCCATTTTACCAGTCGGGAACCATATTGCCTTAGTGACTTGTAGGTCACACAGGGAGTGATGGGACGCGACCCCAGGTCAAGCTGTTCTTGAAAAGGTTAAACTGATTTCTTCCCCTTCCCCTCTTTTTTTTTAGCAGATTTCTTCCGCACTAAAGACCATCCAGAATGGCCCGTACCAAGCAGACCGCTCGTAAATCCACTGGTGGGAAAGCCCCCCGGAAGCAACTGGCCACCAAAGCAGCCAGGAAAAGTGCACCCTCCACTGGGGGAGTGAAGAAACCTCATCGTTACAGGTACTTGGAGTCACGCTTTCTCTTCTGGTGTGCGTGGGAGACGTAAAGGGGAGTTTTGCAATCGTAAGAAAAAAATAACGTGATATAGATCATAGCCTTAATTTTTATGTACTATGTCTGAGGGAGCATGGGCTAGTAGTTAGGGATTCAGACTCCTGAGTTGGAGTTCTTTTTGCCAGTTATGCCACTGACCTGCTGATGTGACCTTGGGGAAGTCACTTCCCTTCTCTGTGCCTCAGTTTCCCCTCATCCTTTGCCAGGCTCATCTGCTTAGCATGTAAGCTCTTCAGAGCAGGGATAGTCTCTCCCGATGGGTACATATGGGGCTGAGCCCAAAGAGGCCTCGACTGAGATCAGGGTTACGAGTGGCTACTGTAATTACAAAGAATAAATAATGATTTGTAGTGAATAGTTTTATAAAATATTATCCTTTCGGCTGGCTTATTAAAACAGAAGGGACAAACACATGCATACAAAGGCACTTGTAGCCAGCTCAGCAACGCATGTTTGATAGGGCACCTGCACAAAGGTTGAGATTTCATCATTGTTCCAGTCCTTGTTTGGAAGGAGCTGCTAAAGTTCTTAAAAAGCCACTTAAAAGAAAAAAAGCTTAGACGTACCCGCGGTCTAATATTAGGGGCTGTCAACGTTGTTGATCCCCTTTAAATACTGCGTTTTGTTTTTTAACAGGAAAGTTGGTGAAATTAACAGCAGTGCAATAGGCCAGCTTAACAACCATGGAGTTCTCTTTGTCCCCAGAGACTGTGGCAGGGCAAGCTTCTTCTATGGGGGTGTGTGTGTGTACGTGTACACAAAACCCCTCCTGGATACACCTGAGACGCTTACAGAGGAGAAGGGAGTTCTGTCTGCAGTCCTTGGCACTCTGATGTCTGAGCGTGGTTGGGAGCATGGGGGTTAAATTCTGAGCCCTTGTCTTTGAAATCTCTTCCAGGCCTGGCACTGTGGCCCTTCGAGAGATCCGGCGGTACCAGAAATCCACCGAGCTGCTGATTCGCAAACTCCCGTTCCAGCGTCTGGTCCGTGAAATCGCTCAGGACTTCAAGACGGATCTGCGGTTCCAGAGTGCTGCCATCGGAGCCCTGCAGGTAGGCAACTGTGTCTCTTCCCTGCTGGGCAGATAGAATGAAACCTATCTAACTTGCCCCCAGACAGTTGGGAAGTACCTTTCAAAGAGTGAGCCCGACCTGCTTTGCACTCATCAAATCTGTAGAAACTAAAGATCGAGGCACGGGCTCATCTCGAGAGTGACCTGCAGAACATACCTCTGCTGCTCAGAGCCTCTGGCTTCAGAATGTAGAATCTAAATGCCCCGTTGATGTCCACAGATTACTGCTTTCGCCCCGAGAGGCGACTGCATCCCAGTGATGTGTGTGTACAGGCAGAGGGAAGACACTGACATCAGTGGCTGCTGCAGTGCTCAGCTTCTCTGTCAATAAGTGCTCCCTAAAGTGCTTAGAGTTCCATGGGGACAAAACATGCTTATGATGACTGTGCTCTTAATCCACTCACTCGTGGCAGGAGAAAGCATCCACGTCTCAAAGCCGCTGGCGTGGGGGTGTTGAGCACGTAGCGTTAGAAAGAGCTGCCACGTTTGAGACTGTGCTGCTCGCTAGTGTAAATGGGTGGGGGGTGAATTTGGGGGCTCTGAATTGGTTTCCTCACCTGCCAAGTGGGGTTCAACTGACACTTGGGAAGCCCTTGAGGCACACGCAGCTGGGTAGGTGCTAAGCATGTAGGGCCAGTTTTTCAAGAGCACTCAGCCCCCCCCTTAGACATCAGAATAAACGGCCAAATAAACGGCACAGAGCAGTAGGAAAAATCTGGCCCTCGGTACAGTGGGAGCATTTTGATGCCTCCTAAAGAGACTGTTGTGAAACAAATGGAGCTGTTACTTCTGTTGTGGTTTTTCCTTGGTAGGAAGCCAGTGAGGCTTATCTCGTGGGTCTCTTTGAAGACACCAACTTGTGTGCAATCCACGCCAAAAGAGTCACCATCATGCCAAAAGACATCCAGCTGGCACGTCGTATCCGCGGCGAGCGGGCTTAACTCGTTGGCGGCTGATATCCGCTCACACAGTGTATTAGAGTAGACTCTAGGTTTTTTTTTTTTTCCTACTCCTGTTTGTAGTGGCTAGGACACGGGGAGATGTTATAAACCTATCTTAGTAAGATGTAAGCGATCAAGAGAGTTGAATCCGTTTGTTCATAATGTACAAGCAAAAAAAAAAATTTAGAAATTTACAAGACTTGGATTTTTTTGTTTTGTTTTTGTAAACTTTTTTTTCAGAATTGCAAAAAAAAATATATAAAACAAGGGGGAAACATTTTTGAAATATCTGGTTTTATACACAAAACTTAAGTAGATTTAGGCATAACATAAGGAGCTTTTGGTCTTCAGTTTGTAAAAATATATCTGCAAAAGATCACGCTACACTATATTTTTCATTATTTGATTTCTTTTTTTCCTTTGTATTTAGAATGGGCATGATATTTAAACTTGTTTTCTTATTTCCATCTGTCTCGTGAAATGTGACTTGGACCTTTGTAACTTTCAGGTTTCTTCACCCTGTGGTGGGAACAAAAAAAAAAGAAATAAATGTTGAACAATAACCTTTTTGCTTCCTTAATCTTGTATTTGCTGTCGCACTAGGATAGATGTGTATGTCGTGCTCTTCAGTAAATCAAAGCAACTTGCCTTGTGCTGACGCGATAGCCAAAGTTCCGTAGATCCTTTAAGGATCTCCAAGCCCTTCTGGGAGCATTATTTAAGCCTTTCAGACCCCTGTGGGGAAAGGAGTGTTAGATCCATTTTGACAATGTGGGAAACTGAAACTTAAAACTGTTGTAAGTGACTGGCCCAAAATCACAGCAAGGCCAGTGGCAGAACCAAAAATAAAACCCAGGAGTCTGGAATCCCGGGTCTCTGCTCCAGCTAAGAGACCGCATATCCAGTTGATGTGACACTATATCCTGCAATTTGGCTTCAGGATACAGAGGAAAGAACCCCCACCCACCCTCCCTTTTCCTGTTGTAGTGTTTACTTCATGCAGTGGGCTACAGAAGGCGGGGACCCAGGACTCCTGCGTTCTTGGGCTGACTTGTCATGACCTTTGGCACAGCGAAGCTATCTGTTTATCTCCTCACTGGTCACTCTGAGAGTTGCATATTTGTGCCGCTTAGCTACTATTTCTGAAATGCTTTGGGCTCCTCAGTTTGAAGGGTGCTATCTAACCGGTAAGTGCAGGGGTTATTGAACTGTGATAGATAAGCCCTCATTTTAACAGCCCTTTGAGAAGATGGTGATTTAGAATTGCAGTGTACGTTTAAACACCTCTACTATTTCAGCGGTCATGTTCCATGCAGGCCTGGCTGTCTTTTGCTCTGGGGTCGGCTAGGGGGGTGGATTATCTATGCTGATAGGAGACCCCTCCTGTCAGCATAGGTAGTGTCTACTCTGAAGTGCTACAGCTGTTCTGCTGTTGCATTTCAAGTCCTGACAAGCTGTTAATTTCACTGCCTGCTATTCCTGCCCTGGAGAACTCTGATGGCACGCAACAGGGCCCTACTTAAACTCGCCGAGTCAAATTCTGCTCTCCGTTGTACATGACAGTGACTTCAGTGGAGTTACTGCCGTTCGACATTGGTATAGCCAAGATCAGAATCGGGGCCACTGCATGTTTCCAGCTCATCTCTGCTGGTGAAGGGTCTGGAATTTCCCATCTGTCCTTTCTTGAAATGCCCTCAGCCACCCAACTGGATATTTTGTACTTGTCTTCCAAGAGGATTTGTTCTGATTGGAGCAGTGTCTCTCTTTGCCTTTAACACATACTGCCCTTTAGAAAAGAGCAGCGTGTCTCTTGCGATAAGCCCGGAGGGAAAGTCTTTTTGTGGGTTGGGTTGGTGGGTTTTTTTTTTTTTTTGCACTGACCTACTTTTTGCGTAGGCGTTCTGTCCTCTGTAGGATTCGCTTTGGAGTCTTAGCATCTGACTCCATAAGGCACCATTAAAAAAGCACTTTACTCCCACACACAGTTTTGGATTGCTGCTGCCATTCAGTGCCCACTTGCTTAATGTCTCGGAAAACTCAACCGCAAAATGACCGTGGTGGGTGGGTCTGTATCTGAAAGCATCATAAGCTGAATAGAAAACCTATCAAGGGTAAAACACTGTGCCAGTAAAAAGTTGGAACATCCATAGCTTTATTTATCTATTTCAAGCATCTCTTCTCTTACAAATGCTAATGAGTTTATGCCTGGCAGTGTGCCTGGGAGGTAGATCTGTATTACAGTCCCTGTTTTTAAAGAGGGGTGTACAGAGAGATGAGCGTGAGTGGCAGAGCGAGAGAGAACCCAGGAGTCCAGACCTGCTGTCCACTGCCTGGAAGTGACAAGCCAAGCGCAATCCAGGCCTGGATTCTGTTCCTTGGCAAAGTAGATGTAAAATGCTCGCATTCTGCTGTAAGTGCTTTTCATTCACTTTGCAGTAGGGTAAATAACTGCAAGGTAGCATCCATTCAGGCCCAAGATTTCTGCTGCAGGCTCTGACCTGTGTCTTGTACATTTCCTGCCTCACTGCTCCCACTTGCTTCCTTTCAGCTGGGGCATGGAGGACCTTGGTACATCTGTTCTGTCAAATCACCACGGTGCAGGTGCTAAGGGGACTGAGCGCAGATTACCCCGCAGCGCTGACTTGATTGCACTTGACAAGTTTGCATTAAATTTAGAGACTGTGTGGTAGAGCGAAAGCCCTGTTTTAGCCACCTTAAGTGGGATTACAGTGGTGGTGTGTCAGGACTGCTTTATTTTCTCTGGGGTAGCAGAGGCAGATGGACCTTTGAGGACATGCAGTCCCCTCTGCTTAAAAAGGACAAGTGTGTGGAGTTTGCTGGTGGTGGTTTGTTCTTTTTTCTTGTTTGCAAAGCTTTTAATATCTCTGTATCTTACAGGGAGGCAATGTGGGCTAGTGGTTAGAGCAGGGGAGGCCCGGGACTCAGGATGCTAGCGGTTCTATTACCTGCTCTGTGGATATTGACTACTGATTAGAGCAGGAGATGGGGAGGCAGGACTCCTGGGTCCCGGTC
This sequence comes from Emys orbicularis, assembly GCF_028017835.1. Lineage (NCBI taxonomy): Eukaryota > Metazoa > Chordata > Testudines > Emydidae > Emys > Emys orbicularis. The sequence goes on along the minus strand of NC_088703.1, from coordinate 1,648,196 downwards.
CCTACTCTGGGAGGGGCGAGGGGGGTACAGGTTAAGCAGGGAACCACAGAGTAGGTTTTCTGCTTTCTAGTCCTGAGCTGGCCCCTGACTCATTCTGCGTCCTTCAGCAATTTGCATCCCCTCCCTAGGGCCCTTTGTAAGAGGAGGATAAAAGTGCCTACCCTCCAGAGGGGGTTGGCCCGGCTTTGTTGTTCGAGCACTTTGCGAGCCTGGGTGACAATGCTACTCAACAGCCGGGTATTTATTATTAATAAACAGCCTTGTCAAAAGGAAATGCACAGCACCATTAGGAATTCAGCACTTATCTCTCTGCATCCCAACGGACCAGCTAACCAGTTCCTTTCCACTCTGCCTTAGGAGCTGTGTTGAGCGGGAGGCCCCCAACAAAGAACATGCTGTTTATGGGGAGCCGGCGCCAGGTGGTGGGTCAGGACTCTGAGAGCAGAACACAAAAGCTGATGAACCTACAACCCCTCCTCCAAAAGCCTAGGCCTGGATCTAAAGGAAATTCCCATTCGCAGTTAGCCATATAGGACCCACAGCTGGGAAGTTCTGATTCTAGCCATCAGATGGCAGTAGTACACACACACCCCAGCAGGGGGCAGTGAATGTCGGGTGATATTTCCCTTCTAAAATACCCAGGCACGTTCAAGCCCCTGGGTCTGCTTACTGTGAGCTGCTAAAACACTTGGCAGGATATTTGACTTGTCCCACTGATTAGCTTTGTATAATCAGTATCATTCTTCCCAGCCCAGTGAGGACCTAGGGCTTTGTGTGTGCAGTGAGCAGCCTTGTCAAATTCAGCCAGGCCACTGAGCAGAGTAATGTGTTAAGGCCCAAACAACCCTCCTGGATAAATATTGGTAAAGGAACTAATTATATCCTCCCCTTAAAAGGGGGGAATGAGGAGCACCAGCCCCCCATTCCAAACATCTCCCCCTGTTGTATGGGATGGGAGAGCACCGGCTGGTCTGATGTGCTTAGGGCAGACGGGGGTGAGTTAAGGAGGCAGCTAGAGGCCAGTCTAGGCCGACAGCAGACTCTTGGGAGCTACCGGGAGAACAGACCAGGAGACTGGGAACTGAGGGACTCAAGTTCTAATCCTGAGCCCTGCCCCTGGCCTGCCGGAGCAACCCTGGGATTAGAATTCCAGTCTGAATTGGTTTAGCTTCAGTTTCCAGCCACTGGATTTTGCTAGACCTTTGTCTGCTAGATTGCAGACCCTCTGGTATCAAAATGTTGTTCCCTCTTTAGGTACTTATACCCTGGGATCAAGTTACCCCTTCACCTTCTCTTTGATAAGTTAGACTCCAGGAGCTCAACCTGTTTATCACTATAAGGCCTGCGTTCCACTCCTTTAACGACGCTTGTGGCTCTTCTCTGGACCCTCCAATTTATCAACCTCTTTCCTGAATTGTGCGCACCAGAATTGGACACAGGATTCCCGCAGCGGTCACACCAGGGCCAAATAGGTAAATTAACCTCTCTGCTCCTATTCGAGATTCCCTTGTTCTGTGAGGGGATCCCAACCCTTACCATGCTGCTACATGCAATGGGGGAGGGATCCCTGTATGCAGGTCATGGCCTGGAAAAAGTTGAGAGGCACCGATTCAGATTGCAAGCTCTTTGGGGGCAGGGACTGTCTCTCACTCTGTCTATGCCACACCTGGAGCAATGGGGCCTTGATCTGATGTTTTTAGGTGCTACCATAATTCAGATGCTATTAATTTCTGCATAAGAATTGCAAACTTATGGACATCGCTTGCGTCCCGTTGGGAACGGATTTTGGGTTTTTCCCCCCACCCGAAGGAGTTTCAGATTCAGAAATGTAAAGAACAAATCGTGTGTGTTTTCACCAAGAGAGGATTGTTTCAAAGAAGGAGAGTTAAAAACACACTTGGTTCTGGAGACCCTTGGTAGAAATTTCACGGCTGGCAAATGAAACCAGTGTCTTGAATCTCTGGAACGTAATCTGACAGGCATAATTTCTAGTCCCCTTGTAAAGAGGCTTAGTGACCATAGGAGGGCAGTGGTGTGTTAGCTAAGAAGTGTATCCTCGATCCTCAACTCTAAACCGAGCTGTTCACTATCAACTATTTGCTGTCGGAACCAGGTTTAAATATCTCTGGTGGGAAAGGAACTTTGGAAGATCTAACGTCCCTGGGTTGGAAATTCTTCAAGCGACCAGCCCTAAAGTGGATCCTTTGCCTTCCCTTTCCAGGTGGTGTCTTAAGAATTAACAGGATCTTTGGACTGAATGACTGTAATGGGAGCTGCTCTGTGTCCTGTTCTATCCAAATGTCTTTTTAAAATAGAAGGCAGAAGTTGCTCAACACCAGTCCGTAGGAGGAAGGGTGATCTAGTGGTTAGAGCCAGGCCTGGGGAAGCCAGCCTCTATTCCCAGCTCTTGGGGGGGGGAGTGGGGTCTAGTGGCTAGCAAGAGAGAGGGCTCCTGGACTCCTGATTCTGGGGAAGGAGTGTAATCTAGTGGTTAGAGCAGCACTATTCCTGGCTCCCCGTGTGACCTTCATCTCTGTGGGCCTCGGTTCTGCTGTCTGTAAAATGGAGATAAAGAATCCTTTTTTTTTTTTTCCCCTCAGTCCTGGCTCTTTTGCCTGTGAGCTCTTCAGGTCAGGGCCTGCCTCTCGCTGTGTGTCGGCACAGCGCCCGTCATGACAGGGCCCCACTCTTGGTTGGAGCTGCTAGGTGCTGCCATAACACAGATGAGAAACACACTAGATATTTGCAGCAAACTACACTGGTGGCTGAAAGTTTGACGCGGGCAGGCCTCATGTGGGTATAGGAGGCTAACAGGCTGGGAAACATTGGCCTATCCAAGAAGGACGTGGCTTTCTCCCCAGGGACTTTTCACCTTTAATTTGGCTGCGATTTGTTTGTGTTCCTTCTCCCCCTCCCCTCCCGCACTCCGCAAATGATTCCCAAGTGGCTGGAGATGCGCTGCGCCATTTGAGGTTAGGAAGTCAGTCTTTTAATTAGGGCCGCTCTGCCATGTGGCCACTGCTCAGGTCTGGCCTTTGACCCCAGGGCAGGATTTGAATTAACGTCTTAAAGGTTTGGAAATAGCTGCGCGTGGCGTGGCTTCCCACTGGGCTTGAAAAAGCACTTCTTGATTTCTTCCGCCCCTCTCCCCATCCTCGTCCTCTCTCTGCCAAATAGGACAGATCCAGGCTGTAAATATGCCTGGAAGAAGATGCTACTGACTGTGCAAAAAGAACTAATTTGCTTCTCTTGCTTGGCTTTAAATTCAGCCTGTGCTAGGTGAACACAGAGTCCCCGTGTGGCTACATACAGAGGACGTGCGGCTCCTAAAGAACTGATTGGATGGAATCATAATGGCTTGGCTGTGTGTCATACCCCCTCTCTGGAGAGCAGTGAATGGGGATTCTCCTTTAGCTCAAGAGGCAAGGGCCTGAGCTTTCGAAGTAGAAGCAGCGGGGTTCCAGCCCTGTTCTCAGCAGCCAGGGCTGTGCTGCTTTGTTACGCTGGCAGTACGAATCACATCCCCACTGCTGAAATGCAGCCACTCCCGGGGTAGGATGCAGCAGCCGCTGGCTAGGACAGGAAGTGAAGACTGCTCTCCAGCTGAGGGCAGAGGAATTTCAAATGCCTCGAGAGGGGGAGTCTGGCGCATGAGGTTGAGAGGGCCTGGCTTTCTGGAAAATGGCACACCAAGCTGCATAGCACCACTGGGGTCTGAGCACTGACTGCAAAGGGAGAGCGCCTCCTGCTGACTCCTCCACCCCTCTCCCTGCAGCATAGCGCCCCACAGCACCATGCTGGGGCCTGGGGTGGTTGGCACTGACTCCTAGGGAAGAGCACCCCTTATTGAATGGCAAGCCCTGCAGCACCCCTGGATTTCCTTTGCACTCTCCCATCCAGGGGCTGGCCAGACTCTCCCCTGTGTAGCTTGGCCAAGCTGTATACGCTACAATTTAGGGGTCAGGGGAGTGTCTCTTGAACTGGGCTGTTGGTGCAAGGGGGCTTGACCTGAGCTGCTCCGGCCCCTGTTCATTCCTGGCTGTGCCTCTGCATGGGGACGCAATCGACAGGAGACCAAATAGAAGCGCTCCTAGCGAAGCCGGGCCCAACACTCCAAGGAAGCAGGGGCCGTGTCCCTGAAAAATAATCCTCTTAGCCGAGCAAAGGCTGCCTTTGTTGGGCTTGGGTGCAAACCCAGAGCCATGTGCTGGGCTGCAGACATGGGCCCAGAGCCTGGCTCTTACACAGGGCTGCCTTCTCTCCTGGTACGTCCATTCCCCTCTGCCACAAACGCCCGACGGCTTAGGCCTCTGGCCAGTGGCAGGCCTGTCTCCTGTGTCTCTGGGGACCGGCCGGCATCATGCGGCTCTCATATACTTGAGCACGGGCTCTGCCGAATGGGGCTTGTTTATATAACGGCTGTAAGAGACCCACTTCTGGATCCTTCTAACGACAGATCCAGCCGTCTGGAAGAGCGAGCAGACGTGTGTGTGTGTGTGTGTGTGTCCGCGACGGGCAGAGTTGTAGGAGAGAGATCTTGACTGAGCACACCGAGAGGCCGGTGTTAGATACTGAGATGTCTGTGTTGGCCTGAGAGCAGCCTGCCCACCAGCTGACACGCTCAGCTAGGGCCCCACTGAAATCAGACCCTCTTGTTTCAGCCCCACAAGTCCCCCTCCAGGGCAATGCTGGCCGTGTGGATAAGGCACCGGGCTGGGCCTCAGGAGATTTGCGTTTGATTTCTGCCTCTGCCGCAGCCACCCTGCATGAACTTGGACAAGTCACAGAACCAGTCTGGACTTCGGTTTTCCCATCTCTACAGGGGGGAACATCACCCTTTGTCTATTTGGACTGGGAGCTCTTTGGGGCTGGGAGTGTCCCTCACTCTGTGTCTGGGCAGTACCCGGCCCAATAGGGTCCTGATCCTGGTTGGAGTCTGGGCAGCGCCTGGCACGATGGAGCCCTGATCTCGGTCGGGGTCTGTGCAGCATCCGGCGCGACGGGGCCCTGATCTTGGTCAGGGTCTGGGCAGCGCCCGGCGCGATGGGGCCCTAATCTCGGTCAGGGCCCCTAGTTGCTGCTGTTTTAACGATACACTGAGTAGCAGCCCAGCTGGCTCGCCCTGGCCTGGCAAATCCTTCCTTCTCTTGAAGCAGGTGGGACTAAAGGAGCTGGATGTCGGTGCTGTAGCAAAGCGGAGCCGCCCGAAGGGGACTATAAGGAATAATGCCTGGAATTACTGTGGTAGTGGCATAGGAGTCCTGCCTCTCGGGGCTACCACACTGCTGTGGCGTTCTGTCAGCGGGGCTGCATGGGAAGGGAGGGTCCCTCTGGCTCAGTCCCCATGAGCGTCCAGCACTGGCTGCTTGGTGTGGCATCAAGCCAACACCTCCCATCTTCAGGACCTGATCCCCTTGTGACCCAGATCTCCCCAGCGCCCCCACAACGGGGGCCTGATTCTGAGGCGACCCCGAGTTTGGGTAGAACCAGAGCCAATTAGCGTGGGACTCGTGCGAGTCGCTTCGCTGCAGATATTACGAAACAGCGTCGAGCCGCACCTGCGGTCGTTCGCGATGTCAAGCAGGCGCGCCCCCGCCTCTGCATTTGCACCACGGGATCTCGGCAAATCTGGCCTCTTTTGTCTTTCTAAGCTCCTGCAGCAGTGAGTCCCCCAGGGGAGCGTTTCTTCGAAGGGCGGGGGGGGGGGATCTAAAGGTGACGTGGAGCATCAGGATGGCGGCCAGCTCTGATGCCTAGGTCTATTGGGAGAAATCGAGGGGGCATGTGTGTGTGTGTAACTCTGGTGCATATGGGCTTCCATCACACTGAAAGGATTAGGGCTCACCAGCTCCAAATCCCTGCGTCTAAGAAACAAACTAATCATCAAGATTTCAACACTCTCCACCCAGCTGCTCCCCGGAGCCTGGCGACAGCCTCCGCCTGGGATGGGCGGTGGGTGAGGGGAGCTGGCGGTGGGCGAAGATGCCCCCGGTAATATTTCCTGAGCAGAGAGATGGTGGCCGCCTGTGGCAGAGAGCAGGACGGACACGTCCGCTCTGCGCACGTGAGGCCCGCTCTGCCTAGCCACCGCTCGGTCTCGATTCAGTGAGGGCCCGAGCCTGCCACGGCCGGTGACCCCTAACGCAGGCGTCTCCCCCGCCCTGCCGGGAATGGCCAGGAGGGACCCGCCGCCTGCGGCACATTACCCAGGGCATTAGCAGCCGCTTGGGATTCCGCGGGGGATTTGCCAGCCTGGCTCACAAGGCCCACTTTGTGTGCTGCACTCATGTTGAAGCACTCTCCCGCCTGACACACTGGCCCCAGGGCCCCCTGCGAGGGTGGCCCTCCGGCACCCAGCAGCAGGCTCATGCCACTAAAAACCAGACACGGATCCAAGCTGGGAAGGTCAGAGTCCAGACTCCCCCAGGCCTCAGGGTGGGGAGAGAGTGGGGGGGCAGGATGAGGATTAAATTTGGGGGGTGCCAGCTCCCTGGCCCCATGGGGTTGTTCCTGCTTCCCTAGCAGCAGCCTCTGTCTAGGAATATAGGAACTACCAGAGTGGATCAGACCCATGGGCCCATCTAGCCCGGTATCCCGTCTCCTGCAGTGCCCATCCGCAAGAAGCCCTGCACTCGGCCGTGAGGAGAGAAACTGCCCCTAGCTACGGTTGCCTCTTGACCCTGATGGTGCAAGGAGGTTTATGGGCCCCCCACTTGTTCATGCCGCGCTGGCTTGTTCAAGCGAAGCTGGAGTCGTCTGAGCCAGCAAACCAAGTACCCAGTGGGGTGCACGAACCCCCATGCTCCAGGGCGTAAACCCAGCTTGAGCCAGCGGGGGTCAGGAAGGTTCAAGCAGCTGGTGCTGGCCAGAGATGGGATCCTGTTCTGATCCAGCCTCGCAATTGTGAGGCTGCAAAGTAACCGAGCGTGTGAAGCGACGGAAGCTCGCCGCTCGCTCCTCCGCAGCGCGGGGGTGTGTGTGTGTGTGCTGCTCAGCCCCCCTCGTGGTCTGATTTGGGGCCGGTGTTTGGGAGATGGAGCAGTTTGATCCATCAGTCTGGTGCCCCATCTCCCCTGCGTCCTGGTGGCTCTGTTCTCCGAGAGCCTGGTGAGCCTGTGGCAGCTCTGCTGCCGACTCCAGGGGGCTGCGGGGGGTCCCCGCTGAGGTTTTCCCCTTGTGAGAGGCCCACCCCCTTTATCGTCCCTGTCCTGCCTATCCCCCAGACCCCACAGTCGCCCTCCAGCCCTGGGAGCGGCGAGGGGGCTCCCCACCGCGGACAGACAGGTAGCATCCTTCCCCGGCGCGCGCAGGCCTGGCCTCTCAGACGCAGACAGCTGTCCCAGGCAGATTAGCCTCCCTCACGCTTGATCCCCTGCTGGAGTGGAAATTTCGTTTCCTTTGTTCAGGTCTTTTCCAAATCCCCTATAAACTGTTCCCCCCCCACGCCCCAGTCATGCCCAGCGGGCGGGGGAGCATGGCACAGTGGCATCACCGGATCCCTACAGGCCCGGGTGAACCCCTTTGTCCAGGAGGGCAGTGCTGGCTTGTGGATAAAGCCCAGGACCTGTCCTATTCCCAGCCCCCTTCCCCTTTCTCTGCCTCAGTTTCCCCTCACACCCTTTGTCCGTTTAGCCTGCGTTTGTGCAGCGCCTGGCAGGACGGGGCCCTGTGATGGGGTTCCTACCCTCCACAGGTGGTGAAAGGGTGAATGTGGGCCCATTACAACACCGGGCTGCACCTGGAGGCTGATCAGAGATGACGCCCAGCTGGCTACTGCCAGAGAGACAGACAGTCTGGAGCAGAAGGGGAAAATTCTGCAGCCCCTGCTCTTGGCAGTAAAGTTGGGGGGGGGAGGGAAGGCTCCAGGGGGTTGAGGAGGAAGATACAGGACTGGAGCAAGCCCCTGTGCGACCCGGGGGAGCAGGCCGGAGAGGGGGAACAATGGGGACAGGCCTGGAGAAAGGCCAGTGATAGGAAGCGGTCTGATGGATCGGCCTTTGCCGCTCACGTGAGGGTCCCTGGGCTAGAGATGGGCGTGAAGCCCCTGATGGAAGGGGATAAAGACGACTTAAAGCCCGGAAGGGAAGGGTGTGAGGCCCACGGGGCTGGGCGTTTGGGGCCGAGGACCAGCTGTAAGAGCACTGGATTGTCTGTGGGACTTGCCGTTACCCCTGGAAGGAGTGGAACGAAAACATGAAGGACCACCCTGGGACCGAGCGACCGTCTGCAGGGGGCGTGAGGGAGGAAAGAACTGCTCTGCCATGCCCTGCCGCGCCTTCGGTGAGTCCTCCTTTCCATGGGCTCCCTGCAGCCTACCACAGTATAAGCGCTGCTCCATAGTCTCTCACGGAGTTGCAAAACTGGTCAGTCAGTGACGATCCAGCCTCCCTTCCGCTCTCCGTGCCTCGGTTTCCCCAAGTGGGGAACTACTCTGGAAGTAACCTGTGCTTTGAGATCCTCTACTGGAAAGTGCGGTGCAAGGTTTAAACTAGTGTAAATGGCGGATTTCTCTTGTCACTTGTGGTCTTTAAATCCTGATTGGAGGGTTTCAGTGTCAGCCAGAGGCAAGGCTCTGTTACAGGAGTGGGGGGCGAGGCTCTGTGGCCTGGGATGTGTGGGGTGGATTGGCCATTATTTGCGGGGAGGGTCGGTAGATCAAGACTGGGTGTCTTTCTAAAGGAAACGCGTGACTGGATGATCACGATAGGTCCTTCTGGCCTGAGAGTCCGTCCTCTAGCTTCCACCTCCTGTTGTTAGTCACAGAGGGCAGAGCAGAGAATGGAACCCAGGAGTCCTGGCTCCCAACCCCCTGGCTCTAACCACCAAACCGCACTCCCCTCCCAGAGCAGAGAATGGAACCCAGGAGTCCTGGCTCCCAGCTGTTGGGCTCCTGTCTGCTCCCCTGCCCCTCACCCGAATGAACTCCATCTCAGCCAAAAAAGTGCAAAGAACAAACCCCACCGCTGCAGCGAAGAGGCTGGTCAGAGAAGGCCCCTGCCCAGGTACTGAGCGAGAGTCCAGGCTCCTGGCTGGCTTTGTGCTGGGTCTGTACAGCGCCTTGCACACTGGGAGCCTGGTCCTGAGTGGGAGGCTCCAGCCACTCCCCAGATCTGGCTCCAGCCCTGGCTCAGGCGCCAAGACACTTCCCGTTTCTCTGAAGGAAAACAATTCCTGTAGCTTCCCTCCCACTCCCACCTTGTTCCTGCCTCCCAGCTTCCACCCCGGCTCCCTGTAATCCGGATCCCGGCTTTGACAGCATCGGGGGAGCAGGGCCTGCAATGCTGGCGTGCTGCCTGGATGGGGAACCACTTAATTCGACAGCCTCTCCAGGCCATGGGGCAAATTAGGGGGCTGCCCCCCTGCCTCTTCTTGCTGGTTCTCTCTGTCTGTCCACTAGAGGGCGGTAGACACAGCACTACTCCCCCTCATATTTGATGTGGTTGTGGGGTGTTGTCGAGTGCCACAAAACCGGCCTTTGCCTTGGAAGGGATCTAGCGGGGGTCACGGCCAGCGTGTGAAACGCACACAGGTTTTGCATGCCTGTGCACAAGTGTCTGCATCGGTGCCAGCATTGGCTGGACTTGCGTGTCCAGAATCATGCATGTCAGTCTGGTCACGCAAACACAAGCACCTGCCCAACCTTTCACACACCCGCTAGATCACTCAGTCATTTGCACACACATGCAATCGCACGTGTAGACATAGACACAAGCACATGCAGAATTGTGCCCTCACAGCTGGCCCAACACCAGGAGTCCTTGGTTGCGCCCAGAGCTATGCGTGTCTCAGAAACTGAAATACTCCTGAGAACATACTAAGGGTGTTAAAAGCAGGGGAGACCGCTGGTTGCGGCTTTGGGGGGCTTTGTCCCTTTCACCCAGGGTACCGGCGTTCTGAAATATCAGCCTTATTGTCGGTCCGAGCGGGAATTTTCCGATAAAAGTTTTGTTTTCGGTTTGAAGCGGAAGGGTTCATGAGAAAAAGCCGGTTGCGAGGACTCTCCCATTCCGATTTTTTTTTGGGGGGGGGGGGAAATAAAACCACTTTGGAATGGTCAAAACAGGCCAGGTTGATGCTTTTGGAACAAAATATCAATCGAAAAGACTTAGGAAACTGGAGTTCTTTTATACTAAACAGTTTTTTAAAAAAAATTAAAGGTTGCAATTGAAATGAAATGTCTCAGTTGAATTTTTCCCCCCTGGATGATTGGTTTGTGAAAATTTTTGAGAGGTTTTTGTTTTTCTGTGTGGGACAAAATCCCCCAAATCTTGCAAGACAGGAACAAGCTCTGCAGTGGTCTGGCTTGGTGAGTTTGCTGTTGCTCTCTAGCACTGGATAAAGGAGCTACTCCAGATTCCTGCAGCAGACACAGAAAAGCTTAGTGCGTTTGGACACCAGAGCTGGGTTCTCCTCCCAGCACCCCAGGCTCTCAATGATGCAAGCTGGTTTGCTCTTCCATGGGGGAGAACATTGCAAATTTCCGAAGTCACGGGTCAAGGCCTCCCAAAAATCTCAAGATTGGTGTCAAAATTGTGAGACTTTTTTAATGGCGCCTTTTGATTTGTTCTTTGCGATTCTGGTTCCCTGCTTTTTCTCTGCAGTCGCAGAGGCAAGACACACTTTTATTTATTTTGTTTGTTAACAGATTCCCAGATGGTCCCATGATTCCAGGAACTGGGGCTTGGAGAAAAACAAGCCTCTCTCACCCACCCCAGCTTCCCCGGGATGGTGCATCAGGTACGTTTGTGCTCCCGTATTGAGCTCAGGAACCCCCTGACTTCTACCACGGCAGTTCAGAGAGTGGGGAAGCGGGTGTGGGACTGACTGGGGGGGTTGGGGGCGGCAGGCACCACGGATGTTACCGTGACCCACTGCCCCAGCTTCGCTACCCTGCGGCGATTCAGATCTCACTGCCCACGGCCTGTCGCGTGAAAGCTGAGGACGAACAATGGACGTCTTCCAGAGATGAGGCGAATTGTGACTCTCTTTAGGAAACGTCGCACAGCCTGCCTCTTGGAGACCGCCTTTCCACCATCAGCGGCGCTCACGATCCCAACACCACGCCCCTCCCACGCTGCCCCTACCCCCAAAAAAACCCTACCCCAAGCTGAGTTCTGACCCCTAAAGGGAGAAGAACCAGAGCCTCCATGCAATCCACTAGGGACTTCGCTATTGCTCTTGATTGTCCACAGAAGACACCCAGATCCTACGGTGATGGGCAGCCATATAAAAATAGGGAATGATCCAGTGGATCACCGTAGCAACTGAGCCAAGGATGCATGAGCATCTGGAGGGGAAACTGAGGCCCAGAGAGAACTATAGTGGCTGGCACAGGGAAATGAGCGGAGATCTCCAGCATCCTACGTCAGTGCTTCGGCCTCTCGTCGACTGTTCCGCTGGGGCCCAGGGGGAGGTCTCTTGAAGAGGGAAAAATGTGTTGCTCTTAAAATGTCAATTTCATCTGCTGTCGGGGGTGGCGGGGGGAGGCTGCCATAAACCCCACCCTCGGCCAGGCTCTAAACACCAACCTTGTCCTGCCTGTCTCCATCCGACACTTCCAGCCACGACACGACCCGAGCGAGTCCTAACCGTCCCCGGCTGTGCGGCGAGCACAGGGTGGATCCAGCGCTTGTAGGAACACGCCGGCGGCTCGGTTTGTAAAAAAAAAAAAAAGCAGGTGGGGAATAAAATGGAGACCAAGAGTCGGACCGGGATGCTTGTCTAGGAGCAGCTGCCGGGGAAACGGGTCGGCGGCGGGGTGTTGGCGTGCCATCGCTGCTCATGGTCTGTAGCTCGTCTTACTGAGGCAGATTTGGGGGGTGTGCGCAGGGGCTGACTCTCCCAGGATCGGGGCAAGAGTTTGGGGTGGCAATGAGCCCCAGATGTGATGAGAGTTCGTTAATAACGGGGTCTCTCCCAAATTGTTGCCAAAGCAGCACCAGAGCCGTCTGCAGATGCAAATGCAGATTAGCAATAAGGTGTGGTTGTTTATTTTGTTTGTTTTGCTTTTTTTTTTTTGAACGTGGAGTGGGCGTAACATCGGAAGACAGGACCAAGGGACTGGGTGGATTGGCCATCATTTGTGTGGGGGCTTTAGATCAAGACTGGGTGTCTTTCTAAAGGAAACACAATGGTCCCTTCTGGATTTAAACCTGAATGGCTGCAAGGTGCCAGCTCTTAGCCAACCCTCCGTTGGAGAGGGGGGCCGGGCTGGAGGATAACAGAGTTTTATCCAAATGGTTTTTCCATGAAAAATGCCGAAAGATTTGGGGAAAAACACGTCAATTTCGAAATTTCATTTTGAAATCTCCTGCTCCCCTTCCCGAAACGAAGCGATTGGGTCGGGCCAGAACCCCCGGCGCAGGACGGTTTGATGCAGAGATTCGCTGGTTTTGTATTTTAAAAAATAAAAGGTCAAAATCAGAACAAAACATTTTGGTTCAACCTGAAACGGTTTGGGGTTTTTTTCCCCCCACCCTCAGAATTTTATGGGATATTTCTAATTGGTGTTTGTTGGTTGCTTGTTTTTTCGTCCGTTTCGGAATAGGAAAAGGTTTGCAATGGCAGAATGTGACACGAAACAGACTGCGTTCTCGCCCGCGGCTCCGATGGCTGAACTGAGCCCCTTGCCCCGGGAGGCAGGGAACCGGACCGAAACGGGCCAGAGGCTCGTCCCAGCCAGTCTCTTTGCCACGGGTTAATATCGGCCGGCTGTGCACGGGCCTGGCGGGGGGAAGGCGCCTTAGCGAGGGGTGCTGCGGGGAGCAGGTGAAATCGACGCAGCCCCATGCCCCCGAGTCGCCCAGGATGCGTGGAGAAGGGGAAGGAACTGATTCCTGGGACTTTAACCCCCGGCTGGGGGTAACCCTCCTGGTGCCAGGGGAGGGCACTGCAGGATTGGGCCCTGGGGCCATACATGGGTAGGGGCTGCTGAGCTCTGTTTGCATTCGGTGACTCACCCTGGGGGCGGGGCTGGGCTGGGCTGCACCCCCGACCCCGCCCTGAGCCCCCCGGGGCGAAGGAGGGTGATTCCAACCCGCTCAGGACAGGGTGGCAGGGAAAACCCGCCATCCCCCACCCCGCCCTGTTGCTGCAGGGGTTGGCAGGCATGCAGCATGGCCAGGAGATGAGTTAAAGCAGCAATAAAATTCATAGTTGGTTTCGCTGGGAGACAAAGGAACAAACCCCGCTCCCGTCCCATAAAGCAGCAGCCCAGCCCAGCTGTAAAAGCAGCAGTTCCAGGAAGGGAACTGGCCCAGGTGCCCCATCCTGCGCCCCGGGGGCATAGAATAGAGCTGGTGCATTAGCCACTAGGCCACGCTGTCTGTAACCGGGGGGGGTTAGTTTAGGGATGAAGGGCTGGCCGGATGGATAAGGAAGGCGCTGAACCGGGGCTCAGGGAAATCTGGGCCCAAGTCCTGGCTCCCTAAATGAGTCACGTCATCGTGCCGTGCCTCAGTTTCCCCCATTGTGTGTGAGCTGAAAGGCCCCATTTAAACAGGTATTTGGAGGGGGGCGGGGGGAGTTTTCTCTGCTTAATAACTAAAAAGACTTTAAAAGCCAAGTTCACTGTAGATTTTTAGCTCTGTCCAACGTGTTCTCGTTACCGACCCAGAGCAGGGTCCCCGTCGTGCCGGGTGCCACACGGACAGTGGAAGGAGACCAGGAGGGTGGGGGGTGCGTAACCCAGCTCCATTCTGCAGGGAGTTCTGTCCTGGCTGCTGGCTGGGCCACGTGAGCCTTCTGCAGCCTTCACTCTCAGGGCCTGGCTTTTAGGTCAGGCAGGAGAGACGTATGCTTTAAGATCCAGAAAGCCCATGTTTGATCTCCTCTGCCCACACCCAAAGAGGGTCAGGGACGCAGGGAGACCCAATTGGCTTCCCTCTCACAGCCAGGAACAACCCAGCAATCCTGACGCCTTGCTGTAACCGCTAGACCCCACTCCCTTCCCAGAGTCGTGGAGAGAACCCAGGAGTCCTGGCTCCCAGCCCCCCTGCTCTAACCACTAGATCCCACCCCCCTCCCAGAGCTGCATAGAGAATCCTGGCTCCCAGGGATGCACAAGGTCCTGCGGGTGCCTCCTTGGGGAAGCCCCCTGGCTGGTGATAGCAGCCCCCCCCCCATTGTCCCCTGCCCCCCTGCCTAATTAGGGAAGCCATCAGCAGGCCCATTGTGTGGGAATGAGGGTCATTGATAAGAAACTCTGCCCATTGTCTGCTAATGACCATTCTAATGAAATCAACACCCCCTCCCCCCCAGGGATAATTGCCCCCCTCCCCAGCCACTGGCTGCTTCCCTGCCTGCCCCACACAGCCCCCCCCTCCCCCCCCAGGTTATTGTGTTGCAGAATCTAACCTCAGCTCCCCTCTGTGTCTGTTAATGATACAGTGCTTAGGGTCAGGATCTTTCCTCCTGTGCTTTGCAGAGTGTGTGGGCATCACCGCCTGAGATGCAGCCACCTCTGGGGTGGGGCTGTTTCAATGCGTTCTAACCGCGACGTTGCCAGTAAATCTCTTGCCTGTTCTGTGCCTCGGTTTCCCCATCTGTAGGGTACTGACCTGCCTTTGTGAAGCGCTTTGAGATCTAGGGCTAGGGAGGGTGTAGGCTTGTCTGTATGGCGTCCACCCAGTCCATGGCCTCGACTCGGCAGACCCCCCACCTCCTGGCGGCTGCCAGATTAGCAAATCTGAGGGGAGAGGCGTGGACATGGGTGGACAAACCCCCCTCTGCCCCTCCAGGCTACGGCGGGGGTGGGCAAACACGTGCCAGGCTGAATGGCCTTCCTCTGCCTTGGGCTTGTGCTTGGGAGCAGGCGAAGCCCAGAAGCAAGGGTGATGGGCCCTCTGGAAGCCTCTGCCGGCTAGGTCATGAGAGCAGCAGCTGCAGGGGGGTGTGGGGGTAAGTGGTATGATGGGGTGTGGGGGGGATGGGGTAGCAAGTCTGATGGGGGGAATGTGTAGAGTGGGTGTGTATAGTGTACGGTGTGTGCATAGGGGGTGTACTGTTAAATCAATAATAAATATATTTGTTAGTTGCTAAGGTGCCACACGGACTCCTCGTTGTTTTTACTGTGTGTGTACGGCGAGAGGTGTGTACAGTGTGGGTGGGTTGGTGTGGGTGTGGTGCGTGCATATCGTGTGTACTGTCAGTGTGCGCGATGAATGGTTTGTGCACGTGGTCTGTACAGTGTGCACGCACAATGAGTGGTGTGTGTGTACAGTGTGTGTGTGTGCGCGGTGAAGTGTGTGTGTGTTGTGTACTGGGGGTGCGTAGGGGGCTGTGTGCGCAGTGAGGTGGTGTGAGTGTATGTGTGGCGTGTGTTGTGTACAGAGGGTGCATAGGGGGCTGTGTGCGCAGTGAGGTGTGTGTGTGTACAGTGTGTCCATGTGTGATGAGGGGTGTGTGTGTATGTGTGTGCGTGTTGTGAGGTGTGTCTGTGTCTACACAGCATGTGTGCATGCTGTAAGGTGGTGTGTGTGTAAAGTATGTGTGCCTGCAGTGAGATGGTGTGTGTGTATGTGTTGAGGTGGTGTGTGTGTGTACACAGCGTGTGTGCATGCAGTGCAGTGGTGTGTATGTGTTGAGGTGGTGTGTGTGTGGTGAAGTGGTGTGTGTGTTGTGTACAGAGGTTGTGCAGGGGGCTGTGGGCGCCATGAAGTGTGTATGTACATTGTATGTGCGTGCAGTGAGGTGGTGTGTGTGTGCAGTGAGGTGGTGTGTGTGGGTGCGTGTGCGTGCGGTGAGGTGGTGTGTGTGGGTGTGTGATGAGGTGGTGTGTGTGTGTTGTGTACAGAGGGTGCGTAGGGGCTGTGCGTGTGGTGAGGAGTGTGTGTGTGTGTGTGGTGAGTGGTGTGTGTTGGGTGCGTAGGGGGCTGTGCGTGTGGTGAGGTGTGTGTGTGTGTGTACAGTGTGTGTGTGTGGTGAGTGGTGTGTGTTGTGTACAGAGGGTGTGTAGGGGCTGTGTGTGTGGTGAGGTGTGTGTGTGTGTGTGGTGAGTGGTGTGTGTTGTGTACAGAGGGTGCGCAGGGGGCTGTGGTGTCAGGTGCGCAGAACTCGGGGGGTGTGCTCGTCCTCCCTGCCCCGGTTCCCTGGCCTGTCCATTAGGGGCCGCGTCGCCCCATGAGCAGAGGGGGGACACGCACCAGCGCGTGTCGTTAGTGAGCGGGTTTGCGTGAGGCCCAGCGTCATGTGAGGGGCCCGCCCCCCCCCCCACTCCCCGTGCCCTCCCACCTGACGTAACCGGAGATTTACAGACACCCCCCCCCCAGGAAAGCTTTATTCTATGAGTATTGTTAAATCGCCTCCTTTGTTCTCTGTCCCTGCTGGCCACATGATGGGCACATGGCCTGGCGGGGCGAAGCTTTTCCAGGATTAGTGCATTCCCGGAGCCAGGGGTGCCCCCTGCTCTGCCGGCGACGCCCCACGGGGCCGGGGGGACGAGTCCTCGCTTGGCTTCCCTGCTTTGCCGTGGGCCTGGCATCACGGACAGTCCCTCTCCCGGGGGCATCCGCGGGTCTGCCATGGCGCTGGGCTCCCACCTCAGCCCTCCCAGGCCCCGGGGAGCAATCCGGCTTCTGCCGGTTCCTGGCTGGGGGCCTAGTGTGCCCTGTGAAGCCAGGGCTGGGGTGGGGAAGGTGTTAATTGGCTGGGGGGGGGGAGTGTGGAATTAGCCCCTTGGGTGTTGATTCAAGTTAATTAGCAGGGAGGAGCCGGGTGACAATAGCAGCTTGTTTGGAGAGGCCACCCTGGTGCAGGGAGCCCATTAAGGGGGACAGGGAGGAGGGTCGGGGTCCCCCCGGGGCGTGATTGGAGTTTGCTGATGACTGGCCAGGTGGGGGGAGGCTTTGCTTAGTCCAGATTCAAAGCTCAGAGCTAGGGGTAGACTTCCAGTTATTGTTTATTAGGTGGTTTATGGTAGTGCCTACTCGCCCCACTCAGGGGCTGGGGCCCCATGGTGCTAGGCACTGTACATTTTTATTGCTATTAGATGCATTATGGTAGTACCTAGGGGCAACAGGCAGGGACCAGGGCCCCATTGTGGTAGAGGCTGTATATTATTAGGTGTATTACGGTAGCACCTACAAGCCCCAGTCAGGGACCCCGTGGCGCTAGGTGCTGTGCATTATTAGGTGTATTGCGGTAGTGCTTAGGTGCCCCAATCTTGGGCTGGGGCCCCTTGGCGCTAGGAGCTGTGCATTATTAGGTGTATTACGGTAGTGCCTACGCACCTCCGTCCTGGGCTGCGGCTCTGCGGCGCTAGGTGCTGTACATTATTAGGTGTATTATGGTAGCGCCTACCCACCCCAGTCGTGGGCCGGGGCCCCTCGGCGCTAGGCACTGTGCATTATCAGGTGTATTATTGACAGCCCCTTGCGCTGGTGGCACCATGAACCTGTCCAATGCCCGCTCGTTTGTCTCGCCGCGCTGAACGAATTCAGCCCACCATGCCGGACGGCTCAAAGAGACTGCGAGGAAGGGGCTGCAGCGCTAACCTGGTGACTCGGGAGACCTGGTTCTGATTCCCTGCTGTGCCACTGACTGCTTGTTGGATCATGGGCAAGTCAGACCATTAAGGGGCACAGGGAGGGGGGTGGGGAGCCCGGGGTGATTGGAGTTTGCTGATGACCGGCCAGGTGGGGGGAGGTGCCTCAGTTTCCCCATCTATACAGGGGGATCACAGCCCTGCCTGTCCCTGAGGATAAATACATTTACAGATTGAGAGGCGCTCGGACACTGCAGTGATAGGGTCGCGGAGAGCTGCCAATGCTAAGCCTCCCAATCAAAGGAGCTTTTCTTAAAGCCTCAACACCTGGAGTCATGTGAATCTTAACTTCCAGTTAAAAAAATACATTGCTAGCCTCATGGTCACAGAGAGAATCTTAAAGGCTCCAGACCCAGGCAGCAAATAAAAATAACCCTAAAATGTATTTTTAGAGCGAAATCTCATGATTTGCAGCCAAATCTCATGATTGTTATGCCAAATCTCAGAGGTTTTACACCAATCTTGTGATTTTTTTTTTTGTGGGAGGCCAAATTTTGTAATTTTAGCAGTACCTGACTCCTGCTTCGCTAGTGTTGCTAACACACTCTGGGTCCAAAACGGCCAAACCTGGGCCTCGCTCCCAGCCTGCTCTGTGTAAGACTAGATACTTCCCAAGGACGCTTAGTAGGGAAAACGCAACCGAACACCGGCTAGTTCCAGGCGGTATCTTTAAGACCTGAACCAGGGCCCTGCCCTGTGCCAGGCGGCGTTTTAAACATCCTGCTTCGGTCAGTTTCCCCTGTTTTTCTTTTCAATTTCCTCTAAGCCAGTTGGACAAATTAAATTGTAAGTGTCTAATTGCAGAGGGTCGCTCCGTGCGTTGTGCCTTTGCTGGGAGGGATTGGCAGGGGGATTAAGGACGCTGGCAATCCATTTTCATCAGCGTTTAATACCTTTGGACCTGCTGTTTTAGGGACCGGCTTGCCAGTCACCACTGCCACTCTGCGCAGTAATTGCAATTTCTGTTTGGGGTCAAAACTACCGTAATGTCAGGCTGAAGTATCCCCCACCCCGGATTTATTCTGCGTCGGAGCCGCATTTCTTTGCTATAGGTCTCCGGGGTGGGGGGAGAAAAGAGGCAGATCTCTAGGGCTAACTACACTGCCCGGGGCAAAGGTGAGATATGGGGACAAATCTCGTAGCTGGGGGTAGAATTTAAGAAGCCCAGTGGGATTTTTCGAACCATGCTGGGGTGGGGCCTGGCCGCCGCGGGTAACCAAGCCTCTGCTCCTGCCAAAAGTTCCCACCAGATCTTTGATGGCTGCAAAGCGGCCCCTAGTCTGGCCTCATCTGCAAAGGGCAGCTCCTTCAGCACCGTGCCCCCTGGCACTACAGCGTGGGCAGCAGGGACAGCCCTCCGAGCCGTGCCCTCTCACCCGCCCCCTACAGCACAGCGCCCCCTAGTGCCACGCTGGGGCATTGGGGCCAGCACTGACTGCGAGTGGAGAGCGCCCCCTACAGGAACCCCGCCCCGCTCCCTGCAGCGCCCCGTAGCACTGTATGTGGGTAGCACTGATTCTCAGAGTGAATTCTCCCAGGCCGATTCCCTGGTCCCTTTCCTCCGACGCCCCCTTTGCCCGCTTTTAAATGAGACCCTGGGCGACGCCAGATTTGGGCCAGAGGCCCAGGGGCAAGAGACGATGCGTCCACAAAGCCATTTCAAAGGGGCCTCTTCCCATCCAATGGGGCTTAGCGCAGCCCGGCTGTGTCCACTTGGCATGCGGCGTATATAACCCGACCGCTGCTCGGCCCTATGGTACGGCATGTAATCTCCTCCCTGCTTCTATTCCAAGACTGGGGATTTTCAATTAAGAATACTTACGGCCTTCCTCTCCTCTCGCTGCTATTTCCCTAATGAGCAGTGGCTGGTAACAAATTAATAGCCCTGACAGTGTGACCCTAATCCTCCTGTGTATTATAATTAAGAGAGGGAAGGCCTTGCTTTGTTCCAGCCCGCTGTGTGTAATTAATCAACACGTGGCCGGGGCAAGGCTGGGGATTAACGAAACCCTTTAGTTTAACTTTTCTCTCTCTGGACTCATTAACGCAGCCCCCCCATCCCCGACCCGGGGGGAATTATTAAATACAGCCCCGGGCCCAGCCCCGCTTCCCCGGCCCGGCTGCCTTTCTGCGAGGTGGCAAATCCCATTGCTTTGTTTTGTCTTGGCCGGGAATTAATGGTAATTAAAAGTGCATTGTTGTCCCGGCTTCCCGGATTGATGACAATGGAATATTCCTTTCCCCAGGCCTCATTTTAAGTGCATTAGCTAAAGGGGATAGGCGAGCAAGAGTCCAATTAAACAACGGGCTTGGAGCTGGCAGGGAGCGAGGAGTTAAAGAGGAGGTGGGTGGTGAGGGCAGGACTCCTGGGTTCTGGCTCCGGGAGGGGAGTGGGGTCTAGTGGGTTAGGACAAAGGGGACTGGGAGCCAGGACTCCTGGGTTCTATCCCCAGCTCTGGGAGGGGAGTGGGGTCTAGTGGTGAGAGCAGGGGGCTGGGAGCCAGGACTCCTGGGTTCTATCCCCAGCTCTGGGAGGGGAGTGGGGTCTAGCGGTTAGAGCTGGGAGCCAGGACTCTTGGGTTCATGCTGCGGGCAGGGACCAGGCTTCACCGCTTGTGGAAAGGCTTCCGTGGGGTGGTATTTGGGGGGCGGGGGGTGTCATCCCCTCTCTGCCCCCACCCCCCAGATTCGAAGCGGATGGAATGAGCCTTCTAATTACTGATTGCAAACAGAGTATTGGGTGGGGCCATGAATCCCCACAACCAAATGCCCCCAAATTGTCACCCCACACCCTGCCCAGAGCACCGAAGCCCCATGCTGAATCTCAAGCCAAGTATCCAGCCTGGGTGTTGGCTCTGACAGAGCTCCCGCTTGCCTTGGGGTCCTTGGGTGCGACCTAGACTGCGCTGGGTGGGCCCTTCTTCCCGGGCAAGAAAACACCCAGCACATGGGGGGAGCTGGTTGGCGGGGTGACCCCAGGCCCTGCCACCCCTGAGGCACATCCAGGCAGCTGATCCTTGCAGGGTATCATCCCCAGAGCTGCGGTCAGGGCCTGGGCACCACCCAGCCCGACGAGGCCCTGATCATTTAGTGCCTAGGTGCTATTGTGGCGGTCTGTAGTGATAGATCTAGCCCGGGTTTTCCCCCAGGGGCAGGCTCGGCAGTTCTAGGGGTCGCTCCCTGTGACTGGTTCGTGTGGCGTGGCTGGCCGGGAAAGGGGGGGGCTGGGGATGAATGGAGATGGGGCAGCTCGCTGCTCCCAGATGAAGAACCCAGCCTCGCTGGGGGTCTGGAGCCCTGGGAGCCCCTGGCTTCAAGGAACGGGACATGGGGGGCTGTGGGGAGAGATTGGGGTGCAGAGCTACTGGGGAAGTGCAAGAGAGAAATCACAGCATACGCTCAATCCAGGGATGCACCCCAACCCCATTGACTCCAACAGAGCATAGCACGTGAGTCTGTTCTGTCCTGAATCGGGGCCCTCCCAACTAGGATCCTGACTGGGGACACAAACTCTGAAGGTCTCCCTGCCGCCTTGGGACAGGGACAGCGTCCAAACACAGGTACTGGCCCCAAGCACAGTTTGTAGGATGGAACTATTAATAGAATTACGGTAGCACCTAAGGCGTCCCAGGCAAGACCGGGGTTCCCATTGTGCTGCGTGCTGCACACCCACACAAAGGGTGGGAGGGGAAACTGAGGCCCAGAGAGTTGCAGTGAGATGCCACAGCAGGTCAGTGGCAGAGAACCCCAGAGTTCTGAGTCCCAGAGCAGTGGGGGGCTGGGAGCCAGGACTCCTGGGTTCTATCCCAGCTCTGGGAGGGGAGTGGGGTCTGGTGGTTAGAGCAGGTGGGGCTGGGAGCCAGGACTCCTGGGTTCTATCCCAGCTCTGGGAGGGGAGTGGGGTCTGGTGGTTAGAGCAGGTGGGGCTGGGAGCCAGGACTCCTGGGTTCTATCCCAGCTCTGGGAGGGGAGTGGGGTCTGGTGGTTAGAGCAGGTGGGGCTGGGAGCCAGGACTCCTGGGTTCTATCCCAGCTCTGGGAGGGGAGTGGGGGCTGGTGGTTAGAGCAGGTGGGGCTGGGAGCCAGGACTCCTGGGTTCTATCCCAGCTCTGCGAGGGGAGTGAGGTCTGGTGGTTAGAGCAGGTGGGGCTGGGAGCCAGGACTCCTGGGTTCTATCCCAGCTCTGCGAGGGGAGTGAGGTCAGGACGCAGGCCAGAGCTGGCTCTAAACGATCCCACAAGGTTGGGGGGCAACGGAGATTCAGGTCCTGATTGCCCGGGAGGTTCTTGGGGTGGCTGGCTCTGCCACCCAAGCAGCTGCCCCTCTCCCCGCCCGTGCCACCCGCTGGGCCTGCAGAGAGACCCCCTTTCGTCCCGGGGGATCACGTTTAATTGCGTCTGGCATTTCGGCAGCGGATTAGTGACTCGCTGCCAGCCGGGTGGACTGTCTTCCCCAAAGTCACCTCGCTCGAGTCCACCTCCGACCCCCTTCCCTGCCACCCTCCCAGGATTAAGGGGTGAGATATAGACAAAGACAGCTGACATCACGGCCTCCCTTACTTAAATCTTCCACATGTAGGTGGCCTCTTCCTCTTCTATTCCTTTTCCCCCCTCTCTCGCTCTCTCTCTCTTCCTCCCCCTCCTCAAAGCGTTCACCTCCTGGAGCTCCGCACACCCAGGTGAGTTGCTGGAAGAGAGATCAGCTAGTCTTTTGATTGTGTGCGACCGGGAGGTATGATTATTTGCCGCTGATCCAGATTTAGGGGGGGTGAGGGGGGAGTTAGCGCTCTTGATAAAATTATATCTAATGATTTAAAGTCTTTACATTCGTAATGCCACTCGGCTGGCTTTAGCGCGCTTAATTCAAGAGCCGTTGGACTGGGGAAGGCCCACATGGGTCCAGTTCGTCCTCCAATTGTTTTGGGGTGGTTCTTTTTCTGGAGGGGCGGAGATGCTGGGAATGTATTGGTAGATGCCGGTGGCGATGCTGGGTGTGAAACGTACGCGGAGCGGGGGATCGGTCTGGGTTGGGTCAATTATTGGGATCGAATTTTAAAATGGGAAGCGAAGAACTATTGCGTGACATGGCCATCAGACACTTGTGCCATCTCTGGAGCTGGTTTTGTGCCACTGGGCGATGGAGAAGGGGCATCTGCCTTATCATTTCAGAGAGGGACTCGACTTGTCATTAGGAAACTAACCACGAATAACATAACGTTTGGCGTTAAAATCACACTGGGCTTGGAGGTGAACCGAGCATGTGTGTCTTTCAAAGTTATTTTTGCGAGATCAGGTGACAAAGAATTCTAGGGATCTGTGCCGCCGGGAGAAATTCAATATTTGTTTCTCCCTGTGGGTGCCGTTCTGAATAGCGAGCAATTTCCATCATTTGAACTGATCGGCTTTAAAACAACCCCGCCAGTAATGTGGAGCATTTTAGACTGGAACAGGAGACTAGGTTAGTCTGTGTAGACAAAACCGATGTTCCTGCCCCGGCGTTCTGACTCATTGTGGGACAGCACCGTCCGTGTGGCGAATGAGGGAAAGTAGCAGGTGTAAAAGGACTGTCTCTGCGTGGAGTATTGCTATTCACGAGAGATCTGCAATTATACATGGCCAACAGCGGCTTCTCTTGCGGCCACAGGGCGCAAAGCAGCAGCCTCTCTCCTTCCTGTTGCTCCTGGATGTGCCGCCCGGGTGTTGGTTGCTGGGGCCGCTGGCAGGAGTCGCCCTGCGGCCCCCCTTGAGACATGGGGCACAATGCCGGGGGAGCAGGTGGCAGGTGGCCGATAGGTTCCTGACCTAACTTCCTGGGAGTGGCTTCGGGCACTGGCCCCAGGGCTTTGCGCCTGGCCTGGTGCTCAGGCAGTGGGGCTCCCCCCACATCACCCCTGGCTCCCACTGTGTCCCCACCCACCCATCACCACTGATCTAGAGTAGATTTTACTTTGAAACTACCAAGCCAGCATTCCGTGAAACTTTACTTTAGAACCAATCAGTTGGGTGATAATGGATTTAAATCTTTAGATTTAAAAGCGCAGATGCACTGAAATTTCTCGCAGCTGGAATTCTCTTCCGTTCTGGTCTTTACAGAGTGCACCGGGGCGGGGAGGTGGGGGCGAGATGTTTGCAAGGCAAGGCCTTGGGCAGGCGTTTGCAGTCATCTGCAGAGTGTGACCTGGGTCAGTGACTGGACAAGGGACAGGATGAGTGAGTCTCTGCCAAGGGTTTTAAGACATCCACCAGGATGGGTTCCTGGTCCTTTTAATCCAAAAGTTCTCAACCATCAAATGGCAAAACAAGCAAATGGATCCACGGAAGCCGCTTGGCTCATAGTCTGGCTCCCCTGAGACAGTTGTGTTGCAAAGGTGCAAAGTCGATCCCCAATTTCCTCTTGATTTTACTGTGCAATTATTTTTTTTTCTATTAACATTTTATTAAACACTTTAAAATCTGCCTCGAAAAAACCAGTGTCACCAAACAAACTACTCCGAATACGTCCACGTCTCATGCTAGCGTCACCACTTGCTACCTAACTTTAAACATTTCATGCTGTATAATACGAAGGAGTTAAAATGGAAATCAATTGTTTGTATGACACCATTTACAAACGCACACATTGCACTTCTAAAAATCCCCCTGGTTAAAGGCCAGTGATTACAAGAAGCTAAAGACGAGAAGCAAAGTTAAAGCCAAAGGAAATCGGAAACGTTTGGAAATGGTGTGAAACTAGACAGAGTGCTGTCGTCTCTTTGTTACCTTGCGCTTTGTCCGTCTGTCTCCACCTAGTGCAGCGGCTCTCAAGCGTTTGTACTGGTGATGCTTTCACATGGCGAGCCTCTGAGTGCGACCCCCCTTATCAATTCAAACCACTTGTTTATATATTTAACACCATTAAAAATGCTGGAGGCAAGCGGGGTTTGGGGTGGAGGCTGACAGCTCGTGACCCCCCCCCATGTAATAACCTCGTGACCCCCTGAGGGGTCCTGACCCCCAGTTTGAGACCCCCTGACCCATTGTCTCTCCTCTTACCCTTATATTGTAAGTTTCGCGGGCAGGGACTGTCTCTTTCAACATGCGCCTGATGCTACCAGACCCTTGGTTGTTAGTAAAACTCCAGACACAACAACTAGACTTCTGAAGGATATGCACGCCATCCTTTCACGCTCTTTGGCCTTTGCATTTTCTTAGCTGCAAAGTGAAACCTTAATCTACTGCAAACCCCCTCGGTTTGCAGATAAAATAAGGGGAAGAAAGTGCGGAAAGCCACGTATTCTCTCTCTCTCGGGTAGCGAACTGTATGGAAATGAATCCAACTTTCTCCCTGAATTTTATTTTTGCCTCTAAGCTTCTTAGGAGAGTAATTTCAGCCGAGCAATCCAAGCGCTCTTGAATGAAATTTTTGGACCTTGTCTCTAGTCTCATCAGCTTGCTCAAAAGATTGTTAATCTCCTACAATCTCTCATTTTGCTGCCTTTGCAGAGTGTCTTCATTTGGGTATTTGTTTATATGTATAGCTAAAGAAAAGAGATTGGAGAACGGGAAAGAGGGGGGGGGGGGAAAGGATCCTATCTTCTTTGAGGCTGCCCACCTCTGCAGAAAAGAGCTGGTCTCTTCTGCTTGTAGCAATTTGGACCTTCATGATTAGAGACACAATTCAAATATGAATATTGGTTCCTCTTTAGAGGCATGCAATGATTTGGTTAAAAGTTGTGCCTATAGATTGCAAAGAGACCTTCCTTCCCCAAAAGCAATACAAACTTTTTAAACCAGAACTTTTATATTTTTAATACTCTAATTATTTTTTTTTAATTAACACAGCTTTAAATATTAGGGGGAAGAACGCAGAAGTGAAATAATCCTTCAAAGGTTGTTTGCTATCTAAGCACATTTTATGCAAACTGCATTAGCCTGAATGTAACAAACATGAATGTTCTTTCTGCTAATATGTTATTTTCCTCTCTTAAATGTTTTTTAATCTAAGTAACCTCAAATATTAGGTTGCTGGTCTTAAAAATAAACACAAGATTGCTTTGTATCTTTCTTTGAAACATGAGGCTTATCTTTCATGCCTAGATTTGCGATCTTTTAAAAGCAATATATTTGGGTTATCGTTTTTTGAAATATTAGGCCCTAATCCGCAAAGATTTCTGCGTATGATTAAGTAACAAGGAGCATTCCTACTAGATTTGATATTTTCCAAACGAAATATTAGTCCGCTGCTACAGTACAGTGTCTTCTCATTTTTATTTTTTGTTAGAAGTTCCACCTGTTGAAATTGGACAATGAATTAGATGAATTAAAATCCAACACAGCTGTGATGTATAGTTTCCGATTGTTGTTTTTGATCACAAGCTACCCCAACATACACCCACTCCGATCAAAGTAAATTTCAAGCCAAAGTGAAACTTTAAAAGACAACTCCCCATTCCAGACATGGACCTTCTCCTTTGCCATGTTCTCCCTCCAGAAGGAGAGCAAAGACCTCCCGAG
Organism: Emys orbicularis; assembly: GCF_028017835.1. Classification (NCBI taxonomy): domain Eukaryota; kingdom Metazoa; phylum Chordata; order Testudines; family Emydidae; genus Emys; species Emys orbicularis. The sequence continues at coordinate 1,622,163 of NC_088703.1, read as the reverse complement.
CCATCTGAGAAAAACAATTCCCCCTGGACATTAATCTGCAAGAGGTCTGTTGTTATAATTCCTATCATGTGAGATTCTTAAGGCAACAGCTGAGAATGGACCTAGCTCACACACAAAATTGTTTTGAGCAAACACTCCCCCCCCTTCCTACCCCCACTCCTGGGGCTTAGAGGAGAAAATCCCAAATCTTCAGATCTGAAAGCACAGAGAGAGAGGGAGAGGAAAAGTCTGCTGAATCTACTGCACCGCTCTAAATCTGCTCTCCGATCCAGGTTAAGCTTCTCTTTTTATTGCAGATTATACAGCTCGACTCCTCTATCTCTTCTCAGTTATCCTTTTAACACATTTTGCTCTTTCTCGCTGCTTTTTTGGGGGTTGGTTGGCATGGCATGGGTTTGCTAAAGATTTGCACATCCTCTTCTGGTGATCCAGCAGCAAACCGGTCTCTGTTATGTTTTCTTCCAGCGCTTCCCGGCACTGTTCAGTCTGGACCCTTTGGAAAGACATTTGCTTGGGCAAAAAGGTAAGAAGACGTATGGTAAAGGAGGGTAGGAATTTTTTTTCTCCCTCCAAAGCAGAATTTGCACCCCTCGCTTGCTAACCCCAGAGCTGACTTTGCTACTATGCCATTCGAGCCCTCTGGTCGCTAACCTGGCTCGGGCAAGAAGTAAATCCCCAAAGAAAACCCGAAAACTTTCTTTCTTGGCATTACCGAGGTAAAGACAGTTCAAAAAGAAAACTACACAACTACCGCAAACGTGCAAATCTTCCTTATTTCTTCCAGCCAACAGGATAGATCTAAAACAAGGCATTCTTCTTTGGTTTATTCTTATTTCTTAACTTCCTTTTATAAATTCTCAGCAGGAAATCAATTTAGAATAGCATTTCCCTTATATTTTGTTTGCATGTTGGAATTTTAAGTCAAGTGTTACAAAATATATCTACAGAGACAGATTTTTTGTTCAAAACCACCTATATATTTAACAGCCACGCAGCATTCTCTGGGATTGGAGTTGTTTTAAATGGAGATAATTTTAAAACGGCACTACTTATGCTTTTGCAAAAAATTTTTAACTAATTGGAAATTAAGTTTTGCTTTTTCCTGTTGCAAAGATTGTAACCTGGCTGGGGACAAGGTGGCTTAAACTGGCACCAAATTAGAACAAATTGAAAATGAAATTGTGATTTAAAAAAAATCTGATTTTTTCCCTGCAGATTCAAACATCTGATTAATGGAAATGGAGTCCGATTTTTTAGAAGGATCTTAAACAAAGTGGTTCCTATAATTATAATGACAAAGTAATAACAAAGTTGGTGTGAAGGAACCAAGGTTTTGTACTGAGTGACAAGAGGCTAAAGAATTTTTTGTAGGGTGATTTGTCATATTCGCACAGCCTGGGCTTAAATCCACAATTCGACCCACTGTGAACAGATCACACTGAACTGGGAGAAAATTTGGCCAGTCGTAACCACAGCCAAGTTGCGGGTCCATTTGTATATTTCACTCAGCCTAAGAAGTTGACAACAATATAAGTTTCGTTACAAAATGGCTCGCTGACGAATTTCACCAAAAAATATTAAGGTTGGCTACAGCTCTAGAAAGCACTTATATTCCTTTTCAACATGCGAATGCCAGTGCAAAATGATTCAGGGTAAAGCCTGTATCTAGAGAGGATGGGAAAAAAGATTTCTCTTTTGTTTTGCTATGATCAACACTGTAAAAGAACTACTTTCAAATGTGGTAACTTCCCTTCAGAAACGAATCCAACCAGGAATAATCTTGTTGGTTTCATTCCAACGCAAAAGAATAATAATTCACGTTTTAAGTCATCACCATTAGCCTTAAAAAGGACCCTTCTAATTCTTAAGTTACCTCCAATACATAAAACGCAAACGAAAAATGATGCATAAAAAGCTCTTCAAAACTAAATCTTTATTATTCTGTTTTAAGGTCTAAGTTTAAACTCTCAGGGAGATGTGATTTATCTAAATTCCTATTAATTAACTGAGAGAAGGGGAAAGAATGATCAGAATATTGGTTGTACTACAATTGCATTGCTATGAATTGTAACAATATTCTACAGTTCAGCTCAGTTATTTCGTTTGCTTCCTGACAAAGGATGCATGCATCTTGCTTTGTTCATTTAAATAATAATTATAGAATTCCGGAGAGTATATTTCAATATGCATATTTAACATAAACAAAACTGATGACTTTCTAATAATAATAAAATAATAATGTGTCTATATATAAATATATATACATTGCGATCCATCTCTAGAGAGAAAAATACATTCCTACCTTTTGGGATCAAATTCTGGCATTCTGCAATTCTTCAGCGATTCCTGGCTTGTTTTGTGCCAGAAACAAGCTAAATGCTACCAAAACATTTCAGACACAACACTGCTAAAAGGTCTTTTATTCAGTTGTTCCTTTGGGTAAAGTAACCTATTCTCCCCTCAAAGAGGAAAACTTGATTTCGCAAATCACGTTATGAACTAGGAAGAAAAGAAAAGATCTGAATGTAATTCATACAGGTTTTGCAAAATCATCAAAACCTCTTTCAAATGCTTTGAGCTATTTAAAGTGTTTTTTCAACACTCAAAACCATGTTTTCTGTTTCCCTGCCTGGCCATTCTGCAAAATCCATTCTTTTAAATCGATCTCCAGTGCTTTCCCAGATTATCTATCTCTAGTGGTTTTAGTTAAAGTGGATTTTGTTGGCTTGTCAGCGAAATCACCAGAATTATTTGTATAAAAGATTTGGAAGAAAAAACATGGGCATTTAAACTGGTTCTGTTTGGGGGGGAAATTTATTAACAGAATCACCTTAGATCACTGGTTTCAGAGTAGCAGCCGTGTTAGTCTGTATCCGCAAAAAGAACAGGAGTACTTGTGGCACCTTAGAGACTAACAAATGTTAGTCTCTAAGGTGCCACAAGTACTTAGATCACTGTCATTTCAGATTTGAGAGCTACTGATGAAAAGTGCTATAAAAGAACTAGGTAATAATATAATCATCCATAACTCAGGGTCACATTTTCAATAGCACCCAAGTGACTTTGACTTTGGAGGCCCTTTAAATTCCTCTACAGTATCACTTAGACGCTTTTGCAAATTTTACCCTACGTCTGTCAGCCAAAAGGAGAAAAAAAATGGGTTTTTGAAAATACATTCCAATGCATGTTAAGAAAATAAGAACCACCAGACTCGGTCAGATCAAAGTCCATCTAGCCCAGTGTCCTGTCTTCCGACAATGGCCAATGCCAGGTGCCCCAGAGGGAATGAACAGAACAGGGAAACATCAAGTGATCCAAAGAGTTTTCCCCTTAATACATCAATTTGTTCTAAAAGGCTCTTTCTGGATTTCCCTCCTCTAATGGGCTCTATTTTTGATTTATTTGTGTGTGTGTGCGGGGGTGGGGGGGTTGTTTGGTTTGGTTTTTTGCTCAGACTAGTTTTTCCTCTGATCGAATCTGGAAATGCAAAAATTCATCAATGCCCTGTTTACAGACTTCACTCCAGAGTCAACATGCAGCATTAGAAGCTGAAGGCTGCTTAGTAAGGTGCAAATGAGTTGCTAACTGTCCGTCTATCAGTTCATTCCCCCCCACCCCTCCCCTTGTTTACAAGTGCCCTCAGAAACTTACCATGCAAGGCAGCTAATGACAGCGGATGGCAAATTGCAGTCAAGGGGCTGTTTTAGGAGGAAGATTGGTTTAACCCTCACTATTTTTTGAGATTACCCACTGTTTGTTTTCATGGAGAGAATAAGGAATTAGCTGGACCCCTCTGTCCTCACCCAAAATCAGCACAGACCAGAAATCCTGGCTCAAGGCAAAAATAGCAGCCCCCAGATGAATAAAAACCCATCTTCGTGGCATTTCGGGATTTATTCTGATGAATAAGTTTTAAGGCCAGAAGGAACCATTAAGATCTTCCCTACGCTTCCCCGAGAAATTCAAACAGCAATTCCCGCACCAGACTCCATAACTGGCGGGCGTCTTTTAGAAAGACACCCCAGCTCGATTCTGAGGTTGGGTGGAAAATCCCCCAGTCCCTTGGGAGGGTGTCCCAGCGTGGCCAATCTGCAGTCGCGGGGCCCCGGGAATGAGGTGGGTTTTCCGAGTTCGGCTTGCTGGTTTTGTTTCTTGCTCGCAGGGCTGTGGAGAACAGCCTGTAAACGTGACCTGTAAAGGCTCCAACCCCAGAAAATGAAATAAAAAGGCCCCCACATTCTGTGAGGCTTTGAAGATCTCGTGATTTCTTAAGCCAATCTTGTGATTTGTTTTGGTTTTTTTTGGAGCCTGACGCCTGATATTTTTAATGCTTGGGCTTGGCAATGGTAGGTTAACTGCTCTTGCTGTTAAAAAGGTGTCTCTTGTTTCCAGACAACTTTCAGCCACCGTATCTTTCTTTTAGTTTTATTGTGATAGCCCCTGGGGCACCAGGCATGGGTCAGGCCCCCACTGTGCCAGGCACTGTACATTTTTGTTTCCATTAGGTATATTATGGTAGCACCGTGGTCCAGGCTCCATTGTGCCAGGTGCTGTACATTTTTGTTTCTATTAGGTGTATTACGGTAACACATAGGCGCCCCAGGCATGGGCCAGACCCCTACTGTGCCAGGTGCTGTACGTTTTTATTGCTTTAGGTGTATTATGGTAGCACCGTGGTCCAGGCTCCATTGCGCCAGGTGCTGTACAAATGAAGCCCAGGATCTCATTTTATCCTTGTCTCCTAGATGAAAGAGCCCTCTGCTCTCAGAAATCTCCCCCTGTGGGTCTTTTATAGACCCTCCCGATCCAAACCAGAAAGAAGTGAAAATCTGGGATGTGTTTTGACTTTTCAAGTCCAGCTGAGCTCTGGACCCGGGTTGATCCGAATCCACAACATTTAGGAAGCTGGGAGGAGAGGGAAGGGGATTCTGTTAAATGGCTCTTCTCCTATGGAAACTTCCCAGCAGGGCTAATTTTGTTTTATTTCATTCGGTTTTGCTTGTTGGAACCCATGTCTCGGGGCTCTAGTTCGGCAGCCTCAGACCTGGCTAAGGAAAGGCATCGAATCCGTTCGTGATTTATGAGCGTTTTCTGGGCCGTGCTCATCACCAGCCCTGTTATTAACCAGAATGAGTGCAATAAAATGTGGCTTGGCCTGGCACGAATTCTCGTGTTCCCCTGGAGGGAGTTGGAATGGTACAGACAGAGCGGTGGAGGAGTGGCGCGGTTTCCCTCTCCTTTCCTGAATCCGTCTGGGGATGGAATGGCTCAGACAACAGCAGCAAGTGAAGGCAAAAGGAAACAAGAAAGCAAGTTCTTGTCTACACTAGCAAAACAGCCTCCTGGTTTTCAGCCGCTGTTCGGTGCTCAAACGATCGTGAGCCGTTTGCACGAAGTGCTCGCACCCTCACGCCATGTCCGTGACAGTGTGACTGGGTGAGGAATTAGACCAAAACCGCCTATGTAAGCAGCAGCATTGCCACGATCAGATCTGCTCCGAGCAGCTGACTCTAAAATGCTCAAGGTTCAGCCGCACGAGGGCTCCCAAAGTTGCTACCTCTTGGGGGGAAATTAACGTGGGGTGGGCCAGGATGGGCATTTTGGCAATATTTTCTAAGGGAAGGCCAGCGGTAGTGGGGCCTTGTCTATAGCCTGACACCAGCTGCCTTTCACAGAGAGCTCTTCTTAGATTGATTGCCCAAGGGTTCTTTGGCATGGAACTGATTTATTTGTATTATGCTGGCCCCTAAAGGCCCAGACCGAGATCGGGGCCCCATTGTGCCAGGCGCTGCCCAGACCCCGACCGAGATTGGGGACCCGTCGTGCCGGGCACTGCCCAGACCTCGAGCGAGATCAGGGCCCCGTTGCGCCGGGCGCTGCCCAAACCCCGACCAAGATCAGGGCCCCGTCGTGCCGGGCACTGCCCAGACCGCAGCCGAGATCAGGGCCCCGTCGTGCCAGATACTGCACAAAGAGTGACAGACAATCCGTGTCCCAAAGAGCTGACAATCACAATAGACAAGGAGTGGGAGGGGAAACTGAGGCACTAAATGGGGCAGCGACTTACACATCAGTTCACTGGCAGAACTGGGACTAGAACCAGGTTTTCAGCATCTCCATCCAGGGCGCTGTTCCCTAGGGAACTGGTCCCACCCCACAGGGTCTCGCTCTGGTCACCTGACCACATGAAATTATTCTGTTAGTAAAATCCTGGTCTTCCAACTTTGTACATTTCTTCACTAGCCTATGCCCTGGAAGCCCTGATGATCCTGGGCCCACACCCCCAGCTGGCCTAAATCGGAACAGCTGCATCCCAGTTCTAGACCCTCAGCTGGTGTTAACGAGCAAATCTGGTCTGGTTCACACCAGCTGAGGATCCGGCCTGATACAATCAGCCAAAAACCCAACCCGCCCCTACGCTTCCCCCACACTTCTTCAGCAGATCTGTGATTTACACCTCAAAGGAACTGGACTGTGCAGAAGTTCCCACCCTACTGAATGGAAACTGACCAGAGTCCTTCTTTCTTATAGGGGTCGACTTAACTGGTGCTGTATGGACTGATGTTCCTTCACCTTTCCAGAGATGCCTCTTTGTGTCTCTTGCCTGTAGCCACCCCCTTCTCCTGCCCCATGCCCACAGCAGTTTGTCTTTGGCCCAGTGCGGGGGAGGGCGGGGAGATTTGCTGGGCTTGATTGAGTTAATGGGAAGGGAAGTGTGGATTAAAGGGTTAACCAAAGTCTCCTTCAACCCTGGTCCGTTGAAGGTGTGAAGTCCCCATGCTGCCTTCTCACCATTGGATGAGCTGTTCCCTCAGCTCCCCCTGTCCGCTTTTAGAGGAGGGTGCCCACAATTTCTGGGTGTGTCTTTTCCTCTCCCCACTGTGCAGCGAGCCTGGGCGGCTGAGCGGATTGGAATAACCTAGTGTCCCAGTCCTCCGGGGTGGGCGACAGGAGAAGGAGCCCCTTCGGGATCGCCAGTTCCTGAGCATGATGTCCTATATGAAGCAGCCTCATTACGCAGTCAATGGGTTAACCCTAGCGGGACCGGGCATGGACCTGCTCCACTCCGCCGTGGGATACCCAAGTAAGTGCCTTTCCGCGATTCCCCCGTGGGCGCTCAGAGACTAGGGTCCCGGAAGCCACAGAAGGACCTACTGTCAATTTCAGATCTGTCAATTTCTGGGGAGTGGGTTGTGGATTAGGGTGAGCGGAGGACAGCAAGTGTGAAAAATCGGTGGCGAGTAATAGAATCCTATATAAGACCACGTCCCAAATACCGGGACATCTGGTCACCCTGTTGTGGTTGTTGGGGGAAAGAAACCAATTATTGTAGAGAGAGTGAAATAAGCTAGTTACTATACCATTGCCAGCAAAAGACCCTGCTTCTTATCGCACAGAGCTGAGGACACCAGTTTCTGTTCAATCGAATGAGTGAAATAGGCCAGTTACAATTATTTCACACATCAAAGAAATTCATTTTTCTCGGCGAGATGTTAGCGTTGTCCTGAGCTTTATCTTGCGTGAGTGAAGGAGACTAGTTATTCTATAGGCACTGGAAAAAGCAAACAGCTGTTGTTATAATTCTAGAGAAAGAAAGCAAAATCATTTGGTTATTATTATAAATACAGCTAAATAAACCAGTTACCGTGACACTGGCCGAGTCAGCTAGCCCAGTTATTCTATAGCGACTGAGATCAGCCAGTTATTCTAGAGAGTGTTTTGCTCACTGTATAATAATTGGTTTATTTCACCCACTCTCTGTGATCCATTTATTTTCCCTTTTCATTATGATTATTGGAGAGTGACCAGTTGTCAGAGTGAAATAGTCGCCTAGAAGAGATTGGGGTTTGATTAATAGAATATGATTCAGAGATACTTTGACAGAGGTCACCTGAGAGCCCAAGGGTTGCCTGTGGGAATTTGTGATCAGTGGCTTTCTGCTCTCCTTGCATTCATGTCCCCCTCTAATTGAAACTCTGAACGCTGGCCTGCAAGCAGTTTATTGTCGTTTGGGCTTTATTAAAGCTTTAAAGTCAGCAGTAGGCAAGCTGAGTTGGAAATGGAAACTCAGCAGTTCACTTGTTTACAAACTTTAAGCTGCATCATCAGTAGAAATCAATTGCTAAAAAGCCGGATAGCCCAGTAGGTATCCTGGCCACGGATGCTTTCCCCAGGATAGGGGTTTAATGCCATTGTTTATGTCATATGATTTAAGTCCCCAAATCTCCTTGCTGTTCTCCGGCCAGCCGATCAACACAACTTAAAGTCGTGCGTATCAATCGGCTCTTGCATTGTGGGCCGCGTGGTATTTTCACTTGATCGGAGGAAACAAAATATCTAAAGAGCAGTAGAGAGTTGAAGGCAAAGGTAGGGACTCCAAATGTGAACATCAAAGAGAACTGACGCCCAGTTCAGTGTCCGAACGTACCAAGAGAAAAACGAATCTCGACAGTGAATTGTGGGATTGGAAGAAAACACAATCTGAACGTTAAATGGATCTGATTAAATCTACCGTCTTCTCAAACCAGCAACGAGGCACTAGTGGTGTGCAGGGTGGTTCTCAACCAGGGGTCCGGGGCCCCGTGGGGGGCTGCGGGCAGGTTTCAGTGGGTCCACCAAGCATGGCTGGCATTAGACTCACTAGGGCCCAGGGCAGAAAGCCAAAGCCCCGCTGTGCAGAATTGCAGCCCGGAGCCCCACGCCCCATCACCCAGGGATGAAGCCAAAGACTGAACAACTTCTCAGTGCCCCCTGTGGCGTGGGGCCCTGGACAAGTGTCCTGCTTGCTACCCCCTAACGCTGGCTCTGGCTTTTATATGCAGAAAACCAGTTCTTGTGGCACAGCTGAGCTGTGGAGTTTTTATAGCGTGTTACGGGGCCTCCGAAAGAACAACGTTGAGAACCCCTGGTGTGTGGTAGTCTCAGTTCAAAACTCGTGTAAAATCCAGATATATGCAACTGATCAGAACAGGGCCCCAATCCTGCAGTTAGATCTTACGGGTAAATCTTCACAGCTTCACTAAAGCCAGAATTTAGGCCGTGGAAGTGAGCGTTCACTGAACCTCGCAGAGTTGGACCCTTCTCTAAAACAATTGGATAAAGTGTTGGAAAACATTTTTGGAAGAGGAAAAGTTTAGAAAATTCAACCCCTTTTTAAAAAGAAGCCCTTCTATTTCCTTTTATTTGCTTTTGATTCAACATCAAGGCAAGGGTCTTAACACCTTTGCGATGCGCTTTGTACGTCTGGCAAACGCGGCTTGGATTGTTTTTGTCAGAACTGTAAATTCATTTTGTTCCTGGTTTTTGTTGTTCAAAATGTCCTCACATTTTTAAAGATTCCTCTCCCTTCACCTAACGTACATAATTGTCACAACAAATACAAAAGCATAAAAAAGCCCTAGAAGTTTTAGAAGTTGAATCAGGATGTTATTAATTACAATATCATTTTATTTTTTATTTTAATATTAATATCCGAAAGCCCCAAATGTTTGGGAAGTTTAATCAGCATGATATTAATTAAAACATTATTTTATTATTTATTTTATTAATTCTATATTAATTATCCCCCTAAAAAGTTGAGCCGTTTAATCAGAATGCTATTAATTTCAAAATTATTTTATTATTTATTTTATTAAAAGTATATTCATTAAAGCTGTAAAAGCTTTAGAAATATTAATGGAATCACATTAATTAAATATACTCTTATGAATTTTATTTTTTTATTGATATATTAATTAAAGTCCTAAAAGTTTTAGAGGTTTCATTGGAAATCATGAAGGCTGGAAAAGCAGAAGGCAAATAAAAAGAACCCAGCGTTTATTATTTCCCCCCCTAAAATCTCATGGTTTTTAAGTCAATCTCATGGTTTTTGGGGAACCTGCCCCATGATTTTTGAATGTTTGGGGTTGGTGGTTCTGAGACCCTTTGGGGTTAGAATAGGATCTCTTTCCCTTACATGGGGGGAGGGATAGCTCAGTGGTTTGAGCATTGGCCTGCTAAACCCAGGGTTGTGAGTTCAATCCTTGAGGGGGCCACTTAGGGATCTGGGGCAAAATCAGTACTTGGTCCTGCTAGTGAAAGCAGGGGGCTGGACTCGATGACCTTTCAAGGTCCCTTCCAGTTCTAGGAGATGGGATATCTCCATTAATAACATTAATAACAATAACATAAGACGAACCCTGTTTGAGCTACCAGATGCAGCTAGTGTGCACACGTGTTAGACAATTCCACGCTTCATGGCTGTAGACTCGCAGTGTTTCTCAAATGCGGCCGCCGTGGCCACATGCGGCCACCAGGGGCTTTTCTTGCAGCCATAGGGCTTAATTTGTCCCCAGGCTTGGCAGGGCTGAGTAAGTCTGCTGTGACAAGTGATCCTTGTTAATATCACTTGTCACAGCAGATTTACTAGCTAGCAATAAATAAATTGCAATGATTTGGACATGTCTGTGCATATTTATTTGGTTTTCCTAAAGCTAATTAAAATTTGGCGAGGGACGAGCCGGCTTCGTGCGATGCGGGTGCGAACGGCTCTCATTCCGGTTCCCTGGTGTGTTACACTCAGCGGTGCCCGGGTGCAGATGACAGCACAAGCTGCAAACTGAGAAGCTGAATGTGTTTCTCGAGATGACGCCGGCGAGAAAGTTCAGATCCAAGCTTGGCCCAACATTGCGGGGGATTTCTGGATTCCCGGCTTTGAACCGGACCCAGCTATAGGATCTCCCGGCTCTAAGCAGGGACGCAGGAGAAATGCTGAGCAAACGTGTGACCTAGTGCAGGGTTCCTCTAATCTCGACCACGCGTCCCAATGCACACGCACCCCGAGCAGTCTGGGTGTGCGTCACGTGCGATGCGTGGCCACACGGGCGTGAGTTTCAAAAGTGACTTGGGATTAGACGGACCAAACCTGAGGCTCCTAAAAGAGATCTGATTTTCACACAGTGCTAAACATCTCCCCTTGGCTGCACCCTGAAAGGCAGGTGGAGACTCAAAATAAGGAGGGGTCTAAAGTCACTAGTCATTAAAACTCCGTGGGCTCACTCTCCGCGGGCTCTGACTCTCCAGTGCAACGGGTGTGAATCAGGAGTAGGTGCACTAAAGGGTCTAATTCCCCTGTGCACTGCCCCTTGCACGCCCAGCCCAGTGCAGTGCACTACCCCTTGCACACCCACTCGCCCCAGTGCAATGAGAGTGACCCTCTCATGATGGCATTTTCCCCTCACTTTGCCCTGGTGCAAACGGCCACATGGCAACTTGTGCAAACGAAAGCAGCGCCAAGCCGGAATGGCCAATTAAATCACTTCCCCGGGCAGCCAGGGTCCCTCTGGCATCTCCACAGCCCCCTCCTTGCATCCTCCGGCCCCGCTCTGCATGCATCCAGGCCAACGACTGCACCGGAAATGGCTGATCTGCAGGACAGAGCCATGGGAAAGGCTGCCGGGGCCTTCGCCCCGACAGAGACGGGCGGCTCTGACCCCCCTTGGAGCATCCGAGCCCCTCACAGGCTGTAACACAGCCCGGCCAAGCCCTAGCAGGCCTGTTCCGTAAATCACACCCCAGGTTTTTGGGGGGATTTTCCAGACCCACCCACCCCTCATAACGCTGAAACAAACGCGCCAAAATAACGGCCCGCCCTCCCCCTGCCACGCGATGGGCGGAGCCCTCATCTCCACTGGGCGGGTGGGAAACTGAGGCACAGAGCGACGATGGCCCAGTTCCGCCAAGGTCACTGATCCTGAGCCTGGTGGTCTAACCACTAGACTCTCCTGCCTTCCGAGCTACCAATGGCTTTGCTTTAGCCAAGGTCTCTTTCGCTGGTAACAAATTGCTCTGAGCTGTGGAGTGGCCCAGAAATCCCAGGGCTGAATGATTATGATTATTTGGTAGGTGTATTATGGTAGCACCTCAGCACCCCAGTCGTGGGCCAGGCCCCCTGGCGCTAGGCGCTGTACATTATTTATTAGGTGTATTACAGTAGCGCCCCAGTCACGGGCCAGGCCCCCTGGCGCTAGGCACTGTACATTATTTATTAGGTGTATTACAGTAGCGCCCCAGTCACGGGCCAGGCCCCCCGGCGCTAGGTGCTGTATATTATTTGTTAGGTGTATTACGGTAGCGCCCCAGTCACGGGCCAGGCCCCCCGGCGCTAGGTGCTGTATATTATTTGTTAGGTGTATTACGGTAGCGCCCCAGTCGCAGGCCAGGCCCCGCGGTGCTAGGCACTGTACATTATTTATTAGATGTATTACGGTAGCACCTCAGTTACAGGCCAGGCCCCCTGGCACTAGGCACTGCATATTATTTATTAGGTGTATTACGGTAGCACCTCAGTTACAGGCCAGGCCCCCTGGCACTAGGCGCTGCATATTATTTATTAGGTGTATTACGGTAGCACCTCAGTCACGGGCCAGGCCCCCTGGCGCTAGGCGCTGTACGCAATTTATTAGGTGTATTACGGTAGTGCCCCAGTTGCGGCCCAGGACCCCCTAGCACGAGGCACTGTATGTTATTTATTAGATGTATTACGGTAATGCAGTGGCACAAGCTGCCTGCCCCCACCCCCCACCGTGCCCTGGAGCGGGGGGGGGGGGGTGTCGCTGAAGGGCAGGGAGAGACAGATGCGTCGGGGGAGCGCTTCTTGCTGCTTCCCCAGCTCCCCCCTTCGGGGACAACCCCCTCGGCTTGTCCGTCCCACCCTGAGGACAGCGGGTGTAACCATCTCCCCTCCCCCCCAGCCACCCCGCGGAAGCAGCGGCGCGAGCGGACGACTTTCACGCGGGCCCAGCTGGACATTCTGGAGGCGCTTTTCGCGAAGACCCGCTACCCCGACATCTTCATGCGGGAGGAGGTAGCGCTCAAGATCAACCTGCCGGAGTCCCGGGTGCAGGTGAGGATGGGAGTCCAGACCGACCCCTGGCCAGACAGGGGTCTGTGTGTGTGCATGCGTGTGTGTGTATATACTACTGCCCCCTGCTGGGAAGTGTGTATGTGTGAGCACCCATGGCTGGCCGCTGCCCTCTGCTGGGTGGAATCGGAACTGCTCACCTGGGTGTCATAAGCCCTATACTGCTGACAGCCGATGGGGATTCTCCTTTAGCAGTGTGCTGGGGTTTGGGAGCAGGTTGAGTTCTGGGTGCAGCTCCCAGCAGCCGCCGGGGAAATCCCAGCTCGCAATGGAGGTGGAACAAGATTTTACATCCCTTGTGGGGCCTCACAAACGTGACCCAATGCATGTGGTATCAAGAGGGGATGTTTGTCCAGCCCGGAAAGGCGGCCACCTCTGGACAGGAGCCAGGGGGCTGTGCTATGAACCTCGCAGGGCTGGGTAGGAACTGAAGTCCAGGGAAGCTGCCAGGGGATTTGGGAGGATGAATGTGGTTCTCCCAGCTGGGCGTGTGAGTAAATACCTGGACTCTTCGCAGCGTGGCCACGGGAGGGCAGGTCTGCGGTGTTCGTCTCTGCTGGAAGATGGCATCGGGGCCAGCCCTGCCTGGGAGGGGAGAGCACCCCCTACTGAACCCCCCACCCCAGTCCCTGCCAACAGCCCATGGGGGGTGCAATACCGTTGACTGACAGAAGCTACAAAGTGGGTGACCCCCCGTTTAAGACGCTTTCATCCCAATAAAACTGGGTCGGGGTACGGCTGTCTCGGTAAATATCACCCTCCGGCTGACTCGGTTGTACCAGGACAAAATCCGTGCGTGGAGATCACCCCTCAGGGCGACTTGATTTCAGTTTTGCTTCAGCCCAACGTTTACCCCCCAACAAGCCACTTTTAAACCGAAACCGGAGCATTCGCCCCGGCCTCTGGTGTTGGGTTAAATAAACCGGTTTAAGCGAAATCAGTTTAGCTTTCCCATGTAGACAGAGCCCGGCTGCCCGGAGCTCGGAGCCGACTCACCAGCTACCCAGAACGCCCCACCGCCTCGCCAACCCTGAGTGTTAACAGAGCCCGAGATTTGGCTTAGAAATCCTGCCATTTTCTTAAAATTAGAAATCAGTCAAATTTGGACTCTTTTTAAATTTGCCACGTGAGCTCTCCCGATAATTGGCCGCCCTCCCTCTGCGTCCTACAGGAAGGGGTCCGGGTTTCTCAGGAGACGTGTATGGGGCGAGTTCACCCCCCGACATGACAGCGAAGGGCTAAGCCCAGAATGCAGAGTCCTGGTTTATAGCACTGGCAGGATTTTGAAGTCGCTTCCCCTTCTCTTCGACTCCGGGCAGCGCCCCAGGGAGCGGGAGACGTTAATCTTTGACATCTGCCCTGCGCCTGCTAATGCTGGAAATAAAGACTCTGGATCCCGGGGTTGCAACTTCGCAGCCGTTTTCGGAGGGATACAAAAAATAGCCACCTCCTGCCGATGCCCATGGGGGGGGGGGGGGGAATTGTCTCCCTGGCGTCCGGCAGCTGAGCTGTCTGGGACTAGACCGGGCAGGCAGCAGACTGGAGGGACCGGACCCGGAATGGCTGTGAGTCACCCTGGAAAGGGATGAGTCCTGGGAACGGAGGTTGCCCAAGGACCGGAGAGAAACATCACCAGGTCGGGGGGAGGACAAATTTGAGGCTGAGTGTAAGGCAATGAGCCAGCGTGTGTGTGTTTGTGTGCACCACTGCCGTCTGCTGGACGGACTCAGCAATGCGCCACTCTGTATCTTAGGCCCTATACTGCTAAGGTTCGGCAAAGATTGTGGGGAGGGAGGGGTGTGTGGGGGGTGGGTGTGGGTGACTTTTGGATGAGGAACAGCTGAGTTCTACCCTGCTCCTGCCAGGAAATCCCCAGTGCTCGACGCTGTCAGGGTCCCGATATTATGGGTTTTTTTCTAGAGGCTCCCCCCTGCAGCCTCAGTTTCCCTATCTGCTCTGGGGATAATGCCAGTCACAGCTGGCTCTGTTCCGCCCTAGCTCTCAGTGCAGGAGGATGGTGGTGGTGAGAGGAATTGTGGAGGGGACAGAGATGGACAGTGGCGGCTGTTACAGCCGGGCCATGGCCAGGGCAAAGGGACCCCCCCCCCCGAGCTCCGTGACTCACCCCCCTCCTCTCCCGGCAGGTTTGGTTCAAGAACCGACGGGCCAAGTGCCGCCAGCAGCAGCAGCAGAGCAGTGGCCAGGCCAAGGCGCGCCCGGCCAAGAAGAAGAGCTCGCCGGCCCGGGAGACCAGCTCGGAAACCAGCACCAACGGGCAATACAGCCCCCCGCCCGCCGGCACCTCGGGCACCCCCAGCTCCACGGCCAGCGCCACCGTCTCCATCTGGAGCCCGGCCTCCATCTCCCCCATCCCCGACCCCCTGGCCTCCTCGGCCACCCCCTGCATGCAGCGCTCTGCCGCCTACCCGATGACCTACACCCAGGCCGCCGGCTACCCCCAGAGCTACGCCGGCTCCTCCTCCTACTTCACCGGCCTGGACTGCGGCTCCTACCTCTCGCCCATGCACCCGCAGCTCTCCGCCCCCGGCGCCGCCCTGAGCCCCATCGCCGCCCCGGCCATGGGCACCCACCTCAGCCAGTCCCCGGCCTCCCTGTCCAGCCAGGGCTTCGGCACGGCCGGCCTGAGCTTTGGCTCGGTGGATTGCTTAGACTACAAGGATCAGACGGCCTCTTGGAAACTCAACTTCAACGCCACGGACTGCTTGGATTACAAAGATCAGAGCTCCTGGAAGTTCCAGGTCTTGTGAAGTGGCGGGAGGCAGCCAGGGAGACACCCCCTGTCCGTTGTTTCTCCCCCTCCCCCCCCGAAGGCCCGTCCCTCCCCTCCCCGGTACCACCCTCCTTGAACCAGCTCGGCTCCGACCCGTGTCCGTCGCTGGACTGAGATTGGAACCGGCGTCGGGGATCTGAGCGAGGGGGGATCCCCCGTTTCCCGGCATCACGGCGGGGACTTGCCCTTCCTTGGTGAGCAACCGCAAACGTGCCCTAATTGGTCGTTCGGTGGCTGAGACCCTCACCCCGCATGGCCACAGGGGCCCCTCGCGCCGGGCAGCGCCGCGGGGTTTTCTTCCCGCCCGAGCCCCGGACACGAAATCTGTCAAGGAGTCTCAGCCGGGATTCCCCCCGGGGCGGGGGCTGGCTGGCGTGGCAGCCTCCCCCGTCTGTGCCACGCTCACCAAGTGGCACCCGGATCTGCAGGGGTGGGGCTGGGAAGTGCCACGGCTGATTTGGGTGGGAAGTAGCCCCCCCTGCCCCTTGCACATGTGGGGGAGGAGGGGCTCCAGGTTCTGTCTTTCACGGTTTCTCTCTAGCCCTGGCCTGATCCTTCGAGGGGGGGGTCTGAGCGTAGAATGAAGTGGAGCAGTTAGGTCAAGGCATGTGCTGCCAGGACTCCTGGGTTCTATTTCCGGTGCTGGGAGGGGAGCAAGGTTTAGAGAAGTGGGCCCCGGGAGTCAGTTCGCCTCAGCTTTATTTCCAGCCCTGCCAATGATTGGGTGTCAGATGGTCCACCCCGTGCCACAGTTTCCCCTTCTGTCGCGCCCTCCCTTTGCCGGGGGCCAGGGGATCTGTGGATGGACAGCTCTGTGCTGGGCAAAGCTGAGGGCCAGGGCGAAGGGCGTGTGCCGAAGTCCCAGCCCAGCGAGGACGGCTTAGGGAGCATTGGGTTTGAATCGGCACCAGGTTCAGCTACCCACAGTCCAGTCGTCCAAAACTGAGTCCCGTCTCCTCTGGCTGGAGACCTCGCCGGCCACGTCCTGCCAGAGAGAGGGGCTGCCCGGCTGGGACGCCAGCCGCTGAGCTCCGCCCCAGAGGGGGCCAGGCCACACCCCTGTCTTTAGCAAGCGGGGCAGGGGACCGGGTCGCACTCAGCGACTTGGCGGGGAGAGATCTATGCCGGGAGGCCAGCGTCGCAAGCCAGGATCAAGGCCTGCCTGGCTGTTTGCAGGGTGGCTTTTTATTCTAGCCTCCATTTCCCCTCCCCCCTGGATATTTTGGGTGCAAACCCCTTTTTTTGGGGGGGGTTAACTTGAAAGTGACGACAAATGTTCGACCCCCCCAAATCCACTGGAACGCGTTGATTTAGAAGGCTCCGGCCTCGGCGCCGCCCGTCGCAAGCGACCAGACCTTCGGGCTCTTTGCAGGGCTGGAAAATCTCTCTCCCATCGGAGTTAGGCACCGAAATATCTTGGAGGGTCTGGGGCAACGTCTATGCGCAAAGCACAACTTCCCACCCCATGGAGGCTCCGATCCTGAGAGCCCTTCGCATGTGCCCCGGGGCCCAGAAAGGGGTGCCGTCGACCTGGGTTCGGATCCTGCTGCTCTCGGACCCCGGTGGCAGAAGTCCCTGGGAGGGGGACAGGATCGGGTTCGCCCGGCTCGTGCGGGGTGGGGGGGGGAGAGCTGAGATGGTGACTAGCCAGGAGGTGGGGGAACTCGGCCCGGATCCCCGCTGTTGAACGCCCAGACGCTTTCCCCGAATCATTCTGATTTCCAGCCACGTCGGAGCCCAGCAGCGCGGACCTGACCCCGTTGCATTCACACGGAGCTTCCCCTCCCCCCGCCAGGGGGGAGAATTGGGGACGCTTTGCAGCCCGATTTCCCTGTTGCCTTGCACACGCATTTACACTAGTGCAGAAGAAGCGTGAAACCGGATCCGTCCACACCTGTTCCGCACTAGTGGGTGCAAGACAGTGGAGAACCCAGCTCTTTCTGTTCTAATCAGACCACTTCGACTGCTCCCCTTCTCCAAAGCTGGCTGCATAAACTCCCCCAAAGATGTAGCGGATTTGGGGTCAGATCTGTCTCTGCCTGAGGCAGACCCGCTGAGATCCGGCTGGGCCCGGCTCCTGGAGATGTGAACTGGAGCGGCCGTTTGCTCTGGGGACGGTTCTAACATCAGAAGCCACCTCGCCACGCACGTCTCCTAGCCAGCCACCTTACAGCTCATTGTGGGGCCCGAACGTCTCCTGTGGCCTCGTGCAATCACATTCACCCGTGCAAAACTCTCCGGCTCTGGTAGCGCTTTGCAGCGGGGAATCTGACGAGACAAGATCTGGGGCGCTGTGGAACTGACCGGCCGCATTTAGAATTGTTGCGTGTAAATAAAACCCCGACACGTTGTGAGGTTCGTTTAGGGCGATTCTGTAGTTCTTTGTCCCATTTCCATCTTCACAGACAAAGGCCGTTTTTATTTATTTCTCGGCTGGATACCTCAGTGGGTTTCAGTTCTGCCGCTCTTCCCTTTGCAAAGACGCCCCCGACTACGTAGCTGCTAACGTGGCCACATCCCTCGGCATTAGGAGGTCACGTCTCCACAGCCTGCGATGAGCTGGTTTTATTTTCACGCCTCTATCTGTGGAAATGGTTTATTTTTTGCTTTTTCCTAGCCATAGGTTTGCTCCAGTTGTTGTTTTTTTTAAAGAAACGGGGGCAAAAAAAAATTAAAAAACCGACAATCAGAGACAATAAATATCTGTAAAGAATTTGATTGTTTTTTGTGTGCACTAAAGTACTGGCTTAAAAACAAAAAGTCTATTTTGTAAGTTGATGTAGAGGGGGGTTTTTTAGACTAGTTTTGTTAGGTGTCAAACTCCAGTGTCTGTAGGAGAAACAGAATTTCAATGCAAACTATTTTTGATTACTTGATATTTATTCTTGTTTTAGCGAGAGGCAGTTTCCTGTACCAGCCCCCAATTTTTGGTGGTTTAAAAAGATTTGAAAAAATAAAAAAAATAAATAATAAATGTGCAAAGGATTCTGAGATCTGGGCTGGCTTTTTTGGTTCTTGCAGTTGCTAATTTAAGCCCTGTTCCTGCAAAATGCTCACACACCTGTGTCACTTCACTCAGGTGAGGACTCTAATGGAAGCTGATGGTGTAGGGCAGGATTGAGGGGCACCAGCAGAGCTGGGGGGAGCCCAAGGCTGGGCTAGCAGGGGGCTGCAGGTCGGGAGTGAGGGGCACTGGCAGGGCTGGGGTGGGTGGGAGCCCAGGGCTGGGTTAACAGGGGCTGCGGGTCGGGAGTGAAGGGCCCCGGCAGGGCTGGGAAGTGGGGAGCCCAGGGCTGGGCTAGCAGTGGTGGCTACCGGTCAGGGCTGAGAGTTGTCAGTCGAATTAGCTGGGGGAATGACTCCTGGCTGCTCCAGGGGGGTGGTGGGGCCGTGGTGTGAACCCACTGAGGGGAGAGGGGGGCTGGTGGGGACGGGGGGTAGCCACCCACGGCGAGCGCTCTCCGCTGTGCGCCAACGCCCGTCTCAGCTCTGGCTGGAGTCCCCCGTTCCTGCTGATTTGGGGGGGCAGGCACTAGAGGTCTCCGCAACAGGCAGGTTCATGAGGTCATCCCACCGTTAGCCACAGGAACAGCTTGGCCCGGCCCCCAGGGCCCAGCTGTGAGTGAACCTGGAGTCACTTGTGTCACGAAATCACCAGCCTGTGCTCAGGGCGCCCCCCCCCCCATCTCAGTGGGGCCACAATGTCACCTTCAGCTCCTCAGCGTCGTCCTCCCCATTGCCCCTCCAGGAGCTTGACCCCGTCCCCTCCCCAATTGCCTTCAATGCACTGGGGGAAACTGAGGCAGGTCCGGTGGCTGCGGGCGTGTGGATAGAGGAAATGGGAGCTGATCCCGAGCCAATGGCCAGACTCTCGTGGGAGCAGGGTCGGGCCCCGAGCTCAGGCTGGGGTTTCCAGGGGACCCAAAGGTGCCTGAATCCCACTGGAATTTGGGGGGCTGAAGTTCCTGAGAAAATCTCCGGCCTCTGTCGTGGGCTTTTCCCTCCTTCCCGTTGCTCTTGTGGCCTCTCCCTTGTCAGGCCATAACTCTGAGCCCCGGGTCCCAGACATGCGCCCCCCCCGGCGGCGTTCTGTGTCCCATCCCGGGCAGGGCCCAAGCTGGATCGGCCCCAGATGGCACAGGGCTGGGGGCAAAGGGGTGTCCTTCCATTGTCATCTGCATCCTCCCACAGAGCCCAGGAGTCCTGGCTCCTGTGTGCTAGCCGCTAGACCCTACGCCCTTCCCAGAGCTGGGGATAGAACCCAGGAGTCCTGGTTCCCAGTGCCCCCCCCCCCCCCCGCTCTAACCACTAGACCCCACTCCCCTCCCAGAGCCGGGGAGAGAACCCAGGAGTCCTGGTTCCCAGCCCCCCCACTCTAACCCACTAGACCCCACTCCCCTCCCAGAGCTGGGGAGAGAACCCAGGAGTCCTGGCTCCAGCCCCCCTGCTCTAACCTTGAGCCCCCACTCCTTTCCCAGAGCCAGGGATTGAACCCGTGTGTCCTGGCTCCCACTCCCCACTGGCTGGCCGGCCAGGCCGTCTGGCAGGGTTCAGGCCTGTAACGGGGCTGATTGGGGTGGGACAGGAGCCAGAGTTTGGGGGCGAGGGGCTGGGAGGTCCGTCCTGTCCCTGCTGCTCACGGCCCGGGCCCAGGGGCGGTAGAGCCGTGGGGGATGGAGGCAGGCCCAGCAGGGTGGCAGGGGGGTGGGAGCAGGAGCGAGACGGGCGGCTGCTCTCCGGGGCTGGGGTGTGAGGCAGGGCTGGAGGGGCCGTGCCAGGCAGCGCGGCCTAGCAGTTAAGGCTCCGGCCCGGAGTCACCTTCTCTCCAGGCCTCTGTGAAACGGGGCCAATTGTCCTTCCCTTCCTCCATCTGGGGGCTCGGCAGGGCAGGGAGCCATGGCAGGGGGCCTGAGCATGGGGAGAGCGGAAGGGGAAACTGAGGCACAGAGAGGGGGAAGTTACTGGCCTAAGTCTCCCCAGCTTTGGGTGGGAGGGGGCTGGGAGCCAGGACACCTTGGTCCCATTCCTGGCTCGGAGAAGGGAGTGGGGTCTAGTGGTTAGAGCAGGGAGGCTGGGAGCCAGGACTCCTGGGTTTTCTCCCCAGCTCTGGGAGGGGAGGGGGGTCTAGTGATTAGAGCAGGCGGGGCTGGGAGCCAGGACTCCTGGGTTCTCTCCCCAGCTCTGGGAGGGGAGGGGGGTCTAGTGGTTAGAGCGGGGGGGGGCTGGGATCCAGGACTCCTGGGTTCTCTGCCCCGCTGTGGGAGGACAGCAGGGGTCCAGCAGAGCTCTGACCCCCAGTCTACCACTGTACACTTGGGGGACCCACATCGCAATGTGTGAGGCCCCCCCCGATCCTGCACCGCTCCTGGAGACGCTGGTCGGGCTGGCCCAGCCGCTTCCTGCCGGGATCTCGTCGCCTTGGCCCCCCTCTTCCATCTCCCCACTGCAGGGCCCTGCGCCCCCCGGGGCCAGGCCGAGCACCCGCCCGCCTGCCGCACACACACAATTTGTTATTTTTACTGATCTAATTTAGCAAATGTCCCAATCGGCTTAGGGCCGCTGCCCCCTGCGCAGCTGGGTAACTGAATTAGTGGGGATTAGGGAGTCCGGGAGAGATGACAAATTGGTTCCAGGATGCCGGCTGACAGCTGCCACCGGGGGCTGGGCGCGGGGCACCCTGGGGAACCGGCTTTAATTCAAGAGAGACCGGCCACGGGAGACGGGGGTTAAAGACTCAAGGGCTCTTTTCTGGAAGGGTCGTGCCAGGGAGTCAATGGTGGAGCCAGGGACAGAACCCAGGAGTCCGGGCTCCCAGCCCCCCTGCTCTAACCACCAGGCCCCCCTCCCCTCCCAGAGCTGATATAGAACCCAGGAGTCCTGCTCCCAGAGGATTGTGGTTAAGGCTGCCCTGGGTCTCAGGAGATCTGGGTTAAATTCCCAGCTCTGTCACACGCTTCTTGGGCAAGTCATTGCCCCGCTTTGGGCCTCAGTTTCCCCATCTGTAATATGGGGAGAATGATTTTCTTTGTCTATTAGGACTGGGACCTATTTGGGGCAGTGTCGGTCTTCCTTGGTGTCCATGCAGCGCCCGGTGCGACGGGGCCCTGATCTCGGCCGGGGTCTGGGCAGCGCCCAGCCCTACGGGGCCCTGATCTCGGCCGGGGTCTCCGGGATCTGCTGGCATAGAAATGATTCCATGTGTCGCAGCGGCTCTGTACGACGTTGGCTAAAACTGGCTAACCTTCTAGGAGACTCAGGTCCGTGCCTGCGGGGGTGGAGGGATTCGGTCCATTGGCTTCTGGGGTGGGTTGGACACGGACAGGACCTTACAAATCCAGCTGTCTGCATCAATGTGAATTATCCCCTTAGGAGTGGGGCAAAACACCAACACTCCCTTTCACAAATGCTGTGGGATCTTAATCAGCCCCCGTGCTGCACCCCAGAGGTGGCTGCATCTCAGGGCTGGGTGAGGGGTCACTGTACGTACAGCCCCCGCGCTGCACCCCAGAGGGTCCGCGTCTCATTGCTGGGTAAGGGGTCCCTGTATAAACAGCTCCTGCACCGTAACCCAGAACAGAAGAACGGCCCCCCTGGGTCAGACGAAAGGTCCATCTAGCCCAGTATCCTGTCTTCCGACAGTGGCCAATGCCAGGTGCCCCCGAGGGAATGAACAGAACAGGGCAGTTATCGAGTGACCCGTTCCCTGTTGGCCATTCCCAGCGTTCAGGGGTCTGGACCCCCAGCCCCTGCTCTACCCACTAGACCCCACTCCCCTCCCAGAGCTGGGGATAGAACCCAGGAGTCCTGGCTCCCAGCTCCCCCCCTGCTCTAACCACTAGACCCCACTCCCCTCCCAGAGCTGGGGATAGAACCCAGGAGTCCTGGCTCCCAGCTCCCCCCCTGCTCTACCCACTAGACCCCACTCCCCTCCCAGAGCTGGGGATAGAACCCAGGAGTCCTGGCTCCCAGCTCCCCCCCTGCTCTAACCACTAGACCCCACTCCCCTCCCAGAGCTGGGGATAGAACCCAGGAGTCCTGGCTCCCAGCTCCCCCCCTGCTCTAACCACTAGACCCCACTCCCCTCCCAGAGCTGCGGAGAGAACCCAGGAGTCCGGGCTCCCAGCCCCGCCTCTGTGCTTGTGTAGCAGGAGCAGGAAATTGCCCCGGCCAGGCGCCCTGGCCCCGGTAGCTGCCAGCCCAGGTCCCTGCACTGCAGCCGTCTGG